>NC_057359.1:88415217-89092717 GCF_016509475.1 Prionailurus bengalensis
TTTAAGAGTCATAGTCATGTTTGTAATTTCCTAAGCATCCCTGTTCACTCAACTTTAAGATAGTTCATTCTTACCAGCCATCCCATTATATGGATACTGTAACTTGCTCAAGCTTTCCCCTTAAGGAGACGTATTTCCATGGTCATGCTATTATAAATATTGCTGCACTGGAGGTTCTTTATTGTAGAACTTTGGTCATTTCTAGAACTTTCTTTAGGATGGGTTCCCTGAACTGGAATATTCGCTTCAAAGGATAGGAGTACTGAGAGAATATTGGTACTATTTTCAGCTCCTTTCCAAATGAGTTGTATGAATTGATACTCCTTTTGGAAAATATATGAGAATAGTGCCCACATCACCTTGTCCTAGCCAGGACTGGGATTTTGGTGTACGTTTGTTTGTTTTGGACCCAAAGTAAAAGGCAAAAAGGACTCCTGTTTGGGTATTTACTCTTAACTACCGAGGTTGCACTTTTCCTCCATATGTTGATTAACCAGTTTATATTTATTGCCTCTTTTATTAACTGTCAGGTTTATCTGATAGTTTAGTTCTTAAAGAGAACTTACTCTTTATTTTATTTATTTATTTATTTATTTATTTATTTTTTTAAACATTTTTATTTATTTTTGGGACAGAGAGAGACAGAGTATGAACGGGGGAGGGGCAGAGAGAGAGGGAGACACAGAATCGGAAACAGGCTCCAGGCTCTGAGCCATCAGCCCAGAGCCCGACGCGGGGCTCGAACTCGCAGACCGCGAGATCGTGACCTGGCTGAAGTCGGACGCTTAACCGACTGCGCCACCCAGGCGCCCCGAGAACTTACTCTTTATTATTGACACTTTTTTTTCTCAGTGTGTCAAAACTCTAATCCCAATTAAAAGACATACAGAAACGTTACCTTTGCGTGATGGTGCAGCTTAGTGTCTGCGTACCATTTCCTCCTCGTGCTGGTTTCTCATGCTCACGTACACATTCGCTGCACGGAAAGTATCCTTTCCCTACTTTTATTGTGAAACTCTCTCCCTACAGCGAGGTTGAGATCCTGTCTTCCCCATGAAGATATCTTAAATAAAAATAAGGCCCAGATGCCCTCTCTGTTCCATGAAAGAAGCCATTAGCAATCTTAACACTCCCTGCTGTCGGGAAAAAGCATCAATTATGCTACCGTTATTTGCTATGAATTTTTCCGTATGTGTAAATAGATGTCATACACACACACATATATATGTGTGTGTGTGTGTGTGTGTGTATATATATGTGTGTGTGTATGTATGTATGTATATATGTATATATACACACTCATATTTTGTTGTTGTTGTTTATTTATTTTGAGAGGGAGAGAGTGTGTGTGTGCATGTAGAAACAGGGGAGGGGCAGAGAGAGAGAGGGAGAGAGAGAAGATCCCCAAGCAGGCTCCACGCTGTCAGCACAGAGCCCGATGTGGGGCTGGAACTCAGGAACCATGAGATCGTGACCTAAGCCAAAATCAAGAGTCGGATGTTAACCGACTGAGCCACCCAGGTGCCCCGTGTGTACATATTTTGAAACAATGATCTGTTTTTAAATTTTTTTTTTCAACGTTTATTTATTTTTGGGACAGAGAGAGACAGAGCATGAACGGGGGAGGGGCAGAGAGAGAGGGAGACACAGAATCGGAAACAGGCTCCAGGCTCTGAGCCATCAGCCCAGAGCCCGACGCGGGGCTCGAACTCACGGACCGCGAGATCGTGACCTGGCTGAAGTCGGACGCTTAACCTACTGCACCACCCAGGTGCCCCTGATCTGTTTTTAAATGTGATTACTTAGAAAATGAGGAAGGTCACTCCGTGTGGCATCTCTGGCAATAACATACACTAGATTATTCAGAGATGAGTTTCCCTGTTGGGACTGAATGTTATCCTTTGTTAGAGAGCATTTATGGGGCACCTGGGTGGTTCAGTCAGTTAAGCGTCCGACTTCCGCTCAGGTCATGATCTCGCGGTTCGTGAGTTCTAGCCCCGCGTCGGGCTCTGTGCTGACAGCTCGGAGCCTGGAGCCTGCTTTGGATCCTGTGTCTCCCTCTCTCTCTCCCCCTCCCCTACTCGTGCTCTCTCTGTCTCTCAACACTAAATAAACCTTAAAAAAATTTAAAAAGAGAGCATTTATAAGCTCCAATTTGCTGCTTCTGCAATTGAAGAATCGTTTTAGAATCTGAGGAGTTGGTATTCTACAAGATGGCATACGGCCTCACCTTGTTTGTTTGATTTATTTGATACTAGACAAGCGAGAGCCTCATCACGTGACACTGTAATCTATCTAAGAGCTGAATCGTGCAGTAACATCTTTTAAATGTTTCTGCTTCTAGACGGTGGAAAGTCTAAAAGAAGCACGGTAGATTCCAAGGTAAGAACTGACCACCCACTGCTCAGCTTTTCTGCGTATATTTGTAGCTGTGTGTATATGTGTGTGGCTGTATGTATGTGTAAGCGACTGAATGTGGGGATACGAATGTGGGTATGAACGTATGGGCATACACACAAGCAGGTACACACACAGGTGCGCGTGCCTACTCCACGGGGCGTTGCTCTCTGTCGGGAGAGCTATTACTACACTGGAAGAATAAGCCTGACAGGTGCCGGGCGCCGGCCTGTGGGAAATAGAAGGTGTGCCTTGGGCAGAGCGGGGGATCTTAGATAATATAGGTCCAGACAATAGAGGGTGTTTATTGATGCACCCAAAATAGGAAGTCCTCAGGAGTTCTTGGTTAGGAGAGACTGATACAGATGGTGTTTGGGGCAGACGCTGCCCTGCAAGTAACGTGCAGAGGAGCCTGGGAGTGGGGGAGAGTGGAACGAGGAGGACCCGGAAGAGCGCCCGCTGTGAAAACACACGGTGCCCTGACAGCGTCGCGAGGGTCTGCAACCAGAGCAGAGCCTCGGGATGGGAAGTAAGGGCTGGGGGCGAGGCAGGGGAGGGAGGTGTTTATCTTCTACTGTTTGCAGTAGACGAAGAGGTGGTAGAAGTCGCAGAAGGAAAAATCGGCAACGTCTGGGCTTGGGGTATCTTGAGTTTTCAGCGAGGGGGCACCCAGACGGCAGCGCTCCGTCGGAACCGATGCGTTGAAGGGTAATCGTCATACGGTTAAGTGCGCACTTTGAAAAGTTTCGCCCTAAGCGTCCACCTGTGAACCCGCCACCACGATCGAGACCGGGCACCCATTCACTGTCCTGCAGGCTCCTCCTCCCACCCCCGGCAGCCACCGATCCGCCTCTGCAGATCAGTGACGCAGAGCTTTGTAGAAGTGCCTTATGCGGCACGCGCCCCGGTTGTCGTCTTTGAGTCCGCGTGACCGTTTTGAGTTCGGCCATGTTGTTGGCTGTATCCGGAGTCCCTTCCTTTCCGTTGCCGAGAACTTGTCGGTTGCGCCGATGGCAGCAGGCCGGTGGTTTGAAATCGGGAATGGCGTCCAGGTGGCATGTCGGGGTGTGACCTGGGCAGGCATCCGTAGTCTTGCTGAAGCCGGAAGAGCAGAGATGTGCTCCGGGGTGGGGGTGGGGGCGAGATCGGGAGGGCGGGGGCAGGGAATAGGGGGTTATCGGGGAGGCAGAAGAGACCGCAGGGAATAGGAAGTAGGCGAGGAGGAATTCCCATTCTCTGGGAAAGGGGATCTCAGACATCTTGAAAGGATGGTGAATTTTATTTTCAGAGAGCTTTTGAAGGTCAGCCAACTCAGGATTTTTTTTAAAAGGATGTGTTTTTGGTTTCGTTTTTCCATTTCCATTTTTATGAGCATACGTTTTTTGCCAGTGTCCTCCTAAAACAGGCGATTGTGTTTTGTTTTTTGTTTTTTAGGCCACGGGAGAAAAATCCTTTTCTGTTCACAACAGCGATGGGGCAGTTTCTTTTCAGGTATGTATTCTCTTTGAGTCATCTCCGTAGGATTTATCCCTACAGCGTAAATGGGTGAATTTGTGAAGGAAGTTTGAGTTTAGGAACGATAGTTTAGGCATGCTACACATCGGTCACTCGAACGCGGTCACTCTTTCCCTGGCAAACCTACAAGGTGGACACGGTTACCCACCGCTTACCAGATCATGTCTCTGAGAATGAGCCACTTTGTGAATGTCCAGCGTGAGTGACAGGGTCCAGATTCCAGCCCACGTCGGCCCGGCTGTCCCCACACCTCTGCCTCTTTAATCCCGTGCTGCCCCCTATTCAGAGTGTTCTAGAAGCACAGAATTCTGTACCTAGGAAGACCTGTGGCGATCATTGACGATGCTGGTAGGATTTGAGAGATGAATTCACCGGGGCCCCTAGGCCTTGAGTGACCGGCCCAGCTGGTCCCGCTGTTCGGTGCACGAGACCACGTGTGGCAGCCTTACAGCCTTGGATGGGGTCCAGCGCCCACTTACTAGGTGGTGACCTCAGACAACTCAGTTAACTCCCGGATCTTGCTCTCCAGTCATCTGAAAGTGAAACATGATGGAACCTATCTCATAGAGTTCTTGTAAGTGTCATTTTTAAAGATATAAAAGTGCTTTGTGAAACACTATACAAATAATCTTTTATCGTGAATTTGTAAGAATCGCTGTCTCTTTTCTAAGCAGTTTTCATTAATTGAGGTCTAATTTGCTTCGAGTGAAACGCACAGGGCTTACACACGCAATTTGATCAGTTCTGGCAAAGGCACGCTCCCATGTAACCCACTCTCTATCGAGATTTCCGGTATTTTTAGCACCTCAGCGCCCCCCCATCCCTGCATCCACTGTCCTGATTTCTTTCAGCATAGATCATTTTGACTCTCTAAACAATTTTATATGTTCTTTAAATTTAGTACCCCCAGGTTTTAGTAGCTAATTGAGAGCCTGTGGACGCTCGTCTGCTCAGAACCCTTGGCGGCTTCCCATCTGCCTCAGAGCAAAAGCCTCGAGCCCTTCCCGGTCTGCAAGGCCACGTGGTCTGGCTGCCGTCTTGTCTTTGACCTCGGCTCCTGTTTTCTGCTCCAGCCACGGAAGCCACCTTGCTGCTTGCTCCCTCCCAGAACCGATCAGGCCTGAGCCTCTGCTGTGGCTGTGCCCCCTAGTGGGAATGCTTGTCCCTCAGAATCCACATGATTAATTTCTTCCTCTTTCGAGCCTTTGCTCGAATATCATCATCTCGTCAAAGCTTCCTCCGTTCGCCCTGTTTTAAATGCAGCTCCCTTCCTTCCCCTGTCCCTGCAGGCTTTCCCTTAGCACTTTTCCTTTAAAAATTTTTTTTTTCAACGTTTTTATTTATTTTTGGGACAGAGAGAGACAGAGCATGAACGGGGGAGGGGCAGAGAGAGAGGGAGCCACAGAATCGGAAACAGGCTCCAGGCTCCGAGCCATCAGCCCAGAGCCCGACGCGGGGCTCGAACTCACGGACCGTGAGATCGTGACCTGGCTGAAGTCGGACGCCTAACCGACTGCGCCACCCAGGCGCCCCGAGCACTTTTCCTTTTTCCAACCTGCTGTGTACTCTGCTTATTTATTATGCGGATGTTCTGTTGCTCCCGTTAGAAGGTAGCCATAAGGGAGAGGTTTTTTTAAGTCTGTTTTATTACTGATGTATGCAAAGTCCCTAACCTCGGGCCCTCCCATGATAGGCTGTGTCCATTAGTAATCACGGAGCCAAGTAACTGGGCGCCAGGCGTTGCGCTGAGTACTTACACGTTGTCCTTACCCCAGTTCATCCTTCCAGCACCTCGGTGAGGTAGGCACTGTTACCATTCCCCTTTTACAGATGAGGAGACTGAGGCTCAGAGAGGTTAAGTAACTTGTCCAAGGGGAGGATTCAAGCCCAACTTTGTCTGACCCCAAGGCCCATGTGTTTAACCACTTTGTTCCCTGCCTCCTTAAGAAAATACGAAAGGTACTTTCCTTTTTCCTTCTCTCATTTTAAAATGCTTGCTAATACGGTAAGCTTTTTGAAATTTCTCTAAACCGTTTCTTTAAAAATCACCAAGGAAAGAAAACGTGGTGGGATTTACACATTTGTCACTTACTGACGCTCTGTGTCAGGGTGAGGGTCGTGGGGAAGCAGCTTGTGTGATGGTTAAGAACGTTAAGATAAACAGTTTGTAGCGTTCTCGGGGTGCGTGCATGCGACAGGCAGTGGATGGCCAGTCTGCCTTCTCTCTGGCTTCCCTTCTCCTCGTAAAGAAGTCGGTACATGACCCCTTGCCTTGCTGTTCGCTAATTTTGGACAAGGCAGTCACTGTGAGCCTTTCTACCCCATCCACGGAGCAGGGATGATAGCTTATCTGCCTAAAGCAGGAAGGGGACCGTTAGGCCTTATTCCTACTCTAGAATATACATTCGTGTTTGATTTTGTTTGCCGGTCAGGTGCCTCCTGGGATCGGCCATGATATTTCTGCTGACTTTTTTAGAAATTTCTATTTCTTAGAATCTTCATGGGCATCTGACTTGTGGAACTAAAAGTTACCAAGACGTTAAGAGTTTTCTGGCTACCTTGCGTGGACTAAGACGTACGCTCTGACGTTGACAGCTGAGCTTGGGAGATGATTTAACAAAGGAATAATTCCAGCTTGAATACCTTTGGTCTCTTATTTCCGTCTTCTCGTCAGATACCTGTTTTTTTCCCTATCCTGTCTAAGTGGACCTTTGTAACCATCAGCGGGGGCCAGAAATACAACAGTGCCAGCACCCCAGAAACCCCGTGTGACCTTCACATCCCTTCCCAACTGTTACGAGAGATGTTATAGCCCCGTCAGTTCCTCGCTTTTCCTTATGGTTTATCGTGCATCTGTGTAGCCCTCAAGAACGTATCTTAGGCTTGTAGCAAAATGCTTTTGACCAAGGAGTCGTATTTTCTAATCTTATCTACAAAATGTCTTTGGATTTACGTTAAACTCCGTTTGAACACCTGAAACATGCAAGAAACAGGAAAGTGTGCAAATGTAGAAAATATGGCCCGTGTCCCTGTTGTCTGAAATCACAGGTATACATTTTAACGAGGGAGTGTTGGTCCTCTGCCTTTTCAAGTAGCAGGCGGGCCTCCTTCCTTTTTCGGGAGTTTTTTGTTTGTTTTTGTTTTTGTTTTTAACCTAAAAGAGCAAGGCGACGTGTTGACTGAAAAGTAGGTACCTGCATCGTAGGTCATCCCTGCGGCCCCCAGCCACACCTCCCACAGCTGGGGAGTCTGTGACAAAACCAGGGTGGTGGGGAGTGGACCGTAGACCCCAGGTAGTGGGCATGCGGGTACTCGCCAGCCACTTCCGTCCCCTTTCCTGTCGCCTGGACAGAGACCGAATCGCAGAGGAAGAAAACACCTGTTTGGTCTCTGCCCTGGGGGAATTCGGTTAGGTAATTCGTCTGTCTGTATTTGTTTCCGCCCTTAGCATCCCTGATTTCTTCCTAAGATTTAAACACGTCGCCGGGGATCTGGCATTCTGAAATCTTTGTCCTCTCCACTTACAGTTTTTCTTTAACATCAGCACCGATGACCAAGAAGGCCTCTACAGTCTTTATTTTCACAAATGCTCCGGGAACGAATTGCGGTCTAGCGACGAGCTCTCCTTCAGCCTTGATGTGAGTACTGCGCAGGAGGTGTTCCACGTGGATTTTGTCAGCCCGTAAAACGTGAGGCATTTGTTTCTTTGTAAGAGTGGGTTTTAACAACCCTTAAAACGGAGTCGGAGAAAAAAATGGCCGGAATCTCACCTCTGCAGAGGATTCCTAAGCTGGAAAATACAAAGCAGTTTGGGGTGTTTTTACACTTTACGCTGTGCGTTAGGAGTGTGGCGGCTATCTGCCGGTACTTTCTTCGGCCCGAGTGAAGCAGCTAAGGCGACAGACTGCTGGCTGTGGGGTGATCTGTTCTTGAAAAAGAAAAAATTAATCTCACGTTCGTTGCAGATTGAGATCACAGAGAAGAACCCTGACAGCTACCTCTCGGCAGGAGAGATCCCTCTCCCTAAGTTATACATCTCTATGGCCTTTTTCTTTTTCCTTTCTGGGACCATCTGGATTCACATCCTTCGAAAACGACGGTAAATTGTTACTTCCTTGAGCCATGCAGCTTAGAGTATGTTGAGATGTGTATCATTTCACCTTTTGCTGGCTTCTGTGCCTCGGGGGCATTGGCTCTAGCAACCCTGCCCTCTTCAAAGGGCATCTTTCCTGAAACAGGGAGACTTTGCAGTGTGTGGGGGGGCTTGGCATGCCGTGGTGTTTTCTTCCCTTTGCTTTGTTTATTTCTTTATGTTTAAGATTTGTTTTTAACATTTTTATTTGTTTTTGAGAGAGACAGAGCATGAGCGGGGGACGGGGAGAGAGAGAGGGAGACACAGAATCCGAAGCAGGCTCCAGGTTCTGAGCCGTCGGCACAGAGCCCGACGTGGGGCTTGAACCCACAAACCGTGATCTGATGTTCTGAGCCGAAGTGGGACACCGAACTGACTGAGCCACCCAGGCACCCCCCTCCCTCTTTGCTTTGTTTAAACAGCAGATCCAAGCATTTTGATGATTCAGGGGCTGTTTGTTCATGAGGAGGAGGAGAGTGGCAGGGAGCCACAGCCTGGCTGAGAGCGTAGCCTTACTGCCCGGTGCTCGATATTGCCCGTCTACCGGGCAGAGGTGTTGGCTTCCAGAGACTTGTCACTGGAGGAAAAACCTCAAAGCCCACCTGCCCGGCTCTTGGCCTCTCTTCTGAAACCCGAAGGCTTTATCTGCCTGTACTCGGTTCTTGAAGGGAGCAGCTGCACGTGTGTGTGGGACCAGCGTTTAATTCTGTCTCCTTTCCCCCAAAAAACAGAATAAAGTACTACTTTTCAGTTAGAGAACAGTGTGAGCATTTGTTACATAAGATCTGTAAACTAAGTAAAGGACGGTATATGCATATGGCACTGTAACGTGGTGTCGTTTAAGTTCATAAGATAATTAGGCATCCCAAATACGGAATACCTCTTTCTGTGGAGCATTGGGCACCCCGGGGACCTGTGTTCTGGCAGACATGCTCAGCTGGGGTAGCGAGCTCAGGCCAGGGCAGTGCAGGCTCCGGTTTAAGATTTGGATTGATGGAAAGAGCCACTCGTCTACTTGTGAGGGACCGTGCATGGTTGTGTTTGGGGTAATCAGTCAGGTGGCCCTTCATAAGAAAACAAGAATCTTAACCAATTCAGGCTATAAAAAGGTTTCTCAGTGAAGTGTTGATTCTTCCTTTATTAGAAAAATCAGAACTGGGACTCAGAGACCCAATTCCAGGTGTAAACACAGACCGCTCCCACCTCTGTGTCTCGCTTCACTCCCTGGGCCACAAAACTGGGGCGGGGTCATTGCCCTGCCTTCCTCTGAGTGTCTTAGAACCTTAGGTGTGTCGTGTGATTCCCCCGCCTTCCCCCCAAATCCTGTGCGCCAGAGGACTTTGCAAATCAGGGCACTATGCAAATGCGAGGTGCATACGAAATACCTGAGCAGACAGGTGCTCAGGGGTATTTCAGTTTCTGTTTATTTAGCGATGAGACCGTCCCTCTCGCTGGTCCGCTTACATGAGATGACGGTGAGTTTTAACTCTGTGGCCAGAAGAGGCGCACCTGCTGCACGCAGCACGTGTGTAGTTCACGGCACTTCGCGTGGAAGGGGAGGACAGACAGCCGCTCGCTTTCCAGTGCCTGCTCCCTGCCCGGTCCAGCGCTGGATGCGGGCTCTGTCCGCTCACCTTGCACCTCCTGGAGGTGGACGATGCCCCATCTTCAGCAGAGGTTACTGGGGGCCGAGAGGGGTGAAGGTTGGCAGGGTAGAACCCGTGTTCGAGCCAAGTTACTGGGGCTCTCTTTCGAGCCTCTTCTCCCTCCCGTGTCATCACCGCCCCGGCCGCTGGCGCTTCGAGCAGGATGGCAGGTTGAGGGGGCCGGGGTGTGTGAGCGAGCCGTCTCGGCAGCGGGCGGTTCTGTGCTCTGGGTAGATGTCGTCGCCACTCTGGAGTGGCAGACTCGTCTGGCCTCGACTTCCTTTTTGACCTTGGAGTAGGTAGGCGTCGGAAGGGAAAGGACCAGGGGGAAATCGGCCGGAAAGGGAGCGTGCGTCAGTTTGTGACACACCCTCCCTATGGGTCTGTGCCAGGCCCCTGTTCTTCATTTCCCCTTCGTCCCGACCCCCGACCCCTCTCTCGGTCCTTCCCAGCTGCTCCGGTGCACGTGATGCGTGTTGTTGGGCGTGGGTGTGTTTACTGTTCCTGCGTATGTTTGTGACTTTCGTAAACCATGCCAGCTCTAGATTGCTGTTCGTGCCGTTTGTCACGCAGTAGTAGCTGTTTCAAGGCCTAGTCACGCTGCCGTGTGTCCATCCGGTTCATTCATTTTTGGCTACCCCATAGTGCGCCTCCCCACGTTTTACGCACCCATCGCTTTGGTGAGGGACCCCTCCCGCGGCCTCCCCCCCGCCCCGGTCCCCCCAACCGTGTTGTCATGACCTCCCACCCCCTCCCTGGCCTGTCCCCTTATGGCTCCGTGCAGCCTCTGAGGCGCGCTCCCAGAAGGAGGTGCACTGGGCAGGGGGTAAAGTCTTCCTTAATTTCATTAAGCGCCCGCCACCAGATGGCCCGTACCAGCTTCGGCTCCTGCCAGCGGTGCAAAGGGTTCCTGTTTCCCCAGACCCCACTGGCATCTTATTTTTGGGTATAAACTGGTGCTTCATTCTATTTTGCATTTCTCTGACCACCAGTGACGTGAAATCTCCTTCCGGGGCCTTGTTAACCGTCTGGGTTCCCCTCCTTGTGACCGTCTCTGTGCTTTGCACATTTTCTTTGGGTTTTCTGTCGTTTTGTCGCTTTACGTGAGTTTCTTGCATAGTTTGGACATCGATCCTTTGTCTGCCCCAGACATGGCAAATTTCTTCCCCCAGTCTGTGAAACTTACCTGTGGTATTCATTGTTGAACGGAAGTCTTCCATATTAACAGAGTCAAAGCTATCTAATCTTGGGCGGGGCTTCTCGGAAGAAGCCTTTTCCTACTCCAGGGTCACAAAGGATGTAAGTTATGTTTGGCACTGAAATCCATCTGGAGTCCTTCTTTATGTAAATGTGAAGTGGGGACACAGCTGCGCACACACGCACACGCACACGCACACACAGGATTGGGCGGATTTTCCCCATGCCAGTTATTAAATGGTCCGTCCTTCTCCAGCCGGTTGGCTGCCCCTCGTCTGTCGTAGGCCAAGCCTCCATACACGCAGGAATCCATTGCCAAGCTCTCGGTTCTGTTGGCTTATTTGTCGGACGCTGCACCCCTTCCACACTTTTCGCTGCTGTGGCTTCGCAGGATGTCTTGATGTCTGAGAGTGTGACTTTCCTCCGTAGCTCTTATTCAAGTCTCAGTGTACTTTCATAGTTTTAAATCTGTCTCCAGAGGCGTCTTGTGTCCCATTCGGTTAGCTCCTAGGGTGAGGTCGGAAAGGGTCGAGGAATTGAATGGCGGGCAGCCCGAAGGTGGGCGAGTACCTGTGTAGGCCTGGTGGTGGGAGTGGGCGCTTCTCCCCACTGGCCGGTCCCAGCCCTGAGGGCGAGGGGACGGGGCACCACCCCGGGGCTCTCCCTTCCGCCCTGCCCGCCTCCGGGCCGCAGTCCGCCCGCGCCCCTTCTGCTCTCCCAGGGAGAGCTCGCGCCAGTTCCGTCGATCCCGCCGCCTCGTTCTCGCCTCTGTGGCCTTTCCAGGGTGGTTTCTGGGCACGAGGCTGGCCAGCTGTGTGGATTTCCATCTTCTCGGGAACTGGGACTCGTCCTGTCTGGCTTCAGTGCCTGACGCTGCTGCGGTCACGGCACAGACTTGTGCGCGAGAGGCGACTCTGGGGCTCCGTCGGGTCTGTTTCTGCTGGTGGAAACTAGGTCTCCAAAAAGGCTTCGTGTTTCTGGTTTGCTTAGGTTGTATTTACTTCTTCCTTGTACATGTGTCTGATGACTGTCTTTTAATTCTTTCTTTTCTGTTTTTATAGGAATGACGTATTTAAAATTCACTGGTTGATGGCAGCCCTTCCTTTCACCAAGTCTCTTTCCCTGGTGTTCCACGCGGTATGTATTAATATTTCGGGTGATTTATGAAATGATGTGCTGTGCCTCTAATCAGGAAAAATGAGTTGGAAGGAAGGGGGGAAACAGTAGATTAAAGAAGTCCTTTTGTCACGGAGCCTCCTTTGGTACGGGAGGGACCATCACAGGGATGAGTCATTACACCCTCCCTGACCTGGCCCGAGACCTCTTCTAATACTGCCTACGTTCCCAGAGTTTTCCTAGAACGCTTCCTTGCTTCCTTGCTTTTATTCCACTCCCCCCCTTTTTTTTTTAAGTCCTTTCTTGGGATTAGAGTGCCACCTGCTGAATTGTTTCCGCGATTTTACTTTTCTAAACATCTTTCCCATTTGATTTGAAACATGTTCCCATTTGATTTGAAGCCCAGTGTTAGCGTACTTCCTCAGGGGGAAGTGATGCCCTAAATACTGAGGCGTGTGAATCGAGCTCGCACTTTGCCTAGTTAGTCCAGGTGCGAGCTGAAGTGAGCCTGCCCGAGGGAGGAGTGCCACAGCCTGCCGGGTTTCTAGGCCCCTGAGGCTCCCGCGGCTGCGCCTTTGAGGGCGACAGCATCCAGACATGCGCTCTCCTGCAATTACAAGGGTTGTCGTAGGCGTCGTGATGTGTCCACTTACAGTCTCTAGAAATGACAGTCGTTTGGATAATTTCCCATTTGGATCTGAGTTAAAAGACTCTTTCTGGGGCACCTGGGGGGCTCAGCCGGTGAAGCGTCTGACTTCAGCTCAGGTCATGATCTCATGGTTCGTGAGTTTGAGCCCCGCGTCGGGCTCTGTGCTGACAGCTCACAGCCTGGAGCCTGCTTGGTATTCTGTGTCTCCTTCTCTCTCTGCCCCTCTCCCGCTCGTGCTCTGTCTCTCTGTCTCTCTCAAAAGTAAACGTTAAATTTAAAAAATTCTTTCTGGAACCTTCTAGATGATGAATGGCAGGATCCTTGAGTCACTTTAGTATCTAAGTAGCCATTTGTAATAGAATGAAGAAATTGCTGTCAGCGTTTGTGAGTTGTGCCAGGAAGCATTTTGGGTGTGCTTCTGAAACCTGCCACTTTATTTACTTAAAAAAAAAATTTGGGGGGCGCCTGGGTGGCTCAGTCGGTTAAACGTCCGACTTCGGCTCAGGTCACGATCTCGCGGTCCGTGAGTTCAAGCCCCGCGTCGGGCTCTGGGCTGACGGCTCAGAGCCTGGAGCCTGCTTCCGATTCTGTGTCTCCCTCTCTCTCTGACCCTCCCCCGTTCATGCTCTGTCTCCCTCTGTCTCAAAAATAAATAAAATGTTAAAAAAAAAAAAATTTTTTTAATGTCATTTATTTTTAAGAGAGAGAAAGCAGGCACATGCCAGCTGGGAGGGGGCAGAGAGAGAGAGGGAGAATCCCAAGAATTGCTAACAGTGCAGAGCCTGACTCGGGGCTCAGTCTCGCGAACCCGTGAGATCATAACCTGAGCTGAAAGCAAGAGTCGTTGCTGAACCGACTGAGCCCCCCAGGCGTCTCTGAAACTTGCCACCTCAATTAACATACATTGGTGGCTTTAAGTAGCTCTAAATTCACAGATTTCTTCCAAACAAAAACAGTTGAACCTAGATAATTCGACATGGCTTTTTTTTTTTTGCTGACCCGACTGACTGACGTATGGAGTAAGCAGCTGGGGTAGGCAAGGGGAAGTTCTCAGCTGGGATCCCATAAAAACCTGTGGCCTTTGGGCAGTGGAGATTTTAAAGACCAGAACAGGCAGCCATTTGTCCCCGGTGAATCCCCTGCCCCAGAAGAGGGACCTGGCCTGCGTGTTGGCGTTGAAACCTCGTGGCTGGTTTCTCACGCTTCCTGACGTTCCTATCCTTAACTGTGGATAGACAAGTGAGGGATCAGGGCGTGGGATGCAGGGGACATCCCCCGTCGTGAGGTCCTGTGGTGGCTTTCCTGTTTCACTGTGCACACGAAGACGCGTGGTAGGTGGACCTTTCTGAAAGACACTTCTCTGGTTGCAGATCGACTACCATTACATCTCCTCCCAGGGCTTTCCGATCGAGGGTTGGGCTGTCGTGTACTACATCACTCACCTGTAAGTACGCAGAGGGACCCGTGAACCCTTGTCGCGTGAGATGATGCGCAGGAGAAGTTGGGGAGGCCGTGGGAGCAAGAGCCCTGCCCTCCCGTGGCGGCCCTCTCTGGGTGCCTGCCGCGCCAGGGGTGTGTGGCACGCGGGTGGCTGTGCAGACGACAGCCCGGGGCCGCTGGCCTGCTCCCGGGAGGGGGGCTGCCTCCTTGGGGGGATGGGCTGCTCAGGTAGTGGGGTGCACAGCGAACTCAAGAGGCGTTTCCTGAAGTTGGCTGCCTCTCTTTTCCGAGACGCGCACGCAGTCACGAACGAGCTGTGCGGCGGAACCGGCTGAGAAGGTCTGGAGAGACCGTTGGCATCTGAAATGCTTTCTTTTCCAGTTTGAAGGGGGCACTGCTGTTCATCACCATCGCGCTCATCGGCACCGGCTGGGCTTTCATTAAGCACATCCTCTCCGACAAAGACAAGAAGATCTTCATGATCGTCATCCCGCTGCAGGTAAAGGGACCCGAGTCCCGCGTGTCCTGGTGGTGTCCCGGCGCTTCTCAGGGCTCAGCTCCCGGCCTGTCCGGGAAGAGGGCGTCGGCTCACCCAGAACCGCAGCTCATGCCCCTGGGACTTGTCTGGCCGACCCGGGCCTCGGGTCGTTGCCCCAAGAGCTGTCCGCCGTCACTCAGCTGGCGAGCGGTGTGTGGACGCCTGTGCCTTGAGTAGGGAGCTGCTGGGAAGTCTGGGAAGCTGCCACCTGCCTTCCTGCGCCAGGCTCCCCTCTGACAGAATGGTCCTCTTAGCCTTGCCCAGGCACACAGTGATTTTATTAACAGGTGATTTTAAAACCGTGAACGACACCGGTGAGGCTTCACAAGGTAGAATACTAAGCGGACCTCAGGACAGCTGTTCATCAAGCCCTTCCTGGCTCAGGACCCTGGGCTGAGGCCAGCCTTCCCCGGTCGTGAGCCCCTGGGGACAGGAACCTTGTCGCCTGCGTAACAGTCTTATTGGAGGCAGACACTGGGCTTGGAGAACTCACGAGAAGCAGAGAGGGCCTGGCAGGGGTGCAGGACTGCTCTGCTCGACCGAGGAGCGTGGGTTTGGTGAAACTGTTCTCGGCCGCCCTCCCTGGGGAGCACAGTGTGGGTGTGGCGGGCGAGGGGAGGGCGGGCACCCCCTGGGCCCCCAGGTCCGCCTCCTCACCCTGGCGACTGGTACCTCCACGTTGATGACGCGGGACCTGTGTTAGCGCCAGATGAATGGTGCGGACCAGTTGCTGTAGATTTCCCAGGAGAGACTCATCACCCGAATCGGAACGATCTGGAAGGCTGCAAGGTAGAGAAGGGCCTTGCCTAGACATTTAAGGAAAGACCTGTGGCCGGCGGAAGAGGAGCAGTGGACGCGGGTGGTCTGTTGCCGAGTGAACAGAGAGGCTGAGGATCTGTGTGGGTCTCGGCTGTGGAGCTCCCAGGGCCACTCGCCGGCCCCGGGCCAAGTTCTACGGCCTGCCAGAGCGTCGGAGCTCGTGAGGGAGGGCCCGGGGCCTTTTCCCCCAAGCGCCGCAAATGCCCCCCGCCCCCAGTCTCCCCCCCCAGACTCCATCCCTCCAGGCGAATCTTGCATCCTCACCCCACCCAAGCTGGGATGTGATGGGGCGCGGCCTTCTGGCTCTCGCACCCCCAAGGGAGCTGAACACAAGGTTACATGGCCGGCCCTTCTGAGGAAACGGCATTTAAAGAATTGAATATAGGGAAGTTAGGCATCGATAAGCACAGAGGCCAGCCTGGGAAGGCTTTGCACGGCAGCCGGAAAGCTAAAACTATTTCTTCGTGGCCACGGGGAGCCGGTGCACAGCTCTGAGCGGGAAGGGGGAGGTGCACAAAACGTACGCACAGACCTTGAAGGACATTTTTGACATTTCGTGCCACACCAGGGAACGTTCTGTCGCGTGTCAAGAGTGTCAGCTGAGCACGGAGGGAGGTTAGGGATTTAAGGTGAGAAAGCCTTTGTTTCCACTTTGTCTTCAGAGGTGGAGTCCCACGTGCAGGCGCGCAGGATAGAGGAAGGCCCGAATTGCAGAGTAATTTTTGCATTCATACCAAGTAAAGTGTGGCTTCTGCGATCATGTCACTGAAAGCTCCTAGATAGGAAAACCTTACTTGGAGATGTCCCGAATAGCGGCGTGACAGGTTTTGCACTCTTTGTCAAAGTGTGCAGGGTGACCTTTACAGCAGGCGAGCACAGTGTTTGGGACAGAGGGCTTGTGATCTGTGCATCCACACCTACCGGAAATCTCCCAGAGAGCATCTCCTAGGTTCTGCAGAGTACTGCCTGCCGTCCCAGTGTAGCCAGGCCCTGGGCCTCTCGCAGCGCCCTCGTGCCGGGACTGAACCCCCAGGGCCAAGTGGAGCGGCACGCGGTCACAGGTGCACCTCAGGGGGAAGAACTGAGCCATGTCCCATGTGGAGGGGACCTGGGTGGGGTTACTTCTAAGGAAGAGCAGCGTGGCCTCTCAGGCACTGGGCCCAAACCTGCCGTTCTCGTCGCCCTGGTGTCTGATAACACCCTCTGGTACTTAAAAGCCCGTCTCTGAGAAGCGGCAGCAGCTGCCCAGGGAGAACCCGGGCCTGAGGAAACCGGGCGTCGTGGCTGAGTGCGGTGCCACCCGTTCAGGCCACCGCCTGGCCCTGCTGAGGCCCCAAAGGCCTGGAAAGCAAAGCAGAGGGTCCCAGTGGTCTGTGCTGCGTCGCAAATCCCCCCAAACACGGTGGCGATAAGCATGTATTCTCTTCGCGTTCGGTGGGGGTCAGGAATTGAGGCGTGGCGGGTCCGACGGGGGCCCTCGCGCAGCGAGTGAGACCGTGGCTGGGGTCACCTCAGTCTCCACCTGCCTCTCCTGGGTCGGGAAGACTCGATGAGGCGGGGCGAGAACAGCAGGGGCTCCTCCACCTTTTTTCCTCTGCCTGGTCTCTCCATGTTGCCAGAGACCGACGTCCCCCGAGAGGGCCAGCCAGAGGCAGTGTCCTTTGTACGACCTACCTCGGAAATCATATGGCCTCACTCGCGCCTGACTGTCGCTCAGGGCAGTCGCACGCTCAGCAGGAGGGCACAGACACCGCTCCTGGATGGGAGAGTGGAGTGTTCTGAAAAGCACGTGGCCCTGGAGAGAATGCCGTGGCCGTGGTTGGGGGCCCGCAAGCCCGAGTGCCCACCCCCCCTTGGGGCCGCTGTTGTGGAGGCCTGCCCTTGCCTTAGGGCCTCAGCGACTTCTCGCGTCCGCAGGTTCTGGCAAACGTGGCCTACATCATCATAGAGTCCACCGAGGAGGGAACGACGGAGTACGGCCTGTGGAAGGATTCTCTGTTTCTGGTAGACCTGCTGTGCTGTGGGGCCATCCTCTTCCCCGTGGTGTGGTGAGTACCCGCAGGAAGGGGGGGCCGCGGTGCACCCCGAGGCTCGTGCATCCGATGAGTCCGGACCCCCAAATCAGCCGTTCCCAAACCAGTCCAAATCACACGGGGCGTCGGTTTAGCAAATGAGCTTCCCGGGTCCTCAGGCGGACCTGAATCCGCCTCCAGGAGCAGGAGCCTGGAGTTCGGGCCTTGATCTTGCCCCTCCGTGGCAGCCGATCTGGCACCTTGGCTTTTAGCACAGCCCAGATCATAGAGGAGGGTCTGGAAATGAGAACTCAGGGGCGACGTGACGGCAGCACGAATTGGCAGGGAGGAGAATGGAAGAAATCCTGTAAACAGCTTTCTTGCCAGGTAGGCGGAAGGTGAGGAAGTGCGTTAACATAAACTAGCGAGAGTTCCCGACACGTTCCCAGGTCAGGGGTCTTCAGAATGGCGGGCTTCGGACGCACGTGTGGCGCTTTGACCATGTGTGAAGAAATGTTAGTGCCGGTGGCTGTTGAGAGAAGATGTCCTCATTAAATCTTAATGCCGCGTGAAGGAAACTACCGGTTCAGTAGGAAGCGAGGAGAGGAAAAAAGGCTAGCGAAGATTAAACACCCTTACAGTGATCTAGGTCCGTGGCTGTTTGAAAGCGGTTACTCCTTTTGGAATAAAGTCTTGAAAAGTGGCCTTACCTGTGTTGTGTTAACGGTAGAGTGGTCCATGCTGCGGTAAACTCCTATTTTTCAAGGTCCTGGGGCTCATCACCTTATTCTGTCACTCCGATTACTTGGAATATGGTACCAGCGGAGGGTAAGCCTCATTCCAGCCGGTTGGACTCACTCTTGACCCTTATTCCATCGTACGTGACACGTTGTGCCTACATCAGTGTAGCCGGCAGCTTCCGGAAGGTGGGGGAGTCTCCCCGATCTCCCCCCGCCTCCCTGCGTCGTGCCCGGGACCAGGTAGCCCAGGCATCCGTAGCAGGACGACCAGCACCGTCTTCGGGTAGAAAGAAGCGTCTTTCTGTCCGGAACAGAGCGCAAGCCCTACTCTCCGTCTGCCGCCTTCGGCAGAAAGAAAGGACCTGGAGGTTTGGGGAAGACGCAGGGCAGCGACAGGGCTGCAGGTGGCCATTTCCCTCGCCTCCTTCGTTGTAGCACGAAGGGGCAGACGTCACACGGCGATGCTCTCGAGAGTGCATCTTCTGAAAGATGCCGTAAACGAAAAGCGTCGAGCACTAGAGGTAGCTTCAGGAGCGGCACCGATGACTTCGGAGCTGGCTTTGTGCCGGCTCACTTTTGAGTGCTGTGCCATTCAGATCTCCCAGGTGGGCAGGTGAGGGGGCGGGCGCGGGGGTCTCAGGAGAAAGCCCTCAGCCGGGGTCAGGTGGAGGGTGGGTGGCCCCATCTGTGAGCCCCCCCCCGCCCCCCCCCCCAGGCTGTCCTCATCCTTTGGAGACAGACCTTCCCGTAGCGCCTTTAATAACGTTCGTGTTCCCCTGTCTGAACAGCGATGATGGTAATTAGTTACCCGGCACATCGCAGCAGGAGAAGAGGCTCCCTGGAGGCTGCCAAGTGAGAGATTTTAGGTGGAGAGAGAGGTCAAGAGCGTCGAAATGATCGCATTTTGCTTTTTCTCCTCACACCCAGGCCCCTGGCAGACCTTTCTCAGCCATTAGAGGGCGTCCTTAACGCTCGGGCTTGAGTACCGTACGCGGCCCGGTGCTGGATGTAGAGGTCACGTTGATTCGGGAGAGTGCTCCGAAACCATCTAGTCCAGCCCGTCAGCTTATGACTGAGGAATTCAGGGCCTTGAGTTACTAGTGTTGGAAACACAGAAGAGTGCAGATTGGTGTGAGCTAACCTTTTGTTCTCCAAATGTTCATTTTTAGGTCAATCAGGCATTTACAAGAAGCGTCAGCCACAGATGGAAAAGGCAAGTTTCCTTGTGCCCCTTTGTGCTGCTGGGCCTTCCCTGAAGCCCCTGCCCGGGCGCTCCCGGGAGGCGGAGGGGCCGCTGTCTCTTGGGGAGGAGTCTGGGGGAGCCCTGGGGGCTTTATGAGAGCAGCCGGGGTTGGGGGGGGGGGGGCTGTTTGCTGGAGAGGCAGGTGGTGAACGTTGCGGAGGTCAGTTGTGTAAGGAGGCGTGGGGGCGATTGCTGCTTGCTGAGATGATTCATTGCGTTTCCACGTGTGAACGTGGTTTTCACCTTCTCCGAACTGAGTCAGGAAGAGAAAATCTTGTCTGGGAAGGACCGGATAGCACTTCGCTGTGAGAACAGGAGGTATGATGGATTGGGGATGGCTCTGTGTAAAGCAGCCCTTCCTGCTGATTTAACACGCTTTCAAAATAGACGTGTCGGTATTAATTTAAGAGGAGGCTGATGCCAGAGAGAAGCTCTGAAGCTCTCTGGCTTTTAAACGGCTGTGCCATCAGAGCCTTCTGTAGCTCCTCGCTTTTCCAACCAAGCCTCCTAAGAAAAGAAGCCACAAAGAAAATGTTTTGTGTGGTTCTGCGCGTATGTGAATAGTACCCGGCCACAGGCCGCTGTGGCATAAAGGGGGAACCTCAGGCCCCGGGGACCACGGGAGCAGGGCTTTCTCTGCTCTGAGCTGCCTCCGGGTCTGGGAAATCGTGTTCTTGAAGGCAGATCGTTCCTTTGGTGGCGTTCGTAAAGTTTTGTCGCTGATGTGTGTTTCTTTTATTATAAAAATGACGTGGATGCATCTCAGGAAAATTGGAAATCAAGTAATAGGTACAAATCTTATTTCATACTTGCCATAAAATTAATACCGTGTTGTTTTCTCTAAGTTGAACTAGACCCGATTTCAGGGCTTCACCCCCGGGTCCAGAGAGATCCCGGGGTTCTTCTGTGGAGCACGGCCCCCAGGGCATCTGTGGCTCCTACAGTTTGGGCCCACAGTGGTTGCTGGGGAGACTCCCGCCATCCGGCCCGCGTAGCGCTCTGGCTCTGGGCGGCCTGGCGTGTGGGGGTCCTGCCTCGGCTGGGAGCCCCAGTCAGTGTGGTGTCCAGCCTCCCCAGGCCCGCCCGCCCTCTCAGTGGGTGCAGGCTCCGCTCACAGAACACGCCAGCTCGTGTTTTCTTTCTAGGCCCGGGAAATAGCTCTGATTTTCTCCCCTTTTTTCTTCAGAGGGACTGGGTTCCCTTCTCCCTCTGGGACAGATTCTTGCTAGTGAGTTTCAGCTTGAACTTTGCCTAAATGTGTCGCTTGCAGCCTGACTGCAGCGCCTCGCCCTGAGCCAAGGAGCTCAGAGAGCGCTCTGCCTTCTTGGAGTGGGGGAAAGGGAAATTACAGAGAGCAAAACACAAACTGGAATCTTCCTGAAGCGCCTGCCGTAGACGGAAAAACCCAAAGTAGAAAATGAAAGCTCACCTTCTGGGAATAACTATTGTTTGGGGATAGCCTTGTCTTTTTCTCCTTTTTCTGTGCCCGTCATATCAAAAGGTGGCTTTGTTATCATTTTTATAACAGCAAATTGGTCGTTCTCTTCTTTTTAACACATTGAGGGCACCTGGCTGGCCTGATCTGCGGGGGAAGTGACTCCTGATCCCAGGGTGGTGGGTTCGTACCCCACATCAGGTTGTGGACGGTACTCAGAATTTTTTTTTATGCACTGAGATGAGACATTCTACTTTTTCATCTTGATACATTTCAGTATTTCTGAATTTGTTTTTCTTACTCCTTGGCTGAAAATATGTAAAAATTCCAAGGGTGATGCCTTTCGGTGGATGAGTTTTGTTAGTACTTTTCTTCCTAGTCTCGCCTTTTCCCCTTGTGGGTTCCTCTGGCCCTTCCTCACCAGCTCCCTTCCCCCCGCTTCTCCATCATCCTGCATCATCTTGCATCATCCTGATCCCTCCGACTGCCTCTCCGCCTTCTGCGCCCAGCTCTTACCCCCAGTTTGAGGGTAACCGTGGTAATGAATTGCGCCTGTGACCGTTTATTCCCCGAGCTCTTCATCAGGTATTTTGCCTGGGGTGGATAGCACAGCAGGTGACGCCCAAGATGGGGTTGGAATTGTCCCCAAGCAAGCATCTGTAGTAAAGGGAAACCATCGAACTGGAATGCTCTTGTCATTGCCTGGTTCACACGCAGTTTCTTGTTTTTTCCACCAGGTGACAGCATGGGACCTCTTCAGCAGAGAGCGGTCCCATGAGCACTCCAGGGCCCTCCTTCTCGGGATGACAGACTGTTGAGAAAGCACCCATTTCTCATCAGCAAACATCACAAACCCTTTGAGGGGGACAGAGTAGGTTAGATGGGGGGGGGGGTGCCTTGATCCACGTTCTTTCCCCTAATCTGCAGTTGTGTATTTCATTCAGTACTTTGAGAAATGGTTACACCTGTAACAGTTCTGGAGTCAGGGTGGCCTCGTTCCCACGGGCAAGTCCCCCCTGCAGAGAACTCTCAGGAACAGCATCCCCCCACCCCTCCCTGGCACGCCGCCCAGGTGTGACTGCAGAGCAGGCCAGGTCAGAGCGGGGCAGAGGCTGGAGTGGGGACACGGGCCACCACCCGACCGCAGCTTCCCGGGTGCTCTGAGTGACCCCCCCCCCCCGTGCTCCTCAGTCTGCCCCTCTGAGATCTAGCCCGTCCCAGAGGCAGCTGGCAAAGTGAAGGCCACGGGCAGTAGCATTTTTGCTGGATGGAGGCTGAGGCTCCGGGTCCTGTTTATAGGCTCGTTAGGCCATTGACTCAACACGCGACCCTGACAGTGACTTGGGCGGAAGACTGTCCGAGTAAGTGCAGTTCGGGCTGACTTCGTCGGGGGAGCGCTGCGTGTGGGCCGGTGGGGTGGCTTTCAGAGTGCTTGTTTGGGTGGTGGTTCGTCTCTGGAGTCCTCCTGACTGAACCGGGGGAAGCGTTAAGGATGCAGTCGCCCGCTGGCCTTCAGCTGTGTCTTTGTCTCCTCTGTCACACGCTGGTGCTTCTCTCCACTCCCGTGTCATTTAGAGCCACTGCCGCGCTGTGCTCCCCGAGAGGAAGCTTAATTGAGTCACACGCAGACGCCCGAGCTCGGGTTCTACTGTGTTCTGCCTGCCAACATTGACTGGCTGTCAGTGCCCTTGAGCCTGGACCTGCTTCCTTCTTTCTCCAGTGTCCTTCCCTTAGGGGACTGGCCTGGGGGTAGACGTTGTTCACCAAATTAACAGTCTCTGCTGCTACTGCTCTTATCCGCACCCCCCCCCCCCACCCCAGGTTTCTAAGGAAGATTCAGAGGAAGTGTTCTGAGGCCTCTGGGCTTTTATGTGAGCTTCAGAAGCCTTTAAACAAATGGTGATGGGCTAGTTGTAGGGCTTGTAGAGGAACGGCTTCATCCTGAGCTGCTGCCGTGTTCGGGAAGTTGCTGTGGCCGTGGGAAGTGTTTTTCAGGGCAGCCGTCCTCAAGAGGGCCCTCGGGGTCCAAACAGTTTTCATCACCGGACACGGTCATCCTTTTCTGCTGTTGATGTTTGCACTTGATGGTACAGGAGGGACGGTGGGTGAGACAGCGGGTGCCTTAGCGTGACTCGAGGCGGTAGCACAGGACTGTGTCAGTGGCCGTGGCCCTCGGCATTGGTGCTGCTCGCAGGGGGTGGGAGAGGCTTGTTCCACTTAAGAGCGGCCTCGATGAAATAGTAAAAACGACTGGTGTTATTAAACCTCAACCCTTAGGAACGCCTTGGTGGTTCAGTTGGTTGAGCACCCAACTCTTGATTTTGGCTCAGGTCATGATCCCAGGGTCGTGGGGTCAAGACCCACAGTGGGCTCCACAGGAGTGTGGAGCCTGCTTAAGAAAGGTTCTCTCCCTGGGGCGCCTGGGTGGCTCAGTCGGTGAAGCGGCCGACTTCGGCTCAGGTCATGATCTCGCGGTCCGTGAGTTCGAGCCCCGCGTCGGGCTCTGTGCTGACAGCTCGGAGCCTGGAGCCTGCTTCGGATTCTGTGTCTCCCTCTCTCTCTGACCCTCCCCCGTTCGTGCCCCGTCTCTCTCTGTCTCAAAAATAAATAAACGTTTAAAAAAAAATTTTTTTTTAAATAGAAGCTACTACTTGTCAAGTTTTCATGTGGAATCAAAGACTATTCACAGTTGTCTGGAAAGGCCCCCATCTGCACAAGGCCGTATTTTCTTCACACACTTCAACCAAAACAGCTCCTGGACAGCACACTGACTGCAGAAGCAAATACCAGCGTCCAGCTGTGTTCCATTAAGCCAGACCCTAAAGAGATTTACAAAAACAGAACACGGTTCCACTCTCCTCGTAAATTGTTTTTGAGTGAGTTATTTTTTATTAAAAAGATATTTAATATGAACACGTAGTGGATTCCTTCTTTCACTTTTGCAGCGATTACGAAATACTTCCGAAATTTGTTTCATCTTCTAATTTGGTGAATAATGACAGATGTTACCAAAAACAAACAAACGTTCTTTGAGGTCCTCAATAATTTTCAAAAGCGTGAAGGAACCCTGAGGTCAAAAGTTTGAGAACCATGTGTTAGAGATGAGGCTTGTTGAATCTCTCGTCACGACAGTCACGACCGAAAAGTCTGCCTGGTTCTTTTTTCCTGTGCCTACAGAGTTTATTTCAGGCTTGGCCAGATTCTTCGTTCTGGGCCTCTCGTGCCAAAAAAAAAAAAAAAAGAAAAGAAAAGAAAAGAAAAAGTTTTGTTGGGTGTGTTCATGTAAACAGACCTAATGAAAAACCCATTGATGAGAAAGGAAGAAGAATTCCCCTCGCCTGTTTTTGTAAATAAAGTTTTATTGGAATGCCCCGTGCCCACTTGTGGAAGCATCGCCCGTGGCCGCTCCCTGCGCTTCAGTGGCAGGGTTGAGTGGTCGGGGCAGAGATCGTCTGGCCCACGAGGGTGCTCTCCAGCCCTCTGCAGGAAAAGGTGGCCATCTCCTGGCTGTTGTGGACATTGAAGAGACACCATTTTTAAAGATCCTGGGTGTAATATGATGACGTTGATACACTGACCGCTCACTCTTTACTGGGTGCTGTGAGAGCTATAGAGCTCGCAGAGGCCTAAGAAATTCCTGTTTTTAAGTATTTACCGAAGTCCGTCTTTGTGTCCCGAACGGTGTTCTTTGTTACTTGGGGCAGTAGCTTTTGCATCATTATCCAATGTGATCTTTTACCTCATTGCTCTGATGGGAATCTGTGCTTTTCTTTAACAAGATGGCTTTTAACATCAGTCACCCTCAGTTCACCAGCAGGGCTTTGGGTTAGACGTTTCGGCCTGGGCTGATGTTTACGAGCACTGTCTTCCCTGACTGCTTTGACCCGGTTCCTGGTTATAACTTCAGGTGTGTCCGATCTTTATTTACATTTTCCAAGCAGAAACCAAGGTGCCCTGCGGCCCACCGATGCTCCAGGCAGTGAGGATTACTATTAGGTTAGACCTGGGGACCCTAGGTCAGAAGCCCTAGGCTGAGGAGGGAGGTCGGGAGAAAGGGGAACTTCCCAGCTGCGCTGTGATCTCCCTTCCCCAGCATGCGGGGATGGCTCTAGGACCGGGTGCAGCCTGGGAAGGAAGGAGTTCCCCTGGAATTACACTGTGCTGTTGTCTGCACTGCTGTTGAGGATGGCATGGGGATTACCCCCTCCGGAGCACTCTTTCAAGATAATAAGAGAGGAGAGGCAGAAAAAATGAGACGCCCTTTATCTGGTCGCTCCGAAGTTTCATCCTTCCCTTTGTCCCTGGGTATGTAGCTAGAGCATAAGCTTGTAATCGTCTCCTGTCCCTGAAGCTGCAGCAAGAGTGTACCGTAAGCAAGTCTTCTGCTCCAGGAAGGCGCCTTGCTGGCGGGCGGAGAACGCTCTCTCTGGCTGGTGTGGTGCAGGGGCTTAGAGAGCTCATGCATCTCAGGAGTGAAATAAAATCAGATAAAAACAGAGAGGGAGGCAAGCCGTAAGAGACTCTTAACTGTAGAGAACAAACGGGGGGTTGCTGGAGGGAAGGTGCGTAGGGGGAGGGGCTAAATGGGTGATGGGGATTAAGGAGGCTACGTGTTGGGACGGATGAGCACTGGGTGGTATATGTAAGTGATGAGTCACTGAATTCTACTCCCGAAACCAAAAAGAGGAGGAGAGGGGGAGGGAGAGAGGGAGGGAAGCTTGTGCATCTCCTAGGGCACGAGGCAGGGTGGCATTCTGTCCTGCGCTCAGGGCCACCTTAGGTCATGTATGTGTGTGGCCAGCCATCTAATTGGCATGGTTTTCACGGGGCATTTGTGAGTGCGTCACAGGAGGCGGTGTGTGGTCGCCAGAAACTTGGTGAGATTTTTGTGCCTGTGTGCATTTACCCGGGCAGAGGGTTCATGGCCTTCAGCAAATTCTCAAAGCCGTCTGTGACCCTAGAAAGGCTAAAACCACACCTAAATAGACTATTATGAAGACATAGAGAGCAAAAGGATCTGATTAGACTGGCTTAATGCAATGATTTTTCATTTCTTTTAATCACCAGATTCCCTCTCTTCATTACTTTCCCCTCACAGATCACCCCAGATTCCTTTAATGTCATCAACATCACAGCTTCAGCTCAACATTTCAAAAGAATCAACCTTTGTCACCACCCCGAGTTAGTAGAGTCTACAACCAAAAGCAATGAGGCCTCTATATGCCCCGGCCTGAGAAACAGCCACATCGTGGACACATGCCATTTTTTAAAATGAGGCCTTTAAGACATTCGGCACCTTACTGTCTGGGGAGGCCCTTGGCCGCCCAGCAGGCTGGTTTGCGATCTCAGTTGGTGTGCCCTCCCTGCTTCTGGACGTGGTTCTCCTGCCTCGTGGCCTTGGCTTGCATTTGACCTCCGTGAGTCCTGAGACAGCAGTGGAAACCACCTCTTCCTGGCTGATGACTGCAGTATTTAGGGAGACCCGGGTCCCTTAGGGAGAAGGTGTTGTCTGCTGTTGACCAGGCTGTGGCATTAAGCAGTGGGGCGTCGGGCCTTCTTCCTCGCCCAGCTCATTGCCGGCCGCGAGTCTGTGCCGTGGGCAGCTGGGGACAGCCGGGGGCCGCGGTGTGCTCCTCGGCCGGGCCCAGCCTCAGCCGCGACGTCAGACTAGCGAGGCTCCCGGTATCGCGCAGGCTGCAGGCTGGCCGAGAGACGGGAGGGGAGTCAGATCAGCGCGGGTCCTCAGCACCCCACCCCCCGCCCCCACAGGGCCTCTGATGTGGTTCTAGAGCCCACGGGCAACAGCAGAGGCTCAGCAGATGGGACAGCAGAAATCTGAGAGTTGTTAGCCTTCCCCTAGAGCGCCGTGGTGGTCGGCCAGTCCGTTGGGCCGTTTCTGCTTCTTTCTTTTTGCTGTTGCCGTACAATAACGTTTGCTTCCAGTAGGACGCAGAGCCCTTAACCGTGCAGTCTGGTGAGCTTTGCCCACTCCTGGATCGCGGTTTTAAATGCATGCTGGAAGCCTGTCTTGTACCACTTTCTCACGTGACCCTCAACAGTTTGAAAATCAGGGTGTCCTTCTCTGCAGCGTTCTTGTCTTATCATGGCCGTCCCCATGCTTGCTCCCGATACCGTCTGAGACGGATTCGTGGGATCTCCTCTTAGGGGAGGCCACGGGGCGCCTGGGGAGCCGCCCTCTCCCCCAGACGGATGCCTTCAGACCAGTGTGGGCCCGGCTCAACGTGCAGCCTGGCTTTCGGGCCTGGGAGTGACCACGAAGATGGGGGCCGCTGCCGTGCCCTCCCCTGCAGAGGGACTTGAGCTCGGAGCTGAGGCAGACTGTGGAAATGCTGAGCTCGAGGGTGAGTCAGAGCGACGCCGACGCCATCCAGGCTTCGCCATCATCCTTATTTCTTTAATTTTTACGTTCGACTCAGAATTCCCCCCCCCCCCCCCACCGAAGCACGCCAGGGAGGAAGCAGGAGAAAAGGGCGGGGGGGCAGGCGGGGATGGTTTTAAGCCTCACGGCTCTCCTTATACCCAGGGAAGGGTCGTTTGGGAAATTTCTCACCCTTTGAGAGACTGTCATGGGCCTTCGCGTCTGTGTGTCTCAGAAATCCTCCGGCATTAACTTCTCGAGATGGACTGCTGCGGTTCCTGGGCATTGCCGGGCGTTTTGAGCCGTGGGCTGCCGGGGGATCCCAAAGCTGTGAGTTGCCTTTCTCTCGGTGCAGAGCGTGGGCACGGAGAGCGCGGTCTCTCGAGAAAAGTAGGCTGGGCTGGGAGTCCTGGCCCCTTCACCTACGAGCTGGGTGACCTCGGTAACTTGCTGGACTTCTCCAGGCCCCGAGGCTTTTCCTCTGTGAGGCAGCGGTAACGGCGGCTCTTCCTTCGTGGAGGCCGTCGTGAGGTTTGCACCAGGCGAAGCGTGAGAGGTGCCTGGTGTGTCTGTGATTCCCTCTCGGTCGATGGTGACGACCAGTGTTACGGTTCCACGACCCCCCGGGGGAGTCCCCTGGGAAGGAAGGGGACCGTCTGTCTCCTTGCCGGCCCCTTAGTTCCTCTTGGGTGTACAGAGGCAAGGCGAGAGTCTAGGGAAGGGACAGCACCTCCTCGAGCCGGGCACATTTGCTCTCGTTCCTGGTCACAGAGGTGGCTGCCTTGGTGAGCGTTTCAGACAGCTGGGTGCTTCCTGTCTCCTGGCACCTGTTCCAGTCTCATCAGTAGAAAGTAGTTGCCGGAATCGGGTCCCTGGTCCTCCGTCCCCCGGAGGTCCTTCGGAGTCCTTCCGGCCAAGCCCTGTTCCGTAGTAGGGGCGGCCGGGCCTGGGCACCGGGAGAAGCCCTCAGGGTGATTCCGATGCTCGCCCCGGCGAGAACCCCTGCCACGAAGACCTCCTCCTGCCCGTGAGCAGACCGGGGCCCGGGAACGGAGGGACGGGCCACGGAGGTGCAGGGGCCGGAACGCGGGGCCCTGGACTCCCGTCCGAGGCTTTTTTTCCTCCCGCCGGGCTCGCTCTCTGACCGTCTCTGCCGTTTGTCGCGGTGGGGCCGGAAATGGCCAGCCCGGGCTTGAGGAGCCCCAACTCCCGGGGAGCCCGGCCTGCTGCGGCCGCTGAGCGGTAGGCTCGGCAGCCTGCTCCGCTCCAGGGGACAGCTCGTTTGGAGCAGAGCAGGAGGCGGCTTGGGAGTCGGGGCTGTGACCTGTGCCTCTCTGCCCGTTGCGCAACTGCTGGTGAGGTTTCGCCGTCCGGGGCCGGCCCCTCCCCGCTCGGTCCACTTGTACCCACCGGGGCCCGGGCTCCTGGCAGCCGCCGCAACCCCGCCGATGGCCCGCTTGGTATCGGGTCGGTACTCCGTCCTCCTAATCCCGGGACCTCAGACATTGACTGAGGAGTGCTTACCGGCTGCTCTTTGCTTTCCAACGGCTGCCTCGTCAGTTTTGCCGACAACCCTAGGAGTAGGTGTGGTTATCCCCGTTTTAGAGACGAGGAAACTGAGGCCCGGCAGCTCTTTTCAGCCCCCGGGTCCTGCCCCCGTGCTGTGATAAAGCCACCTTTTTGCGCCAAAAGGGAAAAAACAAAAAAAAAGGCAGAAAGAAATGGAGGCCCAGAGAGGCTAGGAGGCTCACCTGAGGTCACACAGCCAGGACGCAGCACAGTTGGGATTTGAACCCAGACGTTCAGAGCTGCACCGCCCTCGCTTCTGTCTCCCTGCCTTCGCCGCCTCGGCTGTGACTAGAGCACCCACGGGGGGGCCGGCAGACTTGTCACCAAATGTCTCCCGTGTGACTGGAAGTGGTGTCCCTCCCGACCGGTGGGTTTTGCAAACAGCCTCGAGCTTCGCTTTCTGTGGCTGCATTCCCTATCGCCGCTTGTCCCCAGGTCTGTTTGTCCGTCCTAGCACGCGTCCTGCTGTGGGACAGTGCCTGGGCGCGGGCTCATCTCTGAAGCACCTCGTGGCCTGCCTCGGCCCAGGGTGTCTTAGGCGGCAGGGGGGACGTTAGAGCGGCGTCTTCCGCACCCTTCTCACACGAGGGTCCTCGCCCTGCAGCGTCCTCCCCCCTGTGCTGCCTCTCACCCGACCCCAGACTCTTCACCCTGCTGGGAGCGAGGGGTCGTCAGACTTCCCTTGTCCCTCCCAGGCGGGATCTGCCTCCCCCCTCTCAGGGAGACCTCCACCAACTCGAGGGTTTGGGCCTCAGTTGGGCTCTCTTTCTTGGTTCTTAACATCCTTTCTCCAGAGAAGTTGTTCTCGAATGTGGATGTGACCGAGGCAGCCGCTGCTCCAGACCCTTCAGGGGCTCCCCGAGGCCCTCACCACCGCCAGGGAGGACAGCCGGTGGTGTCTGTTTTCGGCTCTCCCCACGGCCCCCAGCCCCCAGCCTCTCCACGGTGCGGCCCGCTTCCTCCTCCCCGCGTGGTGCTCTCCCCCCTGCGCCGTCGTATCTGTTCTTCCCGAGCACTCTGCCCGCTGGCTTCTCCGCTCTTGCTCCCTCCCGAGCCCCGCTCAGGCCTCTGCTGCGACACCAGCTCCTGTGGGAACCCTCTCTCTCGCCCTCGTGCCCCTGGTCTAAGTTGGGCGCCCTTCCTTGGGCGGGGCCTCCACAGCCACGGCCTGTCATGGCCCCTTGGAATCTAGGACTCAAATCTTGATGCTTCTGTCCATCTGGCCGACGGTTCTTGCCGAAGCGAGGGCAGGAGTTTCATTTGTAGGATTTCTTTCAGCCAAGGAAATTCGCAAGACACTTCGCAAGCGTTCTTACTTACTTAAGTGGTCTCCTTGTTAATACTGTCCTTTCTCAGTGATTCCCAAGGAGAATCGAGCGTTCGTATTCCAGAACTAGTTGGCTGGTTTGGGAGGGCGGCCATCCCCTTGCCCACGTGAAAAAGAAATACAGAAGCAATCCTCGTTCACACAGACGTGCGAGGCTTTAAATTCGTGGTGGTTTAGCCTTCTGACACTTCTCAGTCCTAACGCTTGGTCCTCAGCGAAGCTCTGCCAGCCTCCAGCCGGGCAGGGGCACCTGCTTGCGTCACAGGCTCGCATCACTCTCGCTGCCCTCGACGCGCCTCGCATCGAGTGTGGAGCTCCTCTGTGCTGCGAGAGGCTCGGGGCCTCTCTTTCCCTGAGGGACAGCAGCCGCCCTGGGGACAAAGGCCACAGCCGCCCCGACTTGGCCTGGCCCAGAGACAGAGTGAATGGCAGAGTGGGTAAGATTTGATTTTGAAAACAAGACTGCCAGAGAGGTTGCTAGATAAGAAAGCCTTTGCCGATCGGCCTGCTTTAACGTAGCTTCTTTAAAGGTTGCGTGCGTACGTGAGTCCGTTCCAGCTCGAGACGTGGATGTCATGGCCGCTCAAATCTAACGTGGGGTTAGATTTTCTGTAAAGATTTTCTGATGCTCCCGTGAGGGAGGCATTCGGTTCCTCCCAGGAGGTTCTCGCAGATACTGTTCGTTGGTAATCGTGTTGAAGGTTAGGATTCCAGGGATTTCTGTTGGAACCCTAAGCTTGACTGCCCCCCACTAATCATGAGCCAGAGGAGGGGGGAGGGGAAGGGGAGCCTCCTCCGCCCACGGTGCCATTGTTAAACGGAACCAGTAATTGAATGCTATTAAGCCAAATTAATTTGCCTCCTGCAGGAAGGTCTATGATGAATGAAAGGCTTGCTAATCAGGGAGGGAGCCAGGCTACCCTCTGTGGTCATCAATATTTCATGGCCGTGGGCGGTGGCAGGAAGTTAGCTGTCCTGGCTCCCTGACCTTGAGTGATCCAAAGGTAGGACACAGCCAGCAGGGTTGTATTTAAAGGGCTTGTTACAAGTGAAATTTGCAAGATGCACCCGTGGGTTCATGGAATTTATACCCTCAGCTAGTGGGAGGTGCGGGGACTCATCCGAGACAGTCCCCGGTCCCTAGTGGGGAGTGCAGCCGTGTCGACCACGGTGGCAGAGCTGAAATGTTTAGCAACGGCTTTGGGGTCGGGGGGGTAGGGGCCGATCTGTAGTGTCTGTCTGCCGATTTCTGTGGTGTCAGCACACCCCCAGCATGGCGAGTTCAAAGCTGCTGAACCCAGACTGGGGAGACGTACACCAGCAGACTGCCGGAGCTGGGGACCCCAGCCTGCTGCTCCCACAACTCCCTGATCCTCCCTGGGGACCGGGGAGCGGGGGGGCGGGGGGGGGGGAGCCTCCCAAGCTGTCGCGGGTCCAGAAATGTAGATGTGCCCCCGGCAGCACTCACCTGCATTGGATTCGGCCTCTTGACAGAGGGCGCTTAAATGTCACTTGCTTTTAAAAATGAGAAAAGAAATTAACGTGCCTTTCATTTTGTTCTTTCTTCTCCCTAGCTGCTATTAACTTAGCAAAGCTGAAACTTTTCAGACACTATTACGTCTTGGTGAGTAAAAAAAAAAAAAAAAATCCTAAATCTGTAAATAAGCCCAGGTCAAGGAGTAGAGCAAACAGACTTCCCAAGAATTGGCAAAAGCCCAAGAAGTCTACCTGGAGCCGTGTGGGTTTCATTTTATCCGACCGAACTGTGTCTTTTGCGAAGAGAAATTGAACAGCTGAGTCACGTCTTTTTAAATGTTAGTTTTAGGGGCGCCTGGGTGGCTCAAGTCGGTTGGGCGACTGATTTCGGCTCAGGTCATGATCTCGCAGTTTGTGAGTTCGAGCCCCGCATCGGGCTCTGTGCTGACAGCTCAGGGACTGGAGCCTGCTGCGGATTCTGTCTCCCCCTCTCTCTAACCCTCCCCTGCTCACGCTCTGTGTCTCTCTGTCTCTCAATAATAAATAAACATAAAAAAAAAAAATTAAAAAAAAAATAAATGTTAGTTTTAAATTTGGCTTTAAATACTCAGAGAAGTAACACATGCTTGATGGTTTCCTACAATGCAGGGACTATAGAGACAGAGCAAAAGCCCTTTCTGACCCTGACCTTCTCTCCCTCCCCTCCCGTCCCCCTAGGTCATGACTGGTCCCAGTTTGGTGGTCATTTCTCTAGCTGCTCTTCAGGCATATGCCATACACGGCCGTCCTTTGGCTTGCTCGTTTTATCCGTTTACAAAAACGAGATCACGCCTAAAATCTGGACGTGAGGAGTCCCTATGAGCGGACGCCAGAGGCGGGAGTTGCTGTAACTTCTTAGGATAATAATTTCTTGGAGTACATGAGGCGTCAGCTCGCCCGGTGTTCGCTTCCTGACTCGTAAAAGAAAGTTTCTGAGTCGTCTTCCATCTGTGGTTGGACCTTTCCTTCCCGGCAAGCGCAGCCACCCCGGGCGAGGTCCCAGTGGCCATCTCGGTGAATCCTGGACTCACTCTCCGTCACTAGAGTACTTAGTGTTACTTAGTGTCGTTGGTACTTCCTCTCCGCGTGGGCCTCAGGCGCTCACAGCGTCCGCTCAGGAGGCTAAAGCAGTGTTGCCATTACTCCTCAAAACGTTCCTCAGAGCCTGGGAATAAAAAAAAAATACTGACCTTCGGGGATGGAGATCAATGGGGTGTGTGTGTAGAAAAGGCGAGGAAAGGGTGACTGGGGAGTTCAGAGCAGCCACACCAAATGTTTTGTCCCCCCGGCGTTGGGTGGGCACCTGGCGATGAGAAGCCGTCTCTGCCCACGTGTTTTTTTGGTTTTGGTTTTTTTTTAATGTTCATTGATTTATTGTGAGAGCGAGTGAGCGGAGGAGGGGCCCAGAGAGGGGGAGACAGAGGATCCCAAGCAGGCTTTCTGCTGCCAGGGCAGAGCCCGATACCAGACTCCGTCTCACGAGCCGTGAGATCGTGACCCGAGCCGAAATCAAGAGTCGGACACTTAACCGACCGAGCCACCCAGGCGCCCCTCTGCCACGTTTATTCATTAGCATCACATGGTTGTGTTCAGGTAATTCTGTCTCTCCTCTGTGGTTGCTTTGTGGAAGCCGGTTGCTAGAAGAAGTGCCGTGATTTCTCTGTTGATTTGATTGCTTATTTCTTTTTTCTCCTTCTAGATCGTTTGTTACATCTACTTCACCAGGATCATCGCATTTCTCCTCAAACTCGCCGTTCCGTTCCAGTGGAAGTGGCTGTACCAGGTGTGCTGCTCGTGGGGGACAGTGCTAGAGACTTTCTGGCTGCGGATGAAGTCTCGGGGTTTCACTTAAGGTCGCTCCAAAGTTCCCAGACAGCGGCCACTTTGCTCTCTTCTGATCCACGATTCAGATTCTCTGTTTGTCCAGGAAAGCTGCCAGAATACGTGAAAAAAATCTGAAAGTCATTGCATTGTCGATTTTACTTTGCAATTTTACAAGACTTCGAAGAGAAAAGCCTCAGGCAGAGAGCATGAGATTTGCCCTGTAGAATTAAAAGCCAACGAGTCGTGGTCTGTCCTTCAGTTACGGGGCTTAGAACGGCTTAGAGTCCAGAGCTCCCTTCTTCTGTGCCCGTCAGTGTTTCGATACCACGGGGCCTTTGCCACGCGCTAGGGCTAGTTAGCTACGAGGGTAAGCCGCCAGGTGACTCGGAGCCTTGTCTGCTTCTCGTTCTTCTCGAAGCGTAGACTTGGCGTTCAGTGCCGTGTTAGTTCCGGGTGCACGACACGGTGACGTGGAGACTCCCTAGAGCCACTCGGTGCCAAAGGGCGCTGTAGGAAGCGCAGGGATGTGCGGGGCTCTGAAAACATACCTGTGACGACAGGTCGAAGCAGGGCGTCGTACGCGTCCTCTCGGGGCAGCATGCTCCTAGCCGGGGCGCGGCCCACCTTCCGAGGAGACCCTGCCCTGGCGTTGGAGCGGCCGGCCAGCCGGGGGTCGTGGGGGGCTGGGGTGGTTCGTTTTTAGTTCCACGGCCTTCCGAAGAGCAGCGTGCTGATCCCTCTGTTGGGGCGGGTTTTAATTTGCAGCTCCTGGACGAAATGGCCACGCTGGTGTTCTTTGTCCTAACGGGATGTAAATTCCGTCCGGCCTCAGACAACCCCTACCTGCAGCTCTCTCAGGAGGACGACCTGGAAATGGAATCAGTGTAAGACATCTCCTTTCTCGCGCCTCCTCCTTTGCCCGGGGACCCGACGTAGCGCAGAGCAGTGCGGTGTGACCTGGGGCAACTTCTCCGCGCGTCGTGTGGCCCCAGAGACGGTACCTCTGTGTTTCGCAGAAGGACGTGGACGCCTAAGCCCCGGGCTCTCCCACTCCTTGCTTGTTGACCGACGAGCTGCGATGGGCCAGGTCCCTTGAGGTGTTTGATGATTAGCCTGAGGCCGAGTTTCAGGGGTGCTCCCTCCAGCAAGACAGGTGGCCTTGCGACTTGTCCCGGTTCAAAGGCTGAGCCTCTGCCCGTGCTGGGCCCTGCTGGGCCGTCAGGCAGCGTTCGACCGCTGTGTGTGCTCAGCCCCACTGCGGGAACAGTGACCGGAAGGCAGATCCCAGACGGGCCCCAGACAACAGCTCTGTGTGGAAGAAGAAATACCTTTTTACAGATAGCAGAGGGGAAAACGGTAGGACCATCGGACGTTCTAGGAAGAGCAGAATCTGAGCAAATAACTCGGTCGAAGGGGCCCAGATGAAAGTCCCGTGAGCGGCTGCGTGACCAGCAGGCCGTGGTGGATTCATCCGTTCCCCTCACGGCAGGGCTTCCCTGGGGGCCGCAGCTAGAAGCTGAACGGCTGGGTCATTTGATGTCCCCCATATCCTTTCCATCAGCCATTGCAATCGGAAGCAAGGATGCACCGTAAAGGTATTTTTGTCTCGTGGCAAAAAAAATGTTAGAGAGAGAGAGAGAGACCGCACGTGTAAGCAAGGGAGGGACAAAGGGAGAGGGAGACACAGAATCGGAAGCAGGCTCCGGGCTCTGAGCCGTTAGCACAGAGCCCGACGTGGGCCCCGAACCCACGAACCGCGAGACCATGACCTGAGCCGAAGTCGGACGTTTAACCGACCGAGCCACCCAGGCGCCCCACATGGCAGACGTTTTTTTTTATTTTGTTTTAGGTTTTGTTCCTCTGTGGCAACCCGTGATGGCGGTGGTGACCGTTTTGGCAGGGGGGTCTGTGTGTGTTCAAGTCAGGGCAGGGTAGTGGGGGGAGGGGGCACGAGTCAGGTGGAGCCTGGAGAGGGTGTGGCCTTTATCCCGGAGGCTTTGGGAAGGTCGGGATGTCGAGGGTTGTCCGTTGGTTGCCTCAGCTGCCGCTGGCGTTCTGAGGGAGGACCGCTCTGATGGCGCCGTCTTCTGTGGCCGGCCAAGCGTGAGCCGTCCTGTCGTCGTGAAGGGGGCTGCTCTTCGGTGGCCGGAAAGCCGAGTATGCACCAGCCAGGGAGTCAGACCACAGAGGGAGGTTTCGTTCAGGGTGGTGCCCCTGGAAAGGAAGTCGGGGAGCCGACTGAGGCCACGTGCCTTTAAGTCAGCGCAGAAATTGTCCTGGGGCCTCCCTTTGGCTGAGAGAAAGTTTCGCCAGAGAGAAAGCCCCGTGGGCTTAACACGATGTGACAGAGCGGAACGGGCCCGAGGTGGAGAGACGCTGCTGTGACCTCCTGCCGTCCGCATTCACCCGCAGCTGGGCGTGAGGGCCGGTGGCAGCTTCTCCGGGACACCACCGCGCCCCAGGCTGCCCGCTCCCTCTTCTGTTTGGACCTGCTGTTCCTGAACGGCACCTCTTCAGTCTTCCAGAAACAACCGAAGCCAGAGGCGAGCAGAGCCACCGTGTTTTCTAGAAGGTCGGGAGCTCTCTGCCATCCCCCTCGGAGGCTGTTTCCTCAAGAAAGGAGCTTGCTCTGATCCTCACCACAGAACAGATATCGCTTCCTCTTGGTGGGAGGAGGGACTACTCCCTAGGCCTCACACACCCGAAACCAATCCTCCTGACGAGTCTTACCCCCTGGTGGCACACGAACTCTGCCCTGGGCCGCTCACCGACCTTACTGACTTGCGATTCAGGGTAGTTTCTTTTCTTCCTGTTTTCGCTTCCTTTCTCTGAAGTGCGGTGCATCTGGGAGGTGAGTCTCGGCGGTTGAGCCCAGGACAGGCCGTGCTCCTCCCGGGGTCGAGTGCTCCCACCCTTCCTCCGGCTCAGGCCTCGTCCGGCTTCTCCCGCTGAGCCTGCGAGTGAGGGTGCAGTGAGAAGTAGCCGACTTTGTCTTTTTCTCCTTTTACTTCTGTGCACACCTCTCACTGGGCTAACCAGAGCCTTGCCCATTTTGATAAGAGAATTTATCCTAAAAAACTCAGGTTAGAAAGAATTGCGTGCGTGCGGTTTTCGGCGTTCAGACTTGGTCACGGCCCCCTGTGCTTTGCGTGTCCTCGAAGATCTGAATTATTTTCTGCTGTCTTGAGAAGTCACAACGGAAGAAACGTTTGGTGTGGGTTCCAGGGCCGGGAAGCTGCCTCTCTGGGGTTCCCGTTGCAGAATGCTGGCCTCAGGGTTGCGGCCAACCTTTTCCCACTCAAGTGGGTATGTAACAAAAGTGGAGATGGGAATTCGAGACTAGTAGAATTGTTTCTCGACCAGTCCTCCCCACGTTTCCAGTCCGGAAAAGAATTTTCAGTTGGGTCGTACTTTACAGTTGGGTTCCAGAAGCAGATGTGTCCAGGGGCCACTCAGGCCCAGGATCGCGGTCTGGTGCCGCAGAAGGGGCAGCCGGTGCCCGGGGCTCCCTCTTTCATCTTGCTTGCGGCCAGTAGGCCTGTTCAGTTGCGAGCGCAGGTAGGGTTCTGCTAGGAAAGGAGATGCAGAAGGGAAGTGGGAGGCGGCCGTGGGACCATCTGCTGTCTCCGGCTCTGTTACACTCCCCTGTTCCTCCTCTCGGGCACGTCCCTGCCCCGCTTTCCTCTCTGTCCTCCACGCCTCTCCTGATCCCGCAGGGAGCGCATCAGCCGGGCTCCACACCTGCCGCCGTCACTCGGGCCTTGAGGCCGGTGCCCTCCCCAAGTCAGGAGTGGCCACTTGGGCTCGAGGAAGTGCTTCCCCGAGCAGGCACCGGAGGCCACGACAGCCCCGGGTGGCTCCGTCAGCCCCGCAGGCGGCTTGGAGCCCTGCCCCCGGGGAGCTCCCGGTGTCCCTCGGGAACAGTGTGCCGGGGCGCAGACCGCACCACGACAGGGGGGTGCGCCCGGAGCCCAGAGCAAGGGTGACGAGGAGCTAGTGAAGCAGAGAAAGAGTGAGCAGAGGTGAGAAGGACAGAGCCCGCCCTCTCCCGACCTCACTGTCCCCGTTTGGGAAGTGAAAGGTGACGGCCGCGCGGCAGCCCCGGAGGCTGAGCCTGCCTTCCCAGAGCTGCTGTTGGGGCTGGAAGTCACTGCTGCCCGTTGCCTGACCTGAGCTCGGAGGGGCCTCTCCACGCCGTGCACCGCGTCGCCGAGCTCTGCCGGCTGTGCTGCGGGTGCTGCTCCGGGGGCCGGTCACCTGGTGGCTTTTCTGCCGTTGTCCCCCCTTCGGCATTTGCGTTCAAGGCGGGACCCTCCGGGAGGTGGCCGCGGAGCCCCGAGGTGGCCGGAGCCTCACGTCCCGTCCCTGCGTGCGGGGCTTTCGGGCGCCTGCTTTCTCCTGCCGCAGCGTCTGAGCCCCAGTCGGCGGGGGCCGGCCAGTCTCGCCTGCCGCACCTGGGCACCAGATGTCCTTCTTGCTTCCCAGCGGTTTGCTGCGCGACAGGACACGGAGGCCCGCCGGCGTCACTGCCATCCGCTGTCTTGACCTTCCGCCCGCCGCCCCGCTACCTGCTTTCGTTCCCCCTGTGCCGGCGCACACCCCGATTCCTCCGGCCTCGGGGCCTTTGCCCTCTTCCTGGCGGGTGGGCGCACCCGAGCCCAGGGTCGCCTCGGCCGTCTCCCCACTGACCACTCCCCAGTCCCCGGCTCCAGCCACGTGCCTCTGGCCGTCTGCCCCCCATCACCCAGGCTTGCGCCCCTGCATCCCTTAAGGGCCTCAGCGGCACAGCCGTCCACCCGGTCACCACCAGCAGAATGTGGCGGTTGACCCCAGCACCTACCTCTTCTCAGCCCACCTGGAGTGAGTGGCCACTTCTCGGGGACCCGATGTCGTGTCTCCTCCCCCCGCCCCCGCTTACCCCAGCGGCCCCGCCTTCCTCCGGCCCGCACGGCAGAGCAAGGGTTTTCTCGGCTGGTTCACCAGCCAGAAAGCTGCATCTGATGAGGGAAAGACAGGGGGCAGGTGTGTGTCCCAGGCCGCAGCCCGAGCCCCACTCGGGTCCTGCGAACGGGCTGTGCTCTCTCTGCAGCCGGGGCCGTAGCCCCACGCGGCTGCTGTGTCCTCGAGCAGCTCTGGGAGACACGAGGCTGCATTTCTTGTCAGACCTCCCGTGTTTGGAAAGGCCGTGCTGGGTGTGGAAAGCCTCTGGTTCCCCTGGGCCTGCAGCCACTCCCCCCGTCCGTCCCAACCAGAGACAGCCGGTCCCTTGAGGAGCGGCCGTGCGTGCGCGCGCCTGTCGCCGGGGAGAGCCATGCCCTGCCTCCCTGGCCGACGGGAAGCGACGCTGGGTCACGTGGCCAAGTGAGCCGGTTTCCTGTGTCCGGGGGCCGCATGTACACTCACTGACCGCCTCCGCGGGAACTCCCCGGTTCCCCCGAGGTCTGCGTCTTGGCGGCCCACCTTGTCCTGACTTTGCCAGAAGTACAGCCAACCCGTGAGTCTGAGGGACTCTTGTCTGAGAAAAGTCCCAACTCTGGGGACGACTGGATGGCTTTGAGGCTTGGTCACAGCAGCAACATGGTGGCAGGAATGAAGGGTGGAAAAGGGTGGAAATTTTCCCTTCCCCCCGTAAAATCATTTATTTGCCTTTAGCTCCAGCTGGACCGACTCTAGATATGTCACGTTATAGGGCCACCGAGTTACCATTCGTAGGTGAGAGGATTTGGTAGCTGGTGGAGGGGGGTGGGGACGAGAGTCCTTGGACAGACTGAGTCGACTGAATTTATTTATTTATTTATTTATTTATTTATTTTAATTTTTTTTTCAACGTTTATTTATTTTTGGGACAGAGCGAGACAGAGCATGAACGGGGGAGGGGCAGAGAGAGAGGGAGACACAGAATCGGAAACAGGCTCCAGGTTCCGAGCCATCAGCCCAGAGCCTGACGCGGGGCTCGAACTCACGGACTGCGAGATCGTGACCTGGCTGAAGTCGGACGCTTAACCGACTGCGCCACCCAGGTGCCCCTAAATTTATTTTACTCACTGGGAAATTCTCGTTGGTCTGGGCACATAAGTGCCTTGTTGTCTTCTAGAGTTCCCCTAGTTGCTTTAGCTTCCAGAGGTTTCCTACGTGCTCCTTGCCCCACACACGTATCCTATGTTACCAGCATCCCCCTCCGGAGTGGTAGGTACATTTGTGATCCTCGATGAACTTAAGCCTGACGTGTCGTCGTCACCCAGAGTCTGTTACTTACCTCCGGGTTCTCTCCTGGTGGTGTGCATCCCGTGGGTTTGGACAAACGTGTCATGCCATGTATCGGTCTGACAGACTTCGAGTGGTTTCACTGCCCCGTGACCCCTCTGAGCTGTGCCTGCCACGTGGAGCCGTGTCTCTGTGTGATGTCTCCTGCTACGAAGCCGCCCGGCCCCTTCCTGGGTCCAGAGAGCATTAGAACCTGTCCAGCTCACAGACTGTGAGGCGGGGGGTTGTCCTGTCGTTGACCCCACCTTCTCGAGAGATGCCGTGACCCACTCCCTGGAAAGGGCCGCTGTGCTTGGCTCGTCGCGCTCCCGAAGCTGATGTTCTTGCGAGTCTGACCTATGCATTCGGCACGGCTCCGTGGCGCCTGCTCGCCTCTAGGCACCGGCAGAGATAAGGCCCCTGTCCTGGGGTCACAGCGTGGAAGCAGAGCCACGTGCTTGTTGATAGCCGCGCAGCCTGGCCCCGCAGGTTTGTAGGCAGCCGCCGGTTCCCCATCTCTGACGGCCAAAGAACCTTTGGGCCAGAAGGTTCCTCTGCACCCGTGGTTGTGTCTCGTGACTCAGAAAGGATCCGTGTGGCCGGTATGATGAGCTCTGTGTTCGCAAAGTTCTGATACAGACGTTGCTCTCGTCATCCGTGTAGATCTGCAACATAAAAACTCGTGGAGGCCGCGACAGGGAGAGAGAAGGAGAGAGGCCGTCATTGACCGTAGTAATAACGGCTGGTGTGCATTGATTGGGTGCTTTGGAGACTCTCGTCTTTCTCTGATGACGGTTCTGAGAAGCGTGAGTCGTTTATTGTACTTGAGAACAGGGAGGTCAGATGACTTGGCAGAGGTCACACAGCTAGCCCGGAGCGGGGTCAGGACCCAAACCCAGGCCGGTCTGTTTCTAGAGCCGACGCACGTAAACCACTCGGCTGTGCTGTGGTGACGATGGCCTTTTGCTCCAAGACTGAGATTTTCCCAATTTTTTTTGTTCTCCTCATTCAGAGTGACGACGTCAGGGGTGATGGAGAATATGAAGAAAGTCAAGAAGGTGACCAATGGGTCAGTGGAGACCCCAGGCGACTGGGAAGGCACCGCGTGATGGAGCAGCCTGGCGGCGGGGACTGTCGAAGAGAACATTTAATTTATTAATAGTCCTAGTGGTGAGCGGGGGCGGTCGGCACCTCCCGACGGTGACACCACAGAGCACGTGGCCGGGAACAAAGCGCCACGGAAACCTAATTTTTTACTCTCTTCTATGGAAACTGGACCTGTGGCTGGTTATAGGCAGCTAGAAATCTCCTTCAGGTGGGAATGGTTGGGGGCGGGGGCAGTGTAGCCAGGAGGAGGATAAAAGGAAGACTCTGTTTTTAATTTATATTTCTTTCTTTTTTTCACTGGGAACTCTCCGGAAATAGGTAGTCACGCCCCAGGTGTGTCACGGTAGAGACCTTGGGGGAGGGGGCAGGGAGGCGGCGGTGCGAGGCCAGAGCTGGTCACGGCTCGGGAGCAGGGTCGCAGGGGCTGAGCAGGGGCTGAGGATACAGGGACAGAGAAGGGAAAGAGAACATATCGTCGCAGCTTTGGGGGACAAAAAGGAATGAAGTTAGGTTATTTTAGAAAGCAAAGCCCAAGCCCAATTTAGTTATACGGAGCCTGCCCCAGGATTCCTGGCCCAGAGTGTCGCCCCAGACCTTGATCCCAGATTCTGAAAGTGACCAGGAACCAGCAGCTCTAGAGGCCCGGTGGTCGTCTTCCCAAAGGGGCTCTGTCGTCTGAGGGCTGAGTGTCACTGTTAGAGTCACGGCTCTGGGACCGTGGTGGGAAGTGCTTTTCTTGATTGAAGGGTATTTGGTGTTGTCTGATGGGTGGGCAGAAATGTATTTTTCAGCTCAAAAAGCATCTTCCAGTAGGGTTTCCTCAAACAGCTGGCTCCTCTGACCGCCCAGAGCAGGGCCACCTCGCTTCCCCCTGTGCTTGTGTTCGCGTCTGTCTCGTGTCCTCAGAACCCGGGGAGACATGGGGAGGAATCTTCCTTAAGGAGCAGCTGGGGGCAGAAAACGTAGCGTTTAAGCAAGTACTTAAGTACAACTAAGTCATCATCATTAAAAAGCTTTTGCTGTAAACCGGGTAGGCTTTCTAACAGGAACGGAACAGACTCGTGCCTGTATCCCCGGAGCGTGCATGCGAAGAGAGCGGGTGTGGTTGAGCAGAGCTTTACCCTCAGGGACTGGCGATGGCGACGGCGAGTTCTTCCTCAGACCCCGCAGAGGGCCCCTCCCAACTCCCAGAGCCTAGAGATGGACGCAGGTAGCCGCTTCCTGGGGGGACCGGTGGTGCAGCTGGTGGCGAAGTCATTTGGATAACGGGCCAAGCTCGGAACGCCCGCTGTGACGCAGGGAAGGAGGGCTTGGCAATAATTTCCCAACGTGGTTTTGGTCGCACGGGCCTGGGGCGGGAGGCTGAAACGCGGCCTCGTCGGGAATGCTCCCAGGGTACCGGGACCCCTTGCCTGCCTGGGCCTCTCGGGGGTGGACAGCGGCCGTCTCCCGGGGTGGCTTTCTCACCCCTGGCTTGGAGGAGTCCATCAGAAGCCGCAGGATTTGGGGGTGGCACTCAGGATCCCAGGCTTGGGCACCTGAGCAGAGTCCTCAGAAAGCGGTTGTTTTCCGTCTCCTGGGCCGCTTTCTCTTCCGGATGAAGGGGCGGGAGAGTTTTCACGTGCTCACCTTAGTCCCCTCTGTGGTCTGTGAGGCTCTTCCTGCTCGAAGTTCTGTCGTGGCCAGGCCTGTGGTGCAAGGAGGCTCCTTCCCGGGCCGCTGCCGCTGCTGACCCTGCCACAGATTATAGGGAAGGGCCATGTGTCTCCCCACCTTCAGGAGTGAAGAAATCTGCCCAAAGGATTTACTTAAGGGACCTTTTCTGTTTTCCTTCCTTCCTTCCTCCCTCCCTCTCTCCCTCCCTCCCTCCTTTTCTTTCTGTCTCTGTAGTCAGGTTGGGGCTACAGGACAGAAGAAGGAAGTTGCAGGGAGGACGGGAACATTAAGACTTTGCTTTCGTGGCATAAACACGGTTCCAGTGCTTCTGAAATGTGTCTTGTGCTGTGGCCCAAACCCCCGTAGGCACTTCCCTCTGAGGGACGCATCCGCTGTTTGTCCTGCGAGCAGATGTTCTAGAGCAGGCCGTAGACTTCTTGGCAGGACCCAAAAGTGCAACGAAAGCTTCCCCCTGGAAGGGTCCCCATGGAAGCGAAGCAGTGAGGGAGCGAGGGAGGAGGAGAGCAGCCGTGGGCAGCGCCGGCCTCACGGCCGTCCCGGAGCCGGCCATGGCGCCCGCCTTCCTCTGGCAGAGCCCGAGCCTCAGCCACCACGGCGGGCGTGAGCCAGCGCGTTGGGCTTCTCTGTGCGACACGTGTGCCTCTCGGCTCGCGCACACCGCAGCTGAGTGGCCGCACGTGACCACCTGACCCCTCCGGAACCGGACGGTGCAGGCGAGATAAGGCAGCGATTTAGGAATAAAGGCTAACAAGTGGGTCGTCTGCCCGCAGCCCGTGTTGTGACTGGCAGGTGTGAAGTGAGGCCAGGGATCCAGAAGAATCAAAACCCCCACCCAAGATGGGGAAAACTGGTTCTCCCACATTTTTACAAGTTATTTGTGCCCTCCGTCCTGTCCTGTAAAAATATCCTCTCTTTGTCCGTCACGGAGTAGCTGTGGCCAGCGTTCAGCTCTGCCCCCGAGGGAAGGGGACCGACCGATGGGTTCCAAGCCAGGCAGGTGCGCCGGCCCCTCCAGCAGCCCGGTATTCACGGCTACGCGGGCTCCCAGGGACGCGGGGCTACAGCGGTTAAGCCCTTCGGTATTCCAGGGATCGGGCGGGAGGGACTGGGTGCACGTCGTGGAGGGATCGGCAGTATTTATGGCTTTGTTTTGTGCTCCAGCTGCCTGTTTCTGCCTACGCCTGCTACCCGTGCCTCCTTTGAGAGCTCTGCTGTGGACGGGAAGTGCGGCAGGCCGCGAAAGGTCAGGAAGTAAGGGGGTCTGTCTTCCTCCGATGAGATGTGTGCGTTTTGCTAGAAAGCTACTACTTCGGCGATAAGAACAGTCATCGATCTCTTAGTCCTGGCTCTTAACAGTGGCCGGGGACTCCACCAGCCTCCTTGTCGGTTCCTTGCTGCTTTAATTTCAGTAGCAGCGCACTTGAACCTGCCGAATGCAACTCGGGTGAATCGGAGGCCCATTCTCCCCTTAGGAGGTGCTTCCTCTAGTGTAAAAACTGGTTTCTCAGGTCATAGCCCGAGTCCGTTCCGTTTTCTTCCAAGAAACCACTTTGGAGTAAAATATCCAGGTTTGGTTTGCTTTCGCCCGGACACAGCCGGCCAGCCAGCCCCAGCAGCGCGGGCTCGTCGTGAGTCTGCTCCGAGCGCCTGTCGAGGCGAGATTTCTGCGCCTGCCTTACGATCTCATCGGGATCCCTGCTCCGTCCTGTTCCGCAGCTGCCCTCCTTCCTCCCCCTCCGCCTCCCCCTCCCCCTCCCCCTCCTCCCCACACCTCTCTTCCTCCCGCCTCAGCCCACGGCTATCAATTCCACGGAGGCCCCGTCTGGGAATACGGGCCGAAGGCTTTGGTGCATCGCAGCATTTGCTCCCAGTAGCTGTGTGAAGGATGTACTTCCTGAGCTAAGGAGAATTTGGTCCAGAGCGTAGGTACTATGCTGTGTTTTATGCTCTGGACCCCTGCACTCAAAGGCGTTCTTATTTAATGCTGAGGAGTCTGTTACCAGCAGCCAGTCCTTACGGACCAAGAAGAGCGTGAAAGATGCCTGTTTGAACTGCCAGTGGCGTCCTGGCCGTCTCCCACATTCTGCGGCATCTTCTCCGAGGAAGGTCCTTAGCGCGTGTGACGGTCCGGTGACGTGGTTGGTCCTGCTCCACAGCGCCCGTGGAACAGCGGAACCAGTTATGGCTCCTGCTCACAAGGCGCCGAATTCCACGGGAGGCAGACCCCAGCCGCCTCCTCGGCCCATTCCCACACTCCATGCTCCCCGCTTTGCTTCCCCCCGACCTGCCCCGGCCTTCTCACAGACTGAGGGTGTGCTGAGTGCACGGCGCCCCTGGCCTCTTGCCTGTTCCTCCTGTTCAGGATTCCGTAAACGAGTAGCTTCCGCACGAAAGACGTCAGGCTTCGACTTGCTCCTTCTTGGTCTGTCGGGAAGGTATTCATCTGGAACGTACCATATGTTCCAAAAGATCGCTCTTTACTCCAGGTTTCTCCAGGGTGTCTTGGGCTGGAAGTCTTTAAAAGAGACCCGCCTGAGTTGATGCTGATACTTGGCACGCCTGGAATGTGGTTCCTGACTGGCGTACTGACCACGCCAGGGTCCGCAGGGCCCTCCTCTTATAGCCTGGCGTTGCAGCTGTGCCCCGCTGTGGGGTTTGTGCTTGAAAAATGCCTCTCGGTGGTTCTCTGCTAGGGTGTGGGACATGTACATCCCCTGAGGTACCGTGTGAGGGAAGCAGGCTGGCAGAGAGGGACCAGGCGTTCAGGGAGCAGGGATCTGGTCGGGCTGCACCGGGGACTGTTGGAATTCTGGGGGCAGGAAGTCTGCAGGCAGGCCCTCTGGGAAGGTGGAGTGCTGGACAAAGTCAGCAAGGGTCCAAGTGAGACAGAAAAGCTAACTCGCTTCCAAAACAGTAAGCTGATTTCGAGGCAAGCCTTGAGGTTTTGCGGTGGACAGCCAAGTCAGACGGGCGGGGGGCGGGGCAGAGAGTCAACCTTCTTAGCATTTAAGACACTTAATACAAAAGGATCCCCAAATCTTGTCCACGTGGGGGCGGTTCTTGACGCCCTAAGCAGCTTTTGCCCACCGTAATTTGGATTTGCCTGGTCACGTGACCTCCAAAGAAGTCAGACACATCCAGTCCAGGAGTAAGTTTCATTTGGGGGACAAAATGTCTGTAAATATCATTTGCTTTTCAGGTTAGATTGGGATGCAGGAGTTTGCAGTATTTTTTTTTTTTTTTTTAACACTGCTGATCACGGAAAAGTATTTATGTAAACATGTAACGGGTGGGGCTTCCAATCAGGGTGACGTCTGGGATGGATTCTCTTGCTGTGATGCAAACATAGTACAATAAAGATTCTCTGACGGAAAGGTACGTTTGTAATCCTGGAGGGAGTCGCCGACTCCTGGCTGCTGTCTCTCTTCCTCCCCCTCCCTCTCATCATCATTTTTTGGGATTCTTGTTCATTAATATAGTTAACTGCCTCCCACCTGCTCGCACTGCCAACAGTGACTCCTACCAAGAGAAGTTCCGTGCGCCTCAGCAGACCCAGCGGCTGTGGTGAGACGCAGACATGTGACTGCAACCCCAGGGGCTCGGTTTCGGAACAGACTAGAAATCCCTTGTGGTTTCCCGGATGCCCCTGCCTTCCAAATCGGCACCTGCGGCTGCTGCTGCTGGAGGGGAGGGGACCGCGCAGCCTGGGGGCAGAGCCCTCACCGCGACGGCCTCCGGTTGGCCCTTCCCCGCACAAGTTATCCCACGGCAGAATCCCGGAAATCCAAGAGTTGAGACCCAAGGCGTTTTTGTAGAAGTCGTGCCCTTAGTTAACCACAAATGTTCTACGTGGAGGCGTGACTTAGAGTAAAATCCACCCTTCAAGCGTATGGTTGGGGGATTTTGACAAGTGTGACACTTCTCTGGGAAGTGACACTTCTCTGGCCTCCGCCGTAATCGGGATGGAACGTTCCCTTGTGCCCCTTCTCGGCCGGAAGCGCCTCGTCTCGGCCACTGCCACACCACGGCTTTGCCTGTCCTGGAGCTTCGTGTGAACGGGGTGCGTCCGTCCGTCCCTCGTGTCCGGCTTCTCCATGAGGCACACTGTGTTGTGATTTATCCATCCAGTGCCCTGGCTTTAAAGCCACAAGAATTGGGGCCAGAGAAGGCTGTGCCCCCTCCCCACGCCTCCTGGCTCCGGCCTCGTTGGGGGTGGTGAGGATCACGTCGAGGGCTCGGCCCAGTAATGGCTCTGTTGGTTTCTGTTTACAGGAACGTGAGAGTGGTCCTCATTCACCTCTGCCGAGACAGAGACAGGGGCCTCAGAATCAGTGTCATTGGCCTCGGTTTTCCAGTTAGTGGTCACGCTTCCCTCCCCGCTCTCGTTCCTGATCCCCTGGGGGGCTTGGCTCACCAACAGCGGGATGAGCAGTAGAATGGGCCTCTGATGGGGATCCCAGGAATCGGGCAAGACTCTCAGGGATGAGCGATGCCGGGGCCAGCCGGGAAGGGGCAGCCGAGGGGAGGCGTGGCAAGGACCTTAGGGACCACCTAATCCAGGCTTCTCATGCTTGAGCAAGCATCAGAGTCCCGGGGTGGGGAGGAGGGCGGGGGGCAGAGTCTCCCGTGGGACCTGAGAAGTAACTGCTGGCTCCGCCGGTCCCAGATCACACGTTGAGAACCACCACGGCAAGCCAGCCAGCTCCCTCCTGGAGACCTGCCTCCGCCACGTGTAGGAGCAGCTCTCGCACACAGCCCCGGCTGCAGGTGCAGTCAGCAGCCAGAGCGCCCCGGGCCCGGGCCTGCCGGTGGGGCCGCGGCGGTGAGCACGGAGGGGTACCGGCAGGGACTGACAGCCGTCAGCTGGTCAACATCGGCTTCCTCCTCCCCGGCAGCCAGGCTGGGGCTTTCCCGGTTGGAAAGCAGCCGTCTAGGCCGGAAGCCGCAGAGCCTGCAGCTCGGGACCTGGGCTCGGCTCAGGAAGGCCCTGTTCTGATGAGCCGCGGAGCAGGCTAAGTCAAGAGCCTCCTCGCTGCCTCCCGGGCCCGGGACCCTGGCGAAGCCCTCCCAGGGCCCAGGTGGGCCGCCTCCCCGCTGCAGCTGCCGGTGGGTGACCTGTTCTCGGGGAGTCGGTCGGGCCCTCGGATGGATAGCCGCACACGCCCTCCAGCCGCGGAACGGTGAGGCAGGTAACAGGTGTAAGGAAAGTGCGGACTTCCCTCCTGCAGACCTGCTTCTCCTGGCGTCACACGCACCCGCTGGGGCGCTCCTGAGAATTCGCAGAGCCCCCAGGGGCACCCGCTCGCACCCACCCGCCCGCCCCCGCCTGCCAGGAAGCCGAGTTCAGGGGGCTGGGGTGACCTGCTCAGGACCGTGCCTTATACGGGGGGACGCTGACCTTCACGGAACGAGGAATCCGCTCACTAGAACGGATGTGCAGGGACGGAGCCCGAGGCTCCCAGGCTGTGCACCGAGAGCAGCGTGAACGACACTCGGGGCTGAGAGTCGTTCTCCCCACACCGCTGTTTGCAGGACACCCACGGGGAGAAGCGTGGGCCGCGCCGGGAGCCCCCCCCCCCCAGTTCCTCCCTGTCCGTTGGGACAGGCCCCTTCCAGTCTGCAGCACAGCTCAGGCTGAAGTCTCTCCACCCAAAACGCGTCTCCAGCTCGAAGGCCAAACCGCTCAGGCGTGCCTCACCTTCCAGTTCTCCCAACTCCCCGCAGGCCCGTTTCCACTGGCCTAAGTCACCTACAACCCCTTGGGACTCCGCTATTCTCTGCAGCGACTTCAGCAGCCCGTGAAAGGTAGGACTCCTCCCCTCTTGAGATGCACCCTCGGCTCCCTGTGCACCTGCCAGGTTCGACCTCCTGCCGGTTCCCTTCTCCCTCCAGCTGGGCGCCCACAGCACTCTGGGGTCCTCAGCCTGTCCCCGAGCTCCTCCTGGCCGTCTCCTCCGCGCTCCCGCTCTCCGGCGCCCAGGAGGTTGTCTCCAGCCTGGAGCTGCTCTGAGCCCCTGGTGGCTTGTCCTGCTGTCTCCAGGGCTGTTTTAAAGGCACCTCATGGCCGCATGTTCCAAATGAAATTGCCACACCTCTTCCTCAGTCCAGGCCCAAAACCCGGGCCTGACCCTTGGCCCTTCCCTATCCCCCAACCCATTCCTGCATCCACTTGTCTCCCCACTGCCCCCGCAGGGCCCCCTCACCCGCCCCCGGATTACACCACCAGCCGCTGCCTTCCAGCTGGAGGCCTGGCCTCCAGTCTGGCCCCACTTGGCTGCCAGCCCTGTGCCATGCCGCAGCCCAGCCACCTTTTAAAAAGTGCCCGCCTACTGGTTCAGCAGAGAGACAGACACAAGCCAGCGAGGAGGATACAAGATCAATATAAAAAAGTTAACCACATTTCTATACACTTGTAGCGAACAACCCCAACGTGAAATTAAAACCGTTCCATTGGGGTGCCTGGGGGGCTCAGTCGGTTGAGCGTCTGACTTCGGCTCAGGTCATGATCTCACGGTCCGTGACTTTGAGCCCCGCGTCGGACTCTGTGCTGACAGCTCAGAGCCTGGAGCCTGTTTCAGATTCTGTGTCTCCCTCTCTCTCTGGCCCTCCCCCGTTCATGCTCTGTCTCTCTCTCTCTCAAAAATAAATAAACGTTAAAAAAAAAATTAAAAAAAAACCTGTTCCATTGACATGGGCACCTGGATGGCCCAGCCAGTTGAGCATCTGATTCTCGGTTTCAGCTCAGGTCATGATCACACAGTTCATGGGTTTGAGCCCCATGTTGGGCTCCACACTCACGGTGTGGAGCCTGCTTGAAATTCTCTCTCTCCCTGCCTCTCCCCTGCTCACATGCATGCGCGCGCTTTCTCTCCCTCAAAGAAAAAGAGGGAGGGAGGGAGGAAAGGAGGGAGGGAGGGAAAGGAAAAGAGTCATTAAAAAACAGTTCCTTTTATTGTAGCATTGGAGAGAGTAAAATACTTAGGAATACATTTAACAGAAGTGCAAAACTTAAAACTCTGAAAACTGAAACATTGAAAGAAATTCAAGGAGATCCAAATACATGCAAAGCCGTCTATATTCGTGGATCAGAAGACAATATTGTTGGGGCACCTGGGTGGCTCAGCCAGTTGAGCATCTGACTTCGGCTCAGGTCATGATCTCGCGGCTCGTGAGTTCAAGCCTCGCGTCAGGCTCTGTGCTGACAGCTCAGAGCCTGGAGCTGCTTTAAATTCTGTGTCTCCCTCTCTCTCTGCCCCTCCCCCGCTCTCTGTCTCTCAAAAATAAACATTAAAAAATTTGAAAAAAAAAGATGTTCAACCTCACTGGTCATTAGCGATATGCAAATCAAAACCACAATGATACCAAATCACAGCCATTAGGATGTCTACGATAAAAAATAGTAACAAGTGTTGGCAAAGTCCGCTTGTGGAGAAATCGCAACCCTTGTGCACTAACTCCTGGGGGGATTATAAAATGGTGCACCCGCTATGGAAAATGGTTATGGCGGTTCCTCAAAAATTAAACACAAAACTACCATATTATCCAGCAATTCCACTTCTGGGTATATAGACCCAAAAGAACGGAAAGCAGAGACTCAGATAGATATCTGTACGCTCATGTTCACAACAGCATAATTCACACCAAAAAGGGGAAGCGATCCAAGTGTCCATCAGTGGATGGATGAATAAACAATGTGGTCTATACATACAATGGGATATTACTCAGCCTTCAAAAGGAATGAAATTCTCGTACATGTTGCAACGTGGATGAACCCTGAATGTGACGCTAAGTGAAATGCCTTTTCAGATCTTTTGCCCATTAAAAAAAAAAAAAAGGCTTATTTTTGGAAGGGACAGCGGGGGTAGAGGAGGAGCAGTGAGAGGGAGACAGAGCACCCAAATTGGATCTCAAGTGTGCCGACAGCAGAGAGACGGATGCAGGGCTCACACTCACAAACTGTGGGATCATGACCTGAGCCAAAGTCAGATACTCAACCAACGGTGCCACCCAGGCTCCCCCCTGTTGCCCATTTTTAAAATGGGTTATCCTTTTATTGAGTTGTAACGTATCTTTACGTATTCTAGAAATTTGACCCTTATCACATCCGTGATTTCCAAATAATCGGGTTGTCCTTGCACTTTGTTGATATGTCCTTGAAGCACATAAGCTTTAATTTTGATCAAGTCCAGTTTATCTATTTTCTTTTATTGCTTATGCTTCAGTGTCATATCTAAAAAACCTTGCCTAAATACAAGGTAGTGAAAGCTTAGTCACTTCCTTCTTAGAGTTTTATAGTTTTACGTGTATGATCCATTTTGAGGTAATTTTAGTATATGGTGTGAGGTAGGGCTACATACTTACTTTCTGCATGTGGATGTCCAGTTATCCCTGCACCGTTGGTTGAATTAAAAGATGATTCTTTCCCCATTGAATTGTTTTGGCATCCTTGCCAAATATGAACTGACCATGAACGTGTGAGTCTTTTTTGGACTTCAATTCTATTACATTGAACTTTATATATCTCTACTTATGTCAGTACCACACTCTCTCTCTCTTTTTTTTTAATGTTTATTTTTGAGAGAGAGAGAGCCAGAGCATGAGCAGGGGAGGGGCAGAGAGAGAGGGAGACACAGACTCCGAAGCAGGCTCCAGGCTTTGAGCTGTCAGCACAGAGCCCGACACAGGGCTCAAACCTACAAACTGTGAGATCATGACCTGAGCTGAAGTCGGGCGCTCAACCGATTGAGTCACCAAGGTGCCCCTTGAGGTTGCATATCTTTTTGCATGCTTATTGGCCATCTGTATATCTTCTTCAGACACATGAATATTCAAATTCTTGGCCCATTTTTACTTTAGTTCAGTTTGACTTTAATTATGGCAAAATACCCATAACATAAAATTTACTATCTTAACTATTTTTTACTGTGGAATTCAGTAGTGTTCAGTACATTTGCATTGTTGTACAACCAATCTCTAGAACTTTTCATCTTGCAAAACTGATACTCTACACCCATTAATCAACAACTCTCCATTTTTGCCCCGCCCCCCCCCCCACCCCTCCAAACCCTGGAAAACACCATTCCAGGTTTTGGCTATATGAATTTGACAACTAGGGGTACCTCCTATAAATAGAACTCTACAGTGTCTGTCACGTTGTGACTGGCATGTTTCACTCAGCATGATGTCGTGCCTTTGCCCATTTTTTAATTAATTAAAAAAAAATTAAAAAAAATTTTTTTTTCTCAACGTTTATTTATTTTTGGGACAGAGAGAGACAGAGCATGAACGGGGGAGGGGCAGAGAGAGAGGGAAACACAGAATCGGAAACAGGCTCCAGGCTCTGAGCCATCAGCCCAGAGCCTGACGCGGGGCTCGAACTCCTGGACCGCGAGATCGTGACCTGGCTGAAGTCGGACGCTTTAACCGACTGCGCCACCCAGGCGCCCCCAAAAAAAATTTTTTAAGTAGGCTTCACGCCCACCGTGGAGCCCAACACAAGGCTTGAACTCATGACCCTGAGATCAAGACCTGAGCTAAGATCAAGAGTTGGACACTTAACCGACTGAGTCACCCGGGCGCCCTTGAACTGGATTTTTTATTACCGTTGAGTTGTAAGAGTTCTTTATATATTCTGGTTATTAATCCCTTATCAGATACAGAATTTGCAAATATTTTCTCCCACTCTGTGGGTTGCCATTCATTTTCGATAGTTTCTTCGATGCACAAAAGTTTTAAATTTTGATGAAGCCTAATCTATTTGTTTTTTATTAAATTGCCCGCGCTTTTGACGTCATATACAAGAAATCACCGCCAAATCCGTCATGAAGCTTTTCCTCTACGTTTTCTTCTAAGAGTTTTATAGTTTCGGCTCCCGGGTTAGGTCTTTGATTCGTTTTCAGTTAATTTTTGCATGTAGTGTGAGACAAAGGCCCAACTTCACTCTTTTGCATGTGGAGATCCACTTTTCCCAGCACTGCTGGTTGGAAGAACCGTCCTTTCCCCACCAGATGGTCTCGGCATCTGAATTGGCGGCCGGCAAGCACAAGAAAAGATGCTCCACATCATTACTCACCAGGGAAATGTAAGTCAAAATTAGTGAGACACTGACTCACACCCACTGGTGTGGCTATTTAAAAAAAAAAAAGACATAAGAACAAGTCCTGGGGAGGATGTGGAGAAGTTGGAGCTCTCATCCATGGCTGATGGGGACATAACATGATGCTCTGGAAAAATCTGACAGTTCCTCAAAAGATTAAGCATAGTCACCGTGTGACGATTCCACTCCTGGGTACACAGTCAAGAGAAATGAAAGCAGATGTCCACCCAGAAACTTCTGTACAGTTGTCCAGAGCAGGATGATTCCTAGCAGCCAGAAAGTAGAAATCGCCCAAATGTCCATCACTGATGAGTGGATAAAAAGAAGCGGTCTACCCAAAGGATTGTATTATTCATCCATAAAAAGGAATGAAGACGTGACATCTGCTACAACTTGGATGAGCCCTGATAGCATTATACGAAGCAGAAACAAGCCAGACGCAAAAGGCCACCTCCTGTATGATTCCATTTATATAATATATTATATATCTCTAAGTCTGTAGAGATAGAAAATACGGGGGAGGGTGTTGTTTTTTAGTTTATTTATTTTTTAATGTTTCATTTTTGAGAGAGGGGTGGGGCAGGGAGGGGCAGAGAGAGAGGGAGACACAGACTCCAAAGCAGGCTCCAGGCTCTGAGCCATCAGTACAGAGCCCGATGCAGGGCTCAAACTCACAGATTGTGAGATCACGAAGCTAAAGTTGGATGCTTAACCAACTGAGCCACCCAGGCACCCCTAGTTTAGTTATTTTTGAGAGAGAGAGAGATCATAAACGGGAGGGGCGTAGAGAAAGAGGGAGAGCGAGAAGCCCAAGTAGATTCTGTGCTGTCAGCACAGAGCCCGATGTGGTGCTCGAACCCATGAACGATGAGATGACCTGGGCTGAAACCAAGAGTCAGACGCTTAACTGACTGAGGCACCCAGGTGCCCCTGAGACAGAAAACAGGTTAGTGGTTGCCAGGGAGAGGGGGTTGTGAGGGGTAACTGCTGAAGAGTACAAGGTTTCTTTTGGAAAGTGATGAAAATGCCCTAAAATTGTGACACTTGTGCAACTCTATGAATTTACTAAAAACCATTAAATGTACACTTGACATGGATGAATTGTATGTGATTTATATCTCACAAAAGCTATTAAAAAATACAATGGGGGGCACCTGGGTGGCTCAGTTGGTTGAGCATCCAACTCTTGATTTCTGCTCAGGTCATGATTCATGGTTCCTGGGTTCAAGCCCTGCGTCAGGCTCAGCACTGACAGTGCGGAGCCTGCTTGGGATTCTCTCTCTCTCTCTCTCTCTCTCTCTCTGTCCCTCCTGGACACTTTCATTCTCTCTCTCTAAATAAATAAATAAACTTAAAAAAAAAATACAGTGGGGGCTCCTGCCTGGATGGCTCAACTGGTTAAGCATCTAACTCTTTTTTTTTTTTTTTAACGTTTATTTTTGAGAGAGAGGGCACGAGCTGGGCAGGGGCAGAGAGACAGGGAGACATAGAATCAGAAGCAAGCTCAAGGCTCTGAGCTGTTAGCACAGAGCCCAACGTGGGGCTCGAACTCATGAACCGAGAGATCGTGACCTAAGCCGAAGTCGGACGCTTAACCAACTGAGCCACTCAGGTGCCCCAAGCATCCAACTCTTGATTTTGGCTTAGGTCACGATCTCACCGTTTGAGGGATCGAGCACCAAGTCTCAGGCTCTTTGGGATTCTCTCTGCCCCTCCCCCTGCTCATGCTCGCTCGCTCGCTCTCTCTCTCTCTCTCTCTCTCTCTCTCTCTGAAAATAAATATTAAAAAAAAAAAACAACCAATGATCCAAGCTGAGAGGTGTCTGGCGACACAGAGCCTGGGTCCCCAACCCCGGCTAGGTCAAGCAGAGCTTCAGGGAGGAAGTACCATCCTGTGTAGAATGAATTACCTCCATGAAGCCCGTGGTGGTGGACAGGTGTTCAGGCAGGGGGAACAGCATGTGCTAAGGCCCGTGATGAGAGAGAGCCTGGCCTATTTGGACAAATCCAGTAGAGCTGGAACCATGCGTGGGAAGTAGGGAGCCAAGAGGTGAGACCAGAAAAGCAGGCGTGGCTTGACCGCAGTAGGCCGCTCTCTGCTGGAGCTTGGACTTACCCCAAGGGCAGTAGGAAGGCTCTAGGAAGCTTTAACAGGGAACGGACGGGGTCAGACGGCACCGTGACGGGCACCCTGGGAACTATAGCACCAAGGAGCGATGTGGGGGGACATCTCTTGGCTGCCTCTCTGGCTCCTATCCCCACTTCTTTATCCCAGACTGGACTCCTCCTTTCTCAGGATTCTGGGTTGGGCGAGACTGACCCCACATCCCTGGCTTTAGACTTGAGCCCTGATTGGTTTAAACGGATCAGTATATATCCCTTGTCTCCCTGCCCCACTACCTTGATTGGAGACTAGACCCATGACCTCCTTCCAGCCATCTGAGACCATGAGGCATCATCTTAGGGTCGTGGTGGGCAGGGTGAGGAGGACACGGGTCACTTTTACCAGGATGCCCTTAGAATGGCCCCTGTGCTGAGGAAGCAGAGCCAGACATGGGGAAAGGAAACCCAGTTCCTATCATAGCTGAAGCCTGGATCGAGCCTTGCCTGAAAGGAGAGACTGCTGGACTCCTGAGTTATACGAGTCAGCTGAGTGACACGAATCAATAAAGTTCTCTTTTGCATTCGTTTAGGTAGGTTTTCTGTTACTACAAAGCGCTGGACAGAAGAGACTCACAAGGCACAGGTTGCCCTGGAAAGTCCCAGAAGACTGCCCAGAAATGCTAGGGCAGAACTCTGAAAGAAGAGAAGGAGGTAATTAGCAAAGGAGGTGGAAAGGCTGTCATGGAGAGGAATGGATCATTTGTACGGTGTCTTTCCTGAGGATCTGCTAATGACATTCATTCATCATCAGTACCAGGAAGGCAGGTGGCCGGGGGTGGATGTCATCAGCCCGTCGGGGGGGGGGGCCCTCACCCCCGACCCACACGGAGCATGAGAGGGGCCGAATGGGCCCTGCCGCCGAATTAGCTCATCCTCCCTCGCTGCTCCCCCCCATCCAAGGCGAGGCCCCAGGGGGCAGATGATCGGCCCACGGCCACACAGCAAGTGCTCGGACCTGGAGCCCAGGCGTGCTCTCCCCCGGGCTGAGTCCTTTCCACTCACCAGTCCGGAAGCCACGAACCTTCCAGGGCCGAGTCTGGGAACAACTGATGTCATTGCTTTTGAGACAAAGCTCATTTACCCCATCTGGAATTCACCGCAGGCTCCTTTGCCCTGCTCCTTACCCGTGGGACCCCTGGCTGTGGCTCCTGCCTTTTCACTGTCGCGGCCTCATCAAACCCGTCAGTGGGTGGCCTCGCTGACTCCTAGCCGGGTTTGACCTCCACGTAATGAGCCTCTCCAGGCCCCTAGGAACTACTCTTAACGCGGATCATCCAGAGGTTTCTGCACCAGGGTCATTCAGAGTTATTAACAAGGCGGTGTTTACTCCTCCGGAGGGGCTGGCTGGGGACCGTGACCTTGCCGCAGAGCAGGTGAATCGGGGGCCACTCGGGCAGTAAAGGGCCTAGTTATTATAGGGCTTCCCCACCCGCAGTCTCAGAGACCAGGTGGAGACAACCAGGAAGGGGCAGGGTGGGGTGGGGCTTGGCCTCCCCCAGGCCATGAGTTCACGTGCAAGGAGCCCAAGTTGCACCTGCCCCTCCCTCCGCGCGTGTCTTGCGTCTCTTCCCCGGCCCGTGAGGGTCACCGAAGGGCACCCGGGCGGGCTGCTCGGCGTTGGTGGGCTTCCTTCAAGGGGAGCCAGGAGCAAAAGTGGCTGGGGCGGGAAGCCCCAGGGAGATGGGGGCTGTGAGTCCAGGAAAGACGTTTCGGGAACTCCACCCCCAAACTCAGCCCTGTGCCTCCCGCCTACAGGTGGAGCTTTTCCCATGTCCTCATCGACAACATTCCCGAGACCCACGGGAAGGCCCAGTCTGAGCCCCCGCAGCGGGCGGGTCGTGAGAGGGCGGGAATCCTGTGCTTGGCACGGACTTCCCTGGGCTGGGGGTGGGGTGGGGGCGACGGGGTGCCCACCGTCAGCATGTCAGGATATTCCTGACGTCCCGAGGCCACCGAGAACGAGGGCTTTAAAGATCCACTGCGGGTGATGGTTATCCTGTTTGCTGGACCCCGGGAAGGGGGCTGTCGGGCCCCACCTGCAAAACTTCAGGAGGCCAAGAGCAGTCCCCACCCCCAGCTCCCCCAGGGCTCACTCATCTACACAGCAGTAAGTCCTTGGTAGCCCCGGATCGTGCGGACCCCCTGCCTTCTGCCAGCTGGGAAACCGGAGTAACACAAACTAAGCGTGGGGCTCAGCAGAGCGCACGTCTCTCCGTAGCCAGATTCAGGGATGTTTCTGTGCTACAGAGTGAGCTCCCAGGCTGCGGGTCAGACAAGCCTGACTTGAATCCCTAGGGCCGGTCAGCAGCTGTGTGGCCCAGGCTCGGCCGCTCAGCCTCTCCGGGCCTCACTGCTTAATTCACAGGATCCTGCGAGAGCTCCGGGGCTGATGGCACGAGAAGCCCTCGGCCCGCCGCCAGGCACCCTGCGAGGGTGCCGGTGAGTGGTGGCTGTGGTGGTTACCCGGGGACCTGCTCTTTACCAAGTTCAAGTCTGAAAGCAAGAGAAGCTGAGGGATTGCAAGGGAAGGAAGGTGTCCTGCTTCCATCCCGGTCAGTTCTGACCCTTCGAGACTGGACCCCGACCCAGAACCGTTACAGCACCCAGTGGCCCAGCTGGAAGGAACCTCAGAGCCCCGCGCTGTACAGACAGGGAAACTGAGGTCCAGCGGGTGACAACAGCTGTCTAGGTCTGCACCGGAAGTTAGTGGACCTGGGCATTATGGGATTCTGTATGTGGCTGACCTCAAGGGGACGGATGGACTTCATGTCATGGCCAATGAGGAGGTGAGGGGCTGGGGGGGTCACCACCGACCCATTTATCGCTGTTGTCTGAGCTTCCCGTCTGGGCTGGGCCCAACAGGGTGCGTGTGGTCCAGCCTTCCTGGGGCCCCTGCGTTGGCTCAGGGGTAACTGATGTGTGGGGGACCAGGCCCCCAGAGGCCATCGGGGGCTCTTCGAGGAGCCACCCCTTGGATCTGCCCAGGGGAGCCCATATCCTGTTCCCTGGCCCCGGCACCCCCTGGGATGAGGAGGGGCTGGGCCCGGCTCAGAAACCAACAGGCATCTCGCTGATGCCCTGGGGACAGGCCAAGTGGCGGGCAGCTCCCTGGCATTGAGGGTGGTGATGGGCTCCTGGCCTTGGGCCTCCAGAAGAGCTGCTCCTCCGCCCCCGCCCCCCCACCCCTTGCTCTGATCGTCTCCGAGCTTGACCCTGGGGGAGCCCGCTGATTCCTGGAGGCTTCACCCTGCATCTGGCAGAAGCCACGGGAGGTGGCATCTCCTCTCTGCCATCTGGAAGGGGGGCATGTGGAGGCTTCTCGAATTGTGTGGTTGGTGATATTTGGCGGGTCAACCCAGTTCCCCTTTCCTGAGGGCAGACCTCAGAAGCCCTGAGTATGTGACTTGCTCCTCGTTGGCCAGGGCTCGTTGGACCGGGGCAAACACCTGACTCTCATCGGCCAATCAGACCCTCTGTCCCAGAACCGGGCCCTGTGACTCACCAGTCGGTCTGGTGGGCAGGTGCTGGAGGGAACACGAGACCCAGGCTGGGGCAGGAGGCGCCGGGGAGGCTGTCTGCAGACAGAGAAAGTGCCCGGGTATTTTATCGGATCCCACCCCAACGCCCCAACAGTCACTCCCCATCCTTCTGGAAAAAGCACCCGGTTCCTGGGGGAATTTCCCACCCCACGTCCGGTGTGGGCCCGAGACCCCGGCACAGCCCAGACAGTCTCTCTCAGGACTGCACTTCGAGCACAGACAGGGCCGCAGAGGGGGAGACGGGGACCCGAGCTGATGGCTGCTTGAAGACACTGTTTTTCCTCGTTTTTGCCGGCGGGTCCCACATCCTGGAGATCGGGGGACCTGCCCCCCAGTCCCCTGACGCTTCTGTGTGCACACACATTGCCCCTTCTGCTGCCCTCAGCTGCTTTGGTCTCTGTTCCCTCCCAGGGGTGCCCTTACCCTCGGGTGCCCTGGCTTGTCTCCTGTCCTTCAAATTGGCCCACGCTGAGACAGCAGGCAACGGGTGGCCAGCCGTCCACTTGTAGGAAGAGCCTCACTTTGAGAGCCTCGCCGAAGGCCGCAGTGGGGAAGGTGAAGTTCAGAGAGGGTACGTGCCCCCGGGCTCGCGGGGCAGAGAGACTGTGAGGCCCGGAACAGTCTGCCTGTTAGGGGTTGTCCTTCGGCAGGATGGCCACGAACTCCCGGAGTGAAGAGACCTCCTCTCTCTTCCGGGGCATCCGAGAGAACCGAGGGGGGAGGCCTTTACCCCCAGGCCAGATGGGCTCGGCACCTGTTTCTTGTTCCGAATGTGCCCGCTCAGCTGTTCCACGCCTCCTGCCACCAGAGAAAGCGGCTCCGACCCGGGGCACCGTGGTCCCCGCTTACACATGAGGACACCGAGGCCCAGAAAGGCCACATGCCTGAGCCCGGGTCCCACCGGCGGGACCAGCACGCGGGCTGCTGGTTTCCATGCTTTCCACAGATGGTTCCATTAAAGCATTGCTTTCCCCCCTTTGTCAATAACAGTGTGGATATTATTAAAATAAAATATTAGTCATCAGTAACAACAGCCGATCTTTACTGAGTAGTGCAAAGTACTGACTTGATTCTTCTGTCAAAACTTTTAAAATTTTTGTTTTGAGAGGGAGAGCGGGCACGCCTGAACGTGCCAGCAGAGGAGGGGCAGAGAGAGAGAGAGGGAGAGAGAGAGAATCCCAAGCAGGCTCTGCACCGCCAGCATGGAGCCGGACGCGGGGCTCGAACCCACGAGGCGCACGATCATGACCCGAGCTGAAGTTGGACGCTTAACAGACTGAGCCACCTAGGCCTCCCCCACGCTTCATTCTGAGAATGGCTTTGTGGGGGAGGTGGTATCTTTGTTACGCCCATTTTCCAGGTGTGGAAACTAAGGCTTAAGGAGTTTAAGCAACTCGCCTCAGGCCACATCACCAGTAAGTGGCTTCGGGGCTGTGCCAACTGCTTCCCTCAACGGAGAGGAAGTGATTGGCCCCTTCCCCAGGCCCCTAAAACACGAGGCTGGCCAGAGGGCCCTCTGACACGGGTGGATGGTCCTTCCTCTCTGAGCCCAGAGTCCCCTGGTCCTCTCCGACTGCCATTTTCCCTGAGTGGGTAGTCATTTACTTAGGACTAATGATGCAGCAGCTCCTGGGCAGGCAAGATGGGCGGGTCAGACCAGAGAATTCTCTCGAAGGAACATCGGGAGGCTCGCGGCCCAGGCTGACCCTTCCTCCCGTGACTGTGACCCACAGCACGAGGGTTCACGCCACTCTCTCCAGCCACGCCCGAGCTTGCCTCGACTCCTCCCAACACAGTGCTCCAGCAGCCACCGTATGGGCATGAAGCATGTTGTAGGGACAGGGCGGATCCGCTCAGTTGAGCCCAGTGCAAGGTTATGGAGCTCCGGTGGGTGGGCTCTCTCTAGCCACGCCCACCCTGTGAACACACCTTCTGAAGGTTGACTGCTTTACCTCCATCCGTCTAACCCTCGTGGAGGCTCAGTGTTGCCCCACTTACCTTGAGGGCATGCTCTCCCCATCATTTCTCCCAGGGGGGTCGGACCCATAAAGCAGTGGGTTCCTCGTGGTTATTTATTCCACAGGACACCAATTTTTCAAATGCTAATGAGAGTTAAGGGGGGAGGGGACAAAAAGGTGTGCTGGCCAAATAAGTTTAGAAAATACTTCAATAGAATAGATTCCTTCCCTGCAGGACTTCTCAGAGCCTTTATGGTACTAACATACACCTTGACTTCCGGAGGGAGGGGGTTTATAGCATGGCGATTCCCCACAAGCAGGGGAACCCTCCTCTTCCCGTGGGACACATATTCCGCACAGACTGGTGTTTTAGGAGGCACTGAATTACATACATTTAACAATTCTTTTTTACTGGAGAAAAATATGTTAAAAACTACTTAATTAAAATACTCAATGACGTACATACGTTTTTTTTCCCCCCCTCACATAGTTGGGATCATCCTATAAGTTTTTGAAATGTGTGTGTGTGTGTGTGTGTGTGTGTGTGCTGTAAACAGATCTACACCATGTGAGTAGCTTTCCAGCCATGCTATAATATGGTGTAGAAGTCCACGGTTTGGTAGGTGAATCCCTCCTTTGGGATATGCAGATGACTTCCGTTTTTTTACTGTCGTTATTATAAACGCTGCTGCAGTCACATCTTTGAGGCTTGACATTTGTACAGATCTCTAATTGGTGGCTGAGGATAATTTCCTAGAAATGGAAGTGCTGAGTCAGAGAATATGGATATTTATTGTCAAAGTGTTCTTTAACAGGACGTACCAACTTGCACCCTGCTTGGCGATGTCCGGATGCCCATTTTCTGGCTCCTTTGCCAACACTGGGTATGTTTATTAACTTTTTGTTTGTTTGTCTTGGCCGATTTGTATTGTGCTTCTTTGATGGCTTGTGAGGGACAGCTTTCCTGTGGACTGGCCACTTGCATTTGCTTTCGTGTTGTCTAACCGGGTTCTTTCCCCAACTTTCTAATGAGGGCTCATCTTTTTCTTGGTGGCTTAGAAAGTTTTTTTTTTTTTCAACGTTTTTTATTTATTTTTGGGACAGAGAGAGACAGAGCATGAACAGGGGAGGGGCAGAGAGAGAGGGAGACACAGAATCGGAAACAGGCTCCAGGCTCCGAGCCATCAGCCCAGAGCCCGACGCGGGGCTCGAACTCACGGACCGCGAGACCGTGACCTGGCTGAAGTCGGACGCTTAACCGACTGTGCCACCCAGGCGCCCCTGAAAGTTTTTTTTTTTATGTTTATTTATTTTTAAGACAGAGACAGAGACACAATGTGAGCAGGGGAGGGGCAGACACACACACACACACACACACACACACACACACACACAGAATCCGAAGCAGGCTCCGGGCTCTGAGCTGTCAGCACAGAGCCCGACGCGGGGGCTCGAACTCACAAACCGCGAGACCATGACCTGAGCCGAAGTGGGAGGCTTAACCGACTGAGCCACCCAGGCGCCCCAGCAAGTTCTTAATAGGTTGAAGGTATTAACTCTGCGTCCTGTGCTTGTGCAAAGCATTTTTGATCATCATAAACTCACCCCCCCATGAGAAGACCAGATTAGCTTATGAGATAGGAAGTGATCTGCTAAAAGCCACATGGTGCTTGAGGGACAGGACCAGGCTCGGGGGGAGGGTGTTACGTTCCACGCTGGAGGTTCAGTGGGACCCCTCCTCCTCCCGGATCCCCCTTCCACTGGGTCAAATTTCAGCACCCCCACCCCCCGCAGCTGACACTGCGCTGGGCACCCTCCCCACTTGCGCCCCCAAACCACCCGAGGCCTGTGGAAAGGAAAGGATTTCCCCGGACACACCTCTTTATCATATAAAGTGCCCGCAACCCCAAGGACCAGGGGGGCTGGAGTTCACCCGGGGGAGCCAAGAAGGCTCCACGGAGGTGATGTTTACGTGGAGACCTGAAGGGACATCAAGTAGCACTGCCCATCATGTGCAACTTTTTCAACGTTTATTTATTTTTGGGACAGAGAGAGACAGAGCATGAACAGGCGAGGGGCAGAGAGAGAGGGAGACACAGAATCGGAAACAGGCTCCAGGCTCCGAGCCATCAGCCCAGAGCCCGACGCGGGGCTCGAACTCACAGACCGCGAGATCGTGACCTGGCTGAAGTCGGACGCTTAACCGACTGCACCACCCAGGCGCCCCCATCATGTGCAACTTTTAAGTTTCTGGTAGGCACTTAAAAGTTAAGACACCGAGGGGCTCCCGGGTGGCGCAGTTGGCTGAGCGTCCAACTGTGGCTCAGGTCATGATCTCGTGGTTCGTGAGTTCGAGCCCCGCATCCGGCTTACTGCTGTCAGCGTGGAGTCCGCTCTACTTTGGATCTTCTGTCCCCCGGTCCTCCCCCGCGCCTGCTCTCTCTCTCTCTCTCTCTCTCTCTCTCTCTCTCTCAGAAATAAATAAAGCATTAAAAAAAATTAAGGTAGTGAAACTTTACATCCAAAGTATTACCAGTTCGATATGCAATTAACTTTTGAAAAATAGGAATGAGATATTTTTCGTTCTTTTTATTTTGTACACACCTTCAAATCTCTTTGGGATCTGGCGACCTTTCACGTGCTCAGTGGCATTTGCATGGAGGGGTCTCTGTGTTGGACACGGCACGCCTAGGCGGTCGCTACAGCACCGGAGGGGACAACAGCCCTGGCAGAGCAAAGTCAATGAGCGGCGAGTCAGGAGAGAAGGCGGCTCAGAGAGGGCAGTGGCTGGATTAGCCTGGCTGGGGGTGGGGGATGGAATAAAGTGTTCAGCCTTGAGGTCTATTTAGGGAGTGACATCCAATGGCCGAGGTGCATTGGACGGATCTAGAGAGTGGGTCCCTGGGAGGGCAGGGGGTCTAAGATGTTGTACATTTCTGGCTAGAGCCCCAGAGAATAGGAGAAACCATTTGCCTCAGGAGAGAAGATCCTTTTCTGGGGGTGGGGTGATAAGTTATGTTTCTGGCCTGATGGATTTGGGGGACACTCAAATGGGCACGCCTCGTGGCACACCAGATACGCAGGCTAAGGCTCGGAAGAGACTGGGCTGGAGCCGGGAAGGTCACCGTCGCCCAAGATGCAGTGACATAGGGAATATCTGATCCAGCCTCTGCCTACCCCATGTACGTCATTTTTGTTCCCCGAGAGCTTTCTGGAAGAACTACTGAGCAAGCTTCTGGGGTCACACTCCCAGGCCACTTATAAAACAAGACCAGGGATTCTCTGCTGAAAGGCAGGGGGAGATCTAGAGGCTGGGTTAAGATGCGGATTCTCAGGCCACGCCCCCATCTCGTTCAGTCCCGCCCCTGTCTGGATGGCATCTGGGCATCTGGGTCATCGATTGACTCTGGCAGGTGACTCGGGAAGGCACCTTCCCTGGGCTACCTGCACATGAGCAAAACGACTTGACCAAATGTTTGTCTTATTCAAAAGCAGTGTGTTTAGCCGCAGAAAACAATCTGTCTAAAATACAGAGGACTTTCTGAATTTAGTAGTGGCGATGGTTGCACAACCCAGCAAATACGCTGAGACCACACAACTGTGCGCTTTAAAATAGTGAATCTTATGTGAGTTACATCCAATTTTTTATTTTATATACTTTATTTTTATTTTATTTATTTTATTAAAAAAATTTTTTTCATGTTTTTATTTACTTTTGAGACAGGGAGAGACAGAGCATGAGCAGGGGAGGGGTAGAGAGAGAGGGAGACACAGAATCCCAAGCAGGCTCCAGGCTCCGAGCTGTCAGCCCAGAGCCCGACGCGGGGCTCGAACTCACAGACTGTGAGATCATGACCTGAGCTGAAGTCAGACGCCTAACCGACGGAGCCACCCAGGCGCCCCGTTTATATACTTTATTTTTAAAGAACGTGAGCAGGGGAGCGGGGCAGAGGGAGGGGGAGAGAGAGAACCCTAAGCAGGCCCCCATGCTCAGCGCGGAGCCCATCGGGGGTACTCGATCAACCCTGGGATCATGACCTACGAGATCAACAGTCGGCCGCTCAACCGACTGAGCCCCCCAGGCGCCCCCAATTTTTTTAAAATACAAGGAAAAATACAGAAGAGAACAGAAAACAAAGTGACCCGCATTCCCACCTGTGCTGGTAACAACGGGTAGAACACCCAGGGGGTGTAGCCTTCAGACTGCTTTTCACAGGGGTATGTAGTTAATTCGATTATACTATATGCACGGGTTTATAACCCTCAGGGAGCCGCCCTTGACCCCCTCCCCCACCCAGGGACCCATCCCTGTTTCTGAGGGCTCAGTCCTCATGCTCCCTCCTTAGCGACCTTATCCTGCCACTCAGCTCTTAATTCCATCTGTCCCAGGACGACTCCCCAGCTTATCGCCACAGGCTCCGTGACCCTGAACTCCAGGTGCCGGCATCACCTGCTTCCTCGGCATCTCATCCAACGTGCATCCATGCTTCACACGGCCAGAGCCGGACTCCTGCTCTGGGCGCCTCCACACCTGTCCACTCCCCACCTGAGCAACGGACAACCTGTCCTAACAGTGGCTCGGGTTCAAATCCTCGGCATTGACCTTGACGCCCTTCTCCTTGTCCCCCACCCAGTCCATCAGGCGATCCTACCGTCTCTGCTTTCAAAATATAACCTGAGTCTCAACTAGTTGACCCCATGTCCTCACCTGCCTCACCGGACTGGCCACCGCCACCCTGGCTGGCCATGCGGCGCCCTCCCGTGGGTCCTGCCTCTGCCCAGGCCTGCCGGGAATCGGTGCTCTGAGCAGCAGCCAAGGAATCCAGTTAAACGTCAACAGATCCGGAGTCGGACTCCCCTCCCACCTCCCCCAGGCTCTCTAAGCCCCACCTCGCCCGTCACCTCCTCCTTGCCTCTTCCTCCCGCGCTGTCCACCCCCAGGCCCCCAGCACCTTCTCATCACAGAGGTTTGCTGAGTGACCACTGCAGAGTCAGGTGCCTTCCAGATGTTGGAGCTACAACTACAGATAACACAAGAACGCTGGCCCCGAGGGGCCTGGCGCTACGGGGGAGGGGACACACGCGAAAGAAATACAACCACCCAGTGACACAGACAGTCTGTGATGGTTGCTAAGGCGTAAAAGGATAAAGCTAGTTAAGGGACAGGAAAGGTCCCAGCATGTTGACAGTGTAGCTGGTGTGGCCAGGGACGGCCTTGTGGACTCTCTTCTCTTGCCTCTGTCCGTCCAGGTGGAGCTCTGGCCACTGGCCTCAGCCTCAGCTCCCACCCGGAGCACCCCTCCACAGGGGGGCCACCCCTCTGCGCGGAGGCTGGAGAAGATCCGACCCTGTCCCCCCTCGGCTTAAAGCCCAGAGGCCCAGCTCTTTGAGGAGGGGTCAGGCCTGACCCCACGGGCCCTGGTCCTTCTCTCGGGCATCAGCTCGTACCCCGCCTGCGCCTGGGGCCCTGTGCTCTGAGAGGAGCGCTCCCTGGGGTTCAGGCCTCCCCTCCTCCAGGTTTTCTGGGCCTGGAACGCGGTCCCAACCACCCACCCCTCCCTCCCCTGGCCTCGGAGGTCACCTTCCCCCGGGCCGCGGCAGGTATCCCCCATCATACACGTGACATCCCGCAGTGGCCCCCCCCCCCGCTCCGCCCCCCCCCCCCCCCCGCGAGGGCTGGGACCGCGCCCGTCCCGTTCCACGGCGTGTCCCCAGCGCCCGACAAATCCGCGTCGAATGAATGAGTTTCGCCGCGCAGAGAGACTCGGCCTCATTCGCGTCAGATCTTCCGGGCCCTCCCCCACCCCCCACCCCTGCCGCGCCGCGGGGGGTGGGGGGTGGGAGGCCGGAGCGCGGGGAGGGGCCGGGGTGACCGCCCCCTCCCGCCGCGGGCCCGGCGAGGCCGGGGTGGGGGGCGGGGGGCGCCCCGGCCGCCGGCCGCCTCCGTGGCCGCGGGGCCGCCGTTCCGCGGGCGCAGGCCCGGCCGGGCGGGTGCGGGGCGGGAGGTGGCGCCGGGCGCTGAGTGGCGGCTCCGGGTCCACCCCTGGCGCGCCGGTGCGAGCGGGAGGCGGGAGGCGGGGAGCGCAGGGGCGGCGGCGAGAGGGAGCGCAGCAGCGAGCATGTGCCGCGGAGCCCAGTAACCAGGGACGACCGCGGCCACCCCGCGGCCCGCGTCGGCGCCCAGCCCAGCGCAGCTCCGCGCCGCGGCGCCCGGAGAGGGCGGCGGCCGGACGGCCCGGGCCTGCGAGCGGCCCGCCCCGCGCCCCCGGCCCCGCGCCGCACCCAGGGGGGGGTGGGGGCCGAGGCGCCGCCAGCCGCGCCGCGCCGCGCGCCGGAGCCCCCGCGCCCGGGCCCACGCGGGCCCGGCGCAGACAAAGGCGCGGCCCCGGCCCCGGCCCTCCGCGCGCCCCGCCCGCCGCCCGCCCCGGCCCGCGCCGGCCGAGCCGCTCCCGCCGGGCGCCCCGACGGGGTCCGGCCGGGGGGCGGGGGGCCGCGGCCGCCGAGGATGGGGAAATCCAACAGCAAGTTGAAGCCCGAAGTTGTGGAGGAGCTGACCAGGAAGACCTACTGTGAGTGCGCGCGCTCGGACCCCCGCCCCGCGCTCCGCCTCCGCCCGCTGGCGCCCCTCCCCCCGCGCGCGGCCCCCTCCCCCCGACCTCTCCCCGGACCCCCTCGGCCCTCCCCCGGGCGCGCCCGCCGCACCCCTCCCCCCTCCCGGCCACTCCCCGCCCGGCCTCGGCGCGCGCCCCTCCGCAGCCCCCGGCCGCGCCCCCCCCCACCCGGCCCCACACCTGGCCCTATTGTTCTAGGGCACCCCTCCCCCCCGTCGCCCCCCTCCCCCCCCCCCCCCGCGCCCGGGACCGGTACCGCCTGGCCGCGCGCGCGGGGCCACCCCCGGGCCGGGAGGGCCGGCTCCAGCCCACCCGCCGCCCCCCCTGTCTGCAGAGCTGTCCCGAAGAGCCGGGGTGTGCCCGGGCGAGGGGCGGTGGTCGGGGAGGGGGCTCCCGGTTGCGCGGTGGCTCGGACTGGCACGGGCGCAGCGGGGTGGGTGATTCATGCATCACGATGCCGTGCCGTTGCCGCCGCCGCCGCCGCTGCTGCTGCGAGGTTGGCCTGTCGCCCCCTCCCTGGCCCGGATCGTGTGTGTTGGGGTGGGAGGGGGGGGGCGAGGCTTGTCAGAGAGCTCCAGGCGGCGGCGTGGGGTCTCGGGTGCCCTGTGGGCTGCAGGCTTTAGGGGGTGAATTCTCCCCTGGCCCTGATCCCACCTCCCCCCCCCCCTTTTTATCCCTTGTCTGCCACACCGGAGAATGGGTTTATACAGCGGGGGAGTGGCGGCGGGCGGGGGGAGGGTGGGTGGTGATCTGGGCGATCTCTACAGGTAAGCATTCGGGGCATCCCTAGGACCCCCCTGTCTGCGATCTCGGACTTCTCTAGAGCTGTCTCCGTGTCTCTCCACTTGGCCCAACTTCACAAGTGTCCTGTACCCTCGGATCTTCGGTGTCTCCATGACAGACCTGTCCCTTCTCTGCAGCCTTTCCCCAACCCCCCGGGGGGGGGGCGGGACACCCCAGCTTGCCAGGGGTTAATGGCGCTGGGTCCTGACCGCTTGGTCTTTCATTTTGGGGACGGGGAGAAGAACCCATACATGGTCTGGAAGGGCTTCTGCCTGGGTGTCTGACTCGGAAGGGGGCCCTGGCCCTGGGTATGGGTTGCAATTCGGAGCGGGCACCTGGGCAGCAGCGAGGGTCTAGCCCCTCTGCACTCTTCCGGGAGGCAGCAGATTGACTGTCAGCCTCCTGCGTTGACGGAGGCCGGGGAGGCAGCTTCTGTGGTGCATTGCACAACCTCTGCCCCCCTCCCCCCTCCATCGGTCTTCTGGGCACGTTTGCAGGTCTGGCCAAGCCCACGGTTCAGCTCCGTGCCCCTCGCCCCCGTGTGCTGGGAACAAAGGGGGCTCTCCTGAGCGGGTGCTAGTCCGCTGAGAGGCACTGGTCCTTCTCCGGTGGAATTCTCCAGCAAAGAGCTCACATCCCAGTAGCTTCTCCTTGAAGCGTGGAGGCTCTGGGGACCGAGACTCAGTCCCTTACTTCTCTTACCCTCTTTCCTGGGGTGTGTGTGTCTGGGGGGGGGTGCTTTCCAGTTTGGCTACTGTTTTGTGACATTCGCTGGGCCTTCCCTCAGGCCCCGTGCAGGTGTGGGCCGCAGCTGTCCGCAGGCAGGCGGCAGGTGGGGCTTCCCAGATTCCTGTGCCCGGGGAGGCAGAGGGCACCACAGGCTTTGTCAGGAGTGGTGGGCTTGGGTTGCACCGGGGCGTCCCCGTCGTGGTGGAGCCTGAGAGCCACCTGCGAGCTGAATGAAGCCAGGTCGCCCGCTACGGAGCATGTGACATGCCAGCCTCTTTGCGTCACCAGCTCATAGGATCGTCAACCGCCCTACACACGGTGGGCACTGTTACCAACCTCATTTACCGATAAGGAAACTAAGGCTCCCAGGGGTGAAGTCACATGCCCGGGATCCACCCGGGACCGCGGGTGGCGGCAGGACTTTCAAAGTCCAGTCTGTCTCCGAAGTTCTGCCCCTTAAAAGACCTCGCAACTCAGGCCGAGAAGTCCGGAGGGGGTCTTCTTCTGTGTGTCCCTGCCCGGTGGCCGCCATCTGGCAGTGATAGTGGATTGTGGATGGGAAGGGGCGTGGGGCGGTCATTTTGTCCACCCCCCCCTCCCTGGGGACATCCGTCAACTTTGGGAGAAGTTGAGTCAACAAGGCTTTGTTAGGAAGGGGTCTGGTGCTGCTGGGCTGGCCTGGGCTATTTTTAAAGGCCTTTGGAGACGTGGAACAGTTTTGATCGGAGAGAGCGAACGGAGTCCTTTCCTCGGTAGAGCCCTTATTAGGCGTGGGCTGGGGGAGGTGGCGGTGGGTTCATTTGCCTCCTGTCCGTCTCGCTCGCCGATGCTTGGGTGTGCTGGCACTTAGTAGGCCCACAGATATTTGCTGATGAAAAGCCTCCCAGCAGGAAGAGCAGAGAAAGCCTCCAGCTTGTTCTAAGGCCCTAGATGGACTTCCTTCTGATGGGGACTGGAGTCATCTGCTCTTTGTTCCGGGGGCGGGGGGGGGGGGGAGGAGGGAGGGTTCTATGTGTGAGGTCAAGAGAGGAGCACTTAGCAAGGGCCGTCAAATGTCAGAGTCTCCTGGAGAGCCCGTTAAATACCAAGTGCCCGGTAGCTTCGCTCTGAGTTCTCGTGCTTAAGGTCTGGGCCGGGTCCAGGGCCTTGCATCCTGACGGGTGTTTGTCATGCGGATCTGGGTTCCCAGGAGCCCCACTTGGAGCCCGGTACTGGTTCTGGGGGTCCTGGCATGCGTAAGCATCGCCCGGTGTCCTAGGCTACCTCGGGATACCGCAGCTGGCCACAGCGCCCGGAGGGGAGCCCAGATGTTCGCACCTGAGTCATTGCTGGCTGTCGCCCTTGGTGGTCATTCTCCTGCTCCCTGGGAAGGACTGTCCTGGTGGTCTGTGTGTGTGTGTGTGTGTGTGTGTGTGTGTGTGTGTGTGTGAGGAAGTCCGAGAAAGTCTACGAACACATCTGGATTCAGCCTAGCTAAAACCCTCCGTCTTTCAGGCTGAACACTGCAGAGGTTTTTTCCGCCTCTGCAGATAAGATTTTGTAAATCATCCTGCTCCATAACCCAGTCCTCACCCTTCCTGGCACGGCGCGTATCCAGAAGCAGCAGGAGGGGCTTCGACACTGGTGGGGGCCCCCCTGCCCAGAGCAGCAGTCAGCCGGCAGCCCGGTTTCTTTGAGGTCTGGCCCACTTTCTTCCGGCTCGTCGGTGGGGGCTGATCCCTGCGTGCCCAGGCTGTGGCACAGGCCGGCCCCTCTCCGAACCGCACCTCGCTTGCCTCATCTGCCAAATGGGTATGTCATGGCTCCTGGCTCCCCAGGGGATGTAAGTCGGCAACAGGACAATTCCCTTAGAGCCTAACTCGCGGCCTGTGGCATAAAGGGTCCTTCTGAATGCACGACAGTTGTCAAGGAGGCCCGGGAGCCGTCATTACTGAGGTTTTGACTACACACTTCAACTTCATCTTGAATTGGGCTGAAAGGTATCTTGCGGGCAAAGTTCGTCTCTCCCCAGAGGAATCCTCCCTCGGCCCTGGACTTGGTGTCTAACACACAGGAGGCATGGAGAGGAGGGGGGGGTCTTTGGTTCTCCCGAGTTTCAGCAGTTTCCTGTTTTACCTGCCGTGGTCTCCCCGCACCCCCGCTTGTTAATTCTCGGTCTGCCCAGACCTGCCGTCCCCTGAGCGCTCGCTCCGTGCCGGGCGCAGACGCTGGACTGTGGGGAACCACAGAGATGTGGTTCTTGCCTTCGGATGGAAACCAGCCAGATGGCCCCAAACGCCAGGCTTACGGGGCTCGAGGCGTTTGTTGTGGTCTGAGATGCATTGGTTTAAAGGCTTCTGGGCCCCAGCCAGGCAGCCCCAAGAGGCAGACCCCTCCACCCTGCCTCCCTTATCCTGCCCAGGGGAGGCCCTCCCCTGGGACCCTCTGCCCAGGGCCCAGAGGAGGTCACCTGCTCCTTGCCGCTCTCGGTCAGCCCAGGCTCTGCCTTGACCTTGCTTGCCAACCTTGAGTCTCTGCAGCCTTTTCCCTGATGCCCAGAATGGTGCCCGACACGCGGCAGCTTGTGGAGGGGAGAGGCCTCCAAATGGGAGGTCCGGGGAGCCGGCGGCTAAAGCCTCTGCCACCTGGGGTGGAGAAGGGGACCCTCGTTCACGGTCAGGAGCCTGGGGTGATGCTGGGTGTCACCATGACCCTTTGGCTTTGGGAAGCGTCCCTTCGCGTAAGATGAGGAATATTCTCTGATGATCACTCCCCCCACTCAGTGCCGCTCAGCCAGAGGGGGCAAGACATCGCCGTGGGCGGGGGCGGTATCTGGTACCCAGTTTGGGACACATAGGGGGTTGGGGTGTGAAGGGGCCCACGGCCAGGCTAGGAATAAGCCACCCAGGAGAGGGAGGGCCCAGAGGGAGGAAGGCGGCTTCTGTGATCCCTACGCGTCCTGGGTACAAGAGGGGAAGACCGAGGAGCCTGGCTCCCTCTCTGTCCCGAGGGTGAGACACAGCGGCAGCCACAATTGAGATCGGAGTCTTTACGCCAAGGTGGGCATCTGGGCAAGAAACGCCAAGTCCGCTGTTAGGAAAGAACTCAGCATCCTGGAGAATGGAGCTGGGGCCTCAGTCGGGCTCTGTGACCTTGGGCAAGTCACTGACCCTCTCTGAGGCCCAGCTGGCTCGTCTGTGATACCTGCTCACGTGACTCTGTGGGTCCAAACGGGAGGGTGCTTTGAGGTCCAGAGCGTGGGCCAGAAAGGGAAAGGGGGTTGTTCAGCGGCAGGGTCTCGGGGCGGGGGTGGGGGGTGGGGGTAGAGGGCCTCCGGGACCAGATGTGCGGGTGTTCTAGCTCCTGTCTCCTGCAAGCTTTCTCCCAGAGTTTTCCTTTCCTCCCGGGGAAGACGGGCCTCACAGAGGCCCCAGAGTTGGATTCACGGCCACTTGAAGGGTTTAGCCCGGTACCTGCTTCTGAGGGGACCCTTGAAACTTCCGGTGGCACTTGGTCCTGGGATATGTGTCCTCTGTCTTCTAGAACAGGACACGCCGAGTGGGGGGTCTGCAGCCTGCCCCCTTGTGCAGAGAGAAGCAGAAGAAACCAGGGAAGGTCGGGACTTGCTGGGGGTCCCAGAGCCCAGGCCGCCTCCTCACACCTGTTCTGGCACTTTCTTTTTCTTTTTCTTTAATTTTCTTAACGTTTATTCATTTGTGAGAGAGAGAGAAACGGAGTGCAGCCGGGGGGAGGGGCAGAGAGAGAGGGAGACACAGAATCCGAAGCAGGCTCCAGGCTCCGAGCCGTCAGCCCAGAGCCTGACACGGGGCTCGAACTCATGAACCGTGAGATCGTGACCTGAGCTGAAGTCAGACGCTTAACCGACTGAGCCACCCAGGCGCCCCCCTGAAAACATTATTTTTTAGTGGTGTACCATGTGAATGCAACATTTCATTTGATCCCCGGCCATTGGACAGTTAGGTTGCTTCCTCCCTCCCTCCCTCCCTCCCTCCCTCCCTCCCTTCCTTCCTTCCTTCCTTCCTTCCTTCCTTCCTTCCTTCCTTCCTCTTTCTTCCCTCCCTCCCTTCCTTCCTCCCTCCCTCCCTCCCTCCCTCCCTCCCTCCCTCCCTTCCTTTCTTCCTTCCTTCCTCTTTCTTCCCTCCCTTCCTCCCTCCCTCCCTCCCTTCTTCCCTTCCTTCCCTCCTTTTGCCAATATCAACAGTGCTGTGATGAACATTCTTGTACTAAATCTTTGTAAGAACAGCTTTGCAATAAATTTTGCACCAACTCTTCCTGAAGTTAATGCCCCAGAATGAAGCTGTGGCATTAAAGCCTGGGGACATCTTACAAGGCTTCTGATGGAAAAATTGTTAAATCACTCTCCGGAGAGTACGTTCCCATTTACATCTGCAGGAAACATGGACGAGAGGGTGCCGGTTCGCTTGCATTCTTGCCAGCACTGAGTCTTGCTGCTTTTCTGGACGATTGCTGATTTTGTGGGGGAAGAAAAGAGTGGCTCACTGTTTCAGTGTTCATTCCCTTGATTAGGGGAGGGGCAGAGAGAAAGAGGGGGACGGAGGATCCGAAGCAGGCTCCGCGCTGACCGCGCAGAGCCCGACGCGGGGCTCGAACTCACAAACCGTAAGATCGTGGCCCGAGCCCAAGTCGGGCGCTTAACCCACGGAGCCCCCGAGGCGCCCTTGATTACCGTTCGATAGAATTCTAGAATCTCTGAGCGAGAGGGCACTTTGGGGTCATGTAGTCCAGTGCCCTTTTTTACAAATGGAAAACCCTAGTCTCAGAGAGGCGAGGTGTCTTTCCCAAGGTTACGTGGCAAATACCAGGCAGAAACCCAGGACGGCTGGCTCTCGTTGGGGGCGCCTCCCACTGTACCATGATGGGGTGGCTGTTGGGGTTGAGATGGTGAGGTCTTGCTTTTTTCTGAGATGGTTCGTCTTGTCCTAAATATCTCTTACTCTCGGATAAGGAGAAAACCGGCATCCATTAAAAAGAGCATCCTTTTTACTGGGATCGTGAGATGAAATGCTTCGCACGTCCTGGGTGTGGTCTATTTACCAGGGCACAGAACCTCATAAATTAATGTGCCAAGTTTCCAGGTAGCTTGAAATCGGGGTCAGATTCCCGGCTGAGGGCAGGACAGCAGCGTGTTGAGGGCTTGTGGGCCAGCTTGCTGTCTTGTGGCCGTGGCCGTCCAGCCCCTGACCCCTCTGAGTTCTGGGTGTGCGTCTGGTGTGTGACACGGGGATGGACCACAGGCTTCTTCCCAGCAGGAGGACACAGGGAGCGGTATGTAGTAAGTGCTCAGTAAATACTGTCACAGGAAAGAGGCCGCATAGCTGTTGGTGTCAGGGCACCGCGGTCCTCGGCCCCTCCCCTGGGCGGTCACAAGCCCTCTGCTAAATTGGGAGGGAGTGGCCAATAGGAGGGCCTCTGGATTTGGCCTCGCTGGCTGGTGGCAGGATCATTCTGAGTCGGGGAGGGAAGGCCTGCTCGGAGACGCTGGCCTTTCGATCCCTTGCATGGACGTGGCCTTGGAGGGCCGGAGAGACACCTGCCTGGGCTCCAGTCCCAGAACCCTCGCAGCCTGGACAGTGACTGTGGAGTCACCAGCGCCCCCTGGGACTCAGTTTCCCCTTCTGTGCAATGTTCACATTGCCGGCTGGCGAGACTGCTGTGGGGCGGCTACACCGGGGCCCCCGGGGATGGAGCGCGCCCCGTGTCTGCCTCTGGTGTCTCCCTGGGAGAACGCGCTGTCGCGGCCACAGGCACAGTTCTTAGTTTCTCGTGCCTTGGTTTTCCGATCTGCGGGTTGGGTCCGCTGTGGGTGAGGTTAGGAATAGCGGAGGCGTGAATTTGGTGGCTCATCAGCGAGGGGGGAGGACCCGTAATCAACAACGCACGAGGATCAGCGGCCGTCTCTGCAGTAGGTTCGTGTGAGTGTGTGTGTGTGGCGGGGGGGCTCAGGGCTCCCATGTGCCCATCACCAGTTCCTCCCAGGAGTCCCTGGGGCGGGAGGGAGGGGGTCCTCGCTTACAGATGAGAAACCGAGGCTCACAGGGGATCGGGGTTGGCCCCAGGTCACCCGTCTGCCGTGAGGCAGGTGGCCCTTGATTCCGGGCCGGGTGCGGGCCCTCGTGGGCGGGGGTGCCGCGAAGCTGCCGTGGCCGCGTGTGCGGGCGATCGTGAGCAAGCGTGGGCGCCTGGCGTGGGTGTGCGGCGGGGCGGGGGCTGGGATCACATGCGCCAGCCCCGGTCCCCGTGGGCGTGCTCTGGGTGTGAGTGACGGGGTCGCGGCGCGTGTCAGGAGTGGGCGGGCCGGCTCGTCTGGGCACGCACGTGTGCATGCTGGTGTGCGTGAGGGCAGCTCCGTGCAGGTCGTAGATGTGGATGTGCGCCGGCGGGGGGGGCGGGGAGCGGGGGGGGGGGGGGGGGGCAGCCTGGGAGCCTGAGTCACAAGCTGATTGCGCAGTTGCCGGCCCTGGGACCCGGCGACCTGGCTGTCCCTTCTCGGCCTCCTTCTGCCCTCGCCACCGTGGTCTGTGGGGGCCCGTCTGTCCTGGGGCAGTTGGGGGGGGGGGAGGAACGTGAGAAGAATAACAAAGGTGACATCCCCCGTTTACCAAGGGAGCATGCGGTGCCCTGAATCCCGAGTGCAGATTTATCCCCGCTGTGGTGTCACCGCGACCCGGGGAGGAGGGACTGTTGTGCCTACTTTACAGGTGAAGAAAGAGAGGCCCGGGCAGATTCAGAGACATGCCCAGGGCCTCCCCGCCGGCCAGTGGCCAAACTGGGGCTCAGGCTCGGCTCTTTGTCTGACAAAACAATGCCCCCCACCACGTGCCTGCCTCCCACGGTCTCTGTGATCCTTACGACCTTGGAGCTCCTGAGGAGGGCGGTGAACACCCCAGCACTGGAGGCATTCAAGCAGCTGTTGGACATCAGATGCTGGCCGGGCATCCCAGCTTCCCGGGGCCGGATGTGAGCTCGGACAGCGGGTGGGATCCTTCTGGTTCCGTAGCCTGTTTCGCCTCCTGCAAGGGATTTGGGGCAGCCTCGGCCTTGGCTGCCTCTGGGAGTCGGGCCTCTCTCTCAGCCCCTGCCCATCCCAGCGGAGGCTCTGGTGCTCGCTAGGTGCCCAGCGCTGTGCTCGCCTCACGGAGTCCTCCCGGCCCGTGAGCTCAGGAGCGGTGTGTCCCCTGGTGCGGTGTTGGCCCCATCCCTGCTCCCGGGGAGCCTGCAGGCTGGGGCCGGGAAGCAAGAGGCCGCCCAAGGATACGGCCGGCCGTGGAGACCAGTGGTACCCCTGGAGCGCCCCCGGCTGTCCCGACCTGCCAGTGCCTGGTGTGGGCTGGGTACCTCGAGAAAGGTCTGTTGGACAAAGGAAGAGACCACAGGTGCAGTGTGAGGCTCGGGGACATAGCAACAGAGGGGACCTCAGAGGCCAGAGGTCTGGTAAGCTCCTTGAAGGTTGGGACAACGTGCGGTGGATTTGTTTTTGTGCAGTGCCCAGCCTGGAGCCACGCACAGGGCAGGCCTGTGAACACCTCCGCGTAAGGCTTTGGGCTTCCCAGAGTGTCCGTGTGTTGCTTTGTTTCGGTCGTCCCCCGGCCAGGGTGGGACCTGACTGTGCTCCTGACCCACAATCAGACGAGGCCCGGGGAACCTCCAAGGGAGTCGGGGTCTGGGGTCCTGGTTCCAGCCAGACTTGCTGTGGCTTTCGGCTACCCCCTCAGGGTCTCCATTTCTCCAGCGTCCTGCTGTCTGTGTGATGGGATGTCACCTTTTCTTTTTTTTTTCTTTTAATTTTTTGAAATGTTTATTCCATTTTTGAGAGACAGAGTGCATCCGGGGGAGGGGCAGAGAGAGAGAGAGGGAGACACAGAATCCGAAGCGGGCTCCAGGCTCCGAGCCGTCAGCACAGAGCCCGACGTGGGGCTCGAACCCACGGACCGTGAGATCGTGACCTGAGCCGAAGTCGGACGCTTGACCCACTGAGCCACCCGGATGCCCCTGGATGTCACCTTTTCTTAGCCCAAGGGTATCCTGACGGGGCCCCCTAGGGGGCGGTACTCCCCAGGTTGGGGGTGCCCAGAAAGGGGTGCAGGGCAGCTACTGGCTGTGGCACTCCTGGTCTCATGCGGTGGCACCGGGAAGCTGGCGGGGCGTCCAGGCCACCAGGCCACCGTGCTCTGGATTCCCTGGCAGGGGAGAAGGAGGAGGGCGGGAGGAATGTGGCTTTGAGGAATGTTTAACCCAAAGCAGAAATAGCACTCTGCTTTTTTTATTTCAGGCTTGGGTTTTCAGCTAGGAAGTGGGCTCAGAGTGCGCCTCTCTCTCTCTCTCTCTCTCTCTCTCTCTCTCTCTCTCTCCAGCCTCCCCCGGCTTCCCTACTGCTCTGGCCTTTTGGGGACAGAAGGTGGCCTCTTTTCTTTTCTTTTTTTTTTTTTTTAAACGATGAAGCTTCTGCGGGAACCAGAAAGGGCCCTGGCTCTGGCGGCCCCCAGAGCCGCGTTCACTTCCCATCCCTCCTTCTCCACCTCCCAGCCCCGACTCCTGACTCCGCTTTTTCTTCTGCGGAGCAGGGGTGGGAGGGGCGGGGGTAGGGGGGTGGGGGGGGAGGACGACGGGAGCTGCGATGGCTTGTGCGCAGTGGGGCGTCAGGCGCTCCCGGGCAGGGTCCCGCCGGGCCTGCGGCCGAACCCCGGCTCCTCCCGTGAGCTCTGGGACCCTCGGCCAAGCTCGTTCCCTCGAGCTTCCTTACTTCACCTGTGAAATGGGCAGATGATGACAGTCCCACTTCCCAGGACTGTGGCCCGAACGAGTGTGAAAATACTGGCAAAGGGGCCTGGCCGGTCCCAAGTTCCCGTACCCCTTCCTCTGAGCCCCGGCGGCCTCAGGGGATGGGAGATGCCTCTTGTAGGCTCGCTGCCAGGCTGAATGGGGGTCCGTGCCCGGGGCGAGGGGTCGCTCCGAGGTGCTTTTCACCCTCCCCTCCCCTCTGGTTCACCCTCTGCGCGTGCCAGCACCCAGCGGCCCCTTTACGGCAGGAGCCCAGAGACCGGCCAGTGGCCTCCCCAGATTGGGTGGCGGGGGCACCTTCAGCTCGGCCCCTTCTCACTCAGCGATGAGCACCTTGAGCACGGACTCGTCTGGTCGTGGGGTCACCGCTGTCCGCCCCCCCACCCCCCCGGCTCCCGGAAAGAAAGGAGCCCGGCGCGTAACTGTTGGAAGAAATGAACAAATAGGAAAACGCACAAGCTAACAAGTGAACAGAGCTGCTTGTCGCCCCATCGGGTCTTCACCCTCCGTTCCTGTGTGGCCCCCTCTGACCTCCTGGGCTGGGGCTGGGGGTGCTGACCCTGTCTGCTGGGGGGTGGGGGCCCTGAGAAGGCAGGCCCGGCGAGGACCTGGGCCCCCCTCTCCTTCCGGGGCCGGGAGACGAGGAAGGGGTCCAGCCGGCCCACAGGGCCCCTCCTTTCAGCAACCCCCCCCCCCCCCCCCGCTCCTGTCTCTTTGTTAGGAACGGAGAGATTCCTGTTCAAAGGCAGGAGATGGGGCTATTTTTGGCACTGTGGGGGAAAAAGCGAATGCTTCCCTTCTGTTCAAAAATGGTGTGTGTGCTGGGCAGACGAGGCTCGACAGAGCTCAAAGCCCGTGCTGCCTGGGCCTCTGCCCCCGCGGCCCCCAGGGTCCTGCCTCCCTCCCGTCCGTGGCTCAGTAGCCCCCACGGCCTCATGGGGAGGCAGTTATTTCCAGACATGAGGACGCCCTTGCTGGGCCGGAGCGCAACACGATCTTAATTAAAACTAACAGCAGCCGTCAAAATACAGAAGAGGGGCCTACGAGCCGCCCTTACCTGGATTCGTGTTTCCTTGGCCCTGGCTCTGTGGAGCCGGGGGCGGTCGTGAGAAGTGTTCTGGGCGCATCTCAGGAGAAGGAGGCCCAGCCAGCTGGGAGGGAGCGGCTGGAGGGCCCGGGTGCCCGTGCGGGGCGAGTTTGGCCAAGGGTATCCCCGGGCCACCTTGCCACCCTTCACTTCAGAGGCAGAACACCTCTGCGGATCCGCTGTCTCATGCCAGGTCCTGGGGGGCGCCAGGACGCAGGGCAGTTGGATGGATGGATGGATTTCTGGTCTTCTGGCATTCGGAGCCGGCCGGAGAAACACGAGGCTAGGATAAGCGTCAAGACAGGACGTTCTGCAATGCTAGGGGAGGCTACCAGGTCTGGGGTGGGGTGGGGAGGGGTATCTGGGAGGGCTTCCTGGAAGAGGTGATGTTTCAGTTGAACCCTGGGGATAGGGTGGCCAGCCATCCTAAACAGTTGCTCGTTGTTCACCTGAAATCTAGTTTTAACCAGGCATGCTATATTTTTATATGCTAAATTTGGTGGCCCTACCTGAGGGAGATGTGGAGAAGGCACAAAGAGATCTTGGGGGGATTGGTTTATGGGGGGGGGGGGTGTCGAGAGTGTTTCGGGCAGAAGGAGCGGCGTGTTCCAGGTCTGGAGGCATCTGGGTATGGCAGCTCTGAGGGGCTAGGGAAGGTGTAGGGGCCAGAGTGGAGGGGAGGTAGGTGGGAGGGCAGAGGCCTGCCTGGTTAGCCCTGTGGAGGGGGGCCGACCCCACCTGGGGGGAAGCGCTGCTGGGGGCCGGTCTGGGGACCGAGGTGAGCCACGCGAGGCCCCAGGCACGCCTGGGGAGGTGGGCGCCCGTCTGGCCTCCGGTGGGTTCTGGCCAGGCCGACAGATGTGTGGCTATGCTTCTCTGTGTCCCATGACTGCTTGGAGTCCCAGTGCTGGGGTCCTCCTCCTGCCTGGGACCAGGAGAAGGACCGGGGTGGGTCACTTCTGTGAGGAGGGCCCGTCAGGGTCAACCTCTGCCCTCGGTTCTTTTATTTTATTAGTTTTTTTTTTTTTAATATCTTATTTATTTTTGAGACAGAGACAGAGCACGAGCAGGGGAGGGGCAGAGAGAGAGGGAGACACAGAATCCGAAGCAGGCTCCGGGCTCCGAGCCGTCGGCTCAGAGCCCGACGTGGGGCTCGAACTCACAGACCGCGAGATCACGACCGGAGCCGAAGCCGGACGCTCAACCGACTGAGCCCCTAGTTTTTTTCTTTTTATTGTTATTTTTTGAGCGCGAGCTGGGAAGGGGCAGAGGGTGAGTGTGTGAAGCAGGCTCCACGCTGGGGCTCGATCCCATGAGCGTGAGATCATGACCTGAGCCGAAATTGAGAGCCAGACCCTCAACCTTAACCGCCTAACTGAGCCACCCAGGCAGCCCAGCCCTTGGTTCTTAAAGGGCCAGAGCCAGAGCGCACAGCGCTGCTGACCCCAGGGTGCCTGGTTCCCATTCCCGGTACAGCCCCTGCTTAGTCTCAGTATCCCTGCCAGTGCTGCCTTCAGCGACCTGGTATGTGAGGGGGGGTTGGGGGGGCTGTCACCTTCCCTGGGTCTCTCAGCCTGCCCTCTCCGCCCCCCACCCCCCCCAGCTGGGTTGGGCTCCCGGTTTACACAGATCATTAGACGGCTGCGCTGTCGTGTGCTTTAGGTCTGTCTCTCCTGTTACATCGGAGACTCGCGGGACAAGGACCTGTGTCCGGGGGCCAGTGCCGTGTCCCAGCTCAGGGCCTGGCCCATACGCTGCTCAGCAATTCGTTATCGAATGCGTGAAGGGGGGAAAATAATCCCATTTGTTCTTTCTAACTACCCTGTTAGGACGGTATCGTTGCCAGCATCACCCCCCGTTTTATAGACGAGGACACGGAGGCCCAGAGGGGTGAATTCCGTTTCCCAAGGTCACAGAGGGGCTAACGAATGATTTCGCTCAGGGGCGCCTGGGGGTGGCTCGGCCGGTTCAGCGTCCGACTCTTTAGTTTCGGCTCAGGTCACGGTCTCGCAGTTCGTGGGTTCGAGCCCCACGTCGGGCTCCACGGAGCCTGCTTGGGATTCTCTGTCTCCCTCTCTCTGCCCCTCCCCGCCTCAAAATAAATACATAAACATTAAAAACAACAAAAAGAGAAGGATACATTGCAGAAAAAGACCCCTCCTGCCGACCGAGCAGCCCGGTGCCTCCCACAGCCTCCGGTCTCGGCAAGTGCTTGGAAGAGGTTAGTGGAGTTGGGCCGAACTGAGTCCCTAAGCACTTGGTTTGGTCCTCCCCGGGGAGTCCTGAGAAGACCCTGTCCGCCGACCTTTCCCCGAGGCCTCGAAGGAAGCAGAAGAAGGCGTGTGGTTCACCTCCTTCAGGACCGACTCCCGTGGGAGATTCAGAGATCCCGGGTCTCCTGACGAGGAAACCGACGCTCAGAGAGGTTAACTGACGTGTCTGAGGTCGCCCGGCTGGAACGCAGGGGAGCTGGGGGTTGGAGGCTGCGAGCGGGCCTTGGTCTGGATCGCTCAGCCAAAGCGAGCTGTTAATAGATCGGCAGATTTCGAGGACCTTTGCTTCCCAGCCCGGGTGGGGAGTCAGAGAAGCCGAGGACTCGGGGCCTCTTTTGAGGAGCACCAGATGATGCAGTTCAGGAGTCAGGCAGGAAGTGAAGAAGGGGACCCCCTGAAGGCATCTGTGGGATGTTTGCAAAGCTGTACTTCTCCGGCAAGTTCGGGGAGTCACGCGGACCCTGCTTCTGGTCCCAGCCTCCCTGCAGACTGACTTTGGTCCTTGGGCAGGTGGCTTCAGCTGTTGGTGCCTCAGTCTCCTGATCTGTAGAAGGGGGTTATGAAGTCCTTGTCGGACGGCATCGTTCGGGCACTGCTTGTGTTTAATGCCTGCCAGGTATTTAGTGCGCGTGGGTTTGCGGCAAATGCTAACAAATGGAGACGTTCCGCACGAGACAAAGTACATCTTCCTGCAGTTCTCACAGTTTGTGGGGGGAGGGGGAGTTATTTAACTTATATAGAAATTGATATATTTTATGACTTTATTTTTAGGGTAAAATAACTATTTATAAATGATGACGCAGAATGCGGACCTTGTGGAAATAGCTGAGCTGGAAAGTAAGATTTGTTTTTTTTAATGTTTATTTGTTTGAGAGACAGAGACAGAGCACAAGCAGGGGAGGGGCGGAGAGAGAGAGAGGGAGACACAGAATCCGAAGCAGGCTCCAGGCTCCGAGCTGTCAGCACAGAGCCCGACGCGGGGCTCGAACCCACGAGCCGCGAGGTCGTGACCTGAGCCGAAGTCGGACGCTTAACCGACTGAACCACCCAGGTGCCCGTGGAGCGTAAGATTTGAGCCACACCTTGCTTTTGGCGGCTGCCCTCAGAGGCTCTGGCGAGGGTGCCTTCGGGGAGCCCCTGGACGCCTCCGGCAGGTGGCCCTGCTCCGGGGACCAAGCACTTTCACCCCGCGTGAGCCGGTTGGAGCAAACATTCTCACCCCGTTTGTCAGACGAGAAAACAGACGTGAGAGGCGTGACACAAACTGAGCTTTATCTGGAGGATCTAAATGTGGGGAGGGTCTCAGTGTCCAGGAGAAAGGTGGAGCCGGGAGCCTGGTTCTCAGGGGAGGGAGCGGCAAGGGCCGCTGTGACGGTCGGGAGCCCCTGCTCCCTGCAGGACCATGGAGCTCACACTCCGTGCACCCCGTGCCTGGCCCGCCGCAAGTGCTCGGTGAGTGCTGGCCTCAGCGGGTGGCCCCCTCCCTGGGGTCAACCGTCTCCAGGTTGAAGCCTCTTTGAGCGCACGGGCGACCAAGCTGGAGGGACCTGGGCGCCTGTCTCTACTCCTCCGCCACTGACTGTGACCTTGGGCGACTGCCTTTGCTTCTGTGAAGCCTCAGTTTCTTCACCAGCTCGGTGGGCCGGCAGGGACCCCCACGTGTCAGCACGGGGCCTGTTGCAGCAGGAGGGCTCAGCCAACTGAGCCGGAGCCACAGCCACCTGGGGCTCGGGAGGATCCTGAAGAGCCGGGAGGGAACAAGGGGCACCCCATGTCCTTCATCACGTGCTGCGCCCGCTGCTTTTGGCCTGCACCCTCTTTTTTTGGCTCTAACGGCGGCTCCATGAGGGAGAGGGGGACCAAGGCTCAGAGAGGGGAGGCCGTTGACGGAGGTCACGCAGCCGTGAGAGTGTGGCGGGCCTGTCTGCGCGAGGCCCGCCCGTGGTGGGGAAGAGCCTCCCTGCTAGGGCTGCGGGCAGGTCAGCCAGAGGCGGTCCCAGCAGTGGGGGGAGGGGGAGGGCCTAGAAGGGGGGGGCAACTCACCTAGTGCTGGCCAGAGCTGTGACCCCTGGAGCTTTGTGAGGCTTTACAAAATCCTGGGTGCAAAGGGCTTGGTCTGGGGCTAGACAGCTCGCAGATCTGGCCGCAGTGGGCCTGCGGATGCCTGTGGGTCCCCTCAGGCGAGCCGGCACCGAAGGTCCAGGGTCCGGTGTGAACTCGTCCCCGCAGGGGGCCGTGGGCCCCAGCCCACGCGGGTGGGGATAATGCAGAGGAGGCTGGGCGTCCGTCACCGTCACCCCGCCACCAGTGGGGAGAGGGGACCCAGAGGGGCGGGCTGGGGGTGGGGGGGCAGGCGGGGGGCCCAGGGCTCCGGGGGAACTTGCTCCTTCTGGGTCAGCTAGAGGGGCTTCCGGCTCAGCCTGGAATGCCCTGGAATTCTGGGCGGGAGGCCAGGCGCCTTTCTGATGAACTCAGGCTGGCTCCCTCCAGCTGGGCATTTATGGAAGCCAGGAGAGGGGTGGGCGGGGGGCTGGCGGTCTGTCTCCCCCGCCTGGAGGAGGCGTGGAGTGAGGGTCAGCACCAGTGACCTGTGCGTGTTGTCGGCTTATAGCTGATCTCCGAGGCAGCCCCCTCTTACAGATGAGCTCCCCCCGCCTCCCCCCTACCCGCCGGCCAAGGGCACCTAGCACCGTGCCTCCGGGACCTGGCCCGGGTCATCTGGCCCCGGGCATGTGCCCCCCTCCCATTTCCGTCACGCTCCTGGTGGGTGTCCACAGCCTTCTCCCCGGGACACGGGGCCTGTGGGGTCCGCCGTCATTGGCTTACTGCCTGCGGGTCACTTCACGGGGTGCGGAATCCAGGGACTGGAGGTCTCTGGAGTTGTGTGGCTGAGGGCGGCCGAGTCCCCTGCCCCCGCAGGAACACGAGTGTATTTCCATGCTGTCGTCTGAGCGCAGGGATGGTGGGAAATGATTTGGGGCTGAGGGGAGGGGGGGAGTTGAGGCACCTGGATGCTTGGGGAGTGTGGGTGTCTGCTCACCCTGCCCTCGGGTGTGGCCGGACCCCAGGGAGGACGACTCCCAAGCATTTAACTCTTTCTTGTCTCCCCACCTGCGCGTGTGTGGCCAATGTGCGGGTGGTCCCGTGTTTTCTGCCAGGTAGAGCTGGAAGAGGCGTCCCCCCAGGAAGGGGAGGTCCAGGGGGAGGTGCGGGTCCTTATGGGCCACGTGGAGCGTGAGGGGCCCCTGGACCACCGTGAGGAGCGTAGACAGGGGCTGAGCTAGAGGGGGGTGCGGGGTGCACAGGCCGTGCCCCCGGACAGCCGTGTGAAGAAGGGGCTCAGACGGACCCCGGTACTCGGAGGTTGAGCAAAGGAGAGGCCGGGGGCCCGTGGGCAGGATGCCGCACTTCTGGAAGCTGCCCTTCACTTCTGAGCGCTCTCTTTGTCCGAGTGCTCAGAGGCGTCAGGGCGGACGGAGTGTCAGATTTAGTGACAAGGGGCTGCCGGTGGCCAGGCCCGAATTTCCCCACTTCCTCTTTTTTGCGTGAATCGAACCAGAGAGGCCTTCTGGCTGCCCTGGAGGTGGGAGGTGCGGGTGACCCTGGCCCTTGATCCAGCCTCCGTCCCTGGAGAAGAAAACGGAGCCTGGGGCGGTCACAGGACGGTGGCCGAAGGGGCCCAGGGGAGCGCGGTCCGCCCGCCATCCCTCCAGCGCCTCTGTGGGGGCCGCCAGCCCCTGCTTTCCGTTCCCACCGTGTTTGAGCTGAGCCTCAATCAGCTGAGAGGTATTTTGCTTTAGGGAAATCAAAATCAGACTCAACATTTATCCTGGGCTCCAGGGACCGGCTCTCTCGTGTTCATTCCTGGCAGACAAGAGCTTCGTGCAGGGGGAGGAGGTGCAGGGAGCCGCCTCGGGAACGGGGGGGGGGGGGGGGGGCTGTTCCTGCTCTTCCTGCTGGGTGTGGCAAGGAGAGGGCTCTGTCTGCACCCCTGCTGCAGGGCGTGCGGGCTTAGTGGCAGCGAGCCAGCTGGGGGAGAGCTGGGCAGCGGGCAGTGGCTGGGCCCCTCCCCACTCGGGGCCATTGAGCCACCCACAGGCCTTCTCCCCGCCGCTCCCCCTTCTCAGGGAGGTCCGTGGGAGGGGAGGGGAGTGGAGGGGACACCCAGCCCCTCTCCTCCTGGCTCTCTGCCCTCTCTAGGCTGGGACTTTTCTTTCTCTTGTTTTCTTTTAAGATTTTTCTTTTTAAGTTGTCTCTATACCCTACGTGGGGCTCAAACTTACAACCCCGAGGTCAAGAGTCACATGCTCCACGGACCGAGCCAGCCAGGCGCCCCTAAGCTGGGAGTTTTCTATCCACCTTTTAAGAAGCCCTCCCAACGGCCGTGTCGAGTAGGAGTTTATGTAAACCCCATCTTTCAGATGAGGAATCAGAGGCTCAGAGAGGTTAAGTAACCTGTTCAGAACAACACAGCCTTCAAATGGCCAAGACAGGATGCTGACCCCGAGCCTCCCAACGCCTCAGCCTTGGGGTTGTCAATACTGGTTTCCTATCGAGTTCGGGCTCCCCCCCCCCCCCCCCCCGCCCCCCGGCCTGCCGGCAAGAGCGAGCTGGAGAAAGACAGCTCGTTTTCAAAGTGGGCCAAAGCCGGTCACAGGTTTCGTGAAGGTAAACCTGTACGTGAGAAACATATTGTAGGATGTGTCCCACATGCAGCCGGGTGGCTTGGTGACGGTGGGAAATCACCCGGGGTTTGTTCTCTGCCTCCGGTGTGCAGGAGGCTGGGCCGGGTGCCGAGGGCGATGCTAGGGTATGCCTCGGTCTCTGAGGGCTTGGCATCCAGCCGGGTAGAGGAGAAAACGGTGCTTCTGTTGAACATCTGCTAGATGGCAGACGTCGTGCCACGTGCTTTAAGGACACCCTCCTCTGGTAAGACAGAGGCTGTCACTTGTCCCATTTTCAGATGAGCAAACCAAGGCTCCAAGGTGTGGAGTCATTGTTCAAGGCCGCACCAGCAAAGCCCTGGCCTGGAGTGCTGGCCGAGCCGACCCCAGAGCCCTTTCTGTGGACCTCGCCACTTCACCGCTGTCCCCCTCGCCGACTTGGCCCCGGGCGGTCAGACAGACCGCGTGGCAAGCAGGGATTGCCACGGATCGGGGCGTTTCAGAGGGGGCCGTGGCAGGCGGGAGGGCTCTGTAGGAAAGGGGCATCCCAGAGGGGACCAGAAAGGTACATAGGGCTACCGAGGTGAAAGAGGTGAGGGAGGACGAGTGTCCTGGGCAGAGGGACAGCACGCGCAAGAGCCAGGAGGCGGGAGGATGGTTAAAGCGGCTTGGAGGCAGTGGTCCCGGGGCAGATAGCCCTGAGGACGGCCTTCCTTCCTGCTGGGCCCTGAGCCCTGAACTCAGCCTTGAGCACGGACCCGCCCGTTACAGGTGCGGTGTGAGCGACGCCTGTTCATTTCTCACTTGGATGCAGGTTCCCCGGGGGAAAAAAAAACGAGCCTGGGAATGTGGCTCTGGTATCTGGGTGGGGCGTGGAGCAGGGGGACCCCATGATGTCCCCCCACCCCCCTCCTCCCGCCCTCCCAGTGTCTGTGGTAGTCAGAGCTCCAGGACCCCCGGCCCTTCTGGCGCTGTGGGTGGGGTTGCGCACCCAGGCTGTGGACCTGAGGGCTCTAAAAAGCTCTCCCCCGCCCGCCGCCCCAACTTTTTATTTTGAAAAATCCAGAGAAGCAATTGAGATGACAGCGCAGCGAGCACCGGTGTGTCCTTCATCTCGAGTTGCCGGTGTCGACGTTTTTGCCAGGGTTGGCTTCTCTTTCTGTGTGTGTGTTTCTGAACCTCGTCCCAGAAGCTGCCGGTATTGCCTCTAGATCCTTCAGGGCACATCTGCGATGAGAAGGGACATTCTCCCACATAACCTGGGTGTCACTCCTAAGCAGATCGGCTGCGAGCCCATCAGGGCATCTAATCCCCCCCCCCCCCCCACCAGTGGAGTTTCCCCAGCGCTCAGAATAAGGTTTGCTATTGCTGCTCGTTAACGCCAGATCCAGGACCCCATCCAGGCTTTGCGAGTTGCATTTGACGGCCTTGTCTCCTTTTCTGGAACAATCCCCTGCCTTGTTTTACCTTTCACGGCGGCCGACTTACTCAAGTGTCCCGGCCAGCTGTCTTGTAAGACTTGTCCCGCCTTCTGGATTTGTCTGCTGCGGTCCTCATGATTAGACTATTCTCATAGTCTATTAGAGTCTAAAAGCCTAATGGGTTGACTGTTTCTGGCAGGAGAACTCCGTGGGCACCACGTCCTTCCACAGCACCAGATCGGGGTTGGGGGGGGACACATGCTGTCGGCGCGTTTCCCCACTGGCGAGGCCAGGTTTGATCAAGGACGGTCATCTTCATGGTGATACTTTTGTTGTGTCTTAGAAAAGATACGACCAGCACACGTCACGGGTAATTTTCCGGCTGTTAGTGCTGAGGCTGAGGCTAGATGAGGCAGGTGAGTGAGCTGCGTTAGAGAAACGTCCCGAGTGAATCATCAGACAGGTGGTTAGGGAGGACTCGGGAAGGTGGTGCCGGGACGGCTGAGCTCCCGGAAACCCAGACAGAGTGGCCTCGGCATTGGGCGGACCTGGGCAGTGACATCCTGCCGTGCCTCCTTCTGGCCGTGGCCTTGGGTCCCTCCCTCGGGTCCCCGGCCCAGCTTCCTCGCCTGAACAGTGAGGTCCACCCTGGTCACCTCCAGGACTCCTGATCCTGGTGGAGGGGCCGGGGGCAGGTGGCTGGGCGCCCCGAGGGCTGCCTGATGCCCGCCCTACTCCAGACCCTCCATGGTGCCATCTGTTCCCTAAAGGTTAATTGGCTCCTTAAAGCATCAGCAGGGCCCATCGCCCCAAGCCCCCCAGCTCGCATCCCCTGGGGCTTGGCTGCCTGCCCGACAACCAGTGTTCTGTGTTGAGGACCATTCTGATGGGGGAGGGGCAGCTAACTCTGCCCCTCCCCCACCATAGCTGCTCCATCCTGGAGACAGGGGCGACGGGGGGCGGGGACTTCTGAGATAAGGGATATTCCAGGGGAGCCTCCTCGGGCCTTGTGAGGCCAGAGGCCAGCGCTGGGTCTGCTCCCCGGCTCCTGCCGTTCCTGTCATGTGATGCCGAGGTCACACGAGGTCAGGCAGCTCGTCGGCACCCATCCCCACTGTGCGCTCATCCCGGGCTCCGAGGGCCGTCGCGGCCCTGCCCTTTCCTGGCAAGGTGGCCTCGGGTGGCTTCAGGCCAAGTCCGCGGACTTGTCTCGAACCTCAGCCTTGTTCGGGAAAATGGAACCACCACGTGCCTGTGGGATTCTTGTGCAGGTAAAGAACACCAAGCCAGTTAAGTCTTTGCAACGGCCCGTTTTACAGATGAGGGAACTGAGGCCCAGAGAGAGGAAGGACTCCCCCCCCCCCCCCAAAGGACACAGGGCCAGAAAGCTGTGGCATTGGATTTGAATCCAGGCGGTCTCGTCTGGCTCCAGAGTGCAGACCCGGAAGCTCCCGCCTGTGCCCTGGTGGGTTTCCTGTGTCTCTCCAGGTTTGGGCTTTGCACATCATCCCCTCCCCGCCCCTGCCCCGCGCCCCCCCCCCCCCCCCCCCCACCAGGCGTGCGTGGCAGTCCAGGACAGCTCAGCTCGGGTTCGACCAAGGTCTGCTTCCCTCTCCACGCCCCCTCCCCTGCCTGACCCCCTTCCTTCCTTCCACCCTCTGCCCGAACTCTCTTGGAAAATTGCATTCTCTAACACCGGGTCTGGCCGGGCCAGGTAATCGGCACCTCCCGCCCTTGTCGTGCCGTCCATGCACCAGCTGTCGGCTCTGGGACGGGCGCCTGGGATTTGGGCTTGTGGGGGGAGGGCTCTGACAGCGGCCTCCAGGCTTCCCCGGGAGTCTGACCACCCGATTCCAGGCTGTGGGGCAGGCGGCCGAGCCGCACGCCCGAGTTCAGACCCTCACCCCATCACTTCAGGTCCCGGCCCCTTCGTGCCTCAGTTTCCCCATCTGGCGCCAGGGCAGAGCCACGCTGTCTTCCCTCGGCGCTGTGGTCAGGGCAGCTGAGCCAAAGCACGGAGGCCCGGCCCTGGCACAGAGCCGGGCTTCCAGCGGCCCCTTGGTATCTGGCGCTTCGTACAGGCTCCCTTGGAGCGGCTTTTGGAGAGCGGCCTCCTCGTGTCCAATCAGCCACAGCAATTCAGGGACACCCCCTTGGGCCTCCCTTCCCTTTTCCCTGGGAAGAGATAGCAGTTCCTTTTCTCAGCTGACCTCCCCCTAACACCCACTTTCCTGTCTGTCCCTTCCTTCCTTCCTTCCTTCCTTCCCTCCCTCCCTCCCTCCCTCCCTCCCTCCCTCCCTCCCTCCCTCCCTCCCTCCTTCCTTCCTTCCTTCCTTCCTTCCTTCCTTCCTTCCTTCCTTCCTTCCCTCCCTCCCTCCACAAGCCTGGACCGAGTCAGCGTCTGTGCCAGGGAATCAGGAGCTCTCACACCGGTTTTGATTGAATTCCCAGGACAGCTCCCCTGGCAGCTACCGTTCCTATTATTCCCGCTTTACAAATGAGGAAACTGAGGCACGGCTTGCTGGAGGCAGTCTCCCGTGGCCACCCCCAGGGAGAGTGAGTGCGGCCCTGGAGGTGGTTCGACGCGCGCATTCACTGATTGTAGGGAGAACGCTGGTTTTGCCTCCAACCCGAGCCAATGCAGTACTTTTCAGAAAACAAGAGATTTTTTTGTGTGTTTCATGGTTCAATAAAGAATGACTCTTTGGGCTTGGCTGGATGGTCGACCACATTATGTGGCTTGTCCCAGGTTTTCGTTCTGGGTGCTGTTCTCATACTGCCTGTAAAAGAAGCTGGGACCGACCGCTATAAGGAGCTGGAGGGGCAGGCCGAGGAGGGAGGGCGGGGAGGGGGTGCTCAGCCTTTCGGTCCTGGGATCCCCCCGCCTCCCGTACACAGACAGGGCAGCCGGGTGCCCTCTCTGACTCCGCTGCGCTGTGCCAGGTCTGCGAGGCGGGGAACAGCGTATCTTAAATGTTGGCCTGGGGGTGATGCTCCTCCCTGCACCCCTGCATGTGGGAGGCTGCTCTCGCCGGTCCTCGTGGACGCCCAGCGGGCGCCAGGAGGGATAGGCCAGGGTGGCTCCCGCGGGGGTGGCTGGACACGGAGCTCCTGACTGGGACCGGTCACCCCTGGGGCAAGCTCTTACTCAGAGCCGGCAGGTGCCCCAACGTGGGGGGCAGAGGCGCCGCGGGGCGGGCTGGGGAGGGCAGGAAGGGGGTCCCCCGGGGCAGCCCGTCCCCTGAGACACCTCCCAGAGCTAAAAGGCTGCTTCTCTTTTCTCTTGCAGTTACCGAGAAGGAAGTCCAGCAGTGGTGAGTGACTGCTTTTTCCCAAACTGTCGGCGGGGAGGCCTGGGGGCGTTGGCGCTGGCCTGATGGGACGGCAGTCTAGCTGCCCAGGACAGGGGCCCGCGGAGGGGCTTCTGAGAGTGGCTCAGCCACCATCCAAGGGGTTGGATTCCTCTGTTCCCAAGGGACTGACGGAAAGCCACTTGATCCGGGGCGGGGAGGGGTCGTTGGTGAGTCCTTGCTTTCTGCGGCATCTCTAAGGACCACGGGGCCCCGCTCACCAGAAACGAGTCAGGAGGCTGGGTCCCAGGCCTGGCTTTGTCACTAAATCGCTGGTGGCCGTGACGAGTCTCTTCCCGTTTCCGGGGTTCAGTCACCCCTTCTATTAAGTGATGGGTGAGACCGGACCAGGGATGGCCGATAGGTGCCCTCTTGGATGCCATCTCTAATCAATCCGTAGCGGCTGCCCAGAGTGCCAGGTTAAGAAGGATTCTGAGGCTGTGTGCAGTGGAGCAAATGGAAAGTATACCAGTGGGGGATTAATGCCAGCTTAGTGATGCCCGCCTGGGCTGGCGAGAGGGGAGTGGCATATTGTCTTATCACCTGTGGAACGTAGAGCTGACAGCCGAGGTCACACACTAAGGCAGACCTGAGGTCGGGGCAGGGCGTGGGGGGCGGTGAGGGAGGGGACGAGGCAAGCTTGGACAACTTCCAGAAAAGTCTGGCAGTTTAGAAATGGACTTGAGAATCCGGACTTGGCCTTTCCTATCCGAGTGACCTAGGGTGACTCTCTGAGCCTCAGTTTCCCCGTGTGTATGGCGGGAACGATAATGCACTCCGAAGACATTCCCTGCAAAGGTCGTGGCACGGGGCCCAGGGGACGATGGCCACTGCCAGTGGCCTTCTGCGCACCGTTCAGGGGGAGCCTAGAGATGTGCCCCCCCGCCCCCCATTCACAGCCAGGCCGTGAGAATCCCGGGCAGCTGTGCAGTGCAGGGCCAGCCTCCCCCAGGGGCCACTCCGTACAGCTCGCTGTCCCTGAGCCCAGGCTGCAGAGGGTGGGAGCTGTGGTTGACCTGCCCAACCCTGCCGGCCCCGCGCTGGACGCCCGGCCGGCTGTTCCCACAGGGGGAGCGGATGTGGGGGGAACAGCCGCCGCCACCTCCCTCCCGCCCCCCCCCCCCCCCTACATCCGAGGACCAACGCGTGGATCTGATCTGCCTCCGACCTCATTTTCACTTTCCTGCTTCCCCAGGGGAGCGTTCCAGAAAGGATCCTGCTTCTAGGTCTTTATCTCCAAGGCTTTCCCTTCCAGAACTCGCCTGCCCTTCCTTCCTTGGGCCTTTGTCTACCCCTATCTCCCTTCTAGAACTCCCCGCCCTTCTTGCCTACCTTCCTAGGCTCTCTGAGCTCTCTTCTCCCAAAGCTCACCTAAGTCACCTCCTCCAGGAAGCCTTCTGGGGTCCCCCATCTGTACATAATCTCCCTCCTTCCCACCTGGCAGCCAGAGGGGCTTTTGCCTAAACCCTCCCTGGAGCTCAGGTGAAGTGCATGCCTCCGGCATGGCTATGTGGGTATGAGAACTGGTTTGGGCTGGCCCTGTTGACCCCTCCAGTCTCACTGCAAACTCCTTTCGCCCTCTGGCCTGCCTGAATTGCTGTGTGTTCCCGAACCCACCTCGCCCTCTGGGGCTTCCTGACCTTTGCTCGGGCCGTCCCCCCTGTTGGGGACACGCCTCCCCCTCTTTGCTTGGCTCCTATCTCCCCACCCTCAAGGCTTCCTCCCTGAAACCCCTGGGCCCTCCGGTTAGCTTCGGGGCCCCCACCACAGCCGGGGACACAGCAGGTAGCATTCATTGCCTCTTTTCCTGGCCCTGAAGGCTGGCCCTGCCCTCTTCACGCCTGTGTCCCCAGAGCCTGGCCACAGTGGGTGCTCAGGCCCCAAGAAGCACACCCCATGTGCTTCCCAAACATGGCTCTTGACCCCTGGGAGCTGCCCTGGGGGCCGACACGGTTTATCGTCTTTATGGCAGCTGAGGAAACGAAACAGAGGTGCAGAGAAGGGCCGGGCAGGGAGGAGGGTGGGGTCTGTCCCCTGGCGCCACTGTGTGCCCTGCAAGCTCTCAGACGCGGGCTCATTTTCCTCCTCGCCGTCACCCAGAGGAGTGTGCCATCGTGGCATTTCCTAGACAAGGCCCCTGAGCCCCCCCCCCCCCAGGTCCTGCCCTGCTCACACCTGTGTTTCCCCCCGGGAACGCAGGGCCAGGTGGGCTCCAGAACCAGGGCGCTGGGCTTGAGTGCCCGTGCCCCGCATTCTGTTTGAGCAACCTTGAACAACTTCCTGGGCTTCTCGGTGCCTCAGTTTCCCCGCCTGGAAAATGAGGGTAATGATAGTCACGCTTTATAGGAATACCGCAGAGAGGAGGTGATCTGATTCACGTGAGACGTCCGGAACAGAGCCTCGTAACCTCCTCTCCGTTAGCGGTGTTGGTGATAATGCTGACGTCGTCACCAACTGTAACCCACGGAGCAATCCGGAGACTCAAGTCCCCCTGCTCGTTATGAAGACGGGGAAACTGAGGCCCAGGCAGACGGAATGACTTTTGCTCACTCGCCAAGCTGGTGTGTCAGCTGCCCCCTGCACAAGGGCTCGGCCACGGGAGAGAGTTCCAGGCACAGGGCTTAGCAAGCACAGAGGCTCAGTGGGATTAGGCTCCGTGCGTTTGAGAGCCCTGGAGGCTGGCCCGTGGAGAGCAGTTCTTGGGACTCCCGTGACAGAACTGGGGCCCGAGGCCTGGTGACACCCAGTCCCTGTGAGAAGGGGGTTCTCTCTAAAGAGCTTACAAAGACCAGAACGGATCTTGCTTTGCCGGAAAGTTCTGTGGGCCTCGAACACATGTCCTTTGGTTCATTTTGGTGGTGCCTTCGAGGTTAGGAGGTAGGTGAATCGGTGCCTTTCTCTGGCCCTCCTGGGCCAGCCCACTACCCACCCCACTGTTGTGTTCTAGAATGGCTCTATCCCTTGGGGCGAAGCTAGACCAGGGATGGTTAAACAGGGACACTCCTGCCACCACTCTCTCCACCCGTGCCCACAGCAGACATTGGTAATGGATCACAGATCCCGGCGCTCTGGGTCATCTCCTGCAGTGCCCAGGGCCATCAGTGTCCTTGTTGTGGGCACACAAAACGAATGCATGTTATTATCCCTCGATTGCCCCGAACGTCACTGGTTTGCTGGGGCCGTGGGTGGCCCACTGTTCCCTCTGTCTTTTGCTCAGGAAACAGGTAGGATCCCAAGCGCCCTGGTCCATCTTCAGAGGACCTTTGTCACCAAGCCCCCAGCCAGCACCTTCCTGTTCCAAACAGCTCTCAGGGCCCCCAACATCTGGGGAATGTGCCGATACCCTGCCCTCCCTGGGAAAACACGGGGTTCCCAGGCCTAGTCCACCCGGGGCAGCAAACAGTTTAGGGCTGGGCTGTCTGGGTGGGGGTGGGGAAGCAGGGGGAGGGGCATGCAGAGACCCGCAGGGCCACCGCAGACACTTCCTGTCCCACCTGCAAAGTGCCTGCACGGATCCAGCCAGGACAGCGGCTCCGGCTTCCTTCAGTCTGTCTGTCTCTCTACACCCCACCCTCTCACTTAAAGCCCCTTAGGGCCTCCCACCGCACTCGAAATAAAGCCCCAACCCCTTCCCTGGCCCTTGGGGCTCCCCAGGGTCTCTCACCCCACCTTCTCCCCCGGCCTCACCGGGCACTTGCTACACTTCCTGTCCATCAGCCACACCAAACTCTTCCTACCTCAGAGCCGCCGTCCTTGCTGTTCCCTCTGCCCCCAGATCTTGGCGTCTCTTCGGAGAGGCCCGCACTGACCACCGAGTCCCTGTTTCTCCAGCATTCTACAGGATCACCTTGTTTTGTGCTGACTTTCAGCAGCCGCTATGCAGCGAGAGAACCCAGGGCCAGGCTTTTTTTTTAAGTTTATTTCTTCATTTTCAGAGAGAGAAAGAGACCGTGAGCAGGGGAAGGGCAGAGAGGCTCTGCCCAGCACAGAGCCTGATGTGAGGCTCGATCTCACAACTGTGAGATCACGACCTGAGCCGAAACCAAGAATCAGAGGCTTAACTGACTGAGCCACCCAGGCGCCCCTAAAGATTTTATTTTATTTTTATTTTTTAATTTTTTTTAAACGTTTCTTTATTTTTGAGACAGAGCATGAACAGGGGAGGAGCAGAGAGAGAGGGAGACACAGAATCTGAAACAGGCTCCAGGCTCCGAGCTGTCAGCACAGAGCCCGACGCGGGGCTCGAACTCACGGACCGTGAGATCATGACCTGAGCCGAAGTCGGACGCTTAACCGACCGAGCCACCCAGACGCCCCCAAGATTTTATTTTTTAAGTAATCTCTCTGCCCAGTATGGGACTTGAACTCACAACCCCGAGGTCTAGAATCGCACGCTTCACCCGCGGAGCCAGCCGGGTGCCCCAAGGCCCAGGGCTCAAAAGTGATTGTGTGATGGGCCCTGGGCCGGCCAAGGAGAGGAAACAGAGCCGAGAGTGGCACTCGACCTCAGCGCCGGTCGGGCCCAGGTTGTCAGGAGCACGGGCCAGGCCACAGCAACGGGGTGGCCGGACCAGCGTCCTCTGGGCCCTCAGCCGGCACCAGGTTCCCGCTGCCCTCGGGGTCAACTCTGCACAGCCCTGCGCTGCTGTGCCGCGATCTGTACTTGGAGGGAGGGGTCGGAGGCTGAGCGGTGAGGCCAGTGTCAGGGTCCACGGCCAGCCTGGGTCCCTGCCCCTTGCTCTCGACCGCCTCCGTTCCCTGAGCATGATTTGTCCCCGTGGACGATCAGGAACCGCACTGGGGGCTAAGAACCCGCAGGGGGTCCCGGGCCCTTCCAGATGATTGTGAAATTGCAGCCCCTCGGAGAGCAGAGAGGCAGCAGGGCACACATCACCTCCCCCCCCGCCCCCCCAGCCCAGCCCCAGGCCCTGACGGACAGCACAAGACGGGAGGGAAGCCGGCTGGAAGCTGGCGGTAGGTGCGTGGGTACCTTGGGTGCCAGCATCGTGGGTTGCGGTAGCTTTTTCTCTCGCATTTTCTATTTTCCAAATTTTTCCAAGAAACTAAAGCTCCGGAGGGCAGAGACGCTGGGCCCAGGTGGCCCAGGGCTGGGTGTATGTATGTGGAGTCTGGGTCCAGCCCTTTCCACCTCCGTGGCTCAGGCCGTGGGGGCTCAATCCTGCCGGCTCTTGCCTGGGCAGTCCCCCCAAAGCCGAAGACAGCGGGGGGCTGGTGGGGGAGGAGAGCAAGGAGGAGAGACGTCATCCTCAGGGGGTGCTGGGACCGGGGTGCCAACAGGAGGGGTTGTTTGCAAAGATCACGGGCGCCGCGGAGACAGCTGGGGCTCGGGGCTGATTGCCGCTGGGGGTGACGCTTCGTCGTTAACCCACCTGTTCCCTGCCTTTCCCACGACAGCGGGCAGCGCTGTACCCTGGACAGGGAGGGACGGGCATGCAGGGAGTTGCGGCCAGCCTCCCACAGGGCCAAGTTCATGGCAAGTGAGAGCAGTGAGTTCGGAAAGTCCCAGCAGCCTGGGGCCTTCGGGTCTCGCTCGGGGGTCGCAGAGAACAGGAAGCTGAATGGGAAAGGGATCCCCGTGTCAGGGCGAGCAGTCAGTCATTCATTCATTCCTTCCTTCACTCACTCACTCAGTCGTTTGTTTAGCACCTACTAGGTGCCAGGCCAGTGCTGGGCGGGGGGGGGGGGGGGTGTGCTGGAGGCAGCTGGGACTGAAGGAGAGTCCCCAAGGGGACACAGGCGTTGGCCCAGGCTGGTGGCGCTGGGGAAGTGTTTTTGTTAAGTGACACGCAGCCTCCCTCGCTCTATGAAATGACACGTTTCTTTTTTTCCCTTTCCCTTTCAAAGAAGCGTAAGAATGCAGTTGTCACATCTGCGACTCTCTCTTTTCGTCCCCGCCCTGTGTCGAAGAGCTGGCCCCCAAACACAGCCAACCCTGTCAGACACCCTTGTGGCCAGAAGCTGCCCGCACGGCGTTCGGGGACGGTGCCTGTCTCCCAGGCTCAGTCCCGTAGCTTTCCGTCTGATTCCCAGAGGGGTCCCTGGCCCCCAGAGAGTTAAGAGCCCTGTTCTCGAACACGATTTCAAGACTAGTGACAGGTACAGAGAGAATTGGTTTAATGAAATGTCTTCTTCGTACGTCCGTAAAAAGAAACGAAATAGCATCCACAAGTCCTGGTAACTAAGAATGGTTAGAAAAAGGCAAACCTAGGTGGAGGTGTGATGGTAGTTTGGTTCGGTTTTTATTTTTTTTATTATTTGTTTAACGTTTATTTCTTTTTGAGAGAGAGAGAGGGAGGGGCAGGGAGAGAGGGAGACAGAGAATCCCAAGCAGGCTCCACACTGTCAGCGTGGAGCCCGAACTGGGGCTCGAACCCACGAACTGTGAGATCGTGACCTGAGCCGAAGTCAGATGCTTAACCGTCAGAGCCACCCAGGTGCCCGCCCCCCCCCCCCAATAACTTGTAAAAAGTCGCTCATTTTTTGGTGGATAACGGCCGATCGATATCATGCTTCACCGATGTATCTGGATATAAACAACTCTTAGTATCTCCGATTTGTCGTGTTACAGCCGACACATGTTGCTACAACACGTGTTGTGTTTCAGCCGACCGTACCTGTGTTTGATATTTTTATGCCTGATCTAGAACATTCTGTAATACTTTTAATTACATTTTTTTTTTAACGCGGTGAGATACACACAATGTGAAATTTACTGGCCTAACCGTTAAGGGCCTCCCTGTATGTGCCCCGGGCTAAGTGGCTGGATGCGACAGGCGCATCAGGGGTCTTTGGTCTGTCAACTCCCCCTTGGGACGGCTGGCTGCTCCGGGCAGCCGGGGCAGGGATGGTGGTGGGATCCAGCCAGGCCTGATGGGGAAGCCTGAGCTCTTCCTTGTGTTGTGTTTACACTCCAACACAAAAATTTAACTTCTTGGGGCGCCTGGGTGGCGCAGTCGGTTGAGCGTCCGACTTCAGCCAGGTCGCGGTCCGTGAGTTCGAGCCCCGCGTCAGGCTCTGGGCTGATGGCTCGGAGCCTGGAGCCTGTTTCTGATTCTGTGTCTCCCTCTCTCTCTGCCCCTCGCCCATTCATGCTCTGTCTCTCTCTGTCCCAAAAATAAATAAACGTTGGAAAAAAATTAAAAAAAAAAATTTAACTTCTTTATATTACAGAATCCCTGCGTGCTCCGTACGACCAAAGGGAACCATGAGCACAGAGCTTAGTCATAATAAGTACAAGACAAAGATGGGTCCCCAACTCCTTTCTGCCCCACGTGTGGGGCCCTTGTCTGAGGCGGGTGGCCAGTCACAGTGGGTTTTTGCACGGTGGGCCCCCAGGGCCGTCCGTCCTCGACGGTGCCTGGGGATTCTGGGGCTGGGCCCCAAGATCCTGCCCTGAGGTCCTGCCTGGGCTGGGCACCCCTGGTTGCCAGTTGGTGGAGGTAACTGACAGCAGCACAGGTTTTGTGTCTCCCCCTCCATCGGGCCTGACGTGTGCCGGCGGGAACGCCGGGACCGCTGTGGCTTCCACCCTGGGCCTGGAAGCAAACAGAAGGCACCAAGGAAAGCAGGCCAACTGAGCGCGTCGGGCCTCGAAGGGCAGGATGCCCCATCCCGGCCCCCTCCCCCCATCCGACGCAAGCCCGGACGTGTGGCAGAGGGCTCTAGCGCCGGCTGCCTCATTTGCTGGCTGTGCGACTCCATGTAGCATTTACTGAGCACCTACTGTGTGCCAGGCACGGTGCTGGGCCCCGCAGACTCAGGGCCGGGTGAGGAGGCGTGGTCCCTGTCTCGATGGCCGTGTAACCGCCGCATGGGTCGCACGAGCCAGTCACCAGGCACAGCTGTACGAGGCGCCACCGAGGCCCGGGCCAGGGGCAGGGGGCTGGGAGTATGGCTCCGTCCGCGGTGGCCAGAGAGGGCTTCTCTAAGGGACACGCCGAAACCAAGAATGAAAGGGTAAGTGGGAGTCAGCAGGGGAGGGAGGGGAAGAGTGGGCTGAGCAGAAAGTGTCCTGAGTGAAGGCCCTGTGCCTGGGCCGGACGGAACCTTCCCCAGCCTCCATTTCCCCATCCGCAAAGTGGGCATAATAGTCCTTGCCTCCTGGGCTCCGTGGGACCATTGCGTGAAATTGTGCCTGGGAAGCACATAGCCGTATGCCTGGCTGTCAGTTGTTTTGCAGAATCACAGACACCGGGAGGGCAGACGCTTGTGTAGACCCCCTCAAGTTCATGGGCTTCCCACAGGCCATCTAGTTCGGTATTTCTCCGCTGGAGTGGTTCTGCTCCCGGGGGGATACGGGGCCTTGTCTGGGGACACTTTTGGTCGTCCTCACTTGGGAGCAGGTGCTACGGACACCTAGCAGACGGAGGCCTACGTCGTACGGTGCGCAGAATCACCCAACCCCCCGCAAGAATCACCCAACCCCAAATGTCAGTGGTGCTGGGGTGGAGAAACCCTGAGCTGGTCTAAGCCACTTATATACCAGCAGGGGACCTGAGGGGCACTGCAGGGGAGGGGTACACGGGACTGGCATACAAGGCCCTGGCCTCCTGGAACGGGTTTTCTGGTGGCAGCATGTCTCAAGGGGGAGGCGGGGGGGTGGGGGGCCCGGGCCTGTCGGAACCTGAGGCCGGGGGCCCTGGGTGGGGGCTGGAGTCACGTCTCTCAGTGACCTTGGAGCCGTGACGGCTCACAGGATGGGGTGACCGGGGTGTCTGGGGCAGCAGATCCCCCCCCATCTCTGCTCTGGCGAGGCAGGGTGCCCCCAACCTTCCCACGACGAACAGCGCTGCGCAGCGTTTGGGGAAGCAGGGCTCCAGCATGCGTTTGCACGGGGCGGTTTCTGCCTGGCCGGAGCTCTGATCCTGCTGCTAACTTAACCGTGTGACCCTGAGCCGGTCTGTCTCCCTCTCTGGGCCCCCTGCCAATCCACCGAGGGCTGGGAGCCCATCAGTGGTTCTCTTGCCGTCTGCAGGAAGCTCTCAAGTGCTGGCCAGGGTCCTCGGGGCTTAGGAAGAAGGCACTGGATAGCTGGGTCTCACTCCGTCCTTGTCTGGCAGTTTGTGCGTTCATGTGTTCGTCCGTCCATCCATCCATCCATCCATCCATCCATCCATCCATCCATCTCCTTGGACACACATTTACTGAGGGGGTAAGGGAGCAGAGGAACCTGTCAGGCTCTGGGGCAGGCGGGGGTGGGGGGCCCTGGCCAGCATTCCCGGAAGCGACGTCAAAGCTGGGACGAGGTAGGTGAGTGGCTGAGCCCAGCGAAGAGAAAAAAGATGTGTTCTGCGGCCAGAGGGGCCTATGGGTACCAAGGCCTGGAGGCCGGAGATAGTATGGCACGTTCTAGAAAGTGTGGCTGGGTGTGGAATATGGAGGTGGTTGGCAAGAGGAGGCTGGGCCCGGGGTTGCTTCCTGGGGATGGGCTTCCTGGGGCCCTCTGCAGGGGTACCTGGACGGTCCCCCTACCCCAGAAAGGCTCCCCACGGAGGCTGGCCTCCCCGCGTCCCCGCCTGCCCCCAGCTATCACTGCAGGGCCCCCACTGCAGCTGCTCTCAGCGCTGGGGGTTCCTGCAGCCAAGCAAACCGCCCCCCCCCACTCAGGAGCCACCCGCAGGGACCCTCTAGGAGCGGCTTTTGTCTTCTCTCCATTGTTTTTAACAGGCTTTCAGGATCACTTAAATACCACACATCCATCGTGGGGCAGTGAGAAGCCTGCGGGGGGGCCCCCATCCCGCCCCTGAGTGATCTGGTGGCTGGAGCGTGCCCCCGCACGGCCCCCAGACGGGCACCAGGCCCGTCCCCTCCTCCTGCCCAGGGACCTGTCTTGGCCAGGAGGCCTGGAGTCACGGATCAGGTCTTGTCCCTAAAACGCCCCTTCTCCCTGGCCGTGCGTCCTGCCCGGGTATGAAGTTGGGGCCCAGAGCACGCAGCTGGGGAGGAGGCTTTAGGGGAGGGTCCTGCGGGAGGCCGGGTCCCTTCCTGGTACCTGCGGTGGGAGGGGCACCCGACCTCTTGCCTCCGCGCCTTCATCGGTGAACCCCGCATCGCTGAACCCACCGCGCAGGGCTGGGGTGGTGACTGAGGGAGGAACGGCCGCTGAAGGCTGAGCTCAGCGCCCAGCATGGGGCAGAGGGCGAGATGGGGCAGCCGTCCCATTCCTGAGCAGGGACCTGGCCTCCCTGGGCCTCTGCTCCCTGCAGGTGTCGGGTGGGAGATGGGGAGGGGCGCGGAGGCCTGGCCTCCTTCACGGCCTCCCGCTGGCTGTGGGCGTCCACCCTGGCCCGACCCCCCTCCCCCGTTCCATCTACCCGCCTCCCCCTCACCCAGCAACCCCCATCCTGTTAACATCTGGCATCCGTCGTGCAGGCTGACGATCCCCGAGTGTCCTGTGGGTCCCTTTAGGTCCTTGTATGTGCAGCACCCACCCAGGCCCCTCAGATTGTGCCCTGTGGGTGGGAGGGCAGCGGCCTCTCCACCTGCGACCTCTATGAATGGGCCCCCGCCACGGCGCCACTTCCCAGGGCCGGGCACAGGGTGCCCGGAGTCCTCTCCCTAGACATGAGGGGAGAAGGGCGCCTTCACAAGGGTCTCAGGATGGAGCAGTGGGGCAGGTGGGAGTCTCGGCGACCCCGTGGCTCGGAGCAACTGGCCTCAGCCCCGGTCTGGGTTGCGAGGACGTGCAAGTCGGCCCCTCCGGAGCCTCAGCTTCCTCATCCCCCAAATGGGCTTCCTCGCAGGCTCGCTCGCTGGCCGTCGTGGGCGTTCCGGGAGAGTGGGTTTGCAGAGAGTGGCCCAGCGAGGTAAGGGCTGGGAACAGAGAATAGCTGATGCCCTGCTGGCTTCCCTTGGTGCTAGGAATCTTCCTCCTCCAAGGAATCCTCCTCCAGCTGCGTTGCTAAGCTACACCCAGGCGCCGACTCACCAACTGGTTTACGACAGCCCGTCTGAGTTCATAATACAAAAGATCATGCTACTGATGGCTTTTTTTGTGCCCAGCCCTATGTTAAGGATGCTACGTCATCCTCTCATCTGAGGCCGACAAGACAGACGTGGCAGCCGTCCCTTTTTAGGGACGAGGAGACTGAGGCTCAGGGGGGTAAAGACACTTGGCCACGGTTGCACAGCCAGCAAATGGCAAAGCCGGGGTTTGGGCTCCAGAGCCGTGCGGCGGTCTGCTGGCTGCTTAGCTGCAGAATCCTGGGCCGGGCGCTGGGAATACAGCGGGGGAACAAACCAGGGTGCCCTCTGAGCTTGCTGCCCCGCTCCTGTGTCTCTTAGCACGGATCCCCGGGAACAGACGTGGGGGAGAGGGGGTGTGCGTAATGGGGGGCGGGGTGCAAGCATGTGGGAGGAGCCAGCTGCTGGCCCCATATGGTGGCTCTGCCCACCAGCGGTACCACCGGCACCGCCAGCCTGCCCCCGCTCTGTGGTGCCAGGAGGGGCTCAGCGGAGACGGTGGGGAGGCAGGGGTGCCCCGGTGTAAGAGCGTGACTTTAGGGGAGCTCGTTCGGGTGAGTTTTGTTTCAGCCCCGCTGTGTGGAGTGCAGGGCTGCGGGGGTAGGGGGGTGGCAGGTGCTCTGTGCACGGTGTGCAGGTTAATTCTCACGGCGACTCTTATCCCCCTGGTACGGACGAGGCTCAGAGAGGTGCCGTCACCCGTCCCAGGTCACGCAGCTAGCCAGAGGCAGAGGGGGGATGAGCCTGTGCTGCGCAGTGTCCAGGCCTGTGCGCCCCCCCCCCCCCCCACGTGGCACTGTCTCCCTGAACAGCATTCACAGCCTTCCGGGGACGCTGGCAGGTGGGTGGGTGATGCTGGCGCCTCTTTGACCCTCTCTCGCCCCGTCTGCCGCCTCCAGGTACAAAGGCTTCATCAAGGACTGCCCCAGCGGGCAGCTGGATGCCGCAGGCTTCCAGAAAATCTACAAGCAATTCTTCCCATTCGGAGATCCCACCAAGTTTGCTACGTTTGTTTTCAACGTCTTTGATGAAAACAAGGTGAGCCGGAGATTGACCGGGCCTGCGCTGGGGGGGGGGAGGGGTGCTCAGCTTCCCCTCCTCCTCTTCCCCCTCCCCTCCCCTCCTCTCCCCCCCTCCCCCCCCCCCACCCCGCTCGGTTCCCGCAGGCACCCGCAGCGTCTCCACACCCACACTCCGCTGCCGATGTTCCCTTCTGGAGGAGGAACACACATACGTGTGCACACGCGCGCGCACACACACACAAACGCGCTGACGCACGCACATGCACACCAATGCGCGCGCGTGTCCCGGGCACACGCACTTCCACCTGCGCCGCACGGAGACGGGTACGCACGCCCGTACCGCGCACGCGCGCACGTACACACAGACGCACACGCACACGCACGCACGCCTTGCCCTTGCTCACGCGAGCCGAAAATGCAGATCCCTGCAGGGACCGTAGCAGGATTTAGAGCCGCAGCGGACACTTACTGAATGTTTACCGCGTGCTCAGCTTTTCCCGTGGATCGTTTTGAGTGAGGTTTTACAACCAAGCACCTCTGGGGCACGTCCTTTGAATACCCCCGTTTTGCAGATGGGGAAACTGAGGCTCTGAGCAGCATACAGCGTGGGATCTTTTGTGCCTGGCTCCTTTCGCGGAGCGTCATGTTTTCAAGGCTTCTCTGTGCCGGGAGCGTGTGTCCCCTCCCGGCGATGGCCGTGCTGACCTGTGGCGTATCCGCTGTGGGGCGCCCGCCGTCCTCGGCACCCTGGCCCACGCCTGCATTTTTCCAGGCTCCCTCCTGTTCATGGGGCACTTACCGGAACTCGATTTCACACTCTGGACCTCGGGCCCTCGGATGGTTTCCGTTCTGTCGTGCCCTGGCTTTCTCCCCCAGGTGCCCTCAGGCTGACAGTCACACTGCTTGGCCCTGGGAAGAGCTCTGCCCTCTCCGGGCCTCAGTTTCCCTATTGGCAAAACAAACAGGATTAAACAGTTGAGGGCCCTGCGCTCCTCAGAAGCCTCTGAGCCTGTAGTTTGAAGCGAGAAGGGGTTTCCAGACTCTTGCCCAGAGAGGGTGTGTGTGTGTGTGTGTGTGTGTGTTAGTGATGACTCTGGCTCTTTCTCCCATCACATGTGGGGTTGGGCTCTGCCTTGAGCCTCAGTCCTTCTTCTGTCCTTCCTACCTGACCTGACCCATCTGTAATCGTCCCCCGCTCCCCGCATCCCTTGTCCCTTCTCCCCCACCCTCCCCGTTTGGGTGTCCCTTAGCCGTGGGGTATTTGGTACCTGCCACTGCCCATCAGGCGCCCGAGGTCAAGCCTGACGGGTGACCCGGTGCTGACTGCGGCCGCCCCACCCCTCTCTCCTGTCAGGACGGGCGGATTGAATTCTCCGAGTTCATCCAGGCACTGTCGGTGACCTCGAGGGGCACCCTGGACGAGAAGCTGCGGTGTAAGTCCTGTCCCCGGGTTCCGTCAGGCGCACACTGGCTGGTCCCAGGCTGGAGGGAAGCCAAAGAAGCGGGCCAGGCCGTCTGTCCAGGGCTGAGAGAGCGGCACAGATGTCCTGCCTTTCCAGGTCAAGGGAACTTTCCTGAAGGTGGCCGTGTAGGAGGAACGTGGCTTAGCGAGGCACGGTGGACAGACGGGGCAGGCAACAGGTGCAGACACGGGCCACGGGCAGCTTAGCGTCGAGTTAAAAGGCCCGATGCCAGCGCTGGCCGCACCCCTTGGGAATTCACTGTTTTGACGACTGGTCTCACTTATTCACTTCATTCACCCATTCACCCAACAGATACCAGCCCAACACGGCCATGTGTGTGGGCCAGGAGGCGGGGACTCCACGGGGGAATCCGATAGGCAGGCACCTGCTCTCACCAGTGTCAGTCTGGCATGGGGACTTTATTTTTAAAAATCCCATAAAACTGCAGCTGAGGCAGGAAGGAGTGGGTGAGCCGACAGGAGAGGAACTGTTAAGAGTCAGGGGCTGAGGGACGCCTGGGTGGCTCAGTCGGTGAAGCGGCCGACTTCGGCTCGGGTCACGATCTCGTGGTCTGTGAGTTCGAGCCCCACGTGGGGCTCTGTGCTGACAGCTCGGAGCCTGGAGCCTGCTTGGGATTCTGTGTCTCCCTCTCTCTCTGCCCCTCCCCCGCTCATGCTCTGTCTCTCTCTCTCTCTCTCTCTCTCCAAAAGAAATAAACATTAAAAATTTTTTTAAAAAAGATCAGGGGCTGAGCTGGGGCCAGGGGAGAGCTGGCCGGGGTGGGAGGAGGGGAGAGGGTTGCAGGCAGGGGAAGAGCATGTCCGAGGCCCCAGGGGGGAGAGAGTTCCAAGCTGGAACACGGGGTGCAAAAGGGAGTCTGGAGAGAGGATGGGAACAGCTGAGCCAGAACTCCCTGCTCTCCTGGACCTTGACACTGCGTTGCGTTGGTAACAAGAAATGCCTGCAGTTTCTTTCTCTTTTTTTTTTTTTTTTTTAGGAATAAAGGAGGATTTTATTCATGTAAAAGCTATACCCCGCCCCCATCCTGGGGGTATTATTTGATTTTCTGAGTCAACCATAGCAGGAAGCTGCATGATTGTGGATGGGCCGTGGGTGGAGAGGAGGGCGCGTCATTAGGGGGTCCTCCTGGTCCCTACCCCACTCCGCCCCGGCCTCAGCCTCCACTCTGGCAGACCCAGAGCCCCCTTCCTTTCTACTTTTGGTTTCTTTCTTTCCTTCTTTTTTTTTTTTTCTTTTTTTTTTAGTTTATTTATTTATTTGAAAGAGAAAGATAGAGAACAAGCAGGGGAGGGGCAGAGAACGGGAGACAGAAGATCCGAAGAGGGCTCGGCGCTGACAGCAGAGAGCCTGATGTGGGGCTTGAACTCACTCACGGAACCATTTAATTGTGGCCTGAGCGGAAGTCAGAAGCTTAGCCGGCTGAGCCACCCAGGCGCCCCTGGTTTCTTTTTTGTTCTTAAACCCTAGTTGAAATGGTGTGTATGTCAGTGTGCGTGTGTCTGTCCGTCCATCCGTTTGTCCTGATGTGAATCCTCGTGGCCGATGAGTCTTGGGGCCCTTGGTCTCCCCTGTGTGCTGAGGGGCAGGGGGAAGGGGCGTGGCCCAGCCTGCCCTGCTCCAGGGTGACCCCGCCCCGGCTGCTTGCTCCCAGGGGCCTTCAAGCTCTATGATCTGGATAACGATGGCTACATCACCAGGAACGAGATGCTAGACATCGTGGACGCTATTTACCAGATGGTGGTGAGGCCTGGGCCCGATGGGGTGGGAGTGGCAGGAGGGCCGTCACATGTAGGGACAGGGCCTGGCCGCACAGCCGCTCTCCTGCCCGGGGTGAGAGTTGGCCAGGGGAGGGGTGGCGGGCAGGGGCCACCGCCGCAGTGGGGCCGGAGGGGGCCGAGTGTTCTAGAGCCGGACTGCAGAGAGGGTAGAGGTGTGGGGAGGGGGAGCAGTCGGCATCTAGAAGCAGCCCAGATCTGGGAGGCAGGTTTCTGGCCGGGAACCCACCGCCCACCTTGTCGCTCCCTGGCAGGGGAACACCGTGGAACTCCCTGAGGAGGAGAACACCCCCGAGAAGAGGGTGGACCGGATCTTCGCCATGATGGACAAGGTGAGCCCGGGGTGGGGGGGAGACTGGTCCTCGGCCGGGTAAGGCGTGGGCCGGCAGTGGAGACCCTTATAAATGCACGGATGTTCAGGGCAGTGGCTTGGCCTGCTGAGATATCCGCTGGTCGCCTGCTGTCCCCATCAGATGCCCAGAGTGTTAAATAAGTTTCCCTGACACTTTTTCTTCTCTCAATTAAGAGAGGGGCAGCTTTGTTTTTGTTTGTTTTTTAAGTTTATTTATTTTTGGCAGAGAGAGAAAGAGAGAGAGAGAGCACAGACAGGAGAGGGGCAGAGAGAAAGGGAGACACAGGATCCGAAATGGGCTCTGCTCTGAGTGCGGAGAGCCCAATTCGGGGCTTGAACTCACAGACCGTGCGATGGTGGCCTGAGCCAAAGTCGGGCGCTTAACGGACTTGAGTCGCCCGGGCGCCCCAGCCTCCACTAAGATTCTTAACCTTTTTTACTTCTTGCCATGGGCCCCTCTGACATATTGGAGATGTCTGTGGGCATCTGAGAATAAGGATTTTCAGTGGATCCAATCAAATCCATGGGGTTGAAAAGGAAGGGAATGATTTGGGAATATAGCCATCAAAATACTATTTTATTTTATTTTACTTTTTTATTATTTTTTTTATTTACCTCGGAGACAGAGAGAGAGTGTGAGTGGGGGAGGGGCAAAGAGAGAGGGAGACCCAGAATCCAAAGCAGCTCCAGGCTCCGAGCTGTCAGCACAGAGCCCGACGCGGGGCTCGAACTCACGGGCCGTGAGATCATGACCTGAGCCGAAGTCAGTCGGTCAACCGACTGAGCCACTCAGGTGCCCCTTTATTTTTTTAATGTTTATTTTAGAGAGAGAAAGGGAGAGAGAGAGAGAGAGAGAGAGAGAGAGAGAGAGAGAGAGAGAGAGGGCGCGTGAGCAGGGGGAGGGGCAGAGAGAGAGGGAGACAGAGGATCCAAAGCGGGCTCTGCATTGTCAGCACAGACCCCCGTGTGGGTCTCAGACTCACAGATCTCCGAGACCGTGACCTGAGCTGAGTTCAGATGCTCAACTGACAGCCGCCCAGGCGCCCCTCTGGGAGTCGTTTAAATGCCCTTGCGAGAGTGACTCCAGAGAAATGCATTCGGCTCTCAGCCCTTTGGAATTAACTGCCATTTACGGGATTTAATGGCCGTGATAGCAGGTATGGAGTTAGGGGCGCTCGAAGGCTGCTGAGCACTTTGCACATCTTGGGCTCCCAGAGCCGTCACCCAGGTGCCCTGAGGAAGCCACGTAGTAGTTACCTCTCGTGCCCAGGTGAGGAAACCGGGGCCCGGGGAGGTGGAACACGTGCCCAAGGTCACCCCGCCGGCAAGCGCCCAGGTCTGTCTGATGCCCGAGCCCTCTTACCTAGTGAGCGACACCGCCTCCCTCCTGACCTGACTTTGTTTCGAAGCTGTCTCTCGGCCAGTCCCGGGCCGGGCTTGGGGAGGGGATGTTCGGGGTCCGGCCCAGAGGCCCCTCTCCTAAGAGGCTGGTCGTCCCTCCACCTTTAGCTGTCTGTCTTTCTCTCTCTGCTTGCAGAACGCCGACGGGAAGCTGACCCTACAGGAGTTCCAGGAGGGATCCAAGGCAGACCCCTCCATCGTGCAGGCGCTGTCCCTCTATGACGGGCTGGTATAGTCCACGGCCCAGAGCCGGGGTGAGTGGAGGGGGACCTGGGGCCGGGGGTGGGGGGTGGGGCAGGACACCTCCGTTCTGGAAGAGAACTGTCTCCCTTTTTCTTCCTTATTCTCTCCTTCCTCTTCTCTCTGCCTCTTCTCTGTTATGCGTCGTAGACAGAATCCCAGGCAGGCACCATGCTGAGTGCGGAGCCCGACGCGGGGCTCGATCCCACGACCCTGGGATCATGGCCCGAGCCAAAATCAAGAGTCAAACGCTCAACCGACTGAACCACCCAGGCGCCCTGAAATTCACAGGGGTTTTGTAGATTAATCATATGTCTATGATCCTGCTAATGTCATTTATCAAATCTAAGAGTCTGCCTTTGATTCTTTGGGACTTTCTAGGCTTTCTTTCTTTCCCTGCTTTCTTTCCGTCATCTGTTTCTTTGCCCTGCTTCCTTGCACTGGCTGGGCCTGCAGCACAGTGCCCCCTAGGAGTAGAGAAGATGAGCATTCCTGTCTCACTCTTGGTCTTGGGGGAAAAGTTTCAAGAATTGACTATTAGATTAGTTCATTTAGAATTAATCCGGTAATTATTACTAGGATGTCTGGTATAGGTCTTCTGCTGGAAGGTTTTATCAGATTTAGAAAGTTTCCCTTTCTAGTTCGCCAGGAGTTATTTTTTATTTTATTTAAATTATTTTTTACTTTTTTTTTAAACGTTTATTCATTTCTAAGAGACGGAGAGAACAGAGCGTGAGCAGGGGAGGGGTCCATGAGACAGAATCCAAAGCAGCCTCCGGGCTCTGTCTGGGCGGTCAGCACAGAGCCCGAAGCGGGGCTCGAACCCACGGACCTCGAGACCATGACCTGAGCCGAAGTCGGCCGCTCAACCGACTGAGCCACCCAGGCGCCCCGTGGTTTTTGAATGCTAAGTCACCCTTGGGTTCTCAGAATAAAACTCCACTTCCGGAGGTGTGCTCATCCTTTTGATGTATCGTCAGATTTGGTTTGCTGATAACTTTCTTCCGGAGGCTTATGCCATTCCGAAGCTTTTCTGGTGATGAGGGTGGTGACTGTTTTACACAAGAAATCCTTTTCCACTGAAGAGACGTCACAGAACAGGTTGAGGGGCTCCTGGCTGGCTCAGTCCGGTGGAACACGTGACTCTTTGATCTCGGGGTCGTGAGTCTGAGCCTCGCGCTGGGTATACCTAAAAATAAGATCTTAAAAAAAAAAAAATATGTTGAAGAACACCTGCCTACAAAAAGTTTATTTTTACAAGCCTTCGTGTATTCCCCAGATAGAACCGCTGTGCGCGTTTTTGTGTCCGGGGTGATTCAAAAAGAATTGAACGCTCACAAAAACTGAATCCTCAGTAACTGGGTCGGCCTGGGGATAGGTAATCAAACCGGTTTCTAAAGGAATCATCACAGTCCCTTCTCTAATCTCAGAAGAGCCCAGTGTGTCTCTGGATCCCACGGTGCGTATGATCCTCTGTCACATCTCCCAGAGGCTCCTTTTTTTTTTTCTTTTTTTAAATTTTTTTTAACGTTTATTTATTTTTGAGACAGGGAGAGACAGCATGAACGGGGGAGGGTCAGAGAGAGAGAGGGAGACACAGAATCGGAAACAGGCTCCAGGCTCCGAGCCGTCAGCACAGAGCCCGACGCGGGGCTCGAACTCACGGACCGCGAGATCGTGACCTGAGCCGAAGTCGGCCGCTTAACCGACTGAGCCACCCAGGCGCCCCTCCCAGAGGCTCCCTTTGTGTGGTAAATGTCGCCTGTGGCCTCCGTGGCAGCTGTCACGTGACAATGTTGCTTGGTCTCCTGCAGGCCGTGGAAGAAGCGGTCCGCACAGAGGTTCTTGATGTTTCTGTCCCCCAGAAAAAGTCACATGGCGTCATTAGTCTCTTTACAGCAGGTGATTATTTTGGAATCACCCTAATTGTTTCCGTCTCACGGTTTTCTGTGAACACATATGGGTTTGTATTTCCCTAGCAGCAATGAGCTCATAACCATATGTTGGCGGTTGGTTTTTTTGTTTTTTGTTTTTAATGAACAACTTATAGGGAATGTTTCTGTTTTCTTTTGGCAACTTAACACTAGGAAAAGAGACTTTTTTAATAGTTTTTTTTTATGTTTATTTTTGAGAGAGAGAGAGAGCAAGGGAGGGGCAGGGAGACAGGGAGAGGGGACCTGAAGTGGGCTCTGTGCTAACAGCAGAGAGCCCGACACGGGGCTCGAACTCATGAGATCACGACCTGAGCCCGAAGTCAGACGCTTAACCGACTGAGCCACCCAGGTGCCCCAAGAGAAGAAATTAAAAAAAGAATTTTTTTAAATGTTTATTTATTCTTGAGAGTCAGAGAGAGAGAGAGAGAGAGAGAGAAACAGAGCGTGACTAGGGGAGGGGCAGAGAGAGAGGGAGAGAGGGAGACCCAGAATATGAAGCAGGCTCCAGGCTCTGAGCTGTCAGCACAGAGCCCGACGCGAGGCTTGAAGTCATGAACCGCAAGATTGTGACCTGAGCCAAAGTCAGACGCTCAGCCGACTGAGCCACCCAGGCGCCCCCAAAGAAAAGAGATTTTTAACATATTTTACCCAACTTGGCACAAAATCCACTTCATGCTGTGTCTACACTGGCTTTCCTTCACACCATTTATGGAGGGACCCATCTTACCCTCACCGGCAACATGGCGGCCGAAAATATGCTACTTTATTTTCATGACAGACTTTTCACACAACCTTCCTATAAGCTCGCCCTGAAAATTGCCTTCCTCCTTTTCTTAGGCTTGTCCCCAAACCTACTGGATGGTAATTATATCCAACTTGTGTTCCATCATTTCATATTTATTCACAGATTCCTGATGTATCATAATTGTTAGATAAGCTCCTGTTATATAATTCACTGAACCGCTGAGGAACGGGGATCCTGTATATTTCCCGCATCGGTAAAAATGTTCGAGGCCATCATTTCTAATAGCTGCATAGTATTCTGTTGCGTGGCTGGGCCATACTTGACCTAGGCCTGTGCTTGGGACACGTAGGTTGTTGGAAATCTTAAGGTGGATTTTGTTGTTGTTGTTTATTTATTTATTTTGAGAGAGAGAGAGTGCGCGCTTGTGAGCAGGGGAGGGGCGGAGAGAGAGAATCCCAAGCAGGCTCCGCGTCGTCAGCACAGATCCCAATGCGGGACTCGAACCCGTGAATCTATGAGATCATGAGTAGAGCTGAAATCAAGAGTCAGACACTTAACTGACTGAGCCACCCAGGTGCCCCATGAGGTGGATTTTTTAAAAACCTCTGTTGTTGTTGTTTTTTTTATTTATGAGAGTGAGAGAGACAGAGTGTAAGCAGGGAAGGGACAGAGAGAGAGGGAGACGCAAAATCCGAAGCGGGCTCCAGGCTCCGAGACATCAGCACAGAGCCCGACGCGGGGCTCGAACTCACGAACCGCGAGATCGTGACCTGAGCCGAAGTCGGCCGCTCAACCGACTGAGCCCCCCAGGCGCCCCAAGATAACATTTCTTTATATAGAGTCCATAATAGCGAAAAAAAAAAAAACCCAGTACTAATTCCCTGATACCCTCCGGTCTGCAGCTAAGCTAGTCTTCCCATTTCCTGTGGCCTCGCAATGTTTTGTTTCTTGGAAACAGAATCAGAATGAATTCCACCTATTGTAATTGGCTGATAGGTCTCTCACGTTCATTTGAATGTCTCCCCCTCCCCTTTCTTTTGCTTTGCTATTTGTCGAGAAATACATTCCGTGGAGTCTCCTACCTCGCGGTTTGCTGATTGGGCCCCCGTGGGTCGTTTTAACATGTTCTTCAGTTTCCTGTTCTTCCTGGAAATGGGCACTTAGATGGGCAGGCTTGCCCGGCACTCACTTGGACCCACTTTTGACGAGAGCACCTCCCGAGGGGGGCTTTGTGTGTCCACCAGGCATCACGTGAGGTCTGGTGACGTCGGCAGCCACTGGTGACGAGCCCTTCGTTCCTTCGTTCATTCACGCATGCGTGCATTCATTCATTCGTTCAGTAGGTGGTGTTCCAGAGCTGTCCGTCCTTCTTTGTGGTTAGCTCGGTTGTTTACTCTGCTGGGACACTTGCCCCTCATCGATGGTGTGGTTACTGCAGCCTCATTTCTAAAGGAAAGGCAGGATAGATACTCGATTCTTCCTGGCTTCCAGCTTTTCAAAAACAGATGGGTTTCTAACATCCTTTAGAGGGGACCAATCACGGATTTATGGATTTAAACGCATTTGATGGGTTCCATTGTGTTTGCGGTTTGAAGCAGCAGGTCCAGTGCTGGGGATCGCAAGGGTTCGCAGATTGGCCACAGAAGGCAGGGCACGGGATCGGAAACTCAGCCAAGCGCCCCGGGGTCGGCACAGGGAGGACCCTTCCCTTCACCTGCACCCCGGCGGCCACCCCAACTCTGCTCCCGTGGGGCCTGCCTGCTCCTTCGGGTCACCACCGCGTAGCTGCTGACTAGCCCAGCCCAGCCGATGCTTTCTGGTCATGTCACACAGATCTGGGAAATGACCCCTTTTGGATCAGACGCCTACCCCGTGCGTTCGGGGCAACAGGGACCTGGGATTTAAGTGGAGCAGGGTTACGGGAAGGATCTGTGGATCGTGCAGACGGTGGCAGGCAGCCCGGTCCTCCGTGCTGCTTTTTTCAAAAACATACTGAGGCGAAAGTCGCATGGCATAAAATGAACCATTGCATTAAAAAAATGTTTTTCAAGATTTTTTTTCTCGTTTTTTTATTTATTTTTGGGACAGAGAGAGACAGAGCATGAACGGGGGAGGGGCAGAGAGAGAGGGAGACACAGAATCGGAAACAGGCTCCAGGCTCCGAGCCATCAGCCCAGAGCCCGACACGGGGCTCAAACTCGCGGACCGTGAGATCGTGACCTAAGCTGAAGTCGGACGCTTAACCGACTGCGCCACCCAGGCGCCCCGATTTTTTTTTTTTTTTTTTTTTTTAAGTAACCTGGGGCTTGAACTTACAACCCTGAGATCAGGAGTCACACGTTCTACTGGCTGAGCCAGCCAGGCGCCCCCAAATTAACCATTTGATTTTATTTATTTAAAGGAGGCTCCATACCCTCGCGGGGCTTCAGACTTGACCCTGAGATCAAGACCTGAGCTGAGATCGAGAGTCCGACGCCGGGCGCGCCTGGGTGGCTCGGTCAGTTAAGGCATCCGACTTCGGCTCGGGTCATGATCTCACAGTCCGTGAGTTCGAGCCCCGCGTCGGGCTCTGTGCTGACAGTGTGGAGCCTGCTTGGGATCCTCTTTTTCCCCCTCTCTCTGTCCCATCCCCGCTTGTGTGCTCGCTCTCTCTCTCTCAAAAGAAAGAAAGGAAGCAAAGACCCACCTTCATCTCCATTAAGCACTTTTGCCCCATCCCGTCTCCAACCCAGCCCCCGGCAGGCAGCCTCAGCCTGCCTTCTGCCTCTATGGATTTGCCTACTTGGGACGTGTCATCGGAACGCAGTCTCTCACATAAGTGCAATACGCGGCTTTTGGCGTGCGGTACCTTTCACTTCGCGAAACGTCTTCGGGGCTCCTTGTCGGAGCGGGTATCAGGACCTCGTTCCCTTTTTACCCGGGAGGGAAACTGCTAGATCCCACGGTAACTGTGTTGAACTTTCTGGGTGCCATTTTTTGCACTGCCACCAGCAAGGGTGAGGGTCCTAACGTCTCCACGCCCTGGCCAACACTTGTGACGTCCCCGCGTGTGGAGGATAGCCATCCCGGCGGGTGCGGGGTGGTGTCTCATTGTGGGGTTTATTTGTGTGTCCCCGGTGACGAAGCCTGTTGAACATCTTCTGTGCCTGTCGGCCACGCCACGCCTCGGCCTTCGTGGCTGCAAGTTATCTGATCCTAGGGCTGCGCCCTCATTTATCCTACCAGCTCCCTAGCTCGCTCCCTCCCTTTGTATGTCGCTATCGCAGATGATACTGTGGGAAACGCCTCCTTTGCTTCTTAAGGAGACATGCGAAGCGCCAAACAGGTGATCCAAGGGTGCGCACGTTGAATTTTAGGACTTCTGACGGAATGCCCCCCAGCCCTCCAGTTGGCTCCCCTGCCGGCTCCGTGGGCGTGGGTCCCTGGCAGCCAGCCAGCTCCGCACCTGTCTCACCTCCTTGTGTCTTCCAGATGCCTGGGAACCACTCACCTCCTCCCGTGCCATGAGGCCACCTCCGCCCCCAACGCCACCCTCCTGTGTTCCCCCAGCCTCTCTCCGCATCTACACCCAGCCGGGCTGCCCTGGAGCCGCGGGGCCCGGCTCTCCTCCCCCCTGCCCTGCACCCACCGCCGCCTGAAGCCACTGTCTCCAATTGCCAACAACCTCTGCTTGTCCAGAAACCGACACGAAACGGAAAAGGCTACAGCCCTCTGCAAAACCAAGGCCTCGGCTGCTTCGCGGGCAGCCTCTGGGTCCTTCCTGCTCTCCTGTGCGTGTGCTTTTTTTTTTTTTTTTTTTTTTTTTATTTCAAACAGACATTGACAAAGGGAAAAAAAAAAAAAAGAAAAAAAAGAAAAAAACAACCACCTTCTGTCCCAGAAGATACAGACTGACAGATGGGGAGAAGGCTGCCGTAGACCTCAGAGAAGACTGCCTCCCGCCTCGGCTGTCCTTCGGCAGCCGGAGAGGCCACGGGGAGTCACGGCCTCGGCCACGGTGTGCTCGGGGGCATTGGGGGGGGCCTGCCCGATTCGCGTTATTTGTCGTCCCATCCTCGAGCAGCCAGACCACCTGCGTGGCAAGGATGATTAATTATGATGATGATGATTTTTTTTTTTTTTTTGTGATAACAGTATTGTGCTTTTTGTGGGGAAAGTGAGGTTTTTTTTTTTATACATATATAATTGATATCTTTTATTTATTGGTTGTTAACTGTTGCTGCTGCCTCGTGTGTCCAAAGTTCCCAGGGATGCGGGGCTTACCGTTTATATGCGCACGCCCTCGCCCACCTGCGCCGGAGAGAATGGTGGCCTGAAGCGGCCAAGAAGCCAAAAACCTTTTTTTTCTTTTTCTCTTCTTCTTTTTTTTTTTTTTTTTTTTTTTCAGATACTGTGCTTGATGTTTGGAGAGGGGAAGGGTGGGTTTCTTAAATGGCTAATGCACTGTTCCCCCAGCCCGAATGCCTCCTTCTTGAACCCCTTTGCTCTGCTTCCTGTCCATACTCCCCCTTCTGTTCCTCTTCTGGGTCCAGAGCATCTTTTCTGAGGACAAACAGGGGACGTCTTTTGGTTTCTCCACTCTTGCTTGGCGCTTGCAGCAGCCTGGGGACTGGGAGCCCGGAAGGTGGGATGGGGTGCGTAAGGAAAGGCGGCGGGGGAGGACGCTCTTGGCAAGCCGGTGAGCAGAGGAAAGTTTCCTTCTCCCTCCCTGGTGGGTTTTGAAGAGCGGCCTTCAGTTCTCTCCCACTTGCTTTTCTGCCTGCCCGCCTGCCTTGTCCCGTAGATCACGTGGCCTCCCCCTTCCCTTTCCTCTCTCAGCTTAAACGCTGGGAGGGAGGGCAGGAGGGAAGGGCCGCAGACGGTCCAGTCTGGTAGTGGCTGTCCCTTGGGGCTGCAGCCCACATGTGCTCATAGGAAGCTTGTAACGCTGCCTGCCACTGAGACCGGGTGGCCCCAGAACCGCCACCAGGAAAGCCAGAGGCCAGGGAGCCTCTCCGGGAGCCCGCGGCTGGCCCTTGCTCTGCGATCACAGGCAGCCCCCTGCCCTCTCTGGGCCCCAGCTACCCCAGCGGCAGAACCAGGAGGCTTGGGCTGGTCGATCTGGAAGTTTCCTGTATCCACACCGACGCCGTGTCATTGTGAGCCTGGGTTTCTTGCATTTATGATTCTGCGGTCTTCGGCTGTTTGCCAGGCCCCAGCAGGCACGGGCACGGTGTGCGGCCCTCTCCTGTCTCTTGGCACAAGTCTTCAGGGACATGGAAGCCACTGGTGGTTGTGTGCGGGATCAGATGACCTACCTTGTTCTCTCTTCAGCTCTTCCCGGTCCCTCCTGGACTCTCGGGCTGTCTTTTTTTTTTTTTGGCCCAGAACCAGTCCTCTTCCAGGGAAGGCTCCCGGACTGAGAAGCAGCCTCCCAGACTATTTAGGGCCAGGCCTGAGTCTCGAATTCCTGCTTCTTGGCGAACTCAGCAGCCTGTCGTCTTCCTTGCTTGCCCCAGCCCCGGGAGAGAAAAAGCTGGCCCTCGGTTCTCACTTTGAATTGTCCTTGGTTCTCACTTTGCACTTTCCCGGGAGGCCAGAGCGTCTGCCAATTAACCCTCAGCCGACAGACCCTCCGCCAGAGAGCGGCGCTGCTGGGGCGGGCCTTGCGTGTCCCTTCCCGCTGGCCGGACTGCTCAGCTCGTCCCAGACTCCTTTCTTGCTCAGCAGAGCCTCGGGCTGCGCTCTGCGTCCACTGTAAGCCCCCGGATCGCGCCGGCACGGGGAGCGCTTCAGCTCTCGCAGGCGACTTTGCAGGTTGGGATGAACTTGGTGGCTTGGGGTTGCGTGGGGGGGTGGTTCCCCGCGTGGCGTTCCTCCCCTGCCTTCTGCCTGAGCCTCGATGTGCATCTCTGGCCCAGTGGGAAGGAGCAGTCGCACAGCCCAGTGTTAGAGGCACCATCTCGGTGAGGGACTCGTAGCCCAGGACCACCCAGTGCCAGGAGTGACGGATCCCGCCAGCTCCGGCATGGGCATCGATTCCCGGGTGTCTGTGGAGCAGGTGTCTGTGAGGCCTTTCTCCATTCTTGCCCTTCGGCCGTTTGGTTTGGAGCCACAGGTGGGGCTTTTGGCCTTAGCAGGCGGGACCGTGGACCCGTAGCTCGGGCGCACCTCGGGCCCGTGTCCCGGAGACGGCCCAGAGCCGCAGGGAAGGGCCGCCCTTCTTGTTGGGCAAGGCGCTGGATACTGGCCATTTGTGCCCGAGGTGGCGGGGCAGGGACAGTTGTGTCCCCTCCTCTCACCAGGCCTCCAGATATGGAACCTGAGCAGCTGTGGGCCTCTGTCCCCGGCACCGATTCACCCCCCTCCCCCCCGCAGGCCCAGGTGGGTCACATGCTGCTCTCTGGGGATTCCAGACCCACCGAAGGCCAGGCTCTCAGTCCCTCTGCCGGCCCTCGCTCCTCGCTCCTCGCTCCCTGGCCCAGGAGCAGCGGCCCTGGCCTCTCCCCGACAGTGTCCGCTCCCCACTCTGTTGATGGCATTGACCAGAATGACAGACTTCCTGATATTTAACCAGGCAACGTTCAATGTCAAGGCAAACGCGTGTGTCCTCCTTTCCCCGAGATGCTTTTCACTTTGACAGCCAACTTCCCAGACGACACCTGGGCTTTCGGGAACGCGTCTCTTCTCTGAGGGGAGGCAGGCGAGGGGGGGGGTGCCCTAGATCTCCCCCGGGAGAGACATCCTCTCCCTGGAGAGAGTCCCTCTGCGGACCCAGCGAAAAGCCACCCGGTTCCCCGCGGCGCCTCCGGGGTCCGAGGGAACGCGGGCGCGCCCCCTGGTGGCCGGGAGCTGCAAAGGCGTGTGAGGACCCCGTCAGGCCCAACCGGAGATTGGAGGGGGGACAGCGGGAGGTGCCCTGGGCCCCAACCTCCCGTGACTGGCAGTGTGTGTCCGAGGTGCCCCTCTTCTAGGTCTCCCCCAGGGCTAGCAAGTTAATGAGCATAAGGGCGCCGTGATGGGAAGCCTTGCCCTCCCCCCTTTTTTTAATATCTGCGGAATAAACCCAATGGTTGATTTTTGAATGAATAAAAGGCTTTTGTTGAATAAACAGCTGGTCCCATCTTCTGTCTTGGCCTCTAGGCTCAGGCTCCTGTCTACTGCCCAGGCCTGGGACAAACGCAGAATCCGCCTCGCCTCGCCCCACAGCCTGTGCCGTTCTGTTTTTCCTGCATCTTGATGGTGGCCCCGGCCCATGGCTCCGGGGACAGCCACCTGCTCCCAGTTGGACTCAGTGACCAGCTTTCTCTGAGGCTCGGGGCAAGTGGCTCCCGCTCAGTTCCTCTGTCCCTCAGATGGGAGCAAGTGTCTGTCCCTCACAGGGCCAAGGGGGAAGTGGGGAGTGGGCGTGGGCGTCGCGGTCACCTTGCAGAGGTCGAAGGCCAGTGGGGCAGGGCAGTCTGAGTGGTCACGTCCTCCCCCGCCCTCCGCCCCCCTCCCCGGAGCCTGCGACTTTGTAAAGGAATTTGGACAACTCTTACCAAAAAACAAAACAAAACAAAAGCAACGTTTCCTGGCTGTGGTCGTGTTCTTTCTGTTTGCCTCTTTGCCTTTCCGACCCCCTCGGGGCCTCTTTTGGGGGCCGCTGTCCTGTCTGAATCCGCTGGTGTCTGTCTCTGGGGAAGAAGCAGGCCCTTGTCCTGGAGGTGCCGGTGGGGGCGGGGCGAGGCCCCGGGGCGGACAGGGGCCCCGCAGTGTGCCCAGGCCTCCTCTCGTGCTCCTGATGTATGTCTTCTGTGCCATGCCAATTAAACACGCTTCCTGACTTGTCCTTGCCTCCCTTGTGTGGACCTGTTGCTTCGTCTGTTTCTGTTCTTTTTTTTTCGTTTCATCGCAGGCTTCTTCCTCCCCCGCCCCCCCCCCCCCGTGACCCCCTTTCTCTCGCTTCGGGGGGTTGTCTGCCCAGGTTCCCCAAGACAAAGACTGTGCCAAGTGAGAGGCGTGGGCGTAACGGTTAAACCAGCGCATTGCAAGGGGTGTCGTGGGAAGCCCAGGCGTCCCCAGGGTAGGCCCCGACCCCACGTCTCATCCCCGGCCGGCGTGTCCATTCCTGCCTATGTCCTCTCCTGGGGGTCCCTAAAGCGTTTCTCTAAAGATTGTTAAAGGTTTGAAGACAAAGGCTAGGGCCTTCGCTAGGCCCTCCTGCAACCTGGGATCTTGGAGGGGCTCCCTCTTGCCCTCAGGCGAGGAACCAGCGCTTTCTCAATACACGGGAGGGGGCCCTCCCACGTGCTGGGTGACTGGGGGAGAGGAGGAATTAGAGGAAGCGACGGCCCCTTCCAGAACTTGCCAAGAAAGCATTAGTTTGCAGAATAGAAGGTGATGTCGCTACAGGGATGTCCCTGTTGGTTGAAAATCCATTATTGCTCTGGGCCAAAGGCTCTTGGGAAAATCCCGAACGGTCAACATGAGAAGGAGCCCCCCTCCCCCGCCGCCATGCGGAAACGGGTTATGTTTCAGAGTTGGTTTTGTGAAAGGAATCATCCGACCGTCGCCACCCGCCAGACGCAGCCCGAGGGCCCCACGTAGTTTCCGCTTGGGGGCTACAGCGGCCACTGAAAGGGGGCACCCAAAGATGGCACCCTTTGTGGCCACTTTGGGCACCCAGCATCGTGCCTCAGCCTGGCAGGGTCTAGAGTAAAGGCTAGAACTCTAGACACGTGGGAGCGAGTCGAAGGCAATGTGGGAGGGCAGTGTGGGTTGGTGGTTAGGGGCGCCGGTGCCAGGATCAGACCTAGTTCCCAGCCAGCCTCCACCACTTGCCATTGGGCATGTATTCTAACTGACCGGGTTTTCTGGTACAGATGTGGACCCCTAGTTAGAGGCAGATGATGGCTTCCTAGACCCGCCACCCCAACAGCCTTGCCACCAGATGGAATGCTATAACAAAAGCAGGTCTTAACTCCGCCAAATGTCCCAATATTTACTAGCAAACAAATATGAAAGAAGCCAGACCCCCATGCCTGGCTGTCCAAGGAGCGAGGGGACCAAGACCCCAGGGTCTTGCCCCAGAGCACCCCCGGGGAGGTGCCAGGCTGCCGAGCTCACTGCCAGGAACCTTTTAGCCAGTCCGCTTCTCTGACCGCCTCATGCTTCTCCTAAGAATAAAGTCATTTCTAACAGTTCTCTGCTAAGGAATAAACTGTGGTATCGATTTTTTTTTTTAAGTTTATTCATTTATTTTGAAGGAGAGAGAGAGAGAGAGCAGAAGAGGGGCAGAGAGAGAGAATCCCCAGCAGGCTCCACACCGTCCGCACAGAGCCCGGCGTGGGGCTCGAACCCACGAACTGTGAGATCATGACCCAAGCGTAAGTCGGATGCGTAACCGACTGAGTCACCCGGGCGCCCCCACATTAGCATTTTAAATATATACTGTTATTAAAATTGGTACCACAGGGGCTCCTGGGTGGCTCAGTCGGCTAAGCATCCGACCAACGCTTGGGTCATGATCTCACAGTTCGTGGGTTCGAGCCCCATGTCGGGCTCTCTGCTGTCAGTGCAAAGGCTGCTTCAGACCCTCTGTCCCCCCCACCCCTCCCTGCTTGCATTCTCGCTCTCTCTCCCCAGCCCCCCCCCTCTCAAAAATAAATAAACATTTTTTTAAACGTCTATGTGATACCTTCTGAAGAGCAGATTCCTAACTAGGGTATTTCAGATGCTAAGGGACTGTCTGTGAGGCGGAAACTGGAGGTAATCTCCACGCACACCCTTCAGTTCCACCTAAGCGTTCAAAGTAAGTGAGTGCATGGGGGCACCTCTCTCTGGAAAGACCTGACCCTCTGGAGGGTCAGGAAAGACCTCTGGAAGGATCTGTCGAGGGGCTGGAGTGAGGGTAGCTGGGGCCATGTCTCTAGCACGCGGTGAACTTGTAGTAGGTGATAGCTGTCACCGGAGTCGACTCCCATGTTTTCCAGGCAGCCTGGGGAGGCATCTGCGGGGACAAGGTTCAGAGTTCCTGCGGCACATGGGCTGTGGGCAAGTGATGGGTCAGAGTCCCTCGCTCTGGATCAAGCTGAGGTCTGCACTGACCTGCCCCTGTGGGTTGAGGCTCCACGGAGGCAGACGCCTGGCCTCTTCTTCCCCGTCTGGGCCACCTGCTTTTCCAGGATGTCTCTAACTGGCTGCCATCCGGGTGTGACAGCATGGATGAACCCCCCGCCCCCCACCCCAGGATGGCCCCTCTACTCCCCACCCTATCCCTTTAGCCTGCCAACCCCCAAACTCATGTCTGCATGTTAGAAAGTATCTCCCTGACTCTTTTTCCCCAGAGCCCAATTCAGAGCATCACCGGGCATAGAGAGGAGAAGGAAAAGAGGAGGGTGGGCAGCGGGGACGGGGGGGGGGGGGGGGGGAATGAGATGTGCGGACGCCTGCTCTGCTCTGGCCGACCTCCTTCCCGCCATCTTTTGGGGGCGGGCCCAGACCAGGTTCCATTGGATCACATTTAGGGACAGAAAATTTATACCCTCCAGGTTCCCTGGTCTGGAGGAGCCAGGCAGGGCGGTGGGCGTGGAGAGGGGCTTTAAGGCCACCTGAGTGCAGGAAAAGTGAGCTCACATGGTTATGGTGGAGGCTTCTATTTGTTCTCATATCTCTTGACCCCTCTTAGCTGCACTTAGGGCTGCATGCAATAAAGGACTACATTTCCCAGCCTCCCTTGTCACTGAATATGGCCACATGACTCAGTTTTGACCAATGGGAGGAGAAGGATGCACACAAATCGTCTTTCAGGGTCCCTTTCCCTCTGGCTGGACTGAGGACTCGGAAACAAGCCTTCCTAGGACCTGGGTCCCTGACCCCACGGAGTCAACGTGGGGCTTGAGCTCACAACCCTGAGATCTACTAGGGTCGCATGCTCTACTGACGGAACCAGCCCCTGGGTCGTTTTATTTTTATTTATTAAAAAAAATTTTTTTTAAATGTTTACTTATTTTTGAAGGAGAGAGAGACAGAGCGTGAGCAGGGGAGGGGCGGAGAGAGAGGGAGATACTGAATTGGAAGCAGGCTCCAGGCTCCGAGCTGTCAGCACAGAGCCCGACGCGGGACTCGAACTCACAAGCCGTGAGACCATGACCTGAGCTGAAGTCGGGCACTTAACCGACGGAGCCACCCAGGCGCCCCACTCCTGGGTCATTTTAAACGATCAGATGCCACCGACAAATGTCTGCATCTAAACTCTCAACTTACGCTAAAGTGATTTAACAAAACCGCACAGGGCAGTGTGTCCCCCACATCGTCTCTCCTCGCTTGTAGCTTCCTTTTTCCTCTTCCTGTCTCACTGTGCCCTCCTCCACAGGCTTAGGGACCGAGGGTGCCACTGGGGAGGGCTCCCGGGCGGAGGGCTTTCACTGAAGGACTAGGGATGGGAGACAGAGGCCGGGGTGGGGGTGGCCCTAGGAGGTCCCGCACGACTAGTCTCGTTGGGTCTTTGCTGGGAAACCACAGTGAGGGCACTGGGTGGCCTGGCCTCGTGTTAGGGGGCCCGGGGAGGCGAGGCTGGCAGGCCCAGAGCTCCTCGCAATCTCTTCCAACTCCCATCTCAGAGCCTGTGCCCGTTCCCCAGAGACCCGAAATAAAGCCATTGCATAAGCAGATCTTAGAATTAACAAATGTGATGAAACATAAACCGGCGTTGTTCAGAGACGGGGAGGAATCATCATCCGGCTGAGGGTGGGTTCTATTTTAGTCACGGGTCTGCTGGTGTGTTCTCTGTATTTAAGAGTCTCTTATGTTGTATCCCCCTCCCTGTTGTTTTTTTTTTTCTTCCCGAAGGATATTTGTATAAGGTCAGAGGCCAGAGCTGGGACCTTGGGGTGAAGGTGCCCCGGGCCAGCCTGGGAGGAGAGGGAAGGGAAGATCCCCGTCACTGGAAGGGAATCATCATCATCGTCAGGGAAAGTCTCCAGCCCCCTCTGAAGGCCAGAGTCATGCATCAAAGCAACTAGCCCAATGCTGGGTTTTCTAGGCAGTTTCGAGGCGACAGCTTAAAGCGAACTGGAGTCCTTAACTACCTTCTGCAGGGACGAACGGGTCTGGTACGTGAACTGTTGGGGAGGAAAAACTTCCCCTCCTACTAGTCCAGGTTCTGGGGCTGGTCCAAGAATTCAATTGCCATAAGACAGATCAACAGGAAAAGGCAGATGTAGTTGTATACGTACACATGGGAGTCACGAAAAGCCATCCCTCCCAAAGTGGCCAGATGATTTACCCATGTGCCATCCTGAGCTCAGGAAAGGGATAGGGGTTTGGGGCTTCTAGGTGGGGAGGAAGCAGTTCACGGGAAGACGAGAAGAAGAAATGCATACGAGACTTTGCAGGGAAGTCTCTCGGACGAAAATACAGTTATCTCTGGTAGTAGCTCCCTTCCGGGGACCGGTACCTTTTCTAACGGAAATTTCCTTTAGAAATACAGATTTCCCTTCTACTCTGTTTCTAGAGCGTCTCCTGCTGCTTCTCAAAAATAATCAGCTCAAAATAATCCTTAGGCCGAAGGGGCAGATGTTGGGGTGGCATATTCCGCTCCCCTTTAGCGTGCTGGGTGGTCACAGTGTTGGGCTTTGGCCACAGCCTTTGATAAACGTGCTGGTTAGTTTAAGAAGGAGGGCACGCCCGTAGACGGTCAGGAACACCAGCCATGGATGGGCGAGGCCGACCAAGTGACTCGATGGAGGGGCCTACCTGCAGTCACCAGGGGTCCTCCGAAATGAAGAGGGGCTTGGGGTGGCCTTGAAGAATGGCAAGATCCAAATGCATGAGGAGGAGGGAAGGGCATCCCAGGCAGGGAACAGCAGGTGCAAAGGTGCAGAGAGAGGATTATAGGACAAACCAGGGGAGAGGGGAAGGCAGACGGAGCCAACGGCAGCTGCCTATATGCCAGTGAAACATCAGATTTTTCTAGGATATGATCCACACAGAAGGACAAGATACAGGTCACCTTCAGGGAGTTGGCACCCACACAGGCCGGGGGTGTCTGAGCTTATCACCCCGTGGCCCTCTTTCTGTGCTTTTGGGAACCCAGGTGGAAAGCCCCTTCTCTGTAACTCACCCATTTTAACTGTTAGCAAAGTGATCGTGACAATATTGAGCTTGAGCAAAATGGTTGTGTGCTAGGTTCGCATGCGTTAGCTCATTGACTCTTTCTGGCAGCGCCCCCTTGAGGCCAGTCTCAGTATTACCACCCCACATTTCACAGACAAGGGTGCCGAGGCCCAGAGGGGAGGTACTTGTCCCAAGTCTCACAGTGTGTAAGGGACTTCCAGGCTCCGATCAAACTGCGTTCGGTCGGAGGAAGGGGGCTGGGGGGGGAGGTAGCTTCTGTTCAGTCCAGATCTGGGCGGTGGCTGTTCACCGCTGTTCTTGCCAGGTGCTTAGTGCTGAGGGAGGTAAGGTCTACCAAGAACGGGGCCTGCCCAACTGGGTCCATCAGAGGGAGAAGCAGCTCAGAGCAGGGTGGGGGAGGCAAGGGGACAGGGGTAGGGGCAGAGGCTGGGCCCAGCGAAGAGGGTCCTGCTCACAACCTACTTGGGGCTGGGGGCCCCGGGACCCTGAGGGTACCCAAGCCCTAGAGCCCCATCCACACCTGGGTAGCCAATGAAGTGTGCGAGGTGGGGGTGGGAGGGGGGGGTTCTCCAGGGCATAGGAATGGAAGCAGAAAGTCTGGAAAGGATCCCAGGGCCCCTCCTGGGCAGGATTGGAGCTGTGAAATGGGGTTGATCATGGGATTCACCTTGCAGAGCGTTGTCATAAACATCACCTGGCTGGGAACAGAGCGTGCTGATTGGTGCTGGGCTCTCCACGAACACCCACGTACAGTTGTCGCGGTGGCAATGATGGCTCTGCTCATGCTGGCTCCCAGCCCCTCCTCGCCCCTGTCTCTGCCAACCACCGCACCTGTGCGCTGTCCCCTCCCATCCAGTGAGGGAGCTGCTGTCCTTATCTCCCTTTTCAGATGACGAAATCTAGTCTCAGAGCCACTTAAATGGGAGAAGAGGGATTTGAGGCCAGAACTACTGGACCCAAAGCCATAACTACCACTATGACCCATCACCTTTGGCCTTGTGTTCTCTCTCTCTCTCTCTCTCTCTCTGACTCCACCTAGACCTGGCACTTCCCAGAGTCTGGAACTTTCCACCAGGGCCACGGGGCTAAATCCTCATGTGAGGAAATGTCGTTTTCTTGATGCGAAGACAAGTCAGACCCTTGGCTCCCTTAAAGGGCTGGCCCTAGCTGGGTGTCCTTGGCTGGCTTCTGGCCTCTGTCTGCCCTGGACGCTCCGGGAAGCCAAGGAGGCAAGGAGCCGGCCACTCCCCTGACCCACCCACCCTCACCCTCCTGACCACTCTGTGGACAAGGCAGGACAAGAGGGTTTCGTTCACAAAAAGGGATCTGATTGACCTCCCGGTGGCCTGGGGAGGCCTGGGATTCCCGGGGCGGGGTGGGGCCTGGGAAAAGACAGCTCTCATTGGCATTGTGGGCTGGGGTCAAGACGTCTCTAAGCCACCCCACTGGCTGTATCATCTGGCTGTAAATTAAATGCTGCGGGGGTTAGGAAGAGGGCCCCCCTCCTCCCCCAAAGTTTCTTGCCTCACCAACACAACATCATTATGTCCTTTCCCTGGGTTCCCACTGTGGCACCTCTGCCCGCTGAGGGATCTGGGGGGATACTGAATATGAACCCCTCTTTTTACAAAAATTTTCTTTTTAACATTTATTTCTTATTGAGAGACAGAGCATGAGCAGGGGAGGGGCCGAGAGGTGGGGAGACACGGAATCCGAGGCAGGCTCCGGGCTCCGAGCTGCCAGCACAGAGCCCGACGCGGGGCTCGAACTCACGAACCTGAGCCGAAGTCGGACGCTCAACCGACTGAGCCACCCAGGCGCCCCTGCACATGAACCCCTCTTAGCCTCAGTTTCCTCGTATGTGAAGTGGGGACGATAGAAGCACATTTTTTTTTTTTCCATTGGGAATCAATGAATGCGACACGTCTGAAGGCCTTTCGCAAAGGGAAGGCGGTATGACTATTGCTAACATCCACTGGCCCCCCTCCCAACGTTGCTGCCCCTTTCATTTGGTCCAATTCGGGTCCAGCAGCACGGCCCCCCAGCTTCTGTCGGTCACCATTTCTGCCACTGGTTAGACCGCACTCAAGATCCCGATCTGAGTCCCAGATCCTAGAGGGAAAGACCCAAGTCAGGAGCCCAGGCAGAACCATTCAGTGGCCCCGGGAGGCTCCCTCCCTGCTCACAGATCTTCTGCCCTCCCTGCGCCTGCCCCAGTTGCTGTCTCTGGAGCACCCCAAGCCCCTAAAACCCTCCAAGGGCATGAAGGATGCTGTGCCAAGGGCAGGGAGAGAGCCCCTGCCTTTTGCTCATCCGGGGAGGGGTTTAGACTTAACCGTGACCTTGCTGCCGCCATTCCCGTGCCCTCCTTTCCTGGAGCGGCGAGGACTCACAGAATCAGGGAACTCCGCAGCAAAGGCAGCCCTTCTGTCGGCAGTCTCCGCGACTAGCATCGATAACTCGGAAATTCCCCAGATCGATACCCAGCGCAAAACGGGCTGAGCTCTGCTCCGGGCCACAAGAAAACGGAGAGCTTACAAAGACACAGGGGACGGAGAGGGATGCGAACGTGGTTTTTCCCAGAAAGTGAAACGAAATGATTTGTAATGCGTCCCTAGCTCCTCACGAGCAGAAGCAGCTTGCCCGGGGAGCACGAAGGGACACACGGCCACGTCCGGAGTCCCCGTCCCCGCCGGCCATCGCGGGGAGCGCTTCACCGTCACCTCGGGTCAACCAGGCCGGGTTCGGATCCACCGGAAGTAGCAGCTGAACACCCCGAGGGGCTACTGTTCCCCGACGTGTGTGTGTGTGTGTGTCTGTGTGTGTGTGTGCGTGTGTGCGTTTGCAATCGAAAAGAGTAATGTACTTAACGCTTTCGTGCCATAAGCGTTCCACAAAAATGAAAGACGAAGTTGAATTATATCAACGGAACGGACTTCAAATACGTAACCGATCAGGCCGAGAACACAGAAGAGAAGGATCATTTTACTCCCACAGGTTGAGGGTTACTTTCTGGGGCTACTTGTTACCGCTGCGACCCAAGCAGCAGTCACGAGCGGAGAGGGCAAACGCTGATGAATTAGGGCTTAGTCAACACGATTGTGCCTCTCAGGATTCATGTCTCTTTTAATGCTTATTATTTATTTATTTATTTTTGAGAGAGAGAGAGAGAGAGAGAGAGAGAGCGAGCACGAGCAGGGAAGGAGCAGAGAGAGAGGGGGACCCAGAATCCCAAGCAGGCTCCAGGCTCGGAGCTGTCTGCGCAGAGCCCGGCGCGGGGCTCGAACCCACGAACCGCGAGATCGTGACCCGAGCCCACGTCCGACGCTCGGCGACTGCACCACCCAGGCGCCCGGAGATTCATTTTTTTTGTTGTTCATTGACCTAAAATTCCCGTAACACAAAGTTGGCCATCAGCCGTTTCGATGTGTTCAACTCAGGGGCATTTAGCACATCCACAGTGCTGTGCAACCAGCCCCTCTGTCTAGTTCCAAGACATCTCCATCGCCCGAGAAAGAAGCCCTGTTCCCAACGAAGCAGCCACTCCATTTCTCCCCCTGTCCTCGGCCCTGGGGAACCCCTCGTCGGCTTTCTGTCTCCGCGGATTTGCCTGTTCTGGATGTTTCCTAAAAACGGAGTCATGCAACGTTTGTCCCTTCGTGTCTGGCTTCTTCCACGTAGCGTGATGGTTTTGAGGCTCGTCCCTGTTGCAGCATGTGTCACATGTCAGGACTTCTTTCCTTCTGTGTGCTCTCTAGTCTTTAAGTTGGGGTGACCGAGCCCATGTGGATCTGCGGAAGGGAAGGGAGTCCCTGCCCGCCCCCCAGACTCTCCAAGTGGCTCCAGGAGGGTGTAGGTGACATCGTGCCACTGTCACACGCACGATCCTCGCATCAGCGGGGACAGTACACTCTCTCTCTCCTCTTCTGCCAAGTGGGGATCCCAGGAGGGTCCGCCTCCCAGCCCAGTGTGAGACTCACACTATACATAGAAAACACTCGACAGGGGTGCCTGGGGGGGCTCAGTCGGTGAAGCATCAGACTTCGGCTCAGGTCGAGTTCTCTGCAGTTCGTGAGTTCGAGCCCCGCGTCGAGCTCTGTGCTGCCGGCTCGGAGCCCGGAGTCCGTTTCGGATCCTGTGTCTCCCTCTCTCTCTGCCCCTCCCCCACTCGTGCTCTGTCTCTCTCTGTCTCTTTTTTGCTCAAAAATAAATGCACATGAAAAAAAAAATAAGAAAAGGAAACACTCAACAAATGATCCTGTGATCCTCCTGGGCCCCTCCCCCAGGCAGGCCTCAGCAGGAAGCCCCCTGTTCTTCGAAGGGCCCTTGATGTGATGAGCTCTAAGGGCGGAGGCCTGAGCGCCATCCTACCCACGGAGTTGTCTGCTGGCCTGGGGGCTCTCCAGATCTCCAGGGTGAAGTATTCTCTCTCTGGACTCTGCTGGGTGCTCACTGCTCATGCGTGCTTCGGTTCCCGTCATACTTTCAGGCTCCCCAGAAAAGGTCCTGCACGAAGGCTTCAAGGACCAGGATTTATTTTTATTATTTTTTTTTTTTCAACGTTTATTTATTTTTGGGACAGAGAGAGACAGAGCATGAACGGGGGAGGGGCAGAGAGAGAGGGAGACACAGAATCAGAAACAGGCTCCAGGCTCCGAGCCATCAACCCAGCGCCCGCCGCGGGGCTCGAACTCCCGGACCGCGAGATCGTGACCTGGCTGAAGTCGGACGCTCAACCGACTGCGCCACCCAGGCGCCCCCAAAAGATTTTATTTTTAAGCAATCTCTATACCGTGGGGCTTGAGCTCACAACCCCAAGGTTAAGAGTTGCACCCTCCACCGACTAAGCCAGCCAGGCGCCCCTCCTGATAGATGTTTAAATCGTATTTTCTTGAAAATCCTCCTTTTGTAGACAGATATCATATGATTTCACTCATACGTGCGATTTGAGAGACTTCACGACGAACCCATAGGTGAAGGGAAGGAAAAATAAGCTAAAAACAGAGAGGGAGGCAAGGCTCTGAAATACAGAGAATCAATTGAGGGTGGATGGGGGCTGGGAGGTGGGGGAGCGGGTTAAATGGGTGATGGGCATTGAGGAGGGCACTTGTTGGGGTGAGCACTGGGTGTCGTATGCGAGTGATGAACCATGGGAATCTACCCCCAAACCCAAGATCACACTTTATACACTGTATGTTAGCCACTTTGACAATAAATTATATCTTTTAAGAAAAGGGGGGCCGCCTAGGGGGCTCAGTCCGTTGAGCGTCTGACTTCGGCTCAGGTCGTGATCTCGCGGCTCGTGAGTTCGAGCCCCGCGTCGGGCTCTGTGCTGACAGCTCGGAGCCTGGAGCCTGCTTCGGATTCTGTGACTCCCTCTCTCTCTCTCTCTCCGCCTCTCCCCCCCTCTCAAAAATCAAGAAAAACATTGAAGAAAATTTCTTAAAAAAAAAAAAAACCCTCACACCCCTCGGAACGTCTACCGTCAAAGAAAACAAAACACCCAGAAAATAACACGGGTTGGCACACATATGGAGCAATTGGAAGTTGTGTGCACCGTCGCGAGTGTAAAACGGTGTAGCCATCGTGGAAGGAGCCACCGTCGCAGCCCCTCAAAAACTTAGACTTACCATGAGATCCAGCAACCCCATTTCTCGATACACACGCGCAAGAACTGAAAGCCGGGCCTTGAAGACCCAGTAGGCGTTCACGTTGAAGCAGCGTTACTCGCGGTGGCCAGAAGTGCAGCCCCGGGTGTCCCGTGACGGATGAATGATGGGCAAAATGTGGCGGGTCCGTGCCACAAACACACTACTGAGGCATCAAAGGAAGGAAATGATACAAAGCCGAGTGCCTGGAACTAGCATGCCATGGATGAACCTCGAGGACATTCTGTGAAGTGAAATGACGCAGGACCCAGCAGGGCAGGTACCGTGGGATCCCACTTAGATGAGGTGCCTAGAGGAGTCGAATGCGGAGACCAAGTCAACAGTGGTTGCCAAGCCCTCGAGAGAGAGAAGAATGGGGAGTTGGCCTTGAAGGGGGACGGAGTGTCAGTTCTGCGAGATGAAGTGTTTTACGGAGAGGTGGTGTGACGGTCGCCCGACAGCGTGAATGTACCTGACGCCCCTGGTCTGTACACTTAAAAATGGTTCAGATGGCTTATTAAAAAAACAAAACAGGGGCGCCTGGGTGGCGCGGTCGGTGAAGCGTCCGACTTCAGCCAGGTCACCATCTCGCGGTGCGTGAGTTCGAGCCCCGCGTCGGGCTCTGGGCGGATGGCTCGGAGCCTGGAGCCTGGTTTCGATTCTGTGTCTCCCTCTCTCTCTGCCCCTCCCCCGTTCATGCTCTGTCTCTCTCTGTCCCAAAAATAAATAAACGTTGAAAAAAAAATTTAACAAAACAAAACAAAACAAAACAACTGTTTGCAGAAGAACACAAACAAGAGAAAGGAGGACACTTTTCCGGAGAAGAACTGGGTGTCGCATAAGAGGCGAATCGCTGGGTTCTACGCCTGAAGCCAAAATTACGCTGTATGTTGGCCAACTTGAGAATGCTACGAATAATAATCAAATCCTACTTTCGTGACTTCCGAGGACGTTCAACACGCTCAACTTCATTAGTAAACCAAGAAATACATGTAAAAACAAGTATAACGTATTTCCATCTACCGTATTGACACAGACTTTTTTTCCCTTTATTTTTCAAACATTTTATTATTTTTTTTTTAATTTTTTTTTTCAACGTTTATTTATTTTTGGGACAGAGAGAGACAGAGCATGAACGGGGGAGGGGCAGAGAGAGAGGGAGACACAGAATCGGAAACAGGCTCCAGGCTCTGAGCCATCAGCCTGGAGCCCGACGCGGGGCTCGAACTCATGGACCGCGAGATCGTGACCTGGCTGAAGTCGGGCGCTTCACCGACTGCGCCACCCAGGCGCCCCTATTTTTCAAACATTTTAAATCATCTATACACTTGACATGGAGCTCGAACTCAAGACCCCGACATCAAGAGTCCCGTGCTCCACCGACCGAGCCAGCCAGGTGCCCTTAAAACAACTTTCAACATTGGAAAGGGTGTGGGAGAATGAAGAACATCACTTACTGCAAACGGAAGGCTATATTGGTACAGATTTTTTGAGGGCAATCTACAATTTCTATCACAAATATGTATTTTGGGGGCACCTGGGTGGCTCAGTCAGCGAAGCACCTGACTCTTGGGTTGGGCTTGGGTCATAATCTCACGGTTTGTGGGTTCGAGCGCCGCGTCAGGCTCTGTGCTGGCGGTGAGGAGCCTGCTTGGGATTTCTCTCTCTCTCTCTCTCTCTGCCCCTCCCGTGTCTCTCTTTCTCTCTCTCTCAAAATAAATAATAAACTAAAAAAAAATTCATTTAAAAATATTTTTTCAATTCTTCAATTCCGAATTCTGCTTCCAGAAAACTTTCCATCCCAAATAAGTATGAATAGGGACACCCGGGTGGCTCAGTCGGTTGCGAGTCTGACTTTGGCTCGGGTCATGATCTCGCGGTTCGTGGGTTCAAGCCCCGCGTCGGGCTCTGTGCTGACAGCTTAGCACCTGGAGCCTGCTTCGGAGTCTGTGTCTCCCTCTCTCTCTCTGCTTTTTCCTTGCTTGCTCTCTGTCTCTCTCTTTCAAAGAAAAAAATTAACAAAATAATTACGGATGCGTGCACAATTTCAGCTACAAGGTGCTCACTGAGGGTTAATAAAAATAAAAATCACCGTTGCTTTGTTTGTATTTAGGAAGATAATTCAGAAAGTGGCAATAAGGCAAAAAAGAGGGCTGGGCCTCCTTTTTAAAGTGGTGCCGTGGTGTTTTTTTTAACAAGCCCACCTGAGGGTCCACGGGGTTGATTCAGGAGTCGTAACTCCCTTTGACTTTCTGACGGCATCCGTTAGGGATCAGGTATTTTACATCTCTGTGAAGTTTGAGGCTAATCTGTAGGCAATTTGTAAAGTGCAAAGGTTTTCCTTTCTGCCGGTGAGAAAACAACCCCCCGAATAACCCCGGTGTTGTATCTAATTTAGCAATCTGTCACCATTCCTGGGTGGCTCAGTCGCTTAAGCATCTGACCTCAGCTGAGGTCATGAGCTCGCGGTTTGTGGGTTCGAGCCCCGCATCACGCTCTGTGCTGACAGCCCAGAGTCTGGAGCCTGCTTCAGATTCTGTGTCTCCCCCACTTTCTGTCCCTTCCCCACTGGCGCTCTGTCACCCTCTCTCTCAAAACCAAACATTAAAAAAGTCAGGTTGCAGAAGGCTCATTTAATGGCGTATTGTAAGTAACAAAGCAGATTCCAAAGCATAGGCACAGGATGCTGTCATTCTTGCCGAAAACAAAGTCAGATGGACTGAACGTTTGTGTCTCCCGCCCCGCCCCCACTGCAAATTCACGTCTTGAAATCCTAACCTCCAAGGTGCTGGTGTTGGGATTTGGGGAGGTGATTAGGCTATGAGGGTGGAGCCTTGTCAATGGGTTTGTGTGTAGAGATGACTTAAATTAAAAAAATTATTTATTTATTTATGTATTAATGTTTATTTATTTATTTTTTTTAAAAATTTTTTTTCAACGTTTATTTATTTTTGGGACAGAGAGAGACAGAGCATGAACAGGGGAGGGGCAGAGAGAGAGGGAGACACAGAATGGGAAGCAGGCTCCAGGCTCCCAGCTGTCAGCACAGAGCCCGACGCGGGGCTCGAACTCATGGACCGTGAGATCATGACCTGAGCTGAAGTCAGACGCGCAACCAACGGAGCCACCCAGAGCCCCCCCCCCTCCAAAAAAAAAAACTTTTAAAAAAAGCCTCAGGTATATGAGTTTCAAAACTATAGATCGATAGCTCTTTCTCTTCTAATCTTTTTGGGCTTCTCTATTTTTTAGGGTTTTGAATTAAAATCCAGTAAAACTTACTTTTCTTTTCTTTTTTTATGCTTATTTATTTTGAGAGAGAGAGGACCCCCAAGCAGGGATTTTATGAACCAGGAAGCAAACCTTTTCCAGACACCGAACCTGTGGGCGGCATGACCTCGGACTTCCAAGCCCCGTTGCGGGGCTCGATCCCCCAAACCCTGAGATCGTGACCTGAGCCGGAATCAAGAGTTGGACGCGTCACCGACTGAGCCACCCAGGCGCCCCTGGCATAAAGTTCTGTGAGTGGTAGCACATGTTAAATCTGGGTCAACGCCACCCCCTTCAGCATCCAGAACACTTCTATCACCTCAAAAAAAATGTCTTTAGGCTGCCTCTTGCCGTCACGGGCCCCCTCACTCCTAACCTACAGCAACCATTGACTGGTTCTTGTCTAGATCACTCGAGTTTTTGTCTTCTTGAGGACGTCCTGTAAATGGACACATGCGCTGTTGGGGTTGGTCATCGAGAGGTCAAGACTGCCTGCTGACCCTCGAGCCGAAGCAGAACAATGGGAGGCTCTTCACCCTCTCCCCTGTCCCCGGAATGTACGTCCCGCCCCCTGTCCCCACAGAGGGAGCCGCTCTTCAGGGACGCCGCTTTGAGAGACTGAGGGGTCTTGGAGGTGTCTGGACGGTGTATGCGATGGGCCCCAGAAAACCTCTTTAGAAACTTTTAGCATTCTGCTGGCGGCTGGGGAGATCTACTCGTCTTGCTGTCCTTAAGACAAGCCTCCTAAATAAGTTCCCTTGCTTCGTAAGCCTGCCAGACACCCATCAGGAGCACCCTGACACTGTCTTTGGCCTCTCCCTGCCTTCTGAGTACAGGGGGCCGGTTTCAGATGTCACCCCAAACTCCCAAGGGCGCGAACTAACCTGCAGCCTATAACCTTTTTAGGCTGGCTTCTTCCTCTCCGCCTATGCGGGTGGTCGCCTGCCTCAGTAATCATTCCCGCGTTGCAGGGTAACAGGGAGGGATCCACTCACCTGTCGAGGGACATCTGAGTCATCTCTACACCCGACGTGGGGCTCGAACTCACAACCCTGAGATCAAGAGTTCCGTGCTCCATGGACTGAGACAGCCAGGCGCCCCTCCCCGTTGGTTTTGCATAAACCAGGTCAGGGTTCTTTTTTCTTTTTCTTTTTTTTATCGTTGTTAGTGTTGGCATATGGATGTCTAGTTGCCCCCCAAGACCACCCTTTGAAGAGTTTATCCTTTCTCCGTTAAATCGCTTTCACACCTTTGTCAGAATCAACTGGCCGTGATTATGAGTGTCTATTTCTGGACTGTCTCCTCTGTCCCATTGATCTCTGTCGCTCCTCCCTCACCGAGTCCTGCCCTGGCTTGATTAATAACCGTCGCTGTAGAGTAACGGTGAACCCCGAGGCGTGTGATTCCTCCCAATTTCTTCTTCTTTCAAAATTGTCTTGCGTGTTCTAGGCTCTTCGCCTTTCAGAAGTTTTAGAATCGGTTTGTTTAGATCTCGAAGGCTGCTGAGATCTGTATTGAAACTGCACTAAGTCTACAGACCAATTTGGGGAGAACTGACATCTCTCCTATGTTGAGTCTTCGAGTCCGTAAACAATATGTTCTTCCATTTCTTCAGATTTTCTTTCCTTCCACTCATTAGCACCTTGTCATTTTGGGGACGTGGGTCCCGTAGAGGTTTTGTTAGATTTATAGCTACGTGTCTCGTTTGGGGGACCTGATGTAAGATGGTGTCTTTAAAATTTTAATTTCCAATTGTTCATTCCTAGTTTATAGAAATACGATGGGTTTTTGTGTGTTGACCTTGATTCTGCTTCTTTGGTAAACTTACAAACTAGTCTGTGAGCTTTTTGGAAGTAAATTTATTGGACTTTTCTATTCTGACGATCATGTCATGTGAAAGAAGAGAGTTTTACTCCTTTTCTTTTAATGTTTCTTTATTTTTGAGAGAGAGCATGAGCAGGGAAGGGGCAGAGACAGAGAGGGAGACACAGAATCTGAAGCAGGCTCCAGGCTCTGAGCTGTCAGCACAGAGCCTGATGCGGGGCTCGAACTCACGAACTGTGAGATCATGACCTGAGCCGAAGTCGGACGCTCAGTCGGTTGAGCGCTGCTTGGTATATTTCTTAAAATATGAATTTCTGAATTTGGTGCTAATCATAAATTGAGTGACAAAGTGTTCCCTTCTCTTTCATTGGGAAGAATTCCCACCCCACCCCCCCTTTAAATACTTGGTATAATTACCCACTAATTATCTGGACAAGGAATCTTCCTTTCTGGATGGTTCTCAAGCTACAAATTTCATTTTCTTTATCCGTTATGGGATGAATCAGGTTATCTGTTTCACCTTGGTCGAGTTTTGATACTTTGCAGTTTTTGAGGGATTTGTTCATTTCAATATAATTATTGGGATTATGTGTACAGAGTTGTTTTGACTATTTCCTTATTATCCCTTTATTTATTTATTTTTTTCAACGTTTATTCATTTTTGGGACAGAGAGAGACAGAGCATGCACGGGGGAGGGGCAGAGAGAGAGGGAGACACCGAATCGGAAACAGGCTCCAGGCTCCGAGCCATCAGCCCAGAGCCTGACGCGGGGCTCGAACTCATGGACCGCGAGATCGTGACCTGAGCTGAAGTCGGATGCTCAACCGACTGAGCCACCCAGGCGCCCCTAAATGTTTTTTTTTTAATTTATTTTTGAGACAGAGAGAGACAGAGCATGAACAGGGGAGGGGCAGAGAGAGAGGAAGACACCGAATCGGAAACAGGCTCCAGGCTCCGAGCCGTCAGCCCAGAGCCCGACGCGGGGCTCGAACTCCCGGACCGCGAGATCGTGACCTGGCGGAAGTCGGACGCTTCACCGACTGCGCCGCCCAGGCGCCCCTCCTTATTATCCCTTTAACGTCTGTGATGGCGATATCTCTCCTTTCGTTCCTGATATTGGTAATTTTTTTTCCCTCTCTTGCCTTTGTCAGTTGGCTGGAAGTTTATTAACCGTATTGATCTTTTCAGAGAACCAGCTTTTGGTTTCACTGATTCTTCTTCTCCCCCTCATTTTTTTGATTGCAGAGTCATTGATTTCCGCTGTAATCTCCATTTCCTTCCTTATGCTTTGGATTTATGTTGAATTTCTTCTTCTCGTGTCTCAAAGTGGAAACCCGGATTATTGATTTGAGACCCTGCTTCTTTTCTAACCTGAGCCTTTAATGCTATACACGTTCCCCTGCTTCGCCTGCATCCTAAGTATTTTGATACATTGTAATTTCATTTTCCTTCTTGATTTCTACTTTAATGCCGTGACGATCGGAGGACATACTTTGCGTACTTTAATTCTTTGAAACTTGTTAAGGTTTGTTATGATCCAGGATATGGCACACCTTGGCCATTGTCCCAGCTGCTATCGAAAAGAACGTATATTCTGATACTGTTGGGTGGAATGTTCTATACACGTTCGACACGGGGGTTGACGGTGGCGTCCAGTTGGATATCCTTGCGGATTTTCTATTTACTAGCTCAATCAGTTGAGAGAAGCTGTCCTCGCCTGTAGGAGTTTGTCACGTAGGGGACAAAATGCCATTTGTGAAGAACAAGATAGCTCGGTCTCCAACAGGCTGAGTCCTCATGGGGGCACGGGTGTCATTCAGTGCATCGTCCTGGGAGGCAGACACGCCATGAGTGTGACCCTCATCAGTCGCCCTCGCCCCTAACGGGGAGTTCATGGTTCGTGGTTGAGTTTCAGACGTGACCTATGTACATCCAAACGCGTGTATGCCTAGAACCCACTTGTCCTCATGTTCTCGTTAGGACATTTTTGAGGAGGGAAGGTTGACGGAGTCTGGGCGTTCACTGCCTTTTCCCATCTTTGACTTCCTAATGAACATTTTGGTGTTTTCTGTGGGCTCGTTGAGGGGTAATGGGTGAAGGTGGGACAAGTCTAAAGGGGGCTTGGTTGGTTAAGTGTCTGACTTCTGCTCAGGTCATGATCTCACGGTTCGTGAGTTCGAGCCCCACATTGGGCTCCCTGCTGACAGTGAAGAGCCTGCTTGGGATTCTCTCTCTCCCTCTCTCTGCCCCTCCCCCCCTCAAAAAATACATATATAAACTTAAAAAAAAAAAGGGCTCATCTTGGGGTCTCTGGGTGGCTTTGTCGGTTAAGCATCTGACTTCGGCTTGGGTCCTGATCTTGTGGTTCATGAGTTCGAGCCCCGCATTGGGCTCTGCACTGACAGCTCAGAGCCTGGAGCCCGCTTCAGATTCTGTGTCTCTCTCTCTCTCTGCCCCCACCCTGCTTGCACTCTGTCTCTCTCTCTCTCTCAAAAATAAACATTAAAAAAGGGGGGGGCTCCTTTCTTCATCTTGGGGTCATGAGTTCGAGTCCCACTTGGGGCGTAGAGATTACTTTGCATAAATTACTTTAAAAAATAATAAATAACAAATAAATACATAATAAAACGCTTTCATTGCTATTGGAAGGAGGGAATAATCGGAAGGGAGAGGGGAGCTGGAGTGAGGGAAAAGAGGAGAAACATTTGGGGGGTGCAGCTATGGGAAGGGGACATCTTTGGGGAGACATGGGGAGAGAGGAGAGGGGGTATCGTGAAGCGTGATGGCCCCTTTGCCAACACCTAAAAGTCCTCTGTAAAGATCGACCTGACTGATGTCGCACTTGTGTTTCTTCTGGCTGTGACGTCTTGCCGAGGGGGTCGTGAAGGTCAGACAGCGGCCAAACTGTCCCTTTCGATGCACTCACATGGGAGGCAACGTACAGGAGCTGGTGGCAGTGGGTTTTCCCTCGTGGCACTCCCAGAAGGCACAGACCTGTGCGCCCCATGCCCGCAGGGGAGACTTGGCAACAGCGTGTTGCAAGCTGGGAGTTCAGGAAGTCCTTAATCGTGGAAGTGCTGTGTTCCAAGCGGAGGGCTTCCTCCAAGGGCAGCTCATCGACTCCCTCAGTGAACACCGTTTCCTGGTCACATTAAAAAAAAATGTTGGGGCGCCTGGGTGGCTTGGTCGGTTAAGCGTCCGACTTCGGCTCAGGTCATGATCTCACGGTCCGTGGGTTCGAGCCCCACATCGGGCTCTGTGCTGACAGCTCAGAGCCTGGAGGCTGCTTCTGATTCTGTGTCTCCCTCTCTCTCTGCCCCTCCCCTGTTCATGCTCTGTCTCTCTCTGTCTCAAAAATAAACGTTAAAAAAAAAAATGTTGATTTTTCCCTTCCTCAGGCTCACAGAGTTGTGGGAGGACCCACTCGGGGCAGAGTCGTAACGGAGAGGTTTGGAGGAAAAGGGGAAGCAACCCACGCCAGACCCAACCCCCGTTAGTAGACTGTGCATGGCACCACCCCGGATACAAGAGTCCTCCCTGGGAGAAACATCTCAGGGAAGGATGCTGATTGGCTGTGCTGGGGTCACATGTCCATCTCTAGACCAATCACTGGAGCTGGAGGGCTGGGACCAGACGGTTAGTTCAGCCTGGGTCGTGTGATCATCTTGTGGTTGGGGGGAGTCTGGGGGCGCGGTTGTCGGAAGGAACGGATCAGTGTTCTTTATTATTTATTTAGTTTTTGTAAGAAGACCTCACACCCAGCGGGGAGCCCCCTGCAGCGCTTGAACTCACGACCCTGAGAGCAAGACCTGAGCTGAGATCGAGGGGCGGGCACTCAACCGACTGAGCCTCCCAAGTGCCCCTAGATCAGTGTTCTTAACTGAAGACAGCAAGAGCTAACTTTTGCTCATTTAAGCAGTGCTATTGGGTGCTCACAACGAGCTAGGGAGCCACACTTGGCGTTAACGAGGCGTGAACAAGCCTGATGATGAGGGGCTGGAGCTCACACCCTGCCCCGCCAGCCCTTTTTCCGGCCATGTGGTCCTGTTTCTGCTAAATGTCACATGGGAAGTATCACACCTCCTTTTGCAAGGAGTCCACCCCATAAATCTTGCCACTGGGCAAGCCGCCCCTCTTCAGGCTGAGAAGTTCGCAGCGTGATGTCTGGGCTGGCGAGCATCATTTCTCTCCTTCAGATTTCCTAGTTGGGGCTTCTGGGGAAGCAGCTCCAGGCACCATTCGTTTAAACACCTTTCATCTGATTCTTTTTGCGGTTCTCTGCTTTCATCAAAGGTCAGCTGTCAAGGCTCAGTTGTCATAATTGATCTGTTTCTTTGATTGCCGCCTTCTCCATGACACTATGGATCCTTCGGTGCAGGCTTCCCGAGGGGAAATTGAATGGGCAAGAAGTTAAAGGAAGCTGGGGGGGCAGGGCTCCAGGGTGGTGGGAGAATCCATCGTCCACCCCCGCCCCCCCATAGGGGCTGGGCTCAGCCTTCCCAGAGCTACCCTCCCCAGATCCCCGGGGGCCTTCCAGAAGCCTTACTTTGGTTTTCCACCCATCTTCCCCAGGCATCCATGCCTTGCCTGTGTGTGTGTGTGTGTGTGTGTGTGTGTGTGTGTTGAAATACACATATCATAAAATTCAGCATGTCAATCATTTTATTTTTTTAAGTTTATTTATATATTTTAGAGAAAGGGAATGAGAGAGGGAGAGAGAGAGCAAGCGGGGAAGGGGCAGAGAGAGAGAGGGAGACACAGAATCCGAAGCAGGCTCCAGGCTCCGAGCTGTCAGCACAGAGCCCGATGCGGGGCTTGAACCCACGAACCGTGAGATCATGCCCTGAGCCGAAGTCGGACGCTCAACCGACGGAGCCACCCAGGCGCCCCCATTTCAATGATTTTCAAGTGTACAATTCAGTGACATTTAGTACACTCACAATGTTCTGTATGCAATCATCAATTCCATTTGATGATCCCATATTCCAGGATATTTTCATCACCCCGAAGGAAACCCCATACCTGCAGGACACCCACTCCTCACCCACTCCTACCCGCAGCCCCCACTCATCTGCTTTATGTCTCTAAAGATTTGCCTATTTCATATTCTGGGTATTTCCAGATTCTACTTGGGTGATTCCATATGAATGGAAACATACAACCCGTGGCCTTTCGTGTCCGACTTCTTTTATTTAGCATAACGTTTTTACGGTTCATCCGTGCTCTGGCAAACATGGGTAATTTCTTCTTGTTGCTGGATAACATTCTGTTGTTTGGCTAGCCCAAACTCTGTTGATCTGTTCATCTCTGATGGACGTTTGGATCGTGTCCACCTGTCGGCTGTTGTGAGTAATGCTGTTATGAACATGGGTGGACAACCTCGTGTTTGTGCACCTGTTTTCAATTCTTTGGGGTCTCTGCCTAGGAGTGGAATTTCTGGACCACAGTGCAATTCTATGTTTAATCTTTTGAGGAAATGCCAAGCTTCCACAGCGGCTGCCCCACCTTACACCCTTATGCCCTGCTTTTCCTGACTCGGCGTCTTTAAATGTTTTGCCGTGATTTTTCGTGGCTGTCATGCTTCCCTTCCATTACCTGGGGGGGCAGGCTCTCAGAATCTCCTGGTCGACAAGAGCCGGTCTGCTGAACAATCCAAGCTAATAAACCGACGAGAAAGGCCGAGGGTCATCTTATCTGAGCCAAGCGCTGTATCTCAGGGGCCTTCTGGAGCAAATTCCTTCACCTTTGCCACGTAACACGGAAGTGGTGCTAATGGTGAGCCCTTCGATGACAGGAGGAGAGCCACAGCTGTGGCAGGAAGCGTCCTGATTTGGGGGCATCGCTCTTTAATGACCCTGTCCCCACCAGAAGCCTGTCCAATTCTGACCACATTCTTCAAACATCTGGGGGGAATTATTCCAGTAACGGGAGAGTGTAAATTAAGGAGAATTGGTTAAGGAACAAGGATACGGCTTATGGAATTTAATTGTCCCGACAAAGCTTGTGGGTTTAAAACACAGCATGGGAAAGGGCTTGGACTTTTGTTCATCTGTCCATCCATCCGCACAACGCTTATTTATTGAGCTCCGCTAGGTGCTGTATAGGGCTTGGGGCTCTGAATGAAACAGAGTCACATGTGGTCTCTGTGCTTTGGGGACATGTTCTTGTGGGTCGCTTTTCTGCAGCTCTTTCCTCAGGGTAAGTTAGCACCTGCCCCAAAGGTTGGAGTCCAAAGGCAATACGTGAGAAGAAGCGTAGATATAGAAAAATTGTTTGATGTTCCCTTAAACTAGTCATGACGATCAGTGTTCTTAGTTTGTTTGCCGCCTGAGTAGAAACAGTTGTATAAAGTTGTATACCATATGAAGGAAAATCAAGAGGAGGGGTGCGTCTCCGTGAGGATGCTTTCGGCTGCAAGTAACAGAGAATGCAAGGCAAGTGCCTCAACCAAGAAGGAAGTGCATTATCGCGCATGATGATAAAGCCACACACGGGGCAGCTCCCAAGCTCTCTTCTCGTCAGGCTGGCTTCCTCATGGCGTCAGGCTGCAAAGTTCCAGGAGTCCTAGACAGACACGATATCAAGTGGAAGAAGAAGGGCTCTTTCTTCCTTGTGGTTCTTTTTCCAGGAGACTTATAGTTTAGCTTTTACACTTAGGCCTAGGAATCATTTCAAATTAGCTTTTGTGTATGGTGTGAGGTCGGGATCCAGGTTCATTGTAATTCCAGGCAGCTATGCAGTTGTCGTCCCAAGACCATTAGCTGAAAAAGACTTTCCTCTCTCCGAGGGCACCTCTGTCAAACATCAATTGCCCATATATGTGTGGATCTATTTCTAGGCTCTCTTTTTCCGTCCTCTTGGCCTTGTCCCCTTTCTTTTTGCCTCTATTACAGCGTTTTCATCACTGTTGTTTTAGAAAAAGACTGCAAGTCAGGTGTGTAAGTCCTCTGACTCTGGGGAGACCCCAGCCCTGCATCAAATGCCCCTCCCCAGAGTGAGACCCCAGGGGTGACCTATCCCATCAGGTTTCCCCTGGAGGGAGGAAAGGGTCACTTTTCAACAAGTCACATGGAAGAAGGGTAGAAACGTGAATCAGAAAGCTGATGGGCTCTGTGTGTGTGTGTGTGTGTGTGTGTGTAAAGCCAGGCTTTCCAGGAAGAAGGAGGGAAAGACTAGGGTAAGAAGTCAACAGTGTGTGTCACAATGTATGAACAGTTCAATGGAATTTTAAATTATGAGGTAGATAGATAGATAGACGATGGATAGGGATGGAGAGAGGGGACACAAAAAAAGGGATGGACAAGAAACCTCAACTCATTCTGGACATTCTTGCCAGCCACCGATGACAATGACAAAGGTGACGACATGGCCTTAAATGACAACACAGCTTAGCGTCCAGCACAGTGAGCTGCCGACGAGGCAGGCTCTTTCTGCCCTGATGACAGCATCTGGGGCTCGGTGGCACATGAGCTCCGTCCAGGGGCCTGGGTGGCTGGGAGCAAGTCTTAAGAGCTCTTGGCTCTGGTTTAGCTCCTCTAATTATTTGTTCTTGAAAACATGGGGATGGGCAAGGGTTCCTGTGTCTCTTGAGCTGCTCAAGTATTTCTTGGGACAGTCTCAAACCATTCTTTACGGTACATGTGACTTGGAGGCTGGTTCCCTAGAAGGACCGGATTCGGCAGTAAATCACTCAAGTGATTGGAGCCCTTGGCAGTCATGCATATTCTAACTTCCTGCCTCCTCCTTCTCCTCAGTAGCTCGGACTCCCTGCTAGCCCTGTCCTCCAGGGCCCTCCCTTCATTCGTTAATTCCTCCCCAGAAGAGAGAAAACAAGGCTTTGAGACTGTTTCCACTTCTCAGGCCCTGGGCGCGTGTCCACAGAGCGATGGGCAACCGCACCTGTTCCCCTACATGGTGGTTTTCTCTCGAATCCCACTTTGCCCAGGCAGTTTGGCTAATTATGGATGCGTCGGCTAGGATTCTTCAGCATTACACAGGCGCTAAGTGTCTGAAACTTGAGGCCAAGTCCGGCCCGAGGAGCCGCGCTCCAGACTCCACGTTAGTTCTAGAAGTTCTGCTTGCTGGGAGCCCTGTACGAGGCACCCCCACGTTTCAGAGGCAGCGTGCAGTGGTGGGGCGGATCACAGGCTCTGGGGGAAGGCAGCTGTGATGCAAAATCCAGCTCGGAGGCAAGTCTTCACCTCTCCGAGCCTCAGTTACCTCATCGGTCACGGGAAGAGTAAATATTGACCTTGGCCGTTGTTAGAGGGGGATCTAATGAGGACGTGATCTCTGCAGAGTGCCTGGCACTCAGTAAGGGTTGGCCAAATGCCCTCCACCAGAGGGACGGGGCAGAGTCCCTCAGGAAGAGGGCTGGGTGGGGCGAGGCGGGAGGTGCTTGTGAAAATCAGAGAATCGAACGGGGTCACACTACGGTACATTTAGGGCATGGGACACAAGGAAGGCCCACTGGTAGGGAGGGGCCGCTTTTCTTGGACCAAGTGTCCAGAGCCCAGGGTTCTGATCCAGCCACCCATCTGGTCTTGGTTCCCCAGTGTAGACACAGTGGACGGGACTGGATTTCCAAGCCAAGGCTGAGGGCGGTGGGGTGAAAAATAACAGTGCATGTTTCCTGGATGGGCCAGGCCCGCGGTGTTCTCCACAGCAAACATGTGGTATGTTAGGAAACAAAGAACTCCTCCGGGACCGCTCCTTCTGGAAATAGGGGAAAAATGTGGATTATCGCCGGTTCAAAAATGTGGGCTCCCAGGTGGCCTGGAAGGTCGGGATGGAAATCGATTGATAAGGCTGGGTTGTTTTCTCTGGGCCTTCTGCTGTCTTGCTCGGTCCTGGGGCCTTTCCCCCTTGGGGGACCACAGTTACAATCTTGGTCAGCGCTGAGCATCTGGAGAGGCCCATGCTTGGGGCAGCATACCTGGACGGAGCGACGGGCACCTGCCCCAGGCTCTCTTCCATGGCCAGCGGGGAGACTTTGTCTCCACGAGCAAGCTGAGATGGTCTTTCGAACGTCTTTCGAATCCTTCCTGTGCCTCCTAGGGGCTCCTGGAGGCAGTTCTCGAATGGCGAATGGCGAGGATGCAAGAACCATAGGGGGTCCTCCCGTTAGCCCCCCTCCCGCTCAAATAATTCTACGGATGGGGAAACCAAGGGCCAGAGAGGGGGAGGGCCGCGGTCAAGTTCACAAAGCTATTTCAGGACTCAAATCCATGATCCCACAAGCCCTCGGGATCCACCCAAGGCGACGCATCTTGTTTTCTCTGGGGTCAGCTCTGCTCTTACGTCCTTGGGGGGTAGGTTTATGGCTTCTTGGTGCCTGCAAGTTCGACCCTCTGAACTTCTGCCGCTGTGACCTTTCTGAAATGCAAAATGCAAATTGGATTCAGTTGCTTCCCTCCCTGACACTCTTCAGTGGCTCCCCCCCCCCCCCCCCCCCCCCCGTGCCTTCGGAGGAATCCCACACTCTTCACAAACCGATTAAGGTCCTTCAGGATCTGGCCTTCGCCCCCTCCTCTGCCGTCACCTGTCGGTCACACTGGGCTAGCCGTGGGTGACTCGTGACTCCCTGTCTTTGCACATGCTGTTCCTTCTCCTCCAATGCCCTTCCCCTCTTGTTCTGAAAGGCTTCTCAGGCTCACTCTGCGGCCTCCTGTGACCCCTTAGGCTCAGCCACTCCTTCCTCTGAGCTCCCAGAGCTCTTGGTAATTCCTTTATTAGCACTTATGTCACTGACTTAGAATTATTTGTTTACTTGTCTCTTCTCCCCAGGGTAGGAAGCGTGTCTTCTGCATCTGTGTATCCCCCCTCCCCCACCAGTGCCTAGCAGAGTGCCAGACGCCCGGCTTAGGCTCAGCCAATGTCTAGGGAGTCAATGACTCGAGGAGTTGTTTGTCCCCAAACGTTCCCTGCACTGTGCCTGAGATGTCACCGTCCGTGAGCCCTGCCTGATCCTGGCTCCTGTTCGCCTTTGGGGCCTCTCTTCTCTCTCCAACAGCTGGCCCAGCCCTGCCCAGGCTCTGGAGCCAATCACGGCTTTAGCCCAGGGAGATTTAAAGAGCCCGCGTTCGGAAGTGCAGGTGACACAACCTTCCGTGAGAGCGGCGGGGAGTTCGACTCTCACGGGGCACTTGGCTCCCACCACACCCCGAGAGACAGGGAGCCCCATGAAGATGGTTTCCCCTGGGCTCCAGCCCTTCTTATATAAGGGCCCGGCCCTGGTCTAGAAGTGAGTCCCCGAGGACACCCAGGGACGACTCCCCTCTGCTGCCCACCATTACCAATGCCCAGCTACCAGGCCTCTCTGATCCCCACTGACCCATTCATGGGGCAGACCTTCCTTGGGCACCTGTCGCATGCCAGGCACTGGATCTCTGCTGCCACAGAGCTCACAGCCAGTTGGGGGGGGAAGGGACAGATCTACAGACATGGCCCTGGTGATAGTGTGGGCTGTGCTAGGACGAGGGGGGGCAGACTGTGGGGTCACAGAGCAAGGGCACTGAGGCAGCCTCAGAGGTGGGCTATGAGCTGAGATTGAAGGGGACTTTCTCCTGGTTGAGGCTCTGAAGGGGCAGGGGCTGGAGAATGCCCCCCCCCCCCAATCCCAACAACCAATCACAGACCCAGAGCCCTAAGCTCTGTCTAGGCGGCTGCCTGTCCCTGTAGGTTCTCTCGGAGGAGGGACCGGGTGGGGACGAGCTGCTCTCTCTCACATGGCTCTCAAAACCAGGCAGAGGCTCACTGTCACTTCCTTGTCTATTCGGGCAGCATGTGGTGAGTCCCACCCTGTGCCAGAGACTGGGCCGGGAACTTGGGGCTCACTGGGGGAACCAGACACAACCCTGCCCTCAAGGCGCTCAGAGCCAGTGAGGAGAGAGGTGTAGAAACAGGCCAGGAGATCACAGAGGGGCGACCCTCATCCTCTGGAGGAAGTCTTACAACACTTAGGGGAGGCAGCAGAGCCTAGGGGCTCTGGAATCTTTCCAGATACGGCTTCTATCCCTGTCTTCGGTATCTGAGAGCTGACTGACTTTGGCAGATCTGACCTCGCCTGTTTGCAGCGGACCGCGAACCTCAGTTTGCTCATCTGTAAAATGGGGTTGTGTTCGTGGTTTCCCTCCAGGGTTGTAGCGAGCGCTGGAGGGAGTAGTAACTATGTAAAAACGCTTAGCACACAGTAGGGGCTCAACTCAGGGGGCTTGATGATAACGGTAATAATTGCAACAGTTGGGAAGCGAGGACCTCTGCGGAAAGAAAAGGCCTTGCGGTCTCCGCGTGTGTTGGGGAGGGGGGGAGGTTTAGGGGGATGGGTGGGGACAGCAACAAAGCCAAGGCCCCCTGCGGCCAAGCCTCCCGGCTGGCGGTCGCGTCGCCCCTCCCTCTTCCACCCCCACAGCGGGGCGCGCCTTCGGCGGGAAGCGCAGGTGTCCGCGGCTTCCCCGCGCGTCCCCATCCCTCGTCGCCTTGGCGGCGGCCCCAGCTCCCTTCTGCCGTCCGCCCCGCGTCCTCCGCTAACCTCGGGTCTGGACTGGTGAACGGCGGGGCCGGGAAAATTTGAGTCACGGTCGGGGGGGTGGGGAGCGGAGGAGGCGGGCCGTGACCCTGAACGGGGTGGGCTCTAGGACCCGCCTCGGGCGCCCAGCAGGGGGACCCGGCGTGAGCCCGCGTGCCGCACGCACCGGCCCGACGGAGGGAGACGCCGCGCCGCAGCCTCAGCCGCGCGCCGCGGCCGCTGGGTGCCCCCGGGACGGTCGCGCTCGCGCAGCGACCCTCGCGCCTCCACCGCCGCGGCCGCCGGCCGCCCCGGCTCCGCACGCGATGCCCCGGGCGCCGCTCCTGCGGCTGCTGCTGCTGCTGGCGGTCTCCGCGGTGGCGGCGGGGGCCGGCGAGCCCGGGCCGGCGCTGGCCCTCCCCACGGGGGACGCCACCCTGGCCGTCGTCTTCGATGTCACCGGCTCCATGTGGGACGACCTGATGCAGGTGCTCGACGGCGCCTCACGCATCCTGGAGAGCAGCCTGAGCCGCCGCAGCCAGGCCATCGCCAACTACGCGCTGGTGCCCTTCCACGACCCAGGTAGCGCCCCCGCGGACCCCCTTCGCGCCGCGGGCGCCCGGTCGTGGGCGCTCACCCATCCCCCCACCCCCTGCCGCCGGCCGTCGCGCCCTGGGCGCACCTGGAGGGCCGCACGCTGCTCCGCGGCCGGGCGGGGGCGCCCTCTCCGCACATGCGCGCTGGCGGACCCCGCGCCTGGGGCGGCCTCCCCTTGCCTGCCCCCGGGAACCTGCTGGCTCCCTGCCCCGCGCCTCCCGGGTTGCGGGGTTGCGGACCCAGGCCTAGTGACCGAGAGCCAGCCTCTTGGCTGTGGGTCTTAAGCAGGTGACCTCACCTTCCTGAGCCTCGCTTGCCTTAGTAGCGAAACGGGGTGGGAACTGTCCCCAACCCTCGCTGAGCCGTTGATCACGACGCATTCGTGCCCAGGGCCTGGCACGCGACGAGCCTTTGCGCGGTTTGCGTTTGACTTCCTTGTTCCTTTCTTAGACTTTGCAAGGGCTTCGGAGGCCAAAAGGGCCCCCAGAGGCAGGCAAACAAACCCACCCCTGCCTCGGTTTGGCGCTCGGTTTTCCCTAGGAAAACGGCAGCTCCTCCGGGGGGCCTCCACCTGCCCGATTCTCACGCCCCCCTGCGCGCCGCGCTGTGTCCCCTGCAGCCACCTAACTTTCAGCTCAGCGTTAGGGGCACGGCCTTGAAAGGGTCCCTGGGAGACCCCACGGTGGGGAGGTTGGGGAAACCGCTGCGGTGTCTGTGCAGAGCTCTAACCTGAGCAGTGGGACCGCTTTTTCGCCAACATTTTTTTGGATGAGAAATTTCAGATTTACATCAGAATGGGGAGGGGGGAGGGCGGAGGGCATCGAACACCTATCTGCACCCCCCCCCCATCCTATGATTAATGTTTTACAGTTTTATCAGCTCTCTCCATCGAGCCACCTTTCCATCCAGAACGATAGCTTTATAAAGCCAAAAAAACACAATAAAAATGGCAGATTCCTTGCAAAATTGGACTACAACGTGCCTTGGGCTGAGAAAATACGCAATGGCCCAAGGCTGTATGAGATAGGAAGCCTTTTGTTGTTGTTGTTGTTGAAGGATTTGCCTTTATTAATTACCACAGCATCACAGATTTGCAAAATGGGCAACAGTGGGTGTGATATAATCCCCACGCAGCCCTCAGGCTCTGCTTCCACGAGTTCTGGGTTCTGCGGAGCTCTGCTGCTCAAAACCCAGAGGCCAGGGGGTCTAGAAAAATATTTCTGGGAGCATTAAAAGGATAGCTCCCACCTCCGGGTGGCGGGCAGTTGTGAAGCCATGGGGTATGGGGTGTCCTGGGGTTTCAGCTCAGACCCAAGTCACCCTCTGTCCAACCCCCCCCCCCCTCCCTTTCTGGATCATTCTCGGGCTTCCAGAAGCCATCGCCTGGAAAGAGCTGAGAGATCATCCAATCTACCCCTTTTTCTTAAAAGTGAGAAACTGAGTCTCAGGACACGGATGGGGCTTACCCAAAACCACCTGCTAGGATGATGTAATTTCGGATTCATGACCCACATTTGTCTCTAAAATGCTTGGTCGCATCGCAGGGCAGGATAGGAGCCTGCTGGAGCCAGACATAGCGTCCCGGGGTCCAGGCTGGGGCTCCTGAGGGCTGTTCTCCCTGCCCCCCTGTAGCTGCAGGCTTCTGGAAGCTGCCAAATGATTACCACCCCCCAGCCTTTCCTCCCTTCCCTGGAAGCTGAGCAGCTGTGCGTGCGACTCTCCAACCTTCACTGAGTCCTCTATGAAACAAAAACCCCAATACCCCGCCCCGTCCCCCCAAACCACCCTCCCTACAGACACCCCCAGGTCTAGGCACCCCAGCATTTACTGAGCCCCTTCCGTGTGCCCAGCCTTTGTGTGGCCTCCAGTGTGAAGGGGGCAGGCATCCTGCTGGGGACAGGCCAGGATGGGTCAGCAAGGAAGGGCCCCGACCAAAGGCTCTCTGCGGAAGCAGCGTTGGAGCAGGGCTTGGACACGCATGAGCGTTCATCTGCTTTTGACCATGTGCCTGGCCCTTGCTGGGTGCTGGCCATGCAGCGGGGGTGGCGGTCTCCCTGAGTACGTGGAGGGGGGCTGCGTGGTGGCTGACATGTCCGGGCAGGTGTGTGTGGCAGCTGGGAGCGTAGGAGTGAAATGGGAAATGGGAAGGTGGGAAAGGCAAGACTGGTCCCGGCTCTGACTTGAGCACTGGGGGGTTTGGAGCACTTCGATTTCCTTGTATGGGCTGCGAGCGGCCACCGAGGGTTTCTGAGCAGGGATTAGACGGTGGTTTACGTTCAGCTGTCTTTTGAATCGGCCAGTGGAATTCTCTCTGGTGGAAGAGAAGCTTCAGAAACAGGGCTTTTAGCTGACTGTTCGGGCCCCCAAGGCCCCCATACATAGAGGGTCTTCTTAAAGGAGACCACCGCCCCCCCCCCCCCCCATCCTAAACCCAGAGGGCCAGTCTTTGTAGGGCGAATATCAGTGGTTCTGGACTACAAGTGTTTGGAGAGAAACCAGGACCTGTGCTTTGAAATATTCTTCAAGTTTTTTTTTTAAGTTTATTTATTTTGAGAGAGTGGGGGGAGGAGCAGAGAGAGAGAAAGAGAGAGAGAGAGAGAGAGAGAGAGAATCCCAAGCAGGCTCCACACCACCAGCACTGAGCCCGACTCAGGGCTTGAACCCACGAACCACAAGATCAGGACCTGAGCAGAAGTCAGACGGTTAACCGACGGAGCCACCCAGGCGCCCCCTTCTTAAAAAGTTTTTAAATGAAAGAAAGTGCTGTGTTCCCATCCTAGACACTTAGCGTTTTGGTAACGGTTTCATCTTGGCTGAAAATTTAGCTCGTTTTCAGGTTTTCGTTATTAGCGTGTTGCCAAAAACACCCCCGTGTGCAAATAAGTCTCTCTGTCTCTGATCGGCTTTTTTTGCAGGATTCGGTTTCTGGAAGCGGAATTCCTAGGCCGTTTTTAACACACCGAACGGGTGGGCAGCTCGTCAGATTGTTTTCCAAAACGTATCAGGAGTTGAAACTTGCACCAGGAGGCTTTGAGGGGCCAGTTTCAGAGCAACTACCCGCCAACGCTGGGAATTAAGATTAAACCGGTTTTTTTTTTCCTAATTCAAAAAGATGGAAAATACCTCCTTATTTTAATTTCTAGTGAGCTTCAGTACATTTTCAAGGGTTCACGAGATTTGTGTGTGTGTGTGTGTGTGTGTGTGTGTGTGTGTGTGTGTGTGAGTTTCTTCTTTGGCAAGTTGTTTGTGCCTTTACTTGTTTTTCTGTTGGGGTGTTGGTGGTTTCCTTATCAGTCACTGTGAGGACTTTATATTGATAATATTAACTGTTTTTTTGTTAAGTGGTTAGTATATTTCCTGATTGCCTTTTTTTTTTTAATTTTTTTTTCAACGTTTTTATTTATTTTTCGGACAGAGAGAGACAGAACATGAACGGGGGAGGGGCAGAGAGAGAGGGAGACACAGAATCAGAAACAGGCTCTAGGCTCTGAGCCATCAGCCCAGAGCCTGACGCGGGGCTCGAACTCCCGGACCGCGAGATCGTGACCTGGCTGAAGTCGGACGCTTAACCGACTGCGCCACCCAGGCGCCCCTGTTTGCCTTTTAATATTTGTGATTCCTGGTGTTCTGAGTTTTAAACACGTATGTCGCAAAATCGATTGACTTTTGCTCTTTGTAGTTTCTTTGCCTACGTGCTTAGAAAAAAATTTTCTTTTCTGTCACAAAGTCAGTTAGGTACATGTTCTAGATTGCTTTTCATTGGTTTTCTCCTTATATTTCAATCTTTAACCTGGAATTTTTTAAAAAGGTGGTGTAGGGGCACCTGGGTGGCGCAGTCGGTTAAGCGTCCGACTTCAGCCAGGTCACGATCTCGCGGTCCGGGAGTTCGAGCCCCGCGTCAGGCTCTGGGCTGATGGCTCGGAGCCTGGAGCCTGCTTCGGGTTCTGTGTCTCCTTCTCTCTCTGCTCCCCCACCCCCTGTGCTCTGTCTGTCTCTCTCCCTCTCTCAAAAGTAAATAAACATTAAAAAGAAAAACCCTTTTTTTTCCCCCTGCTTTACTGAGATCCAAGGGACACATAGTGTTGGGTTAGCATCAGGCAATGCGACCTGTTGATTTGATGCGTGTGTATATTGCAAAACAATTACCACCATAGCGATAGCTAACACCTCCGGTCACGTCCGTAATTATCATTTCTTTTTTGTGGTGAGAACATTTAATATATGCTCTTTGGCCACGTTCAAGTATATGATACAGTATTAGCTCTAATCACCATGTTGTACGTTAGAACTCCAGAACTCATTTACCTTCTTCTTCTTTTTTTTTTTTTTTTTTTAATGCTTATTTATTTATTTTTCAGAGGGGGGAGAAAGAGTGAGCGGGCGTGAGCAGGGGAGGGGCAGAGAAGGAGAGAGAGAGAGTCTGAAGCAGGCTCCACGCTGACAGCCGCGAGCCGGACTCGGGGCTCGAACTCACAAACCACGAGATCATGACCTGAGCTGAAGTCAGACGCTTAACCGACTGAGACACCCAGGTGCCCCTCTACTCTCTGTTGTGGAGTTTGGCTTTTTCAGATCCCCCATGTCAGGGAGATCATACAGCATTTATCTTTCCTGGTCTGACTTATTTCACTTAGCATAATGCCCTCAAGGCCCATCCATGCTATGGCAAAGGGCAGAATTTCCTTTCTCATGGCCGGATAATATTCCATTACGTATACCACATCGTCTTTATCCATTCATCCGTTGATGGTTAAAAAAAAAATTTCAGGGGCACCTGGCTGGGCTCAGTCCACGGAGCATGTGATTCTTGATCTCGGGGTTGAGAGTTTGAGCCCTACAGTGGGTGTAGAGATAATTTAAAAAAGTTAAAAAAAATCTTAATTTTTTAAGTTAAACTTAATGTGAATATAGTTTCGTTTTATTTTCTTATTTTTAGCACAGTTTTATTTCAGATTTACAGAGTTCTTACGAAGATAGTACAGAAGTTCCCGTATGCCCAACTCCTTGTTCCTATTATAATATCTTACGTTACTGCGGTACATTTATCATAATCAACCAACCAAGATTGATGTATTATTATTTTAATTTTTTAAAAAATATATATTTTTGAGAGAGAGAGAGACAGAGCATGATTGGGGGAGGGGCAGAGAGAGAGGGGGAGACACAGAATCCGAAACAGGCTCCGGGCTCTGAGCTGTCAGCACGGAGCCCGACACGGGGCTCGAACTCATGAACCGAGCCACCCAGGCGCCCCGACTGACGTGTTGTTATTAACCAAAGTCCGTTCTTTATTCACAGTTCCTCAGTTTTCCCTTCATGTCCTTTTTCTGAATCCCATCCCGGATCCCACATTATATATTCGGTTGCCATGTCCCCTTAGGCTCCTTTGGCTGTGAGAGTCTCTCAGGCTTTGTTTTTGATGACCTTGACGGTTTTGATGAGGATCACTCGGACGTTTTGTCCCTCGGTCGCGATTTGTTTGGTGTTTTTCTCCGGTTAGAGCGGGTGGTGGGAGGGAGAGCACACGTGCAATGCCGTCCAGCCACGGGTGCACGCTGTCGATACGACGTATCACTGTTGATGTTGACCTTGGTCCCACGGCTGAGGCGTCCGTGGTCTCTGCTGCGAAGTGACTCTTTCCTTTCTCCCTTTCCGTACTGTCCTCTTTGGAAGAAAAGTCCCTAGGGGCAACCCACACAGAAGAAATGGGACATTGTGCGCCACCTTATTAGGGGTGGAGAATCTGCATAAATTATTTGGAATTCTTCTGGATCGGAGCCTTGTCCCTTCTTCCCCCTTTATTCGCTCAGCCAATCCTTTACATAGCTTGCATTTATTATATATTTTTTTCGGACACCGGGTTGTAATCCAGTGGTGCTTTATTTTTGTAGCTCTGTTTTTCTTTTTTTTTCTTTTAAATTTTTTTTCAATGTTTTTTATTTATTTTCGGGACAGAGAGAGACAGAGCATGAACGGGGGAGGGGCAGAGAGAGAGGGAGACACAGAATCGGAAACAGGATCCAGGCTCCGAGCCATCAGCCCAGAGCCCGACGCGGGGCTCGAACTCCCGGACCGCGAGATCGTGACCTGGCTGAAGTCGGACGCTTCACCGACTGTGCCACCCAGGCGCCCCTGTAGCTCTGTTTTTCCAGCTTTGGTCATTGGAAGCTCTTTTGTTGGCTCTTGGGTGTGTGTGCAAGTGTGTGTGTGTGTGTGTGTGTGTGTGTGTGTGTGTGTTTGAGCACTATTCTTACTTTCTGGCACTACAGACATTCAAGACCCATCTTCTGTATTTCCTGCCCCAATCCTGGATGTAACAATGTATCCAAGAGCCCCTGGCTCCTTTTATTGAAAAATGGTGTCAGAAAATAGGATCTGGGTGCTAGGGGTGCTGGGGCGTCACTGTTTCTAGATCATTAGCTGACAGAGCAAAGAAATAGGTGCTGTATAGTAACCTGCGTGTATACCTGTAGCTGTGAGTATTTACCTGTGTCTACACTGAGCCGTGCGTGACTTCGTACCGATGCCTCCAACTCTGATTTTGTTACCACGTGGATCATTCCAGCCTCCTCCCCTTGCCGATCTATGAGCCCCGACCCCCACAGGGACAAACCCGGCTCCCAGCCCTGCCCCCCCCCCCCCCCCCCGCAGCCACCTTGCGTTTATTTAACTGTTATGGAACTATTTATGGAACTATTCAGTTGCACTGTACATAGAAGTGGTGGGAGCGTTGTTACTTTGCACCCCACGGGAGACAACCCTGTTAACCAGAGGACAGTTCTTTGGCCTTTAGTCTTACAGACTTATTTCCAGAGCGATTTAGGTCAGTCCCTGATCTGTAATCTTTTTATTCATCTGCTTCCTTTTCAAAATACTCTTGAACATTTATTCTATTACATTTTTTTTTTTTTAGTGTTGATTTATTTTTGAGAGAGAGAGAGAGAGAGAGAGAGAGAGACAGAGCATGAGCAGGGGAGGGGCAGAGAGACAGGGAGACACAGAATCCGAAGCAGGCTCCGGGCTCCGAGCTGTCAGCACAGAGCCTGACGTGGGGCTCGAACTCAGGAACCGTGAGATCATGATCTAGGCTGAAGTCGGTCGCTTAACCAACCAAGCCACCCGGGTGCCCCGAACATTTATTCTTTCAGATGGCAAAACAGAAGAACCGAGTCCACTTCCAAAAAAAAAAACAAAAAAACATTCCTGTTGTGATTTTGCTTGGAATTGTGTGAAATGTTGATTTGGGGAAAATTGTCATTAAATTAAAATCGTCATTGAAAAGTTCGGTTGTTTCCATCTAGGATGCATGCCTCTTCCTTTGTTCACATATTTATTTCCTTTCGTAAGGAGTTATAGTTTTTTTTTCTCCCTTATACGTTCCACCCATTTCTTTTAAAGATCATTTCTAAGTATTTTGTTTTTTGTTACTATTTTGACTAGGAATTTTTTTTCCATTACATTTTTTGCAAATGAGTATTGCTGGTATGTTGGAAAGCAATTCATTTTCATATATTCTGTTTCCAACGTTCTTGCTGAAGTTGTTTTATTTTTTTTAACTAGTTCTAATTTTTTGGGTAATGGCTCAAGTTTCCATTGCCTATCGAAATTATAATATTGTCTTGCTTTTCCCATCAAATATTTCACTGATTTGAAATGCCTTTTGTTCTTTCTCAGCCAGAACTTTCAAAAAAATTTTTATGTTTATTTTTGAGAGAGAGAGAGAGAGAGAGAGAGAAACAGAGTACGAGCAGGGGAGGGGCAAAGAGAGGGGCAGGGAGAGGGGAAGACACAGAATCTGAAGCAGGCTCCAGGCTCGGAGCTGTCAGCACAGAGCCTGATACAGGGCTCGAACCCACGAACCGTGAGATCATGACCTGGGCCGAAGTCGGACGCTTAACGGACTGAGCCACCCAGGCGCCCCCAGAACTTTCAGAACAACGCTAAATACACAAACAACGGCCGTGGTCATTCTCGCCTTGCCTCTGATTGTGCACTGCGATGTGACGTTGGCTCTCGGTTTGAGGTTTTCCTCATCAGGTGAACGAGGATGATGCTTTCATTCCTAATTTACTAAGGGTAAAAAAAAAACCACCCCAAAACACAAAACCCCAAACAGGGATGGGCGCTGAATTTTAGCCAGTGACTTTCTGGCTGTTTGAGGTATTTGTAAGCTCTTTTTCCTGTTGACCTATTGATATGGTTCCTTCGTCTCTAACTGCTTCCACGTTCCTTCCAGAAGCCCTGCTCAGTTGTGGATTATTCTTTCGTATACAGCTGGATTCCATCTGCCAGTGTCTCGTTGGGGAGTTTTGCATTCTGTTTCAGCTCAGATCAGTAAGTGACATTCTTTCTTTGTGCCCTCTGTCAAGTGTTGGCATCAGGGCTTAGCTCTTTTGTTTATTTAAAAGCAATTTTAGGGGCGCCTGGGTGGCGCAGTCGGTTAAGCGTCCGACTTCAGCCAGGTCACGATCTCGCGGTCCGTGAGTTCGAGCCCCGCGTCAGGCTCAGGGCTGATGGCTCAGAGCCTGGAGCCTGTTTCGGATTCTGTGTCTCCCTCTCTCTCTGCCCCTCCCCCGTTCATGCTCTGTCTCTCTCTGTCCCCCAAAAAATAAATAAACGTTGAAAAAAAAATTTAAAAGCAATTTTAATGTTTATTTTTGAGAGAGAGAGAGAGACAGAGACAGAGCGTGAGCAGGGGAGGGGCAGAGAGAGAGGGAGACACAGACTCCGAAGCAGGCTCCGGGCTCCGAGCTGTCCGCACAGAGCCCGAGGCGGGGCTGGAACTCATGAACCGCGAGATCACGACCCGAGCTGAAGTCGAACTCTTCACCGAGTGAGCCACCCGGGTGCCCCTTGTCTTTTTTTTTTTTTTTAAAGTAAGCTCTACACATGGCCCAGGGCTCAAACTCACAACCCCAAGTTCAAGAGTTGCATACTCCATGGACTAAACCACCCAGGTGCCTCTATTTATTTATTTATTTATTTATTGTAAAAATTTTTTATTAAAGTTTTTATTTATTTTTGAGACAGAGAGAGAGCATGAGCAGGGGAGGGGCAGAGTGAGAGGGAGACACAGAATCTGAAGCAGGCTCCAGGCTCCGAGCTGTTCGCACAGAGCCTGACGCGGGGCTCGAACTCACAGACTGTGAGATCGTGACCTGAGCTGAAGTCGGACGCCCAACCGACTGAGCCACCCGGGCGCCCCTCTATTTATTTATTTTTAAGATTAATTTTTTTAAGTCAGCTCCACGGGCCCAGTGTGGAGCCTAACACAGGGCTTGAACTCACGACCCTGAAATCAAGACCTGAGCTGATGGGGCACCTGGGTGCCTCGGTTAAGCGTCCGACTCTTGATTTCAGCTCAGGTCACAATCTCACAGTTTGTGAGTGTGAGCCCTACATCGGGCTCTGCACTGACCGCGGATCCTGCTTGGGATTCTTCCTCTCTCTCTGCCCCTCCCCTGCCTCTGTCCTCTCTGTCTCTCAAAATAAATAAAAACTTAAAAAAAAAAAAAAAAAAAACCTGAGCTGAGATCAAGAGTCAGATGCTCAAACGATTCCGAACTGTACAACCTGTGTGAAGCTCTCCTCTCAGTGTATTTCTTATTTCTATGTGGAATCTCGTATCTTGCAGTGTCTTGTAAATAAATATTAAATTCCACCCTTTTCTTTTTTTTTAATTTTTAAATTTTGTTTTTGAGAGACAGACAGACAGAGCATGAACAGGGGAAGGGCAGAGAGAGAGGGAGACACCGAATCTGAAGCAGGCTCCAGGCTCTGAACTGTCGGCACAGAGCCCGATGTGGGGCTGGAACTCACCAACTGCGAGATCATGACCTGAGCTGATTACCCGATTAACCGGTTAACCGACTGAGCCACCCAGGCACCCCAGGGCTTAGCTCTTTTAGTTAATAACTATAATTATTAAGTTTTCTCCCCAAATTGCAAATTAAAAAAAAAAATTATTCATTTATTTTTTGTGGCCACCTCTACATCCAGCGGGGGACTTGAACTTAACAACCCCGAGATCCAGAGTCACATGCTCTGCTAACTGAGCCCGACAGGCCCCGAATTGTAAAATTAATACACGGTTGTAAAATATTGTGATAATACTGCTCTCAGGGGATACAAAGACTTGGAATAATTTTGCATCCCTCCAGACCATGTGTGCATGTAATTCACTCCTACACATAGATGCGCTTGATTTTTTTATGACACAAAAAATGGGATCATACGATGCATAGTGTTCTGCACGTTGCTTTTCTCCCCCATGCAACACCCCAGCGATCTCTTTCCACGTCAGGAAATATAAATCCACCTCATTGATTTTAACGACTCCAAAAGATGCGACAGAAGGGATCTTCATTTATCTGGGTCCTATCTTGATTTATCCAGCCGCGCCCATATTGTGGGAACTAGATGGCTTCCAGCTCCTTTCCCACAAACACTCACGCGTTTGCAAACATATCCGAACGATAGATCCCAGGCACGCCGTTGCTCTGTGAGGGCACGTGAGCGTTTTCAGTTTTGGTAACGATGGCGAGATTGTCCTCCAGAAATGCTGTACTGCCCCGCCCTCCTGGCACAGTATGAGACTGGGTTTTTCCCACACACCTCGCCGGCATCGGGGGACATCATTCTTCCCTGGTTTGCTAATTTGCCGGGTGTGAAATGGTGTCCTGTCTTAACTTGCATATGTTGGATCGTTGGTGGGTTCCAGCATCTTCTCCGGGTCACCAGGCGCACCGTCAGCTTTCCTCAGGGAGGAGGGGGTGTCAGCCTCCTGTCACCTCGGAGTGCCTTGCTGTTAACCAGCCTCATGAAATAGATCTGATTGGTTCTTGCACTGAGGGGACGGTCCACCACCCCTGGCCGCCCTCCCCCCTCCCCTCCGTGCGTGCTTCTCACCTTGGAGGCTGGGGGCTCTGAGCTGCCTGCGAGCTGTGAGCTGGGTTAGGCACGTCCCCAAGGAGAAGTGGCAAGTTAAGGATGCGGTGGGTCTGAGGGCAGGAGGCTGCCTGAAGGGGCTGGGCTGATGCATTAGGCTGGTCCCCAGGGATCCCTGACAGACCCCCCCCCCCCCATTGACTCGCTCAATAGGCAATTCTCGAAGGATGACCACGGGCCAGGTGGGGCTCCAGCTTGCCGTGGCCCACAGCAAAGGGCCACGTTCGTTAACCACAGTGTGGTCCCTGATACAGAGAGGCCTTAGCTGCTCTGAGAGGTGGGGATACGTGGATGATGTTTGAGCCGAGATAGAGAGGTGCTGGGTGGGTCGGGCAGAGCCCGTCCGGGCTGGGGAGGAGCACTGAAGGCTGAGGGGACAGCGGATATGATGGCTCTGAGGCTGCCAGGAATGTGGATGTGAACGTCTCCTTAAAGACAGCAGGGATTGGCCGATGCGGACACTCGGGGCAGAGCCCGACTCCATTGGGAGTTGGGGGCGAGGGGCCCTCCGTGCGGATCTGGACTCCTGGACACCAAGGAGGAGGTGGAGGAAGGTTCTGGGGCCATACTGGCTCTTTGGACAGTGCCACTTGCCCAGCCGTTTCCTGCCCCCACCGTGTCTGTCCTTTGCGGGCGTTTTCAAGGGAGTCGCGTTCACCCAGCCCTGGGCTCAGGAATTGTGGGGAGCCTAGCAGGCTAGACTTCACTTTCCCCAGCCCCTGCCTGGTAGAAATGGGAAGTCGGTGTCCCCGAGAGGGGATGAAATTGTGCCCGCGATGGTGGCAGACTGTGGGACCCTACCCCGGGGTCACTGCAGCTGGAGGAGGAGGTGGGTGTGAATCCAGAATTGGCCCCAGGACTCCCGCCCTGCTTTTAAGGGGGAGGGGGGAGGGGCAGGCCCCAGGAAGAGTCCTTGACATGAGGTCGTTCGGAGGCCGGACCGGCAGTGCCTGGCTGGAGCCCGGACCGACGTCACGGGGGCACAGGATTCTGGGTAAAGGGTTGGAGCATCACCTGGGTGTGATCCTGTGCGTGATCCTCTCGTGTCCCAGGGGCTCCACACCCTCCTCTGGTCAGGGTGGAAAAAAATCCGCCTGAGGAGAGATGGTTCCAGGCCAGGCTTCTGGGGCTCAGATGCTCAAGGGCGGCACGAGTGGAGCCAAGGTCACGGGTTTAATGATTTTTGCAGCCGGGCGGTCGTTGAGACCTTGAATGTGGGGCTGGATGGACCCACTTTGAATCCCACCTCTACTGCTTGGGTGGTGGGGGGGGGGTCACCTCACCTCCCTGGGCCTCAAATTCTCATCTGTGAAATGGGGACAATAAACAGTTGCCTTCTCAGGGCAGAGAACGGCACCTGGTGCTTCGTACATATTAAAAGGGTGGTAACCGTCCCCATCATCATCGTCACCCTTGTTTTTGGAGGCAGCCCAGCCGGTGGCAGAGGGGGCCTTGGGGGCGAACAGGTGGGTCTGGACGTTGTGCCCTCCTCCAAATTCATGTCCTTCCTAGAACCTCGGGATGCGACCTTATTTGGACAGAGGATCATTGCAGGTGCGATGAGTCAGGATGGGGTCATACTGCAGTAGAGTGGGCCCTTATCCAACACGATCGATGCCCTCATAAGAAGGAGAGACGCAGGGACAGCACAGGGAGAAAGCCCTGTGACAACGGGGGCAGGGCCCGAGTGCTTTCCCAGCCAAGGAACGCCGAGGGTTGCTGGTGTTGCCTTCAGAGAGAGCACGGCCCTGCCGACACCCGGATTGTGGACTGCTGGCCTCAAGAACTGCAAGAAGGGAAGTAGTTCTGTTGTTAAAAGCTACTGAGTTTGTGGTGGTCTCTTACGGTGGCCCCAGGACACTAGCACAGACGTTAACTATCGCTTACCAGCTGTTTGACCTGCACTGAGGGCGTTGTCTCCTCTCTAAGTCTTGGTATCCTCCGTGGTTACAGGGAGATATTTATTACGAGAACTGAGCTCAAATTAGCAATATCATGCTAGCCAGGCCAGCATGCTAAGGGGTGGGGTGATGAGAGCTTTTTGTCCAGAGCCAGCCCTGCCTGGACAGGGTGAAGGAAGGAGATGGGGAGGCTCGCGAGACCCCTTTCAGTGGGTAAACTCATATGGGGACGTGTCAGGTGGCTTGGCCTCTCCTGCCCTGTCCTGGCACCTCAGTCTGTCCCGCTGGAAGATGGGTCTTGAAATGGTCATCCTGCTGAGAATACCCGGTCCTGGTGGGGTTTCAGGATGGATGAGGTGCAGCCGGGCCCAGGAATGACAGATGAAAGCTAGAGGCCAGCGTGAATTAACGACAAGAAGGCCTCTCTCTTTCTGCCTGCCGCTGCGGAAGGGAGGGTGGCGGGGAGACCAGGTGGCAAGGAGACCTCCAGCCCCCCAGCCCCTTCTTGGCATCTGGGAAGCCAGCACTGCCGTAGGGTGTTGGGACCTTCAGTAACACCCTGTGCCCGGAGCCGGTTTGGGGATTATCTCTTCAGTAAAAGGAAGAAATCCCAGATTTTGCGTGTGTGTGTGTGTGTGTGTGTGCGCGCTCTCCTGAGAGCGTTCTTGATTCAGATGTTGAGGCAGGCATTTAAAAAACTCTTGCCTTCTGGGGCGCCTGGGTGGCTCCGTCGGTTAAGCGTCCAACTTCGGCTCAGGTCATGATCTCACGGTCTGTGGGTTCGAGCCCCGCGTGGGGCTCTGTGCTCACAGCTCAGAGCCTGGAGCCTGCTTCCGAGTCTCTGTCTCCCTCTCTCTCTGCTCCTCCCCTGCTCATACTCTGTCTCTCTTTCTCTCAAAAATACGTATGGAAAATAAAACAAAACCTTTTGCCTTCCATCTTAGCCGGGGTCGTGCCCTCCGTCTTGAGAGCAATCAGGGACACTTTTGTCCGTCTGGCCAACCCTGTCTCAGTATGGCCAACTCCTCTGCATGCCCCAAATAACCACATTCGTTCCCTGCTTCATTTTGTATTTGTTTCCCTGGGAGACGGGCAGCCAGCGTGTTGTAGGGGGAGGGTCTGGGATTCGGCACATGTTCGCTGTGTGTTGATCGTATGCCTGGCCTTGTTCTGGGACACAGGTAATAAAGGTAAGTGAAACTTTGTTCCGACCTGGGGCTGCTCAAGCAATTTGGAGTTCACTGATGTGTTTATTCAGTTACTTATTTGAACCGGGTTTGTTGAGCGCTTACCGCTGAGCTCGGCTCGAGGCCTGCGGTGGAGAACAGAAGAAGGGGTCACCGTCCGTGGGGGAATATCCTGTCATTCTTGCACCAGATCTTCCCAGCTGACCTTGAAGGACTCCCATCTCCTCTCTGGACTTCAGTTTCTCCGTCTTTAAGAAGATGGGAGTTTTGGATCTCTTTATCGTCAGCCTCGTTAGGTTTGGCACATAGGTTTGTGGTCACATTGGTTTTATTTGTTTTTTTATTACAATTTTTTAAAATGTTTATTTATTTTTGAGAGAGAGGGTCAGAGCGTGAGCGGGGGAAGGACAGAGAGAGAGGGAGACCCAGAATCGGAAGCAGGCTCCAGGCTCCGAGCCATCAGCCCAGAGCCCGACGCGGGGCTCGAACTCACGGACCGCGAGATCGTGACCTGAGCTGAAGTTGGACGCTCAACCGACCGAGCCACCCAGGCACCCCCGGTCAAGTTGTTTGTTCCCAAGTCCGTTCTTGCTGGAGACGGGATGATGGAGGCTGTGGGAGGCAGGATAGATGGTTATTTCGGTAACCCACAGAACCTGTAAATCCATTATTTGACACAAGCAAGGGGGCCTCGCTCGTGTAGTCAAGGTAGGAATCTTGACATGGAGAGATTATCCCAGATTATCTAGGTGGCCTCACTGTACTCACGAGCCTCCTTGTAAGAGGGAGGCAGGAGATCAGGGTCACAGAAGGAGATGCCGCAGAGAAGCAGACGGGAGAGAGAGGGGCTTTGAAGATGTAGGAGGGGCCACAGTCCCGGGAACGCAGGCGGCCTCTAAAAGCTGGAAAAATCAAGGAAGCAAATTTTCCTTTAGAGCCTCCAGAAGGGACGTGGCCCTGCTGCTACCTTAACTTTAGCACTTCTGACCTCCAGAAATGATGTGTGTTGTTTTAAGACACTAAGTTTGTAGTGATTTATTAAAGCAGCAGTAGGAAACTAACACAGAGGCCAACCTGAAAATCCCTTCCAGGGCTTTCCAGTGAACTCGGACAAGCCTCCCTGGCTCCTGAAATTTTCCAAGTCTGTGTTAGCCACACGGTCCCTGGCACTCCTCATGCGCTGGCCCAGTGCTTGGGACGTAAGGAGAGGATGTCCCTGAGCATTGCTGAGGGGTGTGGGGGAATCAGGACGAATCTTCCAGAAGAATCTTCCTGTCTCCCAGAGCGCAGACTCTCCGAGAACAGCCTTGGTCGTGGAAGGCTAGACCTTAGATGGTAGTTCTGGCATCCTCCCCCCCTCCACCGTAGCCCCCCCCCCCCCACTTTGGGTTTCTCAATCCGGTAAAATTGTAAAAAATAAAATAAAATAAAAATAAAAAAGCTAAAAGGAAAGAAAAGCAGAAGGAGTTGACAGGGGTGACCAACCTTTGACCTTGCCAAGTAGAACCGTGAACAGAGTCAACTCCCCGAACAATCATTGTCCCTCAATGAGAGAGGGTGATCCTCAACCCCCCTCCCAAACCCCAGGGAGGAAGCGCATAGACGTTACAATAATGGGGAAGCCCTTCCAACTGCTGTTTCATTTATGATAACTCACGTCGCCAACTTTATTCTTATGTTGCCGCAAATGGAAGAGAAGGTGGTCAGCCTAGTGCTGGCCCAACGCTGGGGCTGTCGGGGCAGCTGCTGTCCCTAGACCACCATGGGGGTGGGCGGGGCCAGCCAGAGTCAGCCCTGGGCTCCCAGGGGCTGTTCCCCAGGTTGCAGGCAGTGAGCCGTCAGTGTGGATTCTTGAGCAGGGGCGATGTGAGGCAAACTGGGCGCAGGCCGGCCTCTCTGGCGTTGGCAGGTGGATGGATGAGCGGCTGGCACGCCTGGAGCTGGCGAGGACCGTTACGAGCTTCCTGAATTTGCTTCCAAAGTCTTTACAAATGGCCTTGCCTCTGACCCAGCAATCCTGCTTAGGGGAGCGAATGCCACGGAGACGGCCGAGCTGGTGCTTAAATGCCATGGATCCGAAGGTGTTCTTGATCACGCTGCTCTTTTTAACCATCGGAAACAAAGCCATGTGAGATTGGGCAAGTCCGCTCATGGTCATTTATGCAAAGGAAATACTTCAGAGTCATTAAAAAATGATTTTGGACTGAGCATTTGGCCTTCTGGAAGGTTGCTCAAAATACGTTGTTCAGTGAAAAGAATCAGGTTAAAAATAGTATGTTATTTATACTTTAGTAGAAATTCTGCCTGAAAGAGTATGCATGCATTGTGAGATGTATATTTACAAATCTGCATGGAAGTTTTGAAGGTCACGTATGAAAATCAAAATGACTGTCTCTGGTTGGTAGAATTCCTTTCTCTTTCTTTCTGTTTTTAAGTTTATTTATTTACTTAGAGAGAGAGAGAGAGAGCACACCCATAAGTGGAGGAGGGGCAGAGAGAGAGCGCGCGCGGGCACGAGAGAAGATCCCAAGGAGGCTCCGTGCACTCAGCACAGAGCCCGATGTGGGGCTTGAACTCATGAACCATGAAATCGCGACCTGAGCCGAAATCAAGAATCGGACGCTTGACCTGCTGAGCCACCCAGGCACCCCAGAATTCCCTTCTCTTTCCATGCATCAGGACAGTTCACAGGGAGCAGTGCTCAACAGCTCAGTGTCTGGAGTTGTACAGACCTGGGCTCATCCGTGCCACTTGCTGGCTGTGTGTCTTTGGGCAGATTACTTAACCTCTCTGGGCTTCCGTTTTCTCCTCTATAAAATGTGGGTAAGACTGAGAGCTACCAGGTGCCAGGGAGGACTCAGTGAGCTAACGCTCTGGGAACATCTCGGCACGTGGACTGGTCCTTAGTCAGTGCTTAGTAAACTAGTGTCATTTTTTAAAACATCGGACGTGTATTATTACGTAATAAAGCAATAACCAACATTGAGTCAAATCACTCACTTTTCTCCGTCAAACTAGAGTTTGAGGCCCTCGTGTTGGAGCAAGACTGTCTTGCCCTGTGCCTTTTGTGAGACCTCACGCTGGAGCATAGGCAGTCGTGTGGCCGTGGGGGCTGGGCTGGCTCCTGTTCGCCAAGCCTTTGCTGGGTACCAGAATCCATGGGTGGGGGTGTCCCTCCCTGGCCCCACCAATTCTTACAATGATGGCTCTCAGCTAGGATAGATGGTGTTGTTATATGCCTCATTTTACAGCTGGGGAAACTGAGGCTGGACACAGTGAGGTCAGGTCTGGGGGACCCCACGGCTGAAGGATGGAGCCAGCATTGCAGTCAGCTCTGTCTGGGGGCAAAGCCTGAGGGTTTGGTCGAATCAGTTACCGCAGAGTTCAGAAAGTAGGGGTGTGGAGGGGGGAGGCTTGGTAAAGGCTGGAACAGCTGAGGGAGGGGTGCTGGACATGACGAATACATTCAGAACACAGAGGCAGGGGCCCTCAGGGGACCATGGATTCTTAAAGTGCCCGGCAGAAGGGCTGCTGTCCGCACTCTCCCTTGAGAATTGTGTGGATGAATGCCGGATGATTCCACAGGCTTCCTTCCCTAAGAAGGACCAAGGTCTGCTGACTGGTTGATGAGTGTGGGAATTTTGGGGGGTGCCTAGAATTTAGAATTCTTCAACTAAAAACGGTCCATTATTAGAGTTCACCGAGGACTCAGAGGAAATACTTTCCTAAGAAACTTGACATCCACGAACCTTGTAAAACCCCCATTGTGCATACGTCCGTAGGGTGGGTTGGAATTCCGGGTCTCCGTGGCGAGTTGGAATTCTAGCCCCGTTTTCAGTGCACTGGTAGCCTTGCCTTAGGTTAGCTGTGACTTTCAAGTATGGCTGTTAAAACAAACCTTTTTATTGGGGGAACATTCCGAATACACACAAAGGAAGCAGAGCAGAGTAATGAATCGGCATATACCCACCACCAAGTATCCAAACCGCTCTCGTTCATCTATACCTCTTCCCACCCTCCACCCCAACTCAGTGATGATTGCTGTCTTTAGCTCTGGTTTTAGGAGGTAAAAATTTACGTACGCTGAAATGCACAAATCTTTGCTTTGCACTTTGGAGAGACCATATACCCGCGGAGCCCCCATTCCTGTTACCATATAGAACATTTCTGCCGTCCCAGACAGTCCTTTTGCCTCTCCCCAGTCCCCAGACAACCCCCGTTCTGATTTTTTTCCACCTTGGAATAATTCTGCCTGTTCTAGAACTTCTATAAATGGAACCATTAAACACGCACTCTTTTGTGTCTGGCTTCTCTCGTGCGGTGTTACGTCTGTGAGATTCATCACGCGGTTGCTTGTATTGGTAGCTTGTTCTGTTTTCTTGCTGAGCAGTATTTGATTATACGAAGAGACCACAGTTTGTTTACCGTTTCTTTGGTTGATGGACATTGGACCGGTTTCCAGTTCTGGGCTATTGTGAGTACAGCCGCGGTGAACGTTTGAGTACAAGTCTTGGTGTAGACATATGTTTTCATTTCTCGGGAGCGAAATGGCTGGATCGAATGGTATGTGCATGCTTGATGGTTTTAGAAAGTTCTCTTGGCCTTCCAAAGTGGTTGGACCCTTTTGCATTCCCACCGGCGGTGGACGGAAGTTTCAGTTGCCCTGTGTCCTCGCCTGCATTTGGTGCAGTCAGCCTTTGTAATTGAATTCTGTTCTTTTTAAATGAGCTAACAGGGGCGCCTGGGTGGCTCAGTCGGCCAAGCATCCGACTTCGGCTCAGGTCACGATCTGGCGGTCTGTGGGTTCGAGCCCCGCGTTGGGCTCTGTGCTGACAGCTCCGAGCCTGGAGCCTGCTTCCGATTCTGTGTCTCCCTCTCTCTCTGTTCCTCCCTTGCTCGTTCTCTGTCTCTCTCTGTTTCTCAAAAATAAACATTAAAAAAAAATTTAAATGAGCTAATAAATGGATGGAGTTTCTGGAAGATTTCATTCTTGTTCATCAGCCTGGCGTTGGACAGCTCTCTATTCCTTCGTCTTTCCAGAATTCCTTTCCCACTGATGGTGATAGAGACGGCCGTGTTCAGAGAAGATTAGGGACCGTGGTTTTGAGGTTGAGCAGGGCGGGGGTTGCCCTCCGTCTCGCCTCTGCGCTCCCCTGGAGTTCTGGTCTGGTTTGGAGCAGGGCAGGGGGCTGAGTAGCCTGACCTCCCTTCCAGGTCAGATCCTGGCAGGCCTGGAAGTCTCTCTCCCTTTGGGGGTGGGGGGGGGAGGGGGTCTCTGGGGCCCAGGCTTCACCCCCTTTCCCCCTGGTGGCACGTCTTGTAACTGTTCCCCCACCCCACGGAGGCGCTGCGTCTGGGAATCCAAGCCCACCCGGGCCTCTCTCTCTTTTCCCTGCAGATATTGGCCCGGTGACCCTCACGGCAGACCCGGCGGTGTTTCAGAGGGAGCTGAGAGAACTCTATGTGCAGGTGGGCCGCCCTGCCCCTGGCTGCCGCCCGCCCCCCGCCTCCTGCCGTCCTTCCCAGTCCGTGCAGAGGCCAAGGTCTTTACCCTACCCGCTGGCCAAGATGGCGGCTCCCTGAACCGCCATCACCTGCCTCCCAACACTGCCTGGGGCCTGCACCCCAGCTGGGGGGGCCCGGAGAATCTGTACTTCTTGGGGTTCCTTCCTTTATTCGGTGAACCAAGTACCGACAGGAGTCCCCGTGCCTGGCACGTAGTAGGTGCTTATTATTCAGTGAACGGACGAAGCGGTAGCTGAAGGCGGATGCGAGGGGTCTCAGTGCAGACCCCCAAAGTCTTGAGCACCTTGGTAAAGCATCTGTCCTTCCCCGCCTCCCGCCGCTGAGGACAGCAGCTTCCTGAAGGCAGGGGCCCCACGTATCTGGCTCACCGCCAGGTCCCCTAGGACTCAGAACGGGGCCCCGTGCCTGGAGGGGACAGGAAGCGCTTGTGGGCCGGATGAACGGGCCCGGGAGAGATGCGTTACCGAAAAGTGACCCCGTTGCTGGGTGTGCAAAGCTGTCGAGGCGGGACGCGCTCCCTTCTCGCGGAGCTCCCGTCCGTGGGCCGGGAGGGCGGGAGCGTGTGTTGGTTGGTTTGGGACTGATTCCGGGGCAGAGAGGATTCGGGGGGAGGGCTGGCTGAGAATGGCGTCCTCTGCCCAACGCCCACCTCTCTCTCTCCCGGCCGCCCCCTGTACCCTCCGTCGTCCAAGCCTTGACCAACACGTGGCTTCTTTGGGGCATCTGTTAGACGTCCCGGAGGTCCCCTCCCTCCTCTCCATCTTGCATCACTCACCGCAGTGGTAATTAAAGAACCGTGTCGTGCTTGTTAGCGCTTAGAGCAGGCCCCCACGGGAGGGACCCCGCTCTTGCGTGGGTGAGCGAGCGAGCAGATGGTACGGGCGGGGACAGAAGCCGGACAGAGGGGATTGCCCCCCTCCAGCCCCCCCCTGCCCCCCGTCGGTGTCAGAGGTCTACCTGGGTGGGCCCCACCTGGAGGAGCTGGGTGGCGGCCCCTGACACACCCCTGCCCTGCAGGGAGGCGGTGACTGCCCAGAGATGAGTGTGGGAGCCATCAAGGCTGCCGTGGAGGTGGCCAACCCCGGCTCCTTTATCTACGTCTTCACGGACGCCCGCGCCAAGGACTACCACAAGAAGGAAGATGTCCTGCGCCTCCTGCAGCTGAAACAGTCACAGGTGAGTGGACCGGCCCGGGGAGCTCGAGCGTGGGGGCCCCAGGGGGGTCCTGAGGAAGCTGGGGTCCCCGGCGCAGGCAGCCCGGGCCCCCACCTGCCGAGCGGAGGGCGGCAGCTTCTCGTCCAGGGTCTCCGCCGGCCCTGGAGGCCGAGCCGGTCTGGTGAAGTCCAAGTGTGTTCTCATGCTCTGGGCCCCCCGCCCGCCAGGGCTCCCGCCGCCTGGCGAGGCTCATTCTTGATAAAGACCACGCCACCCCCCACTCCCCTCGCGCCCTGTCAGAGTCTGTGCGATCCGTCTTCCTCCTGGCGTCGCCTCTGCTCCCGTCTCTGCAGAGCGAGGCGCCCTCTTCCCAGTGCCTCGAGGTCTGGACTCTCTGCTGGGGCTTTTGCTTCTTGTGTTCACAGCCAGGGCTGGGGGAGGGGTGTGCACGGGACGGGAGAAGGGCCATCTGACTGTGTGACCTCCTCGGGTGAAGCTCTCGAGAGCTGGGACAGCTTCTCTGGTCTCCCGTCTAGAACAAACTCCATTCTCCAAGGTTCTTCTTCTTCTTTTTTTTTTCTTTAAAAATTTTTTAATGTTAATGTATTTTTGAGCGAGAGAGAGAGCGTAAGCAGGGGAGGGGCAGAGAGAGAGGGAGACACAGACTCCGAAGCAGGCTCCGGGCTCTGAGCTGTCAGCACAGAGCCCGACGCGGGGCTTGAACTCATGAACCGTGAGATCGTGACCTGAGCCGAAGTCAAACAGTCAACCTTAGAACCCACGGTTTTTCTAAGTGTGTGGCCTCCAGGGGCTACTGCTCGGGGCCAGCCGATTTCCATCCGCTTCCTTGTTGTAGATTTAATAATGGCTCCCAGTGGCTCAGTCGGTTAAGCATCTGACCGCGGCTCAGGTCGTGAACTTGTGGTTCGTGGGTTCGAGCCCCGCGTCGGGCTCTGTGCTGACAGCTCGGAGCCTGGAGCCTGCGTCGGATTCTGCGTCTCCCTCTCCCTCTTGTTCACACACTCCCTCTCTCTCTTTCTCTCTCTCAAAAAAAAAAAAAACATTAAAATAATGGCTCCCATGTATTGAGGCACCTAGTATGCCTGGCCCTGTACCACACCCTTGACCTGCGTCGACCCCGATCCCCTGGGGTGGGCGCTCTCATCATTCCCATTCTACAGACGCATCCGCTGAGCCCGGAGAGGAAGGGGCTCGGCCCAGGCCCCTCCTCCCTGGTTCTGGCCCTGCCACTCCACTCACCCCTGAAGAAGGTGGCCAGGGAAGCCACCTGTGTGTCCCTCTTCCAGGTGGTCTTCGTGCTGACGGGGGACTGTGGTGACCGCACCCATCCCGGCTACCTGGCTTACGAGGACATCGCCGCCACCAGCTCCGGGCAGGTGTTCCACCTGGACAAGCAGCAGGTGACCGAGGTGAGCCTTCCCTGACCGTCCTCGCCCCTGGGCGGCTGGGCTTGGTGGTCAGGTAGCTGTGCCACCCGTGAGCAGTGCTCCCCCTGTGGCCAGCGCAGTGAGTGCTGTGCTCCGGGCTGTATGAGGTCCTCTCGCCAGCCCCCCCCCCCCAACCACCCCCCCCAAAGGCAGGTGCCGCAGACTTCCCGATGTCGCAGGTAAAGAGGCTGGAGCTCGAAGAAGCACCCTGGGTCCCACAGGTGGTCGGGGCTGGCCAGATGGACCTAGCAAAATTTGCCAACAGTTGGGGGGGGGCGGGGGTACGGGGTGAGCTTCTCCGCAGAGTCGGGGAACCCAGGGGTGGGTGGAGGAGTGGGTGGGGGGCAGGGGGCGTCCGATTCAGGCTGTGTTGCTGGGGCAGAGAGTCCTGCTGGGGAATGAGCAGGCAGGCGCTTGCTTGGTCCTGTGTCCTGAGATGCAGGGTTGTCAGTGACCTGGCGTCTGTACCCTCGCCGTGTTCTCGAACTGGGGGCCTGCCCTTCCTCTCCTCCAGGCCCCATTGGCCGCTCAGAACTTGCCCTTCCTTCCCTCTCCCTGCGCGTCTGCCTGCTCCCTTTCAGGAGCCAGAGGGATCCTTCCAGTGACATGCTCATAAATGTTCACAACTGCGTCCCTGGAAAGAATAAGAATGTCCGTATCCATCTCCCTCATCTGACCAATGAGCCTCTCCGTTTGCCCCCTGGAGAAGGTCCGGGCCCTTATCCAACCCCGTGGCCCGTGTTCTCCCCTTTTGCTCACCGCTGCCACCCCACTGGCCTCTGCTGTTTCTTCAGTGCCCCGCGTCTTTCTACCCCAGGGCCTTTGCTCATGCGGCTCGTTTTTCCCACTTCTCCTCCCCTGGCTCCTCATTTTCCCGGTCTTAGCTGACATGCTGTCCCCCTTGGGAGACCTCCCTTGATTTCCCTTCTTGTTACTTAACGCCACTAGGCTGTGAGCTCCCTGACAGACCGGCCCTTACGGGTCCTGTATCCCGGGTCCCGTCTGCTGCCGTATCCCTGGCACCTTATGCAGCCCCCAGCGTGGAGCAGGTGCTCAGTAAATAGCCGGTGGGTGGACAGATGCGGGGTCCCTTGCGCCCGAGGCCCTGGGAGGAGGAAGGCAAGAGAGATTGTGTGTGTGAGGCAGGCCCTGGCCCCAGCCAGCCCTGCTGTAGCCTCCAGGGGAGGGTTTTTTTTTGTGTGTGTTCTGTATTTATGCTCTCCGGGGCCGTGTTTAGATTAGCGTGCCTTAACTCCCTGTTGACAGATGGCGTTTATGGCTCTCCGCGACACATTGGACTTTATTCTTTGGCATGTGCACCTCCTCTGGCGCTGAGCCGCCCAAGTGAGGGTGGGAGGCACTGAAGAGTGGAGGGATGGCTGGGTCCTTGTGTGGGGGGAGACCTATTTGGGTGGGAGCTGGGTGCTTGTCAGCGGCTAATCAGACAGTGCGGTGCCGGGCAGGGTAGAGGAGGACGGCCCTGCCCGGGTGTGTGGGGCTGGGCTCTCCTGTGCTCTCTCTCGAGGCGGGGAAGTTGGGGCGACTCCGCTGGCTCCTGGCCATAGTGCCCAGCCTTCTGTTGTGGGAGCCTGACTCGGCGGTAGGTGTCTCACTTGGTGGGACCTCCGGTGGCCCAGCATTGGCTGCCTCTGGGTAGCGGCCTGGATCCTCCTCCTTCCTGGCCACAGAGCTGCGTCATTCCAGATGTGCCCAGACATTCGGCAAGCCTGAGAAAGCGGCCGGGGCACCCGGGAGAGGGAACGGTGTCTTTGCCCAAGCCAGGGGGGGCTCCAGCTGAGAGAATGACTCCTCAGAAGTTGTGGGAGTCCCTAAATTATTGCCTGTGTCGTTAGCCCCTTCGCCTTCCCAAGGTACGTCCCATGTGGCAGGAGCGACACGTTCTGTAATCTCTCTTCCCTTCGCTGACCGTGCACCTGCTACGCTCACCGCGCACAGCTTCCGGTGCCGGGCGCAGAGACCGAATCCGTCCAGGTCCGGTCTCGGTGCTTCTGAGCCTTTACTTTCTTCCGGTTGTGGGGTTGGCCCTCTGGGATTCCAGGGTCGTTAAAGCAAGGGGAAGATCCTCTCCCCCTGGCGGGGTCAGTTCGGAGCTTTTGCCAGCCTTCAGTGGACGGGGGAGGCAGGCATCATGGCCCCTTGGGGGTGTGCATTTCTGGTCTCGGCTGAGCTAGGTCCAAGCCCCCCCTTGCCCTGGCAGAGTGGGCCGGAATTGCTGGGCAAAGCCCCTCATTCTGAAGCTTTCTCTGGCCCTGGGAAGTCCATTCTGGGGGCCCAGACCCTGCCCCTGTTAGCACCGGCCCCAGAGATGACTTCATCCCGGACTCTTCCCGGAGAGGGCAGCCCGGTGGAGGTTTAGGGCCGCATGCCGGCTTCGGACCCCAGCCCTGCCACCTGGCTGCCGTGTGACCCGAACTCAGTCCTTAACCTCTCTGGGCCTCCGTTTCCCCCTGTGCACGGCTGGGTTTTTGAGAGCCCCTGCCCGGTGAGACGGGGGCGCTGTCCGGACAGGCACCCGGAAGCCCTTGGTGAGAGTTCGTGACGGCTGTGGCTCCAGCCCCCTGCTTTGGTGTGAACCCGTGCCAGGTTCCGGCACACCCCCGTGGACAGTAAGGGCTCCCTCGGAAAAGGTTCTCAGGACCCGAGCGCCCAGCGGTGGCGCCCAGCTGGCAGGGGCTGGTGCCCTCTCTCCATCACTGCCTGCCGGGCTTCCTGACCCAGGCTCCACGGTCCGGTCCCAGCTCTCTGCTCTGCGGCTCTCGGGCCCCGTAGGCCCCTGGCCTCCCCGCTCGGCCTCCTCGGCTGGCCTGGCTGTCAGGCGTCTGGGGGAGGGGCCCCAGGGGATGATTTATCTGCCGTGAAAGGCCCAGCGGCAGCCATCTGGCCAGGGTAGCAGCTCCAGATTCTTTCCATCCTTCCCTATCGGTGACAGAGAGATGAGCCCCATTGCAGCACGGGCTCGCGGGCCCCCGGTCCCACTAACATCTGGAAGCCATTGTCTTCGCCAGATAAACATTGAGCTGGCTTGATGAAGGCACTCTGCTCCGAGGGCTCCCCAGATTCCGCTTGGAGCCCTGGGGGGATTGTAGGGTCCAGGAAGCCTGTCCACAGGCCTGGACGCACAGGGGATCCGGGTGGCTGAGGGCAGCGCCCTGGTGGTGACGGGCTTAGGGCAGACCCCGTGGGCACGCCGCCGCCTGGTGGGGTCCCTGGCACTGAGCTCAGTCTGAGCCTTCGCTGCCGGTCGGTAGCCTGGACTCCTGGGCACCGTCCCTCCGTCCTCCTAGAACAAGCTCGTAGTGACAGTTGCAACGCAACAGTGCGTGTGATTTCTCTGGGTAATTGTCAGCTGGTGCAGCCACCGCCTCCAGGCAGCTTTGCTCGGTTGTGATTTCCTCCCGACCCCTGACAAGGCCCGGCCCCGGGGGAAGACGACAGTGGTCCCGGAGCTGTGGCAGCAGCTGCCTCACCTCGCTGGCTTCTGTCCGCCTCTCCAGATGGGAGCCTCGACTGCCGCTTCCTCCCGCCAGCCCCCGTGTGTGCGCAGAACCTTTCCAAGGGAAACATTACTTAGAAAGCTAGACGAGCGGGCGCCTGGGTGGCTCAGTCGGTTAAGCATCCGCATCTCGGCTCAGGTCATGATCTCACGTTTTCGTGGGTTCAACCCCTGCCTCAGGCTCTGAGCACTGACTGTGTGGAGCCTGCTTGGGATTCTCTCTCTCTCTCTCTCTCTCTCTCTCTCTCTCTCTCTCTGCCCCTCCCCTGCTCAAGCTCTCTCTGTCTCTCTCAAAACAAATCAAATTGAAGAAAAAAAGAAAGAAAGCTGGGCGAAACAGAAGAAAGAGGGACCTCTAAGTATACAGAGAAGTGAGTTTTCGGAACCTGGGATTCGTATCCTGTAGTAACTGAAATCCAGCTGCAACGTGTAGATGTTCCAGCTCAGTCTGGACAAAATGTATTCACTTTTTAAATCTCGGGCACTTTCTTCCAATTCTCTTCTTTCCCTTTTCTCTCTCGCCGGCGATCGCACAGTAGGACTCTGATGCGGAGCAAGGTTGGCCGACATGTAGCACACGAGACCCGCTTTCGGACCCCGTATCCCAGCAGACATGACCCATCAATCACAGAACGTCTTCTCACTGAAGCTGAATGCGGTTTCGACTTTTGCCAGACAGTATCCCAGGAAGCTACTTCCAGATTAGATTTGACTGGCGATTGATGAGGTTTGATTAGATTGATCAGAATTGGCGAGCGCCAGGGTACCCCTGTGGTTGCCTAGGGGTATAGATTCAAGTCATGGCGTACTTGTTTTTTTCAAGGACTTTTTCTTTACAAAAAAAATATGATCATGGAAGATGTTAAAGAAAAGTCAGAAGAAGATAGGAGAAGGAAGAAAAACAAAGAGGGAGGGAGGCAAACCAGAAGACAGACTCTTAACTGTGGAGAACAAACTGAGGGTTGGTGGAGGGAGGCGGGTGGGGGAGGGGCTAAATGGGGGATGGGGACTGGGGAGGACGCTTATGGGGAGGAGCACTGGGTGTTGTACGTGAGTGATGAATCACTAAATTCTGTTCCTGCAACCAGTGTTGCACGATGTGTTAACGAACCAGAATTTATTTATTTATTTAAAAAAAAATTTTTTTTAACGTTTATTTATTTTTGAGACAGAGAGAGACAGAGCATGAACGGGGGAGGGGCAGAGAGAGAGGGAGACACAGAATCGGAAGCAGGCTCCAGGCTCTGAGCCATCAGCCCAGAGCCCGACGCGGGGCTCGAACTCGCGGACCGCGAGATCGTGACCTGAGCCGAAGTCGGACGCTCAACCGACTGAGCCACCCAGGCGCCCCTAACGTACCAGAATTTAAATCAAAACTTGAAACAAACAAAAAAGAACCTATGTCCCAATTAGATTCAGCACCTAACATGTTTACCCCGCCTGCTTTATCTGTCTCTTTCTATGCCTTTTGTTGAACCGTGACACCTTACCCGTAAATAATCATGTGTGGGTTTTTTAAAAAAATATATATATATATATGATCTTGGACACAGCCCACGATATCCTCTAATAAAATGAATAGTATTCTGCTGGTATCGTCCGATGCCAAGTTCATATTCAGTTTCCCCAATTGTCCTCAAAATGTCTTCGGTAACACGTTTTGTCAAATCGGGATTTAATCAGGGGCTGTGCATTTCATTCACTTGTTGTGTCTGTTACGTCCGCTTCCATCTGGAACAGTCTACCCTTTTTTTAATGCCACTAACTTGCTGGAGAGGCATCGGCTGTACAGTATCCCGTGTTACGGATTCATCTGATTGTTTCCTTATGGTGTCATTAATTTGTTCCCTCACCCGCCGTATTTCCCCTAACCTGCCAGTTAGCTCTCAGGGGCTGATTGATGGGAGCCAGCATTTCTGGCAGGAATATTTCATGGTTGGTGCTGTGTGTATTTTCTGTTGCATTGCCCCGGGAGGTAAATAATGTCTGATTGTCCCGCTCTTCCTGATGATAGTTTGATTCCTGGTGAAGGTGGTGACAGCCAGCTCTCGGTGCGTTGCAGGGCCGCATTTTTCCCCTTATGACTCAAGTGGTCTGTGGGGTAAATGCTGGGGCTCCGCATGGACGTCCAGTTCCCCACCCGCCTTCCATCTAACGGTTGTGGTGTCCGTGGAGGATGCTTGCATCATCTCTTTCACATTCATTAGTGGCCGTTCTTCCCTGAAAAAAAAGAGCTTTGGCTTCTCCAAAGGGATGGCTTGGTTTTTTGAGGCACAGCGCCTATGGAAAAGGCAGGGATCGCACTTAGTTCTTTGTCTTTAATTAGCAGGTTGCTTTCACTGGTGGCAAATGAGGTTTTATTGTTTTGAATTTCGCTTTTCTTTGAGTATTACGGGCACACGGATTCTTTAAAGTTTATTTATTTTGAGAGAGAGAGAAAGAGAGAGCACGAGCGTGCCCAAGTTGGGGAGGGGCGGAGAGAGAGGACGAGAGAGCGAATCCCAAGCCGACTCCACGATGTCCGTGCAGAGCCCAACACGGGGCTCGATCTCACGAACTGTGAGATCGTGAACTGAGCCGAAAATCAAGAGGCAGACGCTGAACCGAATGAGCCCCCCGGGCGCCCCGGGGCACACAGATTCTAGAGTTCAGTGTGTTTCACTTGATTAAAGTCATTATTCTTTTAGGGGTTCAAGTTGCCCCAGATTTAGCCAATGGGAGCTCTTTTCTCTCTGAGCTTATGGTGCTAATTTGTTGGACGGTGAGGTTCCTGTTTCATTTTGTTTAGTTCAAGAAGCATCCCGTGAAAACCTTAAAGTCACTTGGCCCGGGGCTGGCGAGGGGGGGGGGGGAGGCCCCCTCTGAGTCCTCTTGCCTGGTTTTCTTACTGGAAACTGTGGGATGTGACTGCTACAAAGACAGGGACCGGGATGGAGCTGAGTCAGGTGACTGCCAGGTGAAATCTGGTGGCCCTGGTCAGGAGGTGTGTGCCCTGTCAGACCACACACAGTGAGCACATGCTTCCTGAGTACCCTGTCTGTGCCAGACGTTGAGCTCGGGGCACGGCGGAGGGTCTCTGCCCTCCTGGGGCTCCCAGGCCAAGAGGGGAGACAGGATGAATGTAGCCAGGAGTGGGTTGATAAAGAAGGGGCAGGTCATTTCTGTCAGAGAACAGCGTGTGTGGGGGGAGCTGCCTAGGGAGGCCCGGGGGTTCAACCCTATAAGCGTGGGGAGAGTCAGGGGCACGCTGACCTTGAGCCGGGTTGGACAGCTGCCTAAATCCTAGGACAGGACACGGGGGCTTGAAGATCGTGGTCACGATTTGGAGAAACTCAACAATTTTGTGCTCTGTGAGATAACTTAGACTGGATCCGGGGTTGCTGACATGGGGTCTGTGCATGCACGGGGGTGGCGGGAGGTCTTTGAGAACCCCCCCCGCCCACCAAAATCATACTTTAAATGTGTACTTGGGTGGGGGAGTCCTCGCCTGTTGCCTGCTTTTCAATGGGACCTGTCCAAAACACTTAAGATTTTAGAATGAATAAGCACTTCTAGAAACCAGGGACTTAGGATTTCTCAATGTTGTGAAATGAATCAGGAGGAGACCCCATCTTGGCAGCAGACCCTCTCGGTCCTGCTTAGAGAGTGTGCTACCCTGGCAGGAATGTGGCCTGAGGCCCCTTGGGGGGTGACAGTGAATTACATTGCTCTGGGGGAGATTCCTGATCTCCAGCGTTCATCTGTGGGTAGGAGGCATCAGGAAGGCTTCCTGGAGGAAGTGGTGGGTGCCATAGAAATTGGCCATTCCCTCTGAGCTGCCTCAGTTCAGGCCAGGAGGGTAATGACGTGTGAACTGGCCCTCTTGTAGAGCGGTGGGAGTGTGGGGGTACTGGGTGACCTGGAAAGCCTATACGCTGCCTAAAACCCAGGGTGGGGGATTGGATTCTGCTGGCGACCTGTCAGAGACCTGCCTCCAGTGGGTCAGACACAAGCGGGACCACAGGCACCTCCGCTGGCATCAGCTTCCCATAACCTGCCTCCCAGGTGCTGAAGTGGGTAGAGTCAGCGATCCAGGCCTCCAAGGTGCACCTGCTGTCCACGGACCACAAGGAGGAGGGCGAGCACACGTGGAGGATTCCCTTTGACCCCAGCCTGAAGGAGGTCACCATCTCCCTGAGCGGTCCGGGTCCCAAGATCGAAGTCCGCGACCCGCTGGGTATGTGCACCCTAGGACTGGCCGGCCTCTGCTTTGGCCCCAAGACTGAGCTGGGAGTCCGGGGTGGGACAAAGAGAGAGACCCGGGGTGGCAGTGGGTTTGGACACAAGGCTCTGGGAATAAGGAGGGGGGGGGTGCCAAGTGGAGGGCAGAGGGGGTGCCCATGGTGAGTGAGGAAGCAGGGAGGCTGTTAGCAGCCAAGGGAGGAGAATTAAAACGACAGTCCTGGGGGCGCCTGGGTGGCTCAGTCGCTTAAGCATCAGACTCTGGATTTCACTCAGGTCACCATCTCACGGCTGTGCGATCGAGCCCCACATGGGGCTCCGCATTCAGCTTCACATTCTCTCTGTCTCTCCATCTGCCCCTCTCCTGAGTGCGCCCTCTCTCACGTGCTTGGGTTCCCTTTCTCTCAGTCTCTCTCTCTCTCCAAGAGTAATGACAGTCCCTGGGATGCAAGGTTCATGCGGAGTCTTACCCGTATTCTCTCAGCGGGTCCCTACGGTGGGCTAGCAGACCAGTCGGGGCAAGAATTGGTGGCATGCCACCGAGATGGGAAGCTGGGGCTCTGGGAGGTGGAGTGATTTGTCCAGATCACCCAGGGTCGGTGTGATTTGGACCCAGCTACCTGGCCTCATGGAGCTCCGAGGATGTCCCGGGTCCCCAGGTCTGGAGGCCAGGTGTATGGCCCACACCGGGGGTGGATGAGGCTGGAGTATAGAATGAGGCAAAGGCCCGAGCACCGCCTAAAGCCTTTGTCACTTTCTCTGGGAAGGCTGAGGCTGGTGGCTGGAAAGACCATGGGTTCCTGGCAGAATGGGGCCTCTGTCACAGTCAGGAAAGATGTGGGGACAGAAACCCTTGGGCGTTCCACAGGGAGGATCCTGCAGAAGGACGAGGGCCTCAACGTGCTCCTCAGCATCCCTGACTCTGCCAAGGTCGTGGCGTTTAAGCCTGAGCATCCTGGGCTGTGGTCCATCAAGGTACGGGGCCCTGGTGCCCAGGGAGGGGACCAGTTTCACCGAGCTGAGACACTGTCTCCCTCCTGCCTGTCCCGAGAGCCCTGGGGCCCTGGGAGGCTGGGGGCTGGAACATGGGTGGCGAGGTGGGCGTATCAGTAGAAGCAAAGGGTCCAGAACAGAGGAGGAGTATTCTGCTTTGCACCAGTGAGAGGAAGTAGAGCGGTTTGGGGTTAGTTAGGGAACTTTTCAGAAAGTTGGAGAAGTGATTTGAGGGTCCAGAGGTGGGTGGCTGAGCCGGCTTGAGGTTCAGAAACCTATCCTATGAAGAATGAACAACAGAAGCAAGGGTGACCTTGGGGGGAAGGATGGCTCAGAGGGACAAGGGCTGGCAGGGGGAGCAGGGCCCACTCTAATCTGCAAGGTGCTGGAGGCCAGGGACTTGGGGTAGGCTGGGCTCCCGGCAGAGTGTCCTGGGATGGGGGAGGCTGCTGCCTTGGAGGGCTGTGAGCTCCTGCTGATTGGACAGACGTTTGTGAAGCACCTGCTAGGCTCCAGGCCCTGGGCTGGGTGTGGGTGCTGCAGGGGAGGGGGCAGCATTGACTCCTGCCCTTCAAACTCTGAGCGGCTTTGAGCCAAGAGCTCCAATGCCAGTGGGGAAGGCAAGGCAGGGCTTAGACCTATAGGGGGACAGACAGAGCTGCAGGTGTTGGGTGGGGGGGAGGCCAGAAGGGCAGAACAGCCTCAGGGGTCCCACTCAGGACACTACCGTAGCTGAGGCTTCTTTTGCTTCATTTGGGGAGCGTCGTGCTGGGCCCCCAGGGAGTAGGTAAGTTGCCCACGTGTCTGTCCCGGTGCTGGGGCACCGGAGGCAGATGCCCTGGTGACATGGGCCGGGGCCTGTGCTAGGTCTATAGCAGCGGTCGCCATTCGGTGAGGATCACAGGCGTCAGCAACATCGACTTCCGAGCCGGCTTCTCCACCCAGCCCTCTCTGGACCTCAACCACACCATTGAGTGGCCCCTACAAGGTATGGTGCTCCGGACCCTGGGGACGATGCAGATCTGCCTTCTGAAGAGGCGGGGCTTGCCTTTGGGAATCGGGGAGCCTTGGGGGGCAGGCTATGAGTGTGTGACTGCAGTGTACCCGGAAGAGGCTGGCTTGAGCCATTCTCTCAGACCACAGTGAACCGAGCCCAGGGCCAGCACCCTCTCCACTGGTCCCCACCCAGGTGACGCCGTGACCATTTACCTTTAGAACACACTCCCTGCCCGCAAAGACCCCCAGGACCTTTGGCTGTCCCCCTTACTACTCAGTCCACACTTTCTCTTTTTTCTTTGTCCAAACTTGTCCATCTAGAGCTTCTTCGGTTTTCCACGGAACAGCAGGCTAGTCCGACAAATTAACAGGTGCTAGTCAGTTGTTAGCTTACTTGAAGAGGAGAACGGTATCTTACTCCAGAGGAATGCATGTCCTGATGGACATTCCGATGTTCCGGAGGCTGATGGGGGTTGAGAGCCCAGGGGGATGTTGGAGTTGGAGGCACAGGGTCGGTTTTCTGATGAGAAGCCACCCCCTGGGATCTGGGGTTGCCTGTGTGTCCCATTGTGGTTCCATCTGGAGGCGGAGGGCTCCAGAGCAGGCAGGGGCTCTTGGCTCGGGTTGTCAGAGCTCTATGCCAGAAAGTACCATCTGGTGGCCAGATCAGGGGTCCCAGTGTATAGTTTGGGAAGTATGGTCCCTCACCGTGGGGCCATCAGAGGACTTTGCTGGGACCAGCTCAGAAGAGAGAAGGGGAGGGATCTAGACCAGGTCAGGTCAACTCGGACCACTGACTAATGACCAACACGGTGCATACAAGATCCTTAGAGCTTTTGAGCGTGTGTTTGCTCTAACTTTTGTCATCGTTGTCAGCCCTTATTGGTTCTGTGCGAGGACCATCTCCAAAGCGAAAGGGGGCTGCTTGCTCATTTCACGTTTGTTTTTCCCAGCGTCAGGAAGGGGGGAGGCAGGGAAGCTTGGTTCCCGTTCTAGAGCCAGGAGAGCAAAGAACTCCTAAATGCAGCGCGCGAGTGGGGGTTGAAAACTGAAGGGTCGCCAGGACCAGTCCCCAGTGGAAGAGAGTGAAGGGGACCTTCTTGGGACCTTTTTGGGACCTTCTTGGGTTTCTGCTTTTGATAAAGATGTGGTTTCCAAGACAGTTTTTTAAAAAAAAAAAGGGAGAGAGAAACAGCAGGGCAATTGCAAATGAGAAGTGGTTGGCACTTGGCTTCAGTGCTGGGGCATCCGGGAGTCTGGAGGCCGTGGCTATAGCTGGACAGCAACTGCCCAAGTACAGCGGACAGCAGCTACCTGCCGTTGGCCGATTGTTGCCACATGTGAATGGAGCCCAGCGCCGACACATGTTATTTTTCCAAGGAATCCGGACTTCCAGGTTTTGATGTGCCCTTTCCAGATTGTTCTCCACGCTTCTTCAAAAATGTTAAGGCGTTCAGATTTTTATCCAACCACACCCTCTGTTCCCTGGTTTGTGATCTCTGAGACAAAACACAGTAATCACTGCCTGAAAAAGGGAAAGACCGGAGCGAAGTTCCCAAATCAACTGAGGGAATTCAGAAGCCCAGCTCCAGCTCTGTCTTTTCTGGAACAGGGTGAAAAGCCCGGGGCTGATAAGACAGAAAAGAAAATCAAAGCAAAGTGGACCGTGGGGGGAGAGAGAGGATAGGCAGGAGTCAGCGTTCCCAAACTAGCGTGTGTCTCACCTTGGCTGGTCCCAGAGCCTGCCCGATGACAGCCCACGCCAGAGTTAACGGGGGGGGTGGGGTGGGGGGGGTGGAGAGAAATCCCCCCTCCCAGTTCTACTCCAGGAGAGCCCGAGTCTGCAGAGTGGAGGTGATGCAGCCGTGGGAAACTGTGGTGTGGGTGGACAGTGGTGTTTCAGGACCACGGACAGTAGCAGGCCCCCTCTGCTGAGCCACCCCCCAGCATTAGTTGGCACAGCAAAGAGGTGAGGGGCCGCGAGGAGGGCCAAGCAAGCTGGGTCCCTGACTATGGTCTGAGGGCCCCTGCTGGGGGAGGATCATGGAGCCGGCATCTTCTTCCTCACCCTTCCCTCTGCAGGGGTGCCCATCTCCCTGGTCATCAACTCCACGGGCCTGCAGGCACCCGGCCACCTGGACTCCGTGGAGCTCTCACGCAGCTCAGGGCAGCCCCTCCTGACTTTGCCCATGCAGCCCCTCTCCAATGGCTCCGCCCATCAGCTCTGGGGCGGACCGCCCTTCCACGCCCCCCAGGAGCGCTTCTACCTCAAGGTGAAGGGCAAAGACCACGAGGGGAATCCCCTTCTCCGTGTCTCTGGAGTTTCCTACAGTGGGGTGGTCCCAGGTGAGTGAGTAGCGCTCGTCACCCCCAGCGCCCCGGCTCACTTGGAGACTCACTTCTTCCCGGAAGCCTTCCCTGATTGCGTGATATTAGGAAATTAAACTTCTATGAGCAGGAAACTCTGCGATGCGTTATGCTAAATACTGGGATGGTTCAGATGTAGCAATCAGTCGAGGATTTAGTACAAAGCCATCCATCTGCCCATCTACCCATGCATCCACTCACGCATTCGTCTCTCCACCCACCCTTCATTGACCCAAACATCCATCCATTCATCTGCCTATCCATCCATCCACCCACTCATCCATGCATCCATCCTTCCAAATATCCATCCACCCATCCACTCCTGCATGCGTGCATCCATCCAGATGTCCATCCAACATGCATTCTGTGTCAGTCCTGGTACTAGGCGTTGTAGACACAGCAGTGGGCAGGGCAGCGAGTATGGGTCTGCTCTTCCATAATCCTAATCATGGGAATACTAAGCTAGTCACCATTTTGAGCACTTCTCATGAGATAATCCTGAACCAAGCACCTGCCATACATTAGCTCATTGAGTGCTTCTGAGATGTGTCCCCATCTTATAGATGGAGAAGCTGAGGCTCCCCGTCTCACAGGGTTGCCCTGAGGGTTCCATAAGTTAATACACATAACAAGACAGCTCTTGGGTGCTCTGAGGCTGTGCCCATGATGTGGGCATTGTGGACTTGGGCCCTCCAATGTGGTAGCTGCTGCTACTGTTATGTCTTTGTAGGCACGGGTCATTTTGTGGTCCTATCTTTGGTCATGTTGTGTTGGTTCCTACATGTATGTCTTTTTGCTTGTTTCCTTGTGTCCCTGAGGTCTCGCATGCGGCTCAGAAGCTCCCAGAGGGCAGGGCTGAGTCTTTGGCTTTCTAGCTCTGCCTCTGGTCCTAGCATGGGGTATCTGAGTTCACTGGCCATCAGCTTCCTTCCTGGGCTTTGTTCCCTCCTCCTGCCCACTCCCCGCTTTCCCGTGGCAGTGGCCTGGGTGGGGAGCTCACAGAGGTGGATGCCACTGATATCCAACATCTTCTTTGCTGGGGATCTCTTAACAAGGGACAGACTCCTCTGTCTACTACAAATAGGGATGCAGAGAGGGCACTAGGGTGAGGTGGGGGACTTTGAGGATCCGAGTAGGGTAGGTTAGGGCAGGGTACAGAGGTTGGGGACCCCGTCTCTCAGCCTCCTGACCTCCACTCCCCTGCTGTGGTCCCTGGGCCCCTCCTCCCTTGGCTTTTATAACTCCAAGGAGGAATTTTCAGGAGGGAGTTTCAGCAGGGGCAATAATAGCCTGTTTGTCTCTGTCCTGTTCTTGCAGATGAGTCGAAGAGTTTGGATTTCTCTCTGGATTTTGGTCTTCATCTCAGCACTAGATTAGAGAGAGAGAGATAGAGAGAGAGAGAGAGAGAGTATGTGTGTGTTGGCAGGGCAGGGAGAAGGGAGGTGGTTTGGTGTTTTGCTTCCTTCCCCACTTGATGGATTGGGAGGCTGGGAGTTGGGATTAGAGCAGGAGGCTCTGGGTTTGGAGCAGGTAGTGAGGACTGGGCCATGGTCCCTGGGCCCATTCAGCTCATGGAAGACAGAGCCTGGGCTGGCCTTGCCGAGGATTCCAGTGTGTGGGGGTGAGCGGTGGCTGCTTTGCACACAGCTGAGGACGTGGCTAGATGGTCTGACATCCCTCTCCCCTGGGATGTGGCAGGGAGCCTGTAGCATGATGTCACCTGCTGCCCTCCCACCCCCAGCTCTGGGCTCGGAGGACGTCTGGTGCATTGTCTCACCCAAGGAGCATCTCTGGTGGGGATGCGGGGGAGGGCAGGACAAGAGTTGAGCACACGCCCGCCATCACCCAGTGAGGCACTGACAGCTGTGACTGACCCCGCGGGGGGCGTTCTCAGACTTTCCCACTGGAGTGATTCTAATGGCCAAGGAAAGAGAATGTGTCATCCCAGGACCAGGGTCAGGCGGTGGGGGCAGGGGGGGGGGGAGTGTCTCTCAGGGGCCCCACGGGGCTCATCACAAACTGTGGGATTTCATTGAAGTCTCTTATCTCAAAAATGCGTGTGAACTTTGCATTCACAGCCATGCTTCAGCCTCGCTTATTTTTTAAATAAAAAAAGGCTTTCTTCCAACATCCTCGGGTAAAACCGACCCTCCAGGCGGATGAGAGGTCTGGAAGCTTGGAGAGCCCGGTCCGGGGAGCATTTTATCAGGTTTCTCAGGGGGTGGTGCAACATCTACGTCCAGGACCGCGGAGAAGGTGGTTGCACAGACCCGTCCGTCTTGGCTGGTCTTCTTAGAAACCGTAGAAGCAATGCCGGCTCGTCCTGAGGGGGCCTGCCGTGCCTTGTGGACATGCCAAGTGCTTTCCATGCACCGCCTCTCACCAGCTCCCCGGAGAGCGTGGTGACGTCGGTGTCAGGATTAAGCCCATTTGACAGAGGTGGGAACTGAGCTTACGGGGGTAAGGTGACCCCGCTCTTGGTGACCCCCAAATGGTGGGGCTGTGGGTTGAATCCTGGCCTCCTGGCTCATCCCTGTGGTCTCTGCGTTGGCAGGCTGTGGTGGGGCGGGTGGGGAGGAATCCTGAGCGCCGGACCTTGCCTACAGGTGCCCCCCTGGTCAGCATGCCCCCTAGGATCCATGGTTACCTGGACCAGCCCCTGCTGGTCTCCTGCTCTGTACACAGCACCCTCCCCTTCAGGCTACAGCTGCGGCGGAATGGAGCCAGGCTGGGCGAGGAGAGGCACTTTCAGTGAGTGGGTGCTGTCTGCCCTGTGTCCCCAGCCCCAGGGGTCCAAGGGATGTGGGTGGCAGGAGAAGGACCTTGAATCCAGTCATAGTGTCCTGGGCATCTCCCAGCACGGCCAGGGTGGTCCCCAGATGTCCCACCACCGCTGGATCATCACCCTGTGGAGGAGCTGTGGGCTTGCTGAGCTTCCGGAACATTCCCACGCAGGGCCCGGGCCCGTGGGGTCAGGGTGGGAAGGACCCTCCGAGACCCTCCCCGTCGTGGATGAAAGCCCAGAGCTCAGAGAGGGAAAGGGACTCGCTCAGAGTCACCCAGCATGTTGTAGGCTTGGCACGTCCTCGGCTGCCTTGCCCCTCCTTACCAAGTCTCCAAGAGGATTTGTCCCCTCTGGGCAGGGTTCCGGGGCGGGATAAGGCTGTGGGGCCCTGGCGGGGGTCAGTGTTATTGTGTGTCTCCAGCTGCTCTGTGTTCACAGGGTGTCGGGAAACAGCAGCTGGGAGATCCCACGGGCTTCTAAGACCGAGGAAGGGACATATGAGTGCACGGCGGTCAGCCGGGCTGGGACCGGACGAGCAAAGGCCCAGATTCTTGTCACAGGTCTGTCCTTTCTGGCCCATCCCCATCTCCCCTCCCCACCGCCTCCGGATTTTTCCCTCTAGGGTTTCTCCCCAGGGTGTCTCCATCTGTGGGGGAGCGTGCCAGCCAGCTGCCGTCACCCAGGCCCTGCTGCCTACACTGCCACCTGGCACCCCATTTGGGCGGTCACCCAGAAACAGCCTGTGGATCTTAGATGGGAAGGAGGCTGAGAAACGCAGCCAGGGTCATGCCCTCCTCCCCCAGGCCCTTTCGGGGGCCACTGCCCATCTGGAAGTCCCCCTCCCTTAATGCCTTCAGGTCCCTGCCAGGATGGCCCCAACCGGCTCAGGAAGGTTGCTGATGACACGGACCATCCTAAAATGACATTGGCTTTGTGTTTTTAAATTAGGGATCTAAACTGCCTCAAAAGCCCAAGGAACATGGAAAGATTAGCCAGTCTGCAGCCTCTAATCCCACAGGCTTGCTATGCTTCGATCTGGATAACCTGCAGTCTCATGCTAGAGACGACCTCCGTAACATTTGGCCATATTTGCTTTCTTGTTCTTTGGCTGAACTCTTTTTTTTTTTAACGTGTATTTATTTTGAGAGAGAGAGAGAGAGAGTGTGAGTGGGGGAGGGTGGAGACAGCGAGAGAGAGAGAGAGAGAGAGACAGAGACAGAGACAGAGACACTCTTAAGCAGGCTGCACGCTCAGCACGGAACCTGACACGTGAACCATGAGATCGTGACCCGAGCCAAAATCAAGAGTCGGATGCTTAGCCGACAGAGCCACCCAGGCGCCCCTTGGCTAGACCATTTTAAACTAAATTGTAGGCATGCTGACATTTCAGTATTTATCACTCTTTTTTTTAAAAGTAGATTTTCCCTTGGGGCGCCTGGGTGGCGCCGTCGGTTAAGCGTCCGACTTCAGCTCAGGTCACGATCTCGCGGTCCGGGAGTTCGAGCCCCGCGTCGGGCTCTGGGCTGATGGCTAAGAGCCTGGAGCCAGTTTCCGATTCTGTGTCTCCCTCTCTCTCTGCCCCTCCCCCGTTCATGCTCTGTCTCTCTCTGTCCCAAAAATAAATAAACGTTGAAAAAAAAAATTAAAAAAAAAAAAAATAAAGTAGATTTTCCCATATAATAAAGGTTCTACGATCACACCTAATAAAATGAACAATAATACCTTAATGGTGTTTAATTTGGCCATAGTCGGATTTTCTCATTGGCCCCCAGGTATTTTTTCTGGCTGGTTTCTACAATATCATTTTTCAGGACTGTGGCCTTCACAGGCTCTTTGTGACATCAGGTCACTGGCACGTGTAGCTTGTGTAGACCCGGCTTTTTTTCCTGCAGGTGCTTGGGCCCACATCCCCGGTTAGACAAGTCTCTGATCTTGTCACTTCTCCCCTGTTCCCTTTTCCTATCAAGAGAGTGGTTCTCTCAGCTCTTCCTGCCTCTGGGGCAGTGGCCTCGGTTGTATATTTTGGCTGTTACGATGCCCCTGCTATTTGTACAGAGAATAGCTCTGTACCCATCACTCTTTGCCTCTTGAGAGTTATTTCCAAGGCTCTGTTCCCCAGGGTGGGATTATTGGCTCACAGGGTGTAGAGCTTGTTACATGTTGCACTTGGCCGTCCTGTGGAAGGCACGCACGCCCCACGCAGCCCTTGCCGGGTGTGTGATGGTGGTGGGGGGGGGGGAAGCGGAGGGCGGGCCGGGCCCTCCCTGGGGTGGTGCCGTCCCCAGGATGGCGAGCACATGATACTTGGCTCCTCTGCTGGCCCACACGTCCTGAAGGATACGGTGCAGGGCTCTGGAGTCAGGGCACCCCCGGGGGCCGGCAAGATGGTCCTTTGTCTGCGTCAGCCTCTCAGAGTCTCCTCTGTTTTTATCCGTTCAGACCCCCCACCGCAGCTGGTTCCTGCCCCCAACGTGACCGTGTCCCCGGGGGAGACAGCCATCCTGTCCTGCCAGGTCCTGAGTGAGGTGCCCTACAACCTGACTTGGATCCGGGACTGGCGGGTCCTGTCGGCCTCGACGGGCAGAGTCGCCCAGCTGGCCGACCTGTCCCTGGAGGTCAGCGGCATCATCCCCAGCGACGGCGGACGGTACCAGTGCATGGCCAGCAACGCCAACGGGGTCACAAGGGCGTCCGTGTGGCTCCTGGTGCGAGGTGAGGCTCTTCCTGCCTCTGCGATGTGTCCTCCCGATTCAGCACCCTACCTGGTGCTTTTTAAAAAATGATTTAAAACAAAGTTTTTATTTATTTTTGAGAGAGAGGGCGCGAGCGGGGCGGGGCAGAGGGGCGGAGGGAGACAGAGGCTCCGAAGCAGGCTCCGGGCTGACAGCACAGAGCCCAGTGTGGGGCTCGACCCACCAACGGTGAGATCATGACCTGAGACGGAGTCGGACGCTCAACCGACTGAGCCCCCCAGGCGCCCCTCACTACCTCGTGCTTATCCCCAGAGCCCGTCGATCCACGCCTCTGCCCAGACACCACCCCCAGCAGGCAGCGCCAGCCCCGTTAGGGTCTTCCGGGTTTTCAGAGAAAAAAGATTGTGTAGCCTCCTAGCCTATGTGTAGCGGTTCTCGCCGTGGAAAGTTCATCCTGGTAGCTAACCTAAATCTCTGCTGCTGTAGACCAAGCCAGCTTCGTCGTGTCCTGTTTACCTCCCGTGCCGTGGGTCAGCTCCGTTGCCATATGTGGGGGAGGGGTGGGTTATGGGAAACTTCTGGAAGTCCAGAGATCAGAAGCGCGTGGCGGGGGCTGGGTGGCCCTGGCCAGATGGGGCGGGGGAAGGGGGGCAGCGGAAAGAGCACCCGTCCTGGAGTTTTAGGACCCGGATGTAGCCTCGGGTCCACCCAGGGTTTAGCCAGATCCTTCCCTCTGGGATGCTGTTTGGCCAAGTGTAAAAGTGAGCGTGTTGGAAAAACTGCCCTCTCTTGTCCCAGCCACTCCTGACTGGTTGCCTGGGGTGTGTTGAGACTGCCACTGCCGTGGGAGGGGCCTGCTTGCCTATTCTGGCTGAGTTGGCCTGGTGAGGTCTGTTTGAGTCTGACAAGCCCGATGTACCGTGAACAGAACCTAAGCCTGGGGCCAGTACTTGGGCAGGCTTTGGCGTCCCCTCAAGGTCACTGGAGATGGGCGTTGCCCCCAGCCCTGGCATCTGCCTATCACCCTAAACCTCTCCAGGATGCTCAGCCCAGACCAGAACCCCAGGGAGAGCTTTGGAAAATCCTCCCCGTGAGGCCTGGGCGGCTATCTGGTCAACCCCAGCTCCCAGGAAAGCCACCCCCTGGGATTCGGGCCCTCGGGGGGCCTTTGCTTCCTACGTCTGGCCCATCTGTGACTTCGGGGATGGAGTGGAGGCACCTGGGACAGCACGGCTGCCCAGACAGACTCTTGACCACCTGTCCACTCTTTGAACTGCAGAGGCTCCCCAGGTCAGCATCCACACCCGGTCCCAGCACTTCTCCCAGGGTGTGGAGGTGAGAATTCGCTGCTCAGCTTTGGGGTACCCCACCCCCCACATCTCCTGGAGCCGTGAGGGTCATGCTCTGCAAGAGGACAGCAGGTAAGGGCCCCAGGACGAGGGACTCTGGGACTAGAGGTCCCAGGGGACCTCTCTGGGCCCCCATCTTCTTCCCTCTAAATGGGGTTGGGAAGAGAGGGTAGCATTTGCCCTGCCTTCTTCCTGGGATCATTTGAGACTCGGCAGCGAGATCGCTTTGAAAACATAACGATGCCTCAGTATGAGCCCGGGGGTCAAGAGCTGTAGTTCCAGAATCCACCAGACCTGTGCTCGAATCCTGCCTCTGCCATTCAGGCTGTGTGACCTTGGGCGAGTCGCTTTACCTCTCTGAGCCTCACGAATGAAAAAGGACAATCTATGTAAAGTGCTGGGCGCACCGCCAGGCACAGAGCAAGCAGTCAGTAGGAAATGGCGGTCGCTAGTGATGGGATCAATTCGTTTGTTATCGAGGATGACTCAGGTAGTCTTTGTGTGACCCCGCCTAATCAGCCCCCTCCCGTTGAACATGTGATTTTATGGCGTGACTCCAGAATCCGTGTGGATGCCCAGGGAACGCTGATCATTCAGGGAGTGGCCCCAGAGGATGCTGGGAATTACAGCTGCCGGGCCGCTAATGAGGTTGGCACAGACGAGGAGACGGTCACCCTCTATTATACAGGTACCTGGGCCTCTCCCCCTCTCTCCCTCCCTCCTTCCCGTCCATAGATACTCGCTGAGCTGGGGATACAGCAGTGAACGCATGCTCCCTGCCCAGGTGGAACTTATATTCTGGTGGGGAGGCACAAAAGAAGCATGCGGGCAGCTAACGGTACCCGCGGGGGCTCACAGCGCAGGGTGAGAGGCAGGTGGGGCGAGGGGGAAATGGCTGTTACACACGGGACCGGCCAAGGCCTCGGTGAGGAGGTGATGCTCAGCAGAGAAGGGGATAGGAGCAGTGTTCCCAGCCCGGGGACCCGGTGAGGCAAAGGCCCTGAGGTCGGCATGAGTCTGGGGTGCTCAAGGGGCTGCGGGAAGGCTGGTGTGGAGTGAATTGAGGGGGACTTTAGGGAGGGCTGGGCAGCCCACCTAGGGCATTTCAGGACCTTGTAGGGTTTCCACTTTGATGGCAAGTTCAATAAGAAACGATGCGTGTTGAGGGGTGGGGTGGCTCCAGGTGGGACTGGCTTTGATTTGAGATCCTGGGTCAGAAACCTTTCTGGGGTGACGGATGGTGGGGGATGGGGAGGAGGCAGGGAGGCCAGGTCCTTCTCTCTCCTCGCTGCACCCCCCCCACAAACTGTGAAAAGCCGCCCTGTCGCCCTAGGGGGTCTGTGGGTTGGTCCCAAGTTCCCCATCTGCTCCCACACAGATCCGCCCTCAGTGTCTGCCGTAAATGCCGTGGTGCTGGCTGCTGTCGGGGAGGAGGCCGTGCTGGTGTGTGAGGTGTCTGGGGTGCCCCCACCCCGGGTCGTCTGGTATCGAGGTATGAGAGGGGTCTGTGGAACTGTCCTGCGGGGGCCCCGGAGGATCAGCTTTCCAGAACAGTCAGGGGGGCACCCCCTCCCCCCACCCAGCCCAGCATCCGCACGGCTCAGGGGTCAGCAACAGGATTTAGAGTAGATTCATTGGGGCGCCTGGGTGGCTCGGTCGATTCAGCGTCCTGCTTCGGCTCAGGTCATGATCTCGCGGTTCATGGGTTTGAGCCCCGCGTCGGGCTCTGTGCTGACAGCTCGGAGCCCGGAGCCTGCTTCGGATTCTGGGTCTCCCTCTCTCTCTCTTTCTCTCTGTCCCTCCCCCGGCTTGCTCTCTCTCTCTCTCTCTCTCTCTCAAAAATAAAACATAACAAAACAAAACAAAACACGAGAGTGGACTCAGGTTTGAATTCTGGCTCCCTGGGTGAAAAAGGGGCAGGTGACTTGGCATCTCAGAGCCGGCTTCCTTATCTGGAAAATGGGGGGAAATCAGACAGGTTGGTTGTGCAAGGATTCAGTGTACAGTGTTTAGGGTCAGCCTGGCACCCGGGCTGGGCTCAGTGTCCTTAGATGGTGACAGTGATGCAGTTACCCGAGAAATGGGGAGCCGTAGGACCAGGGTTTTCTGAGGCTCTTTTGAGTTAATGGGCACGGAGGGTCTTCCTGGTGCCGGACGCTGGGCTAGAGTGTGGCCCACAGGGGTGTTCTCGAGCCTTCAGCAGGGGCCGCCGGCCCGGGGCTGCTGCCTCAGTCTTGCCGGGAGCAGAACACTAGCTCTTTCTCAAGGGTCAGCCTCTCAGTCATATTGCCCTCTTCTACCTGGACGCACCTGAGGTATTAGCTCAGAGTCCTGGCAGGCAGAAGTAGCTTCGAACTTGAACTTGTCCAAGGCCACCCCTGGTGGGTGCCAGGGGTGTCGGGACTCCTCATTCAGTGCTCGCATCTCGTGTTCTGGCCGAGAGCCCGGCCAGCCCTTTTTAGAAGGGCATCTCTTGATGGAATTCCAGTTGTACGACAACGTAAATACAGTTAACACCGCAGAACAGCGCTCTTGGAAATGGTGAAGGTGGTAAATTTTGTTGTTCCTTAAAAAATGTTTTTAAGTTTATTGTTAAGAAAGAGAGAGCAGGAGTGTGGGGGAGGGGCAGAGAGAGAAGGAGAGAGAGAGCATCCCAAGCAGGCTCTGCACTGTCAGCACAGAGCCCGACGCGGGGCTCGAACTCATGAACCGTGAGATCATGACCTGATCCGAAATCAAGAGTCGGACGCTTAACTGACTGAGCCACCCAGGCGCCCCCAATTTTGTTGTGGTTTTTTTTTTTTTTTTTGCCACAAGTAAAACTCTTTTTCATTTGAAGAAATGAAAAATGGGGTGGGGGGATGGGGAGTCACTGTTTACTGAGGGCGGAGTTTCTGTTTGGGACGACGAGAAAGTTCGAGAAAGTTCTGGAGACAGATACACAATAATGTGAACGTACTTAACGCCACTGAATCGGACACTCTGAACGCTGGAGATGGTGCAGTTGTTTGTTTTATGTGCATTTTACCGCAGTGAAAATAAAAAATGAAAATAGAAGTTAGAAAGTAGGGCAGAATCAGGGGAGCCGTCAGGAGCCTGGGTGCAGACAACAGTCAGGAGAAACGAGGGAGGCCTCGGGCTGGGTTTCAGGAGGCCTACCCGGGATAAGGCCACAGAGAGGCAGCTGTGGGTGGGGTGTGCTCATCCCAGGGCGACCCTGGGTGCCCCCAGAGCTGATCCAGACCTCAGTCGGTCTAGACCTGGGGTGGAGGATGGGGACCCAGCGGGGAGACCCAGGCAAGGAGTTTGTTGGTGCTCCGCCCATTGAATGCAGGGGGACAGGCTGGGCCTCTACAGAGGTCAACAGAGGAGCTCAGGGAAGCCCCCCCTGCAGGGCTGGAGGCTTTTTTCAACTTAAAAAATTTGCCTTTAATGGTTGTAACGTACAAATAACAAACTTGACATCTTAACCCTTGCTAGGGGTGCGGTTCGGTGGTTTTAATTACACGCGTGTCGTCGTATGCCCGTCACCAACATCCACTGCCAGAACTCTGTTCGTCTTAGAAAACTGAGACTCTGTCCCCATTAGATATGCTCTCCCATCTTTGGTCCAGGGGGTCTTGAAATGATTCTGGGCCCCGAGGGCTCCAGCTCTGGGACGCTGCGGATCCCGGCAACTCGGGAGAGGGATGCTGGCGTCTACACCTGCCGAGCTGTCAACGAGATGGGCGATGCCTCTGCAGAAATCCGGCTGGAGGTTGGATGTGAGTATTGCAGCTGGCCCCCACCTGCCCCTCCCCCTTTGCCGCGCCTCTGAGCAGGGAGGAGGGAACTCTACCGTGTAGAACGCCAGTGTGGAATTAGGATCACGTGGATCCGGAGCACGTGGGACCGAGGACGCAGTGCCTCTCATTGTGTAACAAATTGCCCCCAAACTTCATGGCTTAAACAGTAAGCATTTATTATCTTGCCGTTCTGGAGGGTCAGGATTTGGGAGTGGCTTGGCTGGTGGCCGTGGCTCAGGGTCTCTCGTGGGCTTGCCGTTAATGCTTCAGCTGGGGCTGCTTCATCTGAAGGCTTGACCGGGGCGGGAGAACCCAGTCTGAATTCACTCATGCGGCTGTTGGCAGGAGGCCTCAGTTTGTTCTCCATGTGGGCTTGTCTAGAAGGCTTCTCCTGACATGGATTCTCATGAGTGAGGTAGCTGAGGGGGGGGGGGGGTAGCTGAGAGAGAGAGAGGGAGAGAGAGAGAAAGGGAGGGAGGGAATCCAACCAGGAAGCTGCGTCTTTTTTTTTTTTAATTTTTTTTTCAACGTTTATTTATTTTTGGGACAGAGAGAGACAGAGCATGAACGGGCGAGGGGCAGAGAGAGAGGGAGACACAGAATCGGAAACAGGCTCCAGGCTCTGAGCCATCAGCCCAGAGCCCGACGCGGGGCTCGAACTCACGGACCGCGAGATCGTGACCTGGCTGAAGTCGGACGCTTAACCGACTGTGCCACCCAGGCGCCCTAGGAAGCTGCAGTCTTTAAAAAAATTTTTAAGTGTTTTGTTTATTATAATTATTTTTGAGTGTATTTATTTTGAAAGAACTTGCAAGCAGGGGAGGGGCAAAGAGAGAAGGAGAGAGAGAGAATCCCAAGCAGGTTCCGCACTGTCGGTGCAGAGCCCGATGTGGAGCTCAGACTCATGAAACTGTGAGATCGTGACCGGAGCCAAAGTCAAGAGTCCGACGCTTAACCGACTGAGTTGCCCAGGCGCCCTGAAGTCTTTATAACCAGCCACAATCATGGAAGTGACATAGAGTCACTTCTGCTGTATTCTGTTGGTCACACCGACCAACCCTTGTGCGCGGTGGGTGGGAGGGGCTGCTCAAGTGTGCAGACACCGCGAGGCAGGGGTCACTGGGACCATCTTGGAGGCTGCCTGCCACAGAGACAGTTTGGGTCAAGTTCGGGCGTTGTCATTCCTGAGACCTGAGGTCCCGTCTCGTCTCCGTCACTTGCCACCTATGTGCTTTGGTCGAGTCATTGACCCTCAGTTTCCCCCTCTGTAAAACGGGGCTGACCACGCCATGAGGGTTGCTGTGAGCGTCCAAGTGAAATCAGACATATAAAGCTTAGCGCAGAATCTGGCCCATCTTGAGTGCTTGATAAACAGATGCCTGATTATCGCCTTTTTACAGATGGGGAGTCTGTATTCCCCTGTGGCTGGTGCATGGCCTTGGCTGTGAGTGCCGTGATGTCTCAGTTCCAGGCCCGGACCCTGAGTCCTGGGGATTGCTAGAAGTTGTGGGCACCGCTCCTTGGCATGCTGAGCCGGGATGGACTGGGCTTTGAGGGGTTCGCTGTGGCCACGGTGGGAAAGCCAGGTGCTAGGAATTCTGGGGAAGCACAGAGAATCGGGGATGTGCTTGTCTAGGCTGGGTGGGACGCCCAAGGGGCTCTCCAAGGATGGTGGGGGGCTCTGGGGGGAGAGTAAGCCCTGTGAGTAGGAGGTTCTGGCCCTGAGGAGGACAGTCTCATCCCAGGGTCGGATCTTCCCAGGCTTAGGGCACTCTTGGCCTTCATTTGGTTGTTCCATCATTCATTCCTGTAGCACATGGTCACCAGGTGGCCGGGCCCTGTGCTGGGGACACAATGGCAGGAGAGACTCGGGCTCTTGGTGTCAAGGTCCCAGATGTCAGACAGACAATACACCAAACTTTTGCAGGTGGTATCCACGGGGAGCTGTTGGTGCCCACAGAAGGGGTCCAACGGATGGTGGGGGCTGGGAAGGCTTCTTGGAGGAGGTGGTGTCTGAGATGAACCCAGAAGCAATCAGTCAGGTGGTGAGCTGGGGAACAGTGTTCCAGGTAAAGGGAACAGCATGTGCAGATCTCCCCACGGCAAGAGAAGCGAGCCAGGGAGTGAGACAGAACAGGGGGCGAGGGGTGTCCGGGAATCTGCTACCCGCTGTGGGGTCACCGCCAGCCCCAGGCTCCGGGATGCTGTATGAGTGAGAGATAAGAAAGGCCTGGGGCCTGGTGGGTTCTGATCAATGCCACTGTCATTGTTAACAGTCAGTAGGTTCCAGGGGAGCAGAGAGGGCGCTCCAGGCAGGGCTGCCCTTGGCATTGTTTCCAAGAGTCATCCTTTGTTTCCTGTCTGATTTCTTTGCAGCACTGCCTTAATTCCTTTGTCCCCTGCCTCCACCTGTCAGACACAGGCCTTAGGGCCATGTCAAGGAGGAGACGGCTGGCATCCCAGAGGCAGGCTTCTCAGCCACTGGGCCACTGGTGGCCTTCGGCCTTTAGGTCAGGGAAGGGGTGGACAGTGACCCAGCGCCTGTGTGTCTGGGGAGAGCTGGCCTAGCAGCAGCGGGGGGAAATCGAATTTCCTGCCCATCTGGATGGCAGCTGCGGTCCAGCCTTCCTAGCCAGGCTGGCAGAGCCTTCCAGGGCTGGGAACGGCTGGGCACAGTGCCCACCTGCTGCTGTTGAGCCGGGAACTCTCTTCCTGGTGGTGTTTGGGAAGCAGGGAGGCGAGTGCCGGTGTCAGTGGACCCGCCTGCAAGGCACCTGTGCGTCACCTCTGGACGCGGAAGACTGGAGTCCGAGGTCCGTGTGCAGGCTCCCGTTTGGTCAAGTTATTGACCTCCCTGCGCCCTCTTTCCCCATCTGTGAAAAGGAGACGATAATCACAGAGCCTTGCCCGTAGGGTCCTTGAGAGATTTGATGAGACAGTGTGCTACGCTCCGGGCTTGAATGGAATAAATACTCAACACGCTTGCCCACGGGGGCCCGGTGAGGCGGCGTGGTTCATCACACGGCTGGTGAGCGGGGCCCCGCAGCAGGCCATGCCCGCCCCAAGTTCACTGCCCTTTCTGCTCCCTGAGAACAGCCACTCTGAGCCGTCACCTGCGCCTGCTGGATTCTCATTCAGGATGAGAGGATGCTCCTCCCCCTTTCTGTTCCCGGCCCGTGGTCACCAGGCAGATGAGCAGGGGGGGGAGAGCAGGTACTTTGGGGGGTGCAGAGGGCCCGTGGCCAGCCCGGGAGAGCAGGACAGAAGCGGCGCTGGGATCCGGGGCAGGAGTGGTCAGGGTTCCGGGCGGCTGTCCCGTCAGGCACGGCGGGCACGGACCCGGGGTCTGCGATGCCTCTGGCGACCCAGGATAAGGCTCTGATTTTCATTTCTTTTAAAATGAGAGGGAAGCAAATGGGTACCAACAAAGAGATAAGAAGGAATCCAGGCTGGATAGTGTGTGCCTTTATGTCAATGTGGTCATAAAATATAACTGTTAATATTTTTCCACGAGAGGAAGAGGCCCGTGAGAGTCTTCCTGCGGCCCTGGCTGGTGGGGCTGTGGCTCCGGGCCCAGTTGCAGGACCCTGCCCCGGAGGGGGCTGTGGAGCCCATCCCCCCCCCAGCCACAGACAGCCCGGCATTCCCTCTGAACGCAGGGCAGGGCCCGAGGCCGGCCTCTCCTGTTGCCCACCTTGCCCTGCTGGGTAGCCATTGGACCTAAGACCCCCTGCCTACTGGTGGCCAAAGTCAAGACAGACTGGAGCTCTCCTTCCTGAGCTGGCTCATCCCCACCAGCCCTGCTGCAGGGCTCTGAGCCACGGGAACTGGGGCGGGGGCATGGCACAGGGGACAGGGGTGGGGGGCGCTGGGTCTGCGCACAATGATAAAGAGCCCTGGAACTTTAAGGTATTGGAACCAGAATAAAAATAGTTACCTCCTTCTGCATGGGGAAACTGAGGCCCCAAGTGGTGAAGGGGTTCATCCACGATGCCCACCGGGGCAGAGGCAGTGCAAGGGCCCAGTGCAGGCTTTGGGCCTTTAGGCCAGTGCCCCTGCCCTGGTGGCCAACTAGGAGGAAGGGAAGTCATCACCTCTGCCGTGGTCACTTTGCCGTTAGAATCCATGGGGACCTTTCCCCCCGAAAACCTCCTGGAGGTGGGGAGTGGCCCTGCCGGGCCGAGTTAACCAAACCTCTCAGCCCTTCTGCAGAGGGGGGGAAGCAGGGAGAAGGGGGAGGTGGCCCTCAGGGTGGCTAGACCCTCCTGTCCTTTCCCCCCAACCCAGGCTGCTGGCTGGCATCCTTCAGTGGGGCCGTCCTCTCTTCCTGGGTATTCTAGGTTCCCCACCCGGCACTGCGCCCCCACAAACACACACTGCGTCTCCAGGGAGCCTGGTGGGGCTGCAGTGCCTAATGGTCTCTGGGCATTTGCAGCTCTTGCCCCGAAGCCCGCCTGAGGCCAAGGCAGAAGGGGCCATCCCTCTGGCAGTTGGGGGAGCCAGTTTACGGTCCCGCCCTGGGTTACCGCAGGAGTCACCTGAGAGTCTGTGGGGAGGGGGCCTGGAAGCAGAGGTGGCTGAGCCTCTGGTGAGGCCCTGGGAAGAGCACTGGGTTGGGAGCCCAGCCCCCACCGACATGCTGCAGGACTCAGGGCCGGCCCTGCCCCTGCCCCTGCTCCGGGCCTCAGTTTCCCATCTGCAGAGGAGGTGACCAAAGGACCTTCAGCCCGGGCGTACGAGGATTCTGGGGTCCTGCCTTATTTGGGGGCTCCAGTGAGGAACGGGGTGAGGGGGGGTGTGGCTGTGCCCGAGGCTGAGTCAGAGTTTTTCCGGGCAGGATCTGAGTCGGGATTTGGCTGCTTTGGGATTCACCCCAAAGAAAGGACAGAAGAGACGGGTGCAGCTCTGGCCGGAGCAAGCGGCCAAGTTGCTCCCGAGGACCCAGGGGGACGCAGGGGTGCGGTGGGTGAGAGCCTGGGCCTCAGCCGCAGCCAGACCTAAGCTCCGATCCCGCCTCTTCCATCGGCTTGGACCTGTGCCCTTTGCCAGTTTCCTTCATCTCCCTGACCCTCAGCGTCCTCGTCTGTAAAGTAGGGTTGTGATGGCGTCCACCTCAGGAGCTTATTGGGGCCGTTGATGAAACTGGTGTTTCTAAAAGCACCGTCACCGTGCCTGTCACTTCTTGGTGCTCCAGATGCTACGCTCTGTCCATATCATTTGCTGACGATCGTAAGTCGGTTGTCCCTTTCCAGGGGGAAGTTCAGGTCTGGGAGGAGAATGGGGACGAGAGTGTGTTTTGTAATGTGCCAGAGTCGGGAGACCAAGCTGGGCTGTTTGGGGACTAAGGAGGGAGGGGTCAAGAAGCAGGTGCGGCTGGGCGGGGCCGGCGAAGGCAGGTTCTGGGAGTGCCTGTCCCGGAGCTGAGGCTCACCTCTGCCCAGGGGCCAGGGCTCTGCTGGACCAGTGACCCTGTCTGAGGCGAGCCCGGAGCAGAGGCTTTCTGGGATTCTGGCCAGGGCCCAACAAGAAAGAGAGGCGTGCGGGTGGCGTCTGAGGTTGGGTCCAAGACCGTTGGGTCCTCCTTGCAGGAATTTTCCAGCTTGTGTTTATATCTCCTTGGAACTTCCCTAATCCCTGGGCCAGGAGGGAAATTTGATGTCATGATTTGGATGGAAATGGGGGCGATTTCTGGAGGGAGGCGGACAGAACAAAGAGGTGGAGGGGTTTCCATGGTGCTGGATGCTACAAGCTAAAAAAAAGAAAAGAAAAAAAGAGAAAAAAAAAAGGCTTCCTGGTCATGGGTCTGGGGACGGGGACCGGAGGACAGTGCCCGTTAGCTGCGGGGCACGGGGCCTGGACCCATCTGGAGTTGGACTCCCTTCTGGCCTACGGAAGGGCAGAAAGGATCACGAGTTTCTGTTTGGGGAAATCACTTATTTTCTCCTGATGATAAACGTCAGACAACGCTTAGAAAAAAGTTTAGCAGAAACACTACAAGCTATTAACAGCGGTGGCCCTGGGGAAGGGCATGAGCTTGGGGGCGTGGGGAGCAAAAGATTGGGGGGGAAGTAGATTCTTGCGTATTGTTGGAGTTTTGTTCGACCCAGGTGAGTCCTCGTCGAGGACTGTTGCCCTGGGGTCATGATTAATGTTGAAGTATAAAGTCACCTGATTAATAATAAGCACGTTTTCATTTTGTGGTGGAGTTTCATATACTCATTACAAAAATTTTGGCAAACAGAGATGTGGAGAAGAGAGTCAAGGTGGCCCGTAATCTCCCCACAGAGTGGGCTCTTTGGGGGTCGGGAAATGGTTGCCCAAGTTCAGGTGCAAGAGGTCCAGGGGGAGGGCGAGGGAGGGGAGGGTCTCCAAGGCGCGGGGGCTCCTGTGGCTGGAACTTGATTTGCAGCCCCTCAGAGGTGGGCTTCCCAGGAGGTGTCGCCTCAGGAGCAGGCCATTTGCCCCCAGCCCCCTGCACAGCCAGGCACAGCGGGGCTCCCGTGACCCCGTGCAGGGGCGTGAGGTGCGGCGGTAGCTTCCTCCTGCCAAAGGCCACTCCCTCTGCCTCATCCCTAACCCCTCTTCAGGGCCGGATCCTTCCAAGCTCAGGTTGGCCCTAGAGCCCTGGAGATGAGTCAGCCCCAGGTTCACGAGGGCGAGGCCGGGAGAAAGGGAACCTCCCAGCCAGGGGAGGGGGGCAGGCGGCGGGATCAGTCCTCTGGGGGCACGTGGGGTTCAGCCGCCGGGCCTGGCTGACCGGTCACCTCCCTGCAGATGCGCCCCAGCTGATGGAGCTGCCCCGGGATGTCACTGTGGAGCTGGGGAGAAGTGCCCTCCTGGCGTGCCGGGCCATGGGCCGCCCGCCCCCGCTCGTCACCTGGCGCCGTGGAGATGGCCAGCCGCTGGGGCCCAGGCGGGGTGGCAGGACGGGGCAGCCTGATTCGGGAGTGCTGTTCTTTGAAAGTAAGAGACAGGGGCCGGGGGAGGATGGGCGGGGGAGACAGGATGGCTTCTGACACGCCAAGTGCCTCCCCAGGCCGGGTGGCTCGGAGCAGAACGTTGATGCCTGGCATTGGCCATGGGTGAGGCCGACGCAGGCTCGTGTACTGGCTGGCTGCCTCTGACCAAGTCGCCCCGCTGCTCTGAGCCCCCCACAGCCATGACAGCGACAAAACCTACCGCCTGGGTTTAATAACGGGCCGGCCTGAGGGCTTGTCGCGCGGGTCGGATCCCGGGCGTTGGGTTGACCACGAATACCCTCCCAAGGCCTGGCTGCCTCCCCCCAGCCCTCCTCCCTCACCCCTGCAGGGCCGGGCTGTGCCATGGGCTGCCTGCACCTGGGGGGCCAGAGCGGTGGCGGGTCCCGGCAGTCAGGCCGGCCTCTTTCCGTCCCTCAGGTGTGGTCCCCGAAGACCAGGCCCTGTATGTCTGTGAAGCTCAAAATGTGTTCGGGAAGGTCCGGGCAGAGGCCCGGCTCATCGTGACCGGACACGGTTCGCTGGTGGATCTGGGGGCGGGGGGGGGGGGGGTTTGGTGGGGAGGCCGGGCACCCCCAGGGAGGCCCCCTCACTATGGGCCCAAAGGCCCATCCTTTGGGACGGGTGTGGCTCTGCCAGGCTCTCCAAGAGCAGATCTGGATCCCTGCTTCCTGGGCAACGTGCCCCGGGAAGTGTGCCCTTTGACCGTTGAGGATCCCCTATCCACTGGTTCCGTGGAGAGGAGCGGGGGGCAGTGGGGTCTCTCTGTCCCCGCGACAGCCACCCGCAGGAATCTAGTGTGACCCATACCGTCTCCCCTCCCCACAGCCCCACCGCAGATCGCGAGCAGCGCCTCCACTGTCCGGGTGCTGGAGAGGCAGCCGGTGTCCCTGCCCTGCATCATCCTGGCGGGGAGGCCCCTCCCGGAGCGACGCTGGCTCAAGGCCGGGCTGCCGGTGAGCGAGCTCTCTGGGTGCAGGCACCCGCAGTGGTGCCTGGGGGCGGAGGGGACTGTCACGTTCCTCCCTCTGCCTCCGCTTTGCTATTTGCTTGGTTTGGAACGTGCTCTTCCTTGCTCCCTCTCTTGCCTGCCTCTTTCCAGAAACTTCTCTGGTAAATGTGCTGATAGCATCCGTCACCCTCCCAAGTCCTGCCAAGGTTTCTGTGGCTGCTGGTCCCCCCCACCCCCCACCCCCGAGAGCCGCAGGAGAATCTTACGCTCCATTAGTGCTGAGGCTGGGGGGCAGGAATTTAGGGGGCACAGAGACAATGCTTTCTGCCCCCCATTCTTTTTTTTTAAATTTTTTTTTTTTAACGTTTATTTATTTTTGAGACAGAGAGAGACAGAGCATGAACGGGGGAGGGTCAGAGAGAGGGAGACACAGACTCTGAAACAGGCTCCAGGCTCTGAGCTGTCAGCACAGAGCCCGACGCGGGGCTCGAACCCAGGAACAGCGAGATCATGACCTGAGCTGAAGTCAGATGCTTAGCCCACTGAGCCACCCAGGCGCCCCTGGCCACTCTTTCTTTACCCCTCCCCTTTCCTCCATTCCCGGGCCCTGTCCTCAGACATACTGGGGACCTTGTGCCCTTGAGGGAGCCTTCCTGAGTAGAATCTGATGCTCGGGTTGCAGAAAGAGGGCCCTGGGCCCTGTCGATGCCAGGCCAGCGAGCGGCTGGAGATGTGGGGTCTGTTTCAGCTCCGTGGCCACACCGGAAGGGCGCGTGCCCGTAGGGCTGCCCAGTGCCACAAGCAGAAACCCCCTCAAGCTTGCTCGGCCCAAGGGGGCCTGGTACCGAGAGGGCACAGGGGCAGCTCCTGGAGCCGAGTCCCATGTGTGCAGCCAGGCTCACGGGACAGGGACAAGGATGCCGAAAGCGGGCTGAGGCCGGTGGTGGAAAGGTTTTAAAAGGACCCCTCACCAAAGAAAGACTGGTTAGACATCTTTATGAAGGTCGCCCCGGGGGCCCTTCTGGACCAGCGCTCCCTGGTCCCCATGGGGACAGATCTGGGCAGCCACCAGGAGCCACTGTCTCTGCTTCTCTCCCTGGGACCACGTCTGATGTGGCCACACCTCTGTTCTGCTCCTGTGGCTCTGTTCTCTCCCTGCAGGAATTTGTCCCTACTCTCTGTCCCTACCTTGGAGCCCCGGCCCCTACTCAGTAAAGGCTCTGGCCGCAGCCCTGTACTCTTGGGAGAGGCTCCCCCCGGCCCACTGGTCCGGCTGGTCGTGGGAGAGTGGGGTCCGAGGTGTGCCCGGGGTCAAGGTCACCTAGCCCCAAGGGTCTGCGGGGGGTGGAGGAGTCTCAGGGAAGGGGAGAGAGTTCTCCAAACCCCTGACCTCTCGGTCCAGCTTGCTCCCCACTGGCCTGGTGGGCAGTGTGGTTTCCAGAGCGTTCTCTCTCTCAGCGGGTGCCGCGTGGGGCTGCGGTTCAAGCTGGGGCTTCCTCACCCTCCCCAGCTCCCACCTGGCAGCCGACATTCGGTCCGAGCAGATGGCAGCCTCCACCTGGACCGGGCACTGCAGGAGGACGCGGGGAGGTACAGCTGTGTGCTCACCAACACGGCTGGCTCTCAGCACAGGGATGTGCAGTTGGTTGTCCAGGGTGAGTCCCGGGGTGCAGGGTAGGGGTGAGGGAGGATGCATGAGGAGAACTTGATCTGCAACACCTGTGTTTAAAAAATCGGGGCGCCTGGGTGGCTCAGTCGGTTGAGTGTCTGACTTTGGCCCATGCTCTCACGGTTCGTGGGTTTGAGTCCCGCATCGGGCTCTGTGCTGACAGCTCGGAGCCTGGAGCCCGCTTCGGATTCTGTGTCTCCCTCTCGCTCTCTGCCCCTCCCCCACTCCGTCTCTCCATCTCCCCACAATAAACAAACATTAAAAAAAGTTATTTTTAAAAAAATGCACACATAGGGGCGCCTGGGTGGCTCAGTTGAGCGTCTGACTCTCGATTTTGGCTCGTGATCTCGCAGTCTGTGGGACTGAGCCCCACGTCGGGCTCCGTGGTGATGGCCAGAGCCTGCTTGGGATTCTCTCCCCCTCGGTCTGCCCCTCCCCGACATGTGAGCTTACACACTGTTTATGTCATGAGTTACATGTGACATAAATTGTATATAACTTTGTATACATTGTATGTAAGTAACTTGTACGTTATATATAAATTCTTTATAGGTCTATATTTCTATCCATCTATCTATGGATTCTTTATATACACATACACAGAAATGTTTAAAAACGAGACCGGGACCACAGCGTATTAGTGTCTTGCAAGCTGAGTGTTTGTTTTGACGATAGATTATGATCTTATGATCATATTCTGCGAATAAATAGAGGGCTCAGTTGAAGACGACGTGTCCTCTGTTTGGATGAGCCGTGAGCAGCTCACCTGCCCCCTCACGTCCGCCTTCTCACCAGCCCGAACACCCTGGGGGAGGAACGGTTTGCGCTCTACCTTTGCCCACACGCCCCATCCCTTCCTTAGGATAAACCCGTTAATGTAGAATTGAGTTTTGACTGACAGAGACTGCCCATTTTTAGGGCTTTTAGTGTATTTTACCCAATGAACGCTCCCACGCACAGTGCTGGAGAGTCCCTGTCCCCTTTACCCGCCCATCCAGGTGCCACCGTTCTTTTTTTTTTTTTTTTAATGTTTGCTTATTTTTGAGAGAGAGAGAGAGCGAGCGTGCTCGAGAGAGAGTGGGGGAGGGGCAGAGAGAGATGGGGAGACAGAGGATCCGAGCCGGCGCTGACAGCAGATGTGGGGCCCCCCGAACTTATGAACCGTGAGATCACGACCCGAGCCCAAGTCAGACGCTCGACCGACTGAGCCCCCCCAGGCGCCCCACGACCCTTCCTTTGAACCCGAGACGAGAGGCTTAAACTAAGTGTGGCTAAATTTTGTCATTTACCAAGTATGTTAATAACAATCCTCCTTTTTTTTTTCTCCCATTTGTTTTATAAAACCCCCCAAGGGTGAGCGGAAAGAGCACATTGTTCCCATTTTCTAGAGGAAAACCAAAGTTCAGAAGGAGGCAGGGTCTAGAGCGCTGTCTTGCCTCCACGTCACCCCAGCGAGTCGTAGCGATCAAAGCCTGGGCGCGTGCCCCGGGCCACACCTCTGCCAGGTTCTGTGTAGGTTCCGCTGAATTCTCATAACTACCCGAGAGGTGGGGTTTAAAAGACTCCCCGTTCCGACGTTACGCCGAGGCCCGGAGAGGCGAGTAACTCCGCAGGATCTCAGGCGCCTCGTCCGTCCGTGGGGCTGGTGCTGGACGTGACCAAGCTCGTCCTCTTGGCTCCCTTCGTTTCCAATGCAACGGTAGCAATCGACTGGCGGGCTTGGGCCACCTGGGAGGATCTAGAAGGGCATTTCCCTCCCTGACGGGTGGGTCCCAGTGTTACTGGCAGAGCCCTTGGCTTCTGGCTTCCCCTCCCGTCTGGTCCGAGCCCGGTCTCCCCCCGCCCCTGCACATCTGGACGGTGCCCAGAGCGGATTTGGCACTTGTCTTCCAGTTCACTGTGTTCTGTGAATACTATTTTCTGCCATTTCTCATCTGGCCATCCCTGGAGAGTGGGCAGGGAATTGGGGTTAACGAGCTGTTTTGCTGATGGAGGAATCTGGGTACAAAAAGATTAAGTGGTTTACCCAAAGTCCCCGAGCAAAGAAAGGGCACAGCTGGCCCCGGGCACAGGCTGCCCTCCGTCCGGGGCGTGCATTCGTTAAAGCGGTGGCCGTCGAACCATGCCCCTTGTGTCCTTTTGTTGAAATAGTTTTGTTTGTTTGTTTCTTAAATTCTGATAAAATATACATAAAACTTACCATTTTAAAACCATCTGAAAGCCTCCAGGTTAAGCATATTCGTAGGGCGGCCATCGCTACTCTCTGTCCCCAGAATTTCTTCATCATCTCAACGTGAAGCCCTCTGCCCCACTGAACACCAGCTCCCCATTTCCCTCTTGCCCAGCCCCTGGCAACCACCATTCTGGCCTGCCTGTTCTAGAGACGTCGTGTTAAGTGGAATCACACATCATTTGTTCTTCTGTGTCTGGTTAATTGCATTTAGCGTAATGTTTTCAGGGTTCATCCGTGTTATAGTACGTATCACACTCTGACTCCTTTTTATTTATTTATTTTTAATTTTTTATGTTGTTTGTTTTTTATTTCGGAGCGAGGGAGCGGGGGAGCGGGGGCAGAGGGTGGGAGAGAAAATCCCAAGCAGGCTCCACACTCAGCCTGGAGCCCGATGCGGGGCTCGATTCCATGACCCCGGGATCATGACCTGAGCCAAAATCGAGAGTCAGACGCTCAACCAACTGAGCCACCCAGGAGTCCCAGACTTCTACTCCTTTTTAAAGATTTTTTTTGGGGGGGGTGCCTGGGTGGCTCAGTCGGTTAAGCGTCCGACTTCGGCTCAGGTCATGATCTCACGGTCCGTGGGTTCGAGCCCTGCGTCGGGCTCTGGGCTGACGGCTCAGAGCCTGGAGCCTGTTTTGGATTCTGTGTCTCCCTCTTTCTCTGACCCTCCCCTATTCATGCTCTGTCTCTCTCTGTCCCAAAAATAAATAAACGTTGTTAAAAAAAATAAAAAAAAAAAAGATTTTTTTTTAATGTTTATTTTTGAGAGACAGAGCGTGCAAGTGAGGGAGGGGCAGAGAGAGAGAGAAAGAGAGAGAGAGAGAGAGGGAGAGAATCCAAAGCAGGCTCTGGGCTGCCAGCGCCAAGCCCAATGTGGAGCTCAAACCCACCAACTGTGAGATCATGACCTGAACTGAAGTCAGATGTCCAACCAGCTGAGCCACCCAGGCGCCCCTACTGATGAATAATATTTTATACGTATGCCCCACATTTTGTTTTTCCGTCCTCCAGTTGAGAGAGATTTGGATTGTTTTCAATTTAAAAAATTGGTTTGTTTTTGAAAGTGCCCCCTAGGATCCAGCCCGTGGCCACCTACCATGTCACCAATGAAGGGGTTCCAGCCTCCCTCCCCTGTGTGGCCTCGGGGGTCCCCACCCCTGCCATCACCTGGACCAAGGTAGGAGGAGCCTCTTATGGTAAGGGCCCCCAGAGGGGTGGGCCCAGTGCATCATGGGGTGGGGGGATTATGCAAATCGCCATGCAGTGTGGGCTTTGCTGACGTCACCCCCAACTCTCCTGCAGGAAGCCAATGCCCTGGCCTCCATGGGTCCCCACTACAACGTGAGCAAGGATGGCACCCTGGTCATCGCCCGGCCATCTGCCCAGGATTCAGGAGCCTATGTCTGCACGGCCACCAACGCTGTGGGCTTCTCCAGCCAGGAGATGCGGCTTTCTGTCAACAGTGAGTGGTGGCCACCCCCCCGTCCTGGGAGAGGGGCTTGGCAGGCATGGAGGCAGGGGCATGGACGAGCTGACCTTACCTGGACCTTCCTTGCCCCCGGCCTCGAAATTCTTCCCCTCTGAAGGGCACATGGACCAAAGCTGCCCTCCTCCAGCTCACTGTCCTCAGCAGTGTGCACATGCTCTAAGAGTGGGTCCAGTTCAGCCCTCTGTGAGCAGATGGTGGGAAGCCATCACGTTAACAAGCCTCGGAAAAACACAGGCCCTACACTGGACCCCTGCCACCTGGGCAGCCCCCTTGCCCGCCACTGTCCCCGAGTCTCTGTGCCCCAGACCCTCGGGCCTCCATTCAATTTCTTAAATGGGCCTTCCTGCCTCAGGACCTTTGAACGAACAGTTCCTTCTTTGGAATCCCCTTCCCCCTCCTGGGCCAGCTGACTTCTCCCATTGGTCAGGTATCTGCTCTCTGACTCCTCAGACTGAGTCAAGTCGCTTTGCTGTAGACTCTCTGGAACGTCCCCTTTGTAACTATGATTAGATAGTTAATTGTGTGTTGTTCGGTAGCAGTGTTCCCTGTGGGCCCTAATGCCGGGAGGACGGGGGGGGGGGGGGGGCAGGATCTGTCTCCTTTGCTGCTCCTTCCCCAGATCCACACAGAGCTGGGCACTCAGGAACCGCCTGGAATGAAGGAGCAAATGCACAGCCAAGTTTTTCTAGACATACTCTTACGACCAGTATTTTTATACTACAAAAACAAAAATTTTTTTTTAAGGGGAGATTTTCTCTCTAAATGAACATAGAAGGGAATGCGTGAGGTCTTATGTGAGACAGAGAGAGACAGATCATGAGCAGGGGAGGGGCAGAGAGAGAGGGAGACACAGAATCTGAAACAGGCTCCAGGCTCCGAGCCGTCAGCACAGAGCCCGACGCGGGGCTCGAACCCACAAACCGTGAGATGGTGACCCGAAGCACAGTCAGACGCTTAACAGACTGAGCCACCCGGGCGCCCCGTCTAGCTTAATTATTATTGCTGAGACACGTCCTGGTATATCAGTGTATGAGCAGCTGGCTAGAGATGTAGGGGGGCATAAGGGAGGAGGGGGACGGAGTAATCTCTGTCATTAGGAGCCTTGAACTTGATACGAGAAAGAGGTGATGTGCACGGATTGGTATAAACCCCCGATCGGAGTTTGAGAAGGCCAGAGGGACGTTGTGCATCATCTGGTGGTTGATATCCTGAGAATGACTGGGGTGACCCCCGGGGGAGAAGGGGGACAGAGAAGACGAGGACAGAACCTGCCGGAATGTCCCCGGGGAAGGGACAGCCGGGGGAGGAGAAGCTAGAGGGTAGTCGACGTTGGGGCAGGAGTGAGCATGTCAGGGTCATCAAAGCAAGCCGAGCTTCCAGAGGGAGGGTGCTGGTGGAGAGGTGGAGGCCGGGACTGGGGGAGCCGTGGGGTCTGGGGCCACCCCCACACCCCCACTCTCTCCTTAGAGCCGAGCCCACCCACTTTCTGCACCCCCCAGGGTGGGGGTAGCACCTCCGTTTCCTGGGGCGGCCGTCCTGGTCCCCTTTGGCCTCTGTGCCGTGGCTTCCTGTCCGTCTCACAGTCCCCGTGTGCTTCTGCCCACAGCTAAGCCCAGGATCCGTGGGAATGGGTCACGTGATGCAGATGAGCCTCTGAGAGTCACGGCCAAGGCTGGTGATGAGGTGACCCTGGACTGCGAGGCCCAGGGCTCCCCACCCCCCCTGGTCACCTGGACCAAGGACCTCCACCCTGTGCCCTCCGTCACCGACAGGTAACCCGATCCGATGCCCTTGGTCCTGGAGATGGGCGGAGCTTGGGGTTTGAGGAAACTGGCCTCGAGGTGGCCAGCGACCCGGCCAGTGTCTGGGACCCTGTGGACTCTCCCAGGGTCGGGCGCGGATTCGACTTTACACGTAGCACTTTTGTCCACGGGCCCCCCGAAGCCTGTCAGGGGACCCCTGAGAGAGAGCACAGGTGCCCAGGGTGAGACCCTTCGGAAGTTCACGTGCCCGGAGCCTCGTGCACCGGCCGCTGGGTGCTACGTGCGGAATCTCCTTTCAAATCTGCGCAGCAGCCCTTGTTGTCCGAGCCGACTGAGGCTCAGCGAGGCGGGGGGGTGGGGGGTGGACTGCTTGTGGTCACCCAGCTAGGAAAGAGCCACCCCCCAGTTGGACGGCGCCCCAACGTTGTCACGTGCAATGTCCCCGTCTGCTCCTCAGACCAGATGTCTGGTGGCCGGGCTCTCTGACTCAGCTTCTCTCCCACCATCAGGGATGCCGGGATTGGGCACAGAGGGAAGCCGTACCCCCCCCACCCCCACCCCAGGCAGGGCTGTGGGAGACGGTGGTTCCAGACAAGAAGGGTCTCGAGACTCCCGGGGCTCTTGACTTTTGAGCCCAGGGCGGGGGAGGCTCCGGCCAGTGACATCAGTCCTGGCAAGGTCTTTGAGAAGTTCCAGACCCAGAAGGTCTCACCGCCCCCCCCCACCCCCCTAACACCCACATGTGTGTCTGTGCATCTCAGAACATCTGTTGGGTGAGCCCTTCCAAACCGTGGAGCCCGCACCCCTGAAGGCGGCCGGGGTCCCGGGCCTGGGCAGGGTCTGCAGTGCCCCCACCCCCACGCCCTGTCGGTGTCCCCGCAGCTGCGTGTGTCCTGGGAACCGGGGGTGGGAGGCCAGGGGAGCCTACCGCTCTCCCCACAAAGCCTGGTGTTAGCTCGTTTCTTTATGGCTCGTTACGGAGACGAGGAAACACACAGCGCTCACTTGCTCGCCCCTCCTTGTCGTGATGTGTTAATAGATCAACCGGGAGCCATAAATTGTGGGAGCTGCTTGCGCAATCCGGAGTCCTGTTCTGTTCCCCTCCGCTTCTTCCTGGCGTTCTCCAGAGATTTACGAGATTCTGGGAGTTTATCTCAGTTAGGAGTTTATCTAAGGGGGGGGTGGCGGGGCCGGGCGAGGAGCTTAGACCCCGGAGTTCGTCCCACCTGGCTGGGGATCCCAGCTGCTGTCGTGTTGGCCGTGTGGCCTCAGGTGGCTGCCGGCTCCTCCCGGCCTGTTTTTCACCTGTACGGCGGATGTTGGTTAAATAGTGCTCACTACTTAGTGCGATGCAGCGAGGGACGCGCAGTGTTTAGCGGATGATTAGGTGCCGGAAAATCGCTCCCTCTGACACCATTTTATTGCTGCTGCCATTTACACACTAAGGCATCGTTTCTGGCTTCTTTTTAAAAAAAGTTATTTAGGGGCGCCTGGGTGGCGCAGTCGGTGAAGCGTCCGACTTCAGCCAGGTCACGATCTCGCGGTCCGCGAGTTCGAGCCCCGCGTCGGGCTCTGGGCTGACGGCTCGGAGCCTGGAGCCTGTTTCCGATTCTGTGTCTCCCTCTCTCTCTGCCCCTCGCCCGTTCATGCTCTGTCTCTCTCTGTCCCCAAAATAAATAAACGTTGAAAAAAAAAATTAAAAAAAAGATTATTTACTTATTTATTTTGAGAGAACAAGAGCACGGGCAGGGGAGGGGAAGAGAGAAAGAAAGGGTGAATCCCCACCAGGCTCCACGCGCAGAGAGGAGCCGGACGCGGGGCTTGATCCCGCGAACGGGGAGATCATGACCTGGGCCAAAATCGCGATGCAGATGCTTAACCGGCTGAGCCACCCGGGCGCCCTGCATTCTCACCCACTGTTTAAAATATATAAGCTTTATCGAGATACGATTCACACGCAGGACAGTTTGGGGATATTCGGGAGGGTGCAGCCATACCACAGCCACGTTCAGGACATTGCCATCACCCCGCCCCTAAACCCCACACTCGTTGGCAGCTGCCTCCGTTCCTGTCCCTTCCCCCCTCCGGCCCATGTCAACCCCTCATCTGCTTTGTGTTTTGGGACTTAACCTATTCTGGACGTTTCGTCGAAGTGGGATCGTGTGATATGTGGCTTTGGGGGTCTGGTTCCTTGCACTCGACACGTTTTTGAGGCCCATCCATGTCGCAGCACGGAGCAGGGCTTCGTTCTCTTTTGCAGCTGAATGATGCTCCTTTGTGTGGAAAGACCGCCTTCTGTCTGTCCATCCGCCTGTTGATGGACGTTTCTCTTGTCGCCCTTGCCGGCCAGGGGGAGTGACCTCGGCAAGTTTGATTGCATTGGAGCTTCGTCCGCAGGCTCTTTGGGTCCCCCTGGCTCTTTGGGCCTCCCTGCGGCTCCCACAACCTCCCCCCCCCCCGCAGAACTGAGCTTTGCTCGCAGACGCACAGCTGCCCTTAGTCATACGACCATCCGGCCAGAAAAGGGAGATTTAAAAACCCCCTGGAAACAGGCACCGAGCGAGCGGAGCGTGGCAGTGCTGGGCGGGGAGGGAGCTGCTGCCTGTTCGCTCCTTCTCCCCCCCCCCCCCCCGCTCCCCCCTTCCTTCTCCCAGGGAGTCCCAAGGCTCCGCTGCCATCCGGGCTGCCATTCTGGAGGCTTGTGGACTAACGTGTTTCAGTGAGTCACAGGTGTTCATCCCGAGCCGCCTCTGCCCTCTCTGGGTTGCTGAGCCTTGCGAACTGCCTGCAGCGGCCCCTTCCTCTGTCCTCAAGGATGAAAAGCCAGCATTTGCTCTGTGGTTGCCCTGGGCCCGTCTTTCCTGACCCTGGGTGACGCGGGCCAGGGGCTCTCGGCCTTGGCCGTGGTTAGGGTCGCCAGCAGAGCTCCAGTGCTGGTGTTTCCTCAAAGTTCCCTGGTAGCTCCGTGGGCGGGGGGAGGGGGTCCCCATGATGTGGGTGAGTCTCAGAGGCCCCCTCCATTTCTCTGTGGTCAGGGTGGCCCCCCCTGGAGGTGGCTGCATGGAGCGTCACCATACCCAGTGCACTGAGGAGGAGACACAGAACATGGGGTGTGGAAGACTGGATCCTGACCTTCTGAGTCCCAGGGCTGGGTCCTGACACACACACACACACACACACAGGGACACACACACAGACAAGTCTACAAACGTAGGCACATTTACATCAGGCTTCTGGGCCAACGTTAGGCAGGCCGCTGCTCTCTCTGCGGGGTCTAGAGAATATTCCGGGCTCCTCTGTCCTCTGAGTCAGTACATCCTAACAGAAAGAACATGGTACAAGCTCAAGTAGCACTAAACTCTAAATCACTCACCTGTGTCCACACCCCCGTCCGAGTTGTTCCTGTAGGTGCTTTTCTAGAATTAAACTTAGTGCACCTTCTGTTATGCCTTTATCATTGACCTTCCTCCTCCCCCCCCCCATTTACCCATTTTCTTGATTCATCCTGGCCCTTATCACTTGCTTTTCGTTTCAAGGGCAAAAGAACATTCCAGGGCGCTCAGCTCTCATGGTTGCTAAGCTGCTCCTCTGTTTGGGGCCATAAGCTCCATTGCCAGCTTTCAGCGGTAATAAATGGGCTGTTGGGACATCATCCCACCAACGCTTCTCTTTATCTTCTGGGTCATTTCCTTGGGGTATAGTCCCCAAAGCAAACAACCGAGTCCTGGGGTGGGAATGGTCATCGGGTGCTTCTTACCCGGCGAGGCCTGCTGTTTGTGAAAAGACCATCCGGCTCGTGATTCAGAACTGCAGTCGGCAGGATTCGCGAGCCATCTCGCGTGCCCAGCCCCCTGCCACAGCAGCGGCAGAGAGAAAAGGCTCTCAGAGAGAGACGGGGCTCTGGCTGTGCGTGACGTCACGCGGCAAGAGACCTGGGATCCCATCCCAGCCTCGTCCCCACCTCGTTGAGTGAACGTGAGCGAGACCCTTCCCCGCTCTGGGCCTCAGTCTTCCCGTCTGAGAAATGAAAGGGCTGGGCGGAGAGCTCACGGCAGACGATGGTGGCCAGACGGCTCCTAGGGGCTCTGGTCCCATGATTCAGCCCCAGGATGCTGGGGCGAGGCCGTGTTGCCAGGCAACAGTGTTTGTTTGCGGTTCTGATGTGTAGCTGGGACAGCTGTGAGTGTTCTTGGCTCGGGCTCCAGCTTTCCAGCTCCGGGGGCAGCGGGCCAGGGTCCCCCACCGGGCCGATCCAGATGCATCTGGGGGAGGAGGGGGGCAAGCCGGCGGGGAGGGGACAGTGAGTGGATGGAGAATCCCCGGGGTGCTGCGGGACGGTTGGCGTGCCCACCCCCGTCTCTGGGCCCACTTGGCCCCCAGTGGAGAAGCGAGCTGCCAGCCGGGTTCTGGTGCTCCCGGAGAAAAGCTGCCTCGTCACCGGAAGCCGGTGGTGTGGTGGCGACGCCCCGGTGCCCTCCTGTGGGGTCTTTACCTTGGTGGATCCTCACCGTTTGTGCCGCTCCCTGGCCTGGCAAGGGGTCTTATTAGCTTATGGCCAGCAGCTCTCACTCCGGAGAACAGTCAGGGGAAGTAAGTTTCAGAACCGAACATTCTAGAGCACCGTGGCGGCTGGCAGCACGGGTGCAGCGTCTAAAGTCAAGTCCGCGTTCCGCCCGAAACGGGGGCAGCAGGATGGGCACCACGGGACCCGGCCAGAGGGGCTGAGTGTAGACAAGCCACCCGGACTCTGAGCAGCCTGGAGATGAGAGTATTTTCTCTGCCCCTGCGGCAGCTGGCGCACCCTGAACCCCGCAGCTCTTTGTCGAATGAATGAATGAATGAATGAATGAATGAATGAATGAGTGAGCGAGCAGCTGGCTGAGCTGGGCTCCATGCAACTCAGAGCAGAGCAAGGGTCAGGGAGGGCTTCCTGGAGGGGCTGGAGCGTGTTCTGCCTTGAAGGGGGTCTGGAGGGCAGGAGGGTGTGCCCTTGAGACCAGGTTGGGGGGACACAGTGTGAGCAGAGGTGGGAAAGGGCGCGCACCCGTGTGTGTGTGTGTGTGTGTGTGTGTGTGTGTGTGTGTACATCTGGGATTTGCCATCACATTTTTATCGAGCACCTACTGTGGGCCAGGGGCTGTGTTAAGGGAGGAACCCGGCCCCTCCCCTTCTAGAAGCATCGACCTTGACAGGTGATCACAGGTGTGATGGCTGCCGTAATGGCTCCAGGATCGGGTCACCGGAGGCAGGGCATCTCCCAGGGCAGGAGGCGCGGCTTCCCTGAACCACAGAGAACGAGGGGGAGCTGGAGAGGTCAGCTGAGTGAGGCTGCAGCCAAGGTGCCTGCTGGGAATGATACCCGCTTGATTCGGAGCACTTTCTGTTGGGTGCCCTTTGGTCTCTCTGTGCAGGTAGGTGCCCCCTTGAGCTCTGAGAACCGGAGGGACCCGGCAGGGTAGGTGGGCCCCTCTCAGATCCGACCCCCCATCTCCGTGCCTGTGTGAACCTCGCAGCTGCAGCCATCTGTGAAGGCTCGAGCCCGATGCGTGTCATAAACAGGAAATTCCCGAGGCGCCTGGGTGGCTCAGTCGGTTGAGCGTCCTTCGGCTCAGGTCATGATCTCGCGGTCCGTGAGTTCGAGCCCCGCGTTGGGCTCTGGGCTGACAGCTCAGAGCCCGGAGCCTGTTTCGGATTCTGTGTCTCCCTCTCTCTCTGACCCTCCCCCGTTCATGCTCTGTCTCTCTCTGTCTCAAAAATACATAAACGTTAAAAAAAAATTAAAAAAACAAAACGGGAAATTCCCTGGTTCTCATCTCAGTGCCTCGGGCAGCCGTCTGGCTGTTCTGGCCACGGCCACACTGGAGGGGCCGCCACTGATCATGCCACGTGCACGCAGCGGCAATGTTCGCCCCGCCTCCTCCCACCTCTCCCCGGCCCCCACCCCCAGGCTGCAGCCCCCAGACCTGCAGAGCGCCTGAGGAAGGGGAGGGAGAGCTGGGTCCCAAGCCCGTGTGGTGGAGAGGGCTGCGACAGGGAGGGGAAAGGACAGGCAGCCGTGGGAGTTCACGGGCTGCACCTACCAGACTTGGGGCATCGAGGCAGGAGGCCTTCCTGGAGGAGGTGATGTCTAAGTACTGAAGGTCGAGCAGGCATAACCTGGGTGAACAGGAGGTGGAGGGGTGCCCCAGGTAGGAAGAGCGGCACGGGCAAGGGGATGAAAGTGAGACGAAGCCGGTCCTTCGAGGAGGAACGGTGGTCCATCAGGGGTTGGGGCGGGGGACTGGTCCGTGTAGACCCACACAGGCCAGGAGGCTATGCTTGGATTTTGCGGGGCAACCGCAGAGGGCTTGAGGGAAAGCAGTGATACGGCCATCCTGTCAGTGACAGCAGACACAGGCTCCACGGGGCAGGTAATGGGGTCCTTTGGCCTCTGCTAGGCCTCAGCTTGTCCATCTGTAAAATGGATCCTCCCTTCATTCCGTTTTTCCTTTGTGGTAAACCAACAGCGTTCCCTTTCTGAGAAATGACCTGGGGCTGGTCACAGGAAAGACAAGATGCCAACTTTCATCGGGGGGAATTTTCCCCTTCTGGAAATTTCTTTCATGATGATGATTACTAATGATTTGAAGCTTATTCATTTTGAGACAGAGAATGGGCACACGCAAGTGGGGGAGGAGCAGAGAGAGAGAAAGAGAGAGCATCCCAAGCAGGCTCCAAGCTGTCAGCGCAGAGCCCGACGCGGGGCTCGAACTCACGAACCCCGAGATCGTGCCCTGAGCCGAAATCGAGAGTCGGACGCTTCATTGACTGAGCCACCCAGGCGGCCCTTATTATTTCTCTCCCAGAAGCTCCCAGTTCCTATCCTTTAAAGGTCTTGTTGAGGGAGAGAGAGCGAGCGAGGGGTTCTATGGTCTCTGAAGTTTTCAAAACTAGAAGGCAGCTTCTGCATAAAAGAATCCGGAGCTGCCTCTTCAAATGGGAAGCAGTTGGGGTTCAGAGACATTGACTGCCTGCCTCAGGTTGCACAGCACGTCTGTAGCAGAAGCAGATGTCAGATCCCGAACTCCGGTTCCCAGCCCGCACCTCTTGCCGCTGACCCACGCCGTCCCCATGTTCTCCGCTGAGGTTTGCAGTGAGGTCCTGGGAGGGAGGGAACCGTGTAGACCGAGTATATATATATGTTCCAGCCTCAAACTGATCTGGCCCTTGGTTGGTGGATGTCAATATCATTTAATTAAAAAGTATATAAAAACCTGTAGATGAGAAAAGTCAGGGAAGCGATGCCACACGGGGGAGACGTGTACCCGTCGCTGGGACGAATCAGGATCTGCGTGGTGTTTTTCCTCCTCTTTGAGAGATCAAGAGACCAGCTCAGGGCAGCCCTGCTGATCGGAGACTCGCAAGGAGAGCCCGGACACTAGCGGGCGTGCTAACAGCAGGGCTGTTTACTGAGCACTTACTACGTCCCAGGCACGTGAGCTCGGCATGCACCGTGTCGCTTCATGCTTGCCACCTCCTGTGACTCCAGATGAGGACCCCGAGTCCCCTGGAGGTGGAGTCCTTGGCCCACGGTGGCAGACGGTAGTTCACGCGGGGCCACTCAAAGCCCTGCTCCCATCTGCTCTTTCGTGATGCTTCTCAGGGTGGGGACACTTCCTCGTGTCCCTGGGCAGTGTGCCCAAGGGCTGGTCCCCTGACCTGTGTCAGAGCCACCTAGGACCTTGGTAAAACCCCAGTTCCTGCCCCCCGCCATCAGAGCCCCAGGTGGGGCTGGGAATCTGCGTGTTTCACACGAAGCCTGGAGATTCTGATGAGAAGCCCTGCCCTGCAAGGTGTGAGTGAGGCGTCTGTGCCCATGACGGCTGATGGTGTGTGAGCCCTGGCCCAGGACTCCTGGTCCTGTTCAGGCAGGACCCATAGAGCAGTGTGCAGAAAGGTCTGGAGGTGGAAGGAAAGAAGGAAGGGAGGAAGGAGGGAGGGAAGAAGGGAGGGAGGGAGGAGAGGAGAGAAGAGGGGAGAGGAGAGGACAGGAGAGGAGAGGACAGAAAAAGAAAGAATATCTAAATATTTAAATGTCCTCCGCAGGGGAACAGATTCATGAATTGTGGTAGGGTCACGCGAGGGAATATTGTGCAGTGGTGAAAAATGAATGAATTAGATCTACGCACATACACGTGAAGCCATCTATATGAATGTTTTTATCTTATTTATTTTATTTATTTTGTAAAAGTGTATTTGTTTTTGAGAGAGAACCCGAACGAGGTGGGGAGGGGCTGAGAGAGAGGGAGAGAGAGACTCCCAAGCAGGCTCCGCCCTGTCAGCACGGAGCCCGGAGCCCGATGAGGGGCTCAAAGTCAGGAACTGTGAGATCATGACTGGAGCCGAGACCAAGAGTCGGACACTAGCTGACTGAGCCCCCCAGGCGCCCCCGTATGATATCGTCTCCAGTTTCCAGAACGAGACAAGTGAGGCACAGAGAGGTTAAATGACCAGGCCAACCTCACACAGCAAGCATGTGGCCCAACAGGGTTGGATCCCAGTGGTCCAGCCCGGTGCCGGGGCTCTGAGGCCATCACCCGGTGTCACTAACTGTCCTCAGAGAGCTTGGCACCAAGTGCCTGCTGGATGCTTCGGAGGAGGGGGTACTGGGCAGGGGGATTATTACCCCATCTCACAGATGGGAAGACAGAGGCCCAGCAGGGCAAAAGTAGTAGCCCGAGGTCACACAGGCAGCCCACTGCCAGCAGTGAGGACCCGTCTGAGAAGCACATGCCCAGCACTTTGCTTGCAGCTGCCTGGGAGATGGGGACCGTTGTCACCTCCATTTTGCAGAGGAGGAAACCGACACTCAGCAGAAAGGGGAGTGGGGACCCCAGCACTGTTGGACTCTAGAGCCCAGCTGTTATACTAGGAGCACAGGCTGGCGGCTGGCCTTTGGGGTCCCCCACCCCCGTGCTGGCCGCTTGCAGTTGGGGCCAGCTGGGGCCAGTGGCCGCAGCTGCCCTCCCCGATTTATGGGGACAGGGGCTTCACGGAGCCAGCACATATGGGCCGGTGACATCATGTCTGCTGGGGCCCCTTGGGGTCCGGCCCAGCTGCAGGAGCCTGGCTGGGGGTCCCAGATCCCTCTGGGAGGGGGGCCAGGTGGCTTTAGCAAGGTGGGCCAGATTGGGGACAACAATGACGAGGGGCCTGCACAGCTTCCTCCCGAGGGCCCGGCGCAGGGCTGGACGACGGAATGCCAAAAAGCACTAGATTCGGAGTCTGGCCGGCCCTGGCACTTAGCCTCAGAGGGCCTCTGGGCTGGCAGCTTCTCCTCGGAAGCCGTGGGGAGGGTGTATGACCGGCCTCGTCCCCCGCCTCGGGGCAGGGCGTGCAGAAGAGAGGGAGTTAATTGGTGACCATGCGCCTGGCCCCGGGCTGAGCCCACATGGAATCTGGCCATCTGCTGGGGGAGGCGGGTGCTCCAGTGGAGTCTTGAGGTCTTTCCGGCGGGGCTGGGATTGGTTGGGGTCTCACCAGTGCCCCTCACTCCTGCAGGCATCGCCTCCTGCCGTCAGGCTCCCTGCGTGTGGCCCAGGCCCAGGTCGGTGACAGTGGCCTCTACAGATGCACAGCCAGCAACCCTGCTGGGTCCGCTTCTCAGCACTACGTGCTCCGGGTGCAAGGTAGGGCCCGGGCTGCCGGCCGGGGTCTCGCCCACGGCCCCTCCCTTCCGTCCATCTTTCTTAGGCCTTCTCAGTGTCCTTCCCTGTTTGCAGGCCAGGCCCTGTCGCCTCCTCGTGGGGCCCTCCAGTGCTTCCTCCCTTCCCCTCTGGGTCCTCCAGCCCTGTATCTCCTCAGTCCCTTTCTCCCTTCCCCTGTACCCTCGGATGGGGCCCCCTGAGAACAGAGGGCAGGGCCCAGGGTGGGCCTAGGGTGGTAAGGGTCAGAGGGGAACCCATGAAGGGGTTCTGGTTCCCGACTTGGCTGGGGCCCCAGGGGTGGACATTCCCCTGGATGTCTCGGTCCCGTCCACAGAGGCCAGCCGTGCTGTCGCTCCCCCAGAGAGGCAGGGGGCTTGTTAGCTTCAAAAGCCCCAGGGGATTACCAACGCTAGGGGCCAACCGACTGTGGCCCGCGGGCCATGTCTGACCCATTTCCTGTTTTCACATGGCCCACCGGTGAAAAATTAAACGATTGGGAAAAAAACCCCAAACAACAGTTTTTGTGGTGCGTGAAAATTACAGGAGATTCCGATTTCAGTGTCCGCAAAACCAGCGTTCTTAGCACCTGAGACTCGTGTCGGTGTGGCCTCTGCCTTCTCTCAAGCCACAGGGGCGAGTTGAGTAGTTGAGAGAGAGGCCATCTGGCCCGCAAAGCCTGAAATATTTACTCTCTTGCCCTTTATGGAAAAAGAGACCCCGATCTAAGCTAGCGCCCCATCTTACAGGTGGATAGGCTGAGGCTCAGAGAGGGAAGGGGGGAAAGGTTTGCTGTGGGTTTGCGTGAGCCTATGAGAGATACGGCAGTGGCAGGGTGCGGGGGGAGGGAGGGGGCTGGGTGGTGAGCAAGGCCCCAGAGTTAGGAGGACTGGATGTGAGTCCTGACTCTGCTACCACTGACGGGCTGTGTGACCTTGGCCAGCCGCTTGGCCTCTCTGAGCCTTGGCTTCCTCCTCCGTAAACCGGGGGCCACAGTCACGCCCATCCCATAGCTGTCAGAAGGGGAAGCGTCACAGTGGAACCTGCTGTTGTTTTCAGCAGGTGTGAGGGGCGGGCAAGGCACGGGCACCCTTGCGCTCCTGGACACCGAGGTCCTGGGGTGGCCCAGGGAAGCGGCCTGGATTCCCGCTCAGACAGACTCAGGGCTGGGGCTGGCTCCGGTTCCTCTCAGCTGAGGGACTGGGTGACTCTGGTCAATCACCTGACCCTTCTGAGCCTCCCCTTCTTCATCTGCGAAATGGGCTTGGTATCACCAGCCCGGAGGAAGGACCGGAGTGGGACAGAGGAGATGTAAACGTGGAAGGAATGATGGCCCCCATCTCCCCCCAGCCCAGGGAAGGGAGGGAGCAGGAGTAGGGGGATGGCGGGGAGAGCGGGTGAGGAGAAAGAAGCCGGGAGAAAGGAGGAGGAGAAAGAAGCGATTCTGCGATGAGAGCACGTGCGTTCAGGCGAAAGGCCGGATTCGATTCACTTTGGGGGGGACCACCTGGGGCGTCCTGCTGCCCTTTCCTGACAAAAGGAGGAATGGTCAGCCTTAGGCTGCGCCCTACAGTGATCCCTGCTGCTTGGTGATCCCCGGAAGTAAGGGCAGGTGGGTCTGGGCTCTGCGCCCCCCCAACCTGGGGCCCCAGTGACTGGATCCCCCTCCCCGGGGCTCTTCAGTGCCCCCTCAGGTGCAGCCGGGCCCGCGGGTCCTGAAGGTGCTGGCAGGAGAGATTCTGGACCTGAACTGCGTGGCCGAGGGCAGCCCGGAGCCCCGGCTGAACTGGTCCAAGGACGGGGTGGCCCTGCGGGGCGGGAGCCCCGAGGGTTCCGTCCACTTCTCGGCCATCCAGGCCTCTGACACGGGGCTGTACCGCTGCGAGGCCTCCAACAGCGCCGGCGTGGATGCCTGGGAGCTGGAGCTCAGGGTGCTGGGTGAGTCTCCCCTGAACCCCCCAACTCACCCCTCTGCACCCCCCCACCCCCAACAGTAGCCTGGGCTTCTGAGAGTCCTTTTTATTTTTAATGTTTATTTATTTTTAAAGAGAGAGACAGAGGATGAGTGGGGAGGGGCAGAGAGAGAGGGAGACACAGGATCTGAAGCAGGGTCTGGGCTCCGAGCTGGCAGTGCAGAGCCCGATGCGGGACTCGAACTCACGGATGGACTGGGACTCGAACTCACAGATGGAGCTTCACTGACTGAGCCACCCAGGCGCCCCTGGGCCTCTGAGATTCTTAACCCCTTCCTTCCTCCCGGCCGCTAGCCCCTGAGGCGGTGGGAGCGTCCAGTGTGAGGGAGCCTTAGGTCAGCCTTGTGGGCACCCTCTCTGCTCCGGGGTGGCCAGAAGTGCCACGGAGTCATGATCAAAGAGCAGGTGCCTGGGCCGAGACTCAGCTCCTTCCGCTTTCTGGCTGGACGACTGTAGGCCATGTACACTCTCTGACCCTCAGTTTTGTCCCTTGTGAAATGGGCCCGATAATAGCAGGGAGTCCGAGAGAATGTGTGAGAAGCGTCCTGGTGCACGGGGAGGTCTGGTCTGGATCAGTGGAGCCGCATTTTTCACTATTACGAACGAAAGACAAACCCGGAAAGCCGCTGCTGGAGGGGAGCGCGGGGCAGGACCCTGCCAAGCTTCACCTCCCAAGCCCGTGGGGTCGCTCGCGGCCCTGGTGGCCTCTCTGCGGGCCAGCCTGTGGGAGGTGGGGCTCGTGCCTGGCCGGGTTCTGGATGGGACGCCCTCTCCACCGGCCTGGGTGTAAGTGCGGCCACACTGCCTCTCCCCAGAGCCGCCGCACTGGGAGGCCGATGAGACCAGCAGCCTGCTGGAGAGAGTGGCGGGAGAGAACGCCAGCCTGCCGTGCCCTGCCAGAGGTGAGGCCGGGCCCCGGGGTGGGCTGGACTGGGAAACACTGGGCAATGCCCATGGGTTAGGGAGCGTTAGGGGGGTCCTCACTCCCAGCCAGGCCACGCAAGACATTTCATCCTGTCGACGACCCTGTAGGACGGGCATTAGCTTTAGCTCTCTTCTGTTAGGGGCAATCTAGGCCCAGAGGGACTAAGCAACTTGTTAGAGGTCACGCAGCCGGGAGGTGACCCACAAAGCATGGTGTGGGTTGACCCCAGCCCCCTCTGCCTGGGAAATGCGGCAGCTGGGCTGAGGACGGCCTGAGGGTCCAAGGATGGGGGCCCCCACTCTTCAAGCCCGCCCCAGACTTTCTAGCAGAGATAGATTCACGTGGCCCTAGGCAGACCACCCCTTGGGGTCAGCAGCATCCCGTGGGGCCAAGACAGATCCCTCTGTGGTCAATTGCCCCGCGCTGACCCCTGCTTTGGCCCTTCCAGGCCAGGTACCTTCTTGGGGCAGTTTATACCTTCTTTCTGAGCCTCTGTTTCCTCATCTGTACAGTGGGGTCATTCCAGGCCCTCCACGCAGGGCTGCTGTGAGGGCTCCGGGGACAGCAGGAGTGTTAGGTCCCAGCACCGTGCCCGGCACATACAGGGGATCAGGGCGATGTGTCGAACGAAGAGTCTCCCTTTCTGTCGGACCCGGTGGACCTCACCGCCCGCCCCAGCTGCTGCTTTTGGCTTCGGGCTCTTCTGTGGCGAGAGGGCCTGCCGTGTCCCCTGTGCGTGGGCGCTCTCCAGAAGGGTGGGTGTCTGGGTCTCAGGAGCAGGTGGCAGCTTACAGAAAGCCTGGCAGGAGACTGGAACCAGGGAGTTTGCTGGAACAGGCCTGACGGAGGGCCAGGTGGGAGGCAGGTGCTGGGTGGGAGCCCTGGGCACCTCAGGGGCTCCTTTCTGAGAACTGCCCATCTGGAGGGGCCGACGCGTCGCCCTCAGCCAGAGCGCCACCTTGTGCCTGTCGCTGGTAACAGCAAGTAGCCGTCTGGCGGTCTGGGAGCGGGGAGGGGGATCCCTGGCCAGTCAGGGGCTTGTCCTCTGCACCAGACTTCAGCGGAATCAACATAACCTAAGCCCCCGCTGATAACCAGGCCTCAGCCTGGCCTGCGCCTGCCCGCAGGCTGCCCTTGGCCTCCCTTTCAAGCAGGTGTTTGCTGCTGGGCAGTGCTGGGCGCTGGCATTCACCAGCCACGTGGCCTTGGGGTCGGAGGGCTAAAGGAGAAAGTGCCCAGCCCGGCGCCTGGAATGTGGGAGCCCTGGTGCCTACGGAGGGTGGCCCCGCCCACCGCCTCCTTGTGGGTGGGACAGAAAGGCCAGGAGCCTGGCCACTGACTCTTGCTCTCTTGGCCCCTGTGAAGTAGGAGTGGGGAGGGGAGGGGAGTGGTTTTCAGCAACGGCCCGAGTCCCCTGGAATCTTCCGGGGCTGAGCTACAGGGCAGTTCTGTGGCTAGAGCTCATCCAGGGGAGAGACGTTTTGCCTGAAGACAAAAAAAGATCCAGGGTTCAAACCTCAGGCACAGAGGACGCGACGTGACGCAGGAGCACAGAGCAGGGTGGCAGGCGGAGGCCCAGCACGTGGGGCAGAGGGGCCAGGGCAGGCAGAGCGGGCCCGGGTCCCCCACCTGGGATGCCCTGAGTGTGCCACGTCCTGACTGCCACCCACGTGTCCACCCAAATGGGGTGGCCCCCCCCATGGCTGTGGGTAAAGGAGTGGGTGAGACGGGAGAGTTCACGTCCACCCGGGGCCCCGCGCTGCCCGGGAGGTGGCAGAGAGCGCGTGGAGTGTTGCGTTTGCCCACGCGTGTTAGCCCACGTTGCGGTCCCGATGGCTGACGTTGGCAGAGCGCGATGGGGGAGACAGAGGTGCCAGGTGCCGTCCTGTGAGTTTGGGGAGTGCCCCCCCCCAGGGAGGCCCCCTATCTGCATGTGGCTGGAGAAGGACGGAAGGTGGCCGAGGCCCCAGCAGACAGAGGGCTGCTCTTGTCCCAAGGTCGTAGAGCAGGTCAGCAGGGCTGGAGCTCGGGTGACCCCACGACCACTGGGTGCCGCCGCCTCACGGGCCTGGGTGGTGCTCAGAAGCCCGGGTCAGCCCCACAACGCCCATCTGAGGACCTCGGTGTGGCCAGTGCCCCAGATGGGTGCCGAGCACAGCAGGCACGGTCATTCACTTAGCGCCTCCTATGGGCCGACACTGGGCTTGCAGCTGGGGGCACGGCGGGGAGTTAAAGCAAAGACCTTGGCCCCAAGGTAGACAAAAGAAACCTGAGTGAGTGCATCCTGTGCACGTTAGGAAGTTGGGGGTGTTGGGCAAAGAGGAACGCGGGGCGGGTAACGGGGGCAGGAGTGCCATCCCACACGAGGCGGCCCTTCTTTGAGGAGGGAACCAGAAAGAGGGTTCTGGCCCCTCTCCTGTGGCCTTCAGGGCACTGGGAGACCCGCGGACCCCCAGCACGGGTGGGAGGCAGCGGGTGTGTGGGCCTCGAGGGAGCTGCTCCTGCCAGCCTAGGGGGCGAGGAGGTGCCGGGAGCCCCCCCACGGGAGGGCCAGCGACATTTGCCCAAGGGGGGGCAGCGTGGGTGCCCCAAGGGGGGGCAGATTTCAGAGCATTCATGCTGATGACTCCGTGCGCCCCGCCAGGGGTGCCCAAGCCGCAGGTCACGTGGCGAAAGGGCCCAACCTTGGAGCCCCTGCGTGGCCGGCCGGGCCTGGAGGTGCTGGATGAAGGCTCCCTGTTTCTGGCCTCAGTCTCGCCCACCGACAGCGGAGACTACGAGTGCCAGGCCACCAATGAGGCAGGCTCCACGTCCAGGAGAGCCAAGCTGGTGGTCTATGGTAAGCAGGGCCCCCAGAGTGGGGGCTGGCTTGTGCTCACTTACCCCAACGGCACCCCTTCCCCAGAGAGACCGCCATGGGGACAGTGTAAGGGGAAGGACCTAGAACTCCCTAAATGGCTTTTAAGGTGGTCTCGTAGGTGAATTCATTTTACGTTTATTTATTTTTGAGAGACAGAGTGAGACAAAGTGAGAGTGGGGGAGAGGCAGAGAGAGAGGGAGACACAGGATCGGAAGCAGGCTCCAGGCTCTGAGCCGTCAGCACAGAGCCCGACGCGGGGCTCGAACCCACAGACTGTGAGATCGTGACCTGAGCTGAAGTCGGACTCTCAACCGATTGACCCACCCAGGCGCCCTGGTGAATTCATTTTATAACAAGCACCAGTGGCAGGGGAGAGAGTCCCAGAGCAGGGAGAGCCTCCTATTCTGCCTGACCCTTTCCATTGTCTTGTGGGCAGAGGGAGGGGGCCCTTCCTCTTAACAGGAGTAGGGAAAGTTTTAACTGCTCCTGATGGGCCACCTCCCCCCTCCCCGTGACCAGCCATCCTGGCTCCCCGAATAACATCTTGCCTGGGAAATTTGTTATGAAGATATACCCAAGCCCCGTCTTCAGAGGTTATGAGTTGGGTCCCTCCCAGGTGACCATGACAAACAGGTTATAAGTAGACCCGGGTGGATCCGGGGGCTCCAGCATCTTGCAAAGCTGAATATCGGGGCGGCGTGGTGCCCGGGCACAAAGCTGGGGCGTGTGGGTCCCCGGGAAGGCTGCTCTGACATTCCCAGGTCCACACGGCTCCCGGTGGCCAGATCGGGGACAGGCCCGGGCCTCCTGGGACCTCAGGATCTGGGGAAGGGCAGGAGTTGGGACTGCCTGTCCAGGCCAGGAAGAGTGGCCCACGTGGGGTCTGGGTAGCGGTGGCTGTCCGGAGAGGGGATGGTTTCTCTGCTTCTCTTTGCTCCCAAGTGCCCCCTAGCATCCGGGAGGACGGGCACAGGACCAATGTGTCAGGCATGGCCGGGCAGTCCCTGACTTTGGAGTGTGACGCGAATGGCTTTCCAGCCCCTGAGATCGTGTGGCTCAAGGACGGGCAGCCGGTGGGTGTCCTCTGGGGTGGCTGGGCTGTGGGTGGGATTTGGATAGGGACCTTCTGGATGGGTTCCCACACGGGCCGGGTGTGGCGGGGAGATGTGACAGGTGTTTGGGGGAGTGCAGTGGGCAGTGGAGGAAGCCTAGGGGGCTGCATGGTGGAGAGGGCATGGCACTCTTTTGGGAGTAAGAAGCCCCAGGTTCCAGACCCCTCTCATCAGCTCCCTCTGGCCTCTTCCACCCAGATTCCTGAGGAGGGTGGTCACCGCCTCCTGGACAAGCCGCGGGCCCTCCACTTTCCCAGGATCCAGGAGGGCGATGCTGGCCTCTACTCCTGCCGGGCAGAGAACCAGGCCGGGATTGCCCAGAGGGACTTTGACCTCCTCGTGCTCAGTGAGTGAGGCCTGAGCCCCTGCCCTTTGGCGCCGGCTGGGGAAGGGGAGATTTTGCCTGCTGAGAGCCGGGGGCCCATGACGGACTCCATCCCTGTCCTCGCAGAGCCGTCAGGGCAGATGTTAGGTAGTCACATGATCGACCACGTAATTAGCGTTGTGTTACGTGCTACGGAACGGTAGCGTAAGCTGCGGAGAATGCACCAAGCAGGGTCCTGCGGAGCCAGGGAGCTTTGAGTCATGCACCGGAGGGGAGGGAAGGGCGCACCCGGGGACCCGCACAGACAAAGGCCCGTCCCAGGGCCTTTGCCTGTGCAGGGTTTGAGGACTTTCTGCCCCCTGCCCCCTAGTCCCTCCTTCCGTGACGGGAGCCGGGGCTGCCCAGGAGGAGGTGCTGGGCCTGGCCGGTGCAGGGGTGGAGCTGGAGTGCCGGACCTCGGGGGTCCCCACGCCCCAAGTGGAATGGACCAAGGACGGGCAGTGAGTGGTCTTCCTGGCAGATGGGGGGTGGTTCCTCTGCCAGGGCCGGGCGCACAGGGGCAAGGAGCTTGGTGAGCACTGCAGGTGCCTCCCTCCAGGGACCAGGCGGGGGTCAGCATGGGACACCTCCCACCCCAGCCTGGAATTCCCCAGGGGGCCCTCCTCTCTCCCCCCAGCAGCATTTTTTTCATGACTCAGCCAGTCTTGCTTTTTTGCTTTAAACTTCTTTTTTTTTTTTTAGGTAAAATTCACACAACATCAAATCAACCTTTCTGACGTGCATGCTTCTAGGGGCATTTAGTACACGCACCGTGATGTGCACCGCCACCTCTGTCTAGTTCCGGAACATTCCATCGCCCCAAAAGGAGACCCCCTTACCCCCCAGCCCCTGGCGACCACTCATCTGCTTGCCGTCTCTGTAGATTTATCTAGATTTCTGCACGTAAATCGCATGCAGTCGTACGGCAGGGGGCCTTTTGTGTCTGACGTGTCTAACTGAGTGCTCAGTTCACAGGGTCCACCTGGGCCACAGCAGGTGTCAGTACAGGCACACGTCCGGGCTGTTGTGGGTTTGGTTCTGGAACACCACAGTGAAGCAAATATCGCGATAAAGCAAATCAGACGCCTTGCTTGGTTTCCCAAGAACAGTTAGGTTTACACTCTAGTCTGTTGAGTGTGCAATATATGCAATATACGTACACAGCATACGTACTTTAATTCAAAGATAGTTTAAAAACATAGCTCATCGCAGGGCGCCTGGGTGGCTCGGTGGGTCGAGTGTCCCACCGAGGCTCAGGTCATGATCTCACGGTTCGTGAGTTCGAGCCCCGTGTCGGGCTCTCTGCTGTTAGTGCGGAGCCCGCTTCAGATCCTCTGTCCCCCTCTCCCGACCTCTCCCCGGCTCGCGCGCTCTCTCAAAAATAAATAAACCTTAAAAAAAAAAAAAAGCGTATTGCTGAGAAAATGCTAACCATCATCTGGGCTCTCAGCGAGTTGTAACCCCGTGCAACAAACGTACGTTGTACATCACGGCGTATCAAATATAACGAAAAAGTTTGAAATATTGTGAGAATGGCCACGATCGTGACGCGGAGACACGAAGTGACCAGACGCCATTGGATAAATGGCACCGACTGGCCTGCTCGAGGCACGGTCGCCACAGACCTTCAGTTTGTCAGAAATGCAGTATCCGCCTGTGCGTGACTGCTTTCACGGGCTGAATAACAGTCCATGGTAGGGATCGGCCACTGTTTGTACCCACCCACCTTTCGGCGACCGTGAACCTTCCAGATTTGCTTTTCACAAGTGGCAAGCCCGCCTCTCTGCGGCCGGGCCCTGCTTACTGGCGGCGTTTTCTCTCGACCCAGGCCCATCCTTCCGGGAGACCCTTATGTCCAGCTGCAGGAGGACAGCCAGGTTCTCAGGATCACCAGCAGTCACCTGGGGGACGAGGGGCGGTACCAGTGTGTGGCCTTCAGCCCCGCCGGCCAGCAGGCCAAGGACTTCCGGCTCAGGATGCACGGTGAGCCCGGCCCCCACCACGGGCTGCCCACTTCCCAGAGGGAGATCCTAGAGGGGAGCAGCCCCGGTCCAGTAAAATGTGGGGCGAGGGCCCGGGAATCTGGCCCGGCGCTCCCAAAACCCATCGTCTCTATCCCCAGCTTTGCGAGCTTTGCTATTCCTAATCCTGCTTGGGGTTGATCATTTCTGCCCCTGTTTCTTTAAATCGACTCCGTTTATACGGAAAGACACTCATTTAAAAGGATATTTACTATCTCGAGTGTAGGTGGGAAGTCAGGGCCACTTGGCCTTCGGGGAGGAAGCTGTGAGGACAGATACAGCAGAAGAGCGCTGATACAGGGAGTGCCAGAAGGGTTAAGTACCCAGTCTATCCAACCGTACCTTGCCGTCTGTTGTAATCAGGACGGAAGGGGTTTGGGAAGGGCGGAGCCGTCTGTTCTCAGGTGCGGTGCTGTTTGGTGCTGTGCCCACGTGCTCCCAGGATCGCCGTGGGTGTCACTAGCAGTGAACCCCTGATTTAGGTCCGACCCTCATCTTACAGACAGGGAGACTGAGACCCAGAGAGGGGAGTGACCTGTGCCGGGTCACGCAGTGAGTTAGAGGCAGAGTGCGTCCAAAGCCCGGATCTGTGGCCCCCGCCGCCAGCATGTCCCAAGAGGCCTCTCCCGTCTGTCCCCAGATGCCCACTCTCCCCACCCCCCCCACACACTCCACACCCTGCAGGAGCCAGTGACATGGGGTGGGTGGGACGCCAGCCGCCTTGAGGAGGCTCCCTGTGACCAGCATTTCCCATTGTCCTCAGCCCCTCCTACCATCTGGGGCTCCAACGAGACGAGCGAGGTGGCTGTCATGGAGGGCCACCCGGTGCGGTTCCTGTGCGAGGCCCGAGGAGTGCCCACTCCCAACATCACCTGGTTCAAGGACGGGGTCCCTCTCCCGCTCAGCGCTGAGGCCGTCTACACCAGGGGCGGCCGGCAGCTGCAGCTGGAGAGGGCCCGGGGCTTGGATGCTGGCACTTACACCTGCAAGGCCAGCAACCCTGTGGGGGTCGCGGAGAAGACCACCAGGCTGGAGGTTTATGGTGAGCGGTGGGCAGCTGGGGTGGGCAGTGGGGGAGGGGGTGGTCTGAGCCATGGCGGCCCTGTCTTCAAAAGTCGCCGAGGGAAGTGGCCAGAGGTACAGGGTGATGAGACTGAGGCCAGGGAGAAGGGCCATCTCAGCTTGAACAACTTCCCTCTCTTGGACAGGCGAGGATGCCAAGGCCAGGGGCGGAAGGGCCTGTCTGGGGGCCCAGGCAGAGCCCAGGGGAGGATCTAAGTGTCCCTCAGGGGGAAGTGCTTTTCCGTGAATAATTAACTGCTCTGCGATAATCACTCACTGTGAGCCGGGCTCCTGGGTCTTTTCATAGCATCAGCTCATTTAATCAGGGTTCAGGGGCCTGGGCCCTTGTCGCCCTGGGTCCCACTCAGGTGTTCTCTGGGGATGAGAGACTGGCCGAGGGTCACTTGCTAGGAGGTGATGGGGCCCTGTTCATGGTGAGGGGAGCGGGGGTGGGGGGGGTGGTTCTGACCGTAAATCTTGTGCAGTTTACTCGGGTGTAGACCCAACTTGAGGGGCTGGGCTCTTAGGATGCATGGAGAGGGGAGGAGAATCCAAGTGTAGGTGGGCAGGGATAGAGTCTGAGCAGGTGAGGTTTGAGACCCAGAATGCAGGCCAGTGGCGTCATCCTGGCCCCTCGAGAGGATTCCGCTCCGGAGTTCCGGCCCCCAAAGATGCAGGGGGCCTGGGTGCTGGGCTGTGTGGGGTCCACGGGCATTCTCTGAGTCCCCGGCTGCCAGCTCCAGGACTCTCCTTTGGAGATCGGGGGACCTCCTGGAAATTGAACAGGGGGTTTCGGCTAGCAGAGGTGAGGGAGGAGGCTGTTCCCATGGGGTGGGGTCGGCGAGGGGCTTGAGCTGGCCCGCCGGGTAGAGTAGCAGACTGGTGTCCCCCTCTGATCCCTGAGCGGCCCTGTGCGTCTTCCCTAGTCCCGCCCACCATCGAGGGCACTGGAGGAGGACCTCGTGTGGTGAAGGCTGTGGCCGGGAGGCCCTTGGCGCTGGAGTGTGTGGCCAGGGGCCACCCGCCCCCCGCCCTCTCCTGGCACCACGAGGGGCTGCCTGTGGCCGAGAGCAACGAGACGTGGCTGGAGGCGGGAGGCCGTGTGCTGAGCCTGGAGAGCCTGGGGGAGGCGTCCGGAGGCCTGTACAGTTGTGTGGCCACGAGCCCCGCCGGGGAGGCCGTTCTGCAGCACTCCGTGGAAGTGCAGGGTGAGCCTCGGTCTGTCCCCCGCCTCGGGCCACCTGGGCTGCGGACCCCTCCCCCTGCACCCACTGTGCGTGGGTCCCCGCGGGCCGCCCGGAGGGTTGCGAGGTGGTGAAGTGCCCGGGAGGCGGAGGCCTGCGCCCATCTGGGCTGGAGGTCCTGCAGGGCCACAAGGGGGCGGGCTCGAGCTCGGAATCGTGGTTCCTGTGCCCGCTGGGGACCCCGAGCCGGTGACTTGGGACAGGACCCCACTCTGCCTTCCGGGTGCTCCCGGTCAACGGGACGGACGTTGATCAAGGACGCCCTGAGGCCCAAAGCTGGGCTGTGGGCTTGGTTCCAGGGTCGGCTGGGGGTGGGGTGGGGCCTTTTCGCCTGCTCTCTTGCCTCCGAAGGACACTTCTCAGGCATCAACTCTGGGCTGGGCGTGGTGCCAGGGATGAAGCAGGGAACAAGGCAGACGAGACTCCCGAGCTGTCCGTCTGGTGGGGAGACAGACAGGCCAAGCCTGTGGGGAGGCCGGGGGGACCACTCACTCACTCTGTCTTGGGTGGTCCTGGAAGGCCTCCTGGAGGAGGAACCATTTCTGGGGGACCTGAAGGGTGAGGAGAGGTCTGGGTCTTGCTGTCGGGGTGCTGGGGACTTGGGTTCACTCAGCTCCAAACACCCAATGGTGGGTCCTGCCCACAGTGCCCCCGCAGCTCCTGGTGGCTGAAGGCTTGGGCCAGGTGACCGCCCTCTTGGGACAGCCCCTGGAACTTCCCTGCCAGGCCTCGGGCTCCCCAGCGCCCACTCTCCAGTGCGTATGAGGCGGCGGAGGCCAGCGCCGGGGTGGGGGCAGGCAGAGCGCATGCTGGGGGGTCGGTGGGGATGGGAGACCCTTCCCCTTCCCCGGAGTACGAAGCAGGCCGCCGAGCCAGGGAGGTCCCGGCCAGCCTGACTTGCCTGGCCTCAGGCTGACCTGTCCCCACCCTCCTTAGGTGGCTGCAGAACGGCCGCCCCGCCGAGGAGCTGGCTGGGGTGCAGGTGGCCTCACGGGGGGCCACGCTGCACATCGACCATGTGGAGCTGGGCCACGCGGGCCTCTTTGCCTGCCAGGCCACCAACGAGGCGGGCACTGCCGGGGCTGAGGTGGAGTTGTCCGTGCACGGTGAGGGGGCGTGGGCAGCCTGAGACACCGGGGCGGGGCGGGGGGGGGCGGGGGGGAGAGGGGGAGCAGGGAGGCCACGGCCATCTGTGCCCTTGTAGGCCTGCTGGACGAGGGAAGGGCACAGGGCTGGTCTTTTCCTAGACGGCGTTTCTGGGCTGGGCTGTCCCGCCCCCCAAAGAGACACAGTTGTGAGAGGCTGGCCTCGGCTGCTTCCACGCTTGTCACGTGTCCAGTCCACAGGCCCCCGCTCCCCCCCCCAGCCCCGCCCTCTCTGCTCTCGCTCTCTCCACGCTGACCACGCCGGTCTTCATTCCATTCTTTAAATGCATCCGCTTTCTCACCTCTACACCTGCCCATTCGGTTTCCCCTCCCTGGAATATTCTCCCTCTTCCTCTTCGCCTGCCCAGCTGCTCCCTATCAGGCCCGTTTTAAAGCACCCCTTCCTCCAGGAAGCCCTCCTTGATTCCGCCGTGGTTCTAATCTGCACTGCCTAGCCCGTCATGGCCATAGCCTACCACCCACTGTCTTAAAATGGCTTGTTTGGCTGTCGAGCTCCACGGCCCAGCTCTGGGAGCTCTGGCAGGGCAGCGCAGTTAGCCGCTGTTCTCTGCTATACCCCCGGGCCTTGTACCGAATAGATGCTCAACGCACGTATGGATGGGTGGATGAAGGGTGGATGCATAGAAGGGAGAATTCTAAAGGGAAAGACCTGCTTTACTGGCTCCTGGTCTGGTGCTCTCCCCCTAAGCCAAGCATCCCTCGGGTTGAGTGGGTGGAGGCCGGAGGCCAGCCCCGTAAGGACACTCCCTATTCTCCAGGCATTGAGGGGGTGGCTGGATACTCACTACACCCCTCCTGACCCTGACCGGGACCCTCCCTGCCTCTCCCCCTGCCCAGAGCTCCCATTGGTGGCCATCGTCGGGGGCGACAATATCACAGCCCCTTTCCTGCAGCCTGTGACCCTCCAGTGCGTGGGGACTGGGGTGCCCACCCCAAGTCTTCGCTGGTGGAAGGATGGGGTGGCCCTGGCAGCCTTGGGGGGGAAGCTGCAGGTACGTTTAGGGGCCCCAGGGCTGGTGGGGCAGCTGGGCGCGGGTGGAGGGGCCACTTTTTAGGGATCCTGGTGACCCTGTACGGGCCCCTGGCAGCCTGGGGACAGGATGAGTACTGGGTGGTGGCCCTGAAGAGGGGAGGGAAGTCGGAGGGACATAGTCGGGTCAAGGGGAGCATCCCTGGAATCTGAATGCATAGCTTAGGACTCCACCCCCGGAGCCAAACTGTCCCCTGGACCCCTTCTCCTGCCCCTGGGGTCTGCAGCGACTCACTGCTCACTGTGTCCCAGCATCCCTCTGACCACCCTAACAGGGCCCCGTGTTCCCCGTGGCACACACACGGCCATCCCTCCTCCCCCTCCAGATCGAGAAGGCGGACCTGAGGGACGAAGGCGTCTACACTTGTGCCGCCACTAACCTGGCTGGGGAGAGCAAAAAGGACGTGGTTCTCAAGGTTTTGGGTGAGGACGAGGGCGCCGGACGGTGGGGACGCGAGATCCCTCGGGGCCGCCCTGGGCGGGCAGGGAGCAGGGGATTTTAAAAACATAGCACGTCCTCATCTGCGTGCATATTTACTTTTGCATGCTGCATTCACCCTTGGGTTCGTTTACGTCCTCGCGTGCGTGCGCAAATCCCAGCTCTTGTCACTTTTCCCGGCTGCCTAACTTTCCACGTCTCTACTGTGCCGGCTCGCGGCTGTTCCCACAGAGCTGGGCGCTGGGGTCTTTCCGGTTGCTGAAAGGTGGCAGCCTGGTGTCTTTGTCCTCATGCCGGTTCAGGAGTGGGGTTCCTCGGGCAGAGGACGGGAGCCGTTGGGGGCTCTTATGGCCCAGGACCCTTTGGGGAGGCTGCCGAGGGCTATCGGGCAGGACCAAGAGGAGATGGGCCGAGAGGAGCCCAGAGCCCACATCCGCCAAGACGGGGCTCTGCTCGTCTCCCCTAGTGCCCCCCAACATCGAGCCCGGCCCGCTGAACAAGGCAGTGCTGGAAAATGCCTCGGTAACCTTGGAGTGCCTGGCTTCGGGTGTGCCCCCTCCTGGTAAGACCCCTCCCCTTGGCTGAAAGCCATCCCAGCCAGGCCCCAACTCCCCATCTAATGAGGCCAGCCAGCGCCCCAGGCACCGCCTGGGCTGTGGACAAAACAGGGAGGGATCCGTAGGACCTTCCCCTATTTCTCGAATGTTCCTCTCTTCTCAATGTGTCGGTCACTGCCGGGGCCCAGGGCCTCTGCACTGGTGTCTGAAGCAAGCGGGGCTTCTGTTCAGAACTCGCGATTTCACAGGGCCGCCCTGGGGCCGGGGGCAAGGACCGGGACCTCAGAGTCGCCGTCTGTCTGGGGCTCTTGTCTAGAGCTTGGGGCTACGGGGCGTGAGTGTTCGGCGGACGGGATGAGCTCTGGCAGGATGTAAGGAGGCCAAGGCTACAATTGGTCCATGCTTGTGGGGCTGAGGATTCAGAGCGCACCATGATTCCCTCTGCCTCGTGAGTGGTCCCTGGCAGGGAGAGGAGTTGAGGGCGGCTGGGCTGGCTTTGACTCTCCTTGCTCCTGGCAGCCCCAGCCTCCATCCCATGGAACCTCCCCTCTGCCTTCTGCCCTGTCTCAGACAACCCTGCCCTGTTCCAGCCCCAGCCTTCTTCCTGGAAAACTCTGGCTTTCTCCAGTGCCTGACATAAAGGCACGCCATGTGGCCACCCTGGCAGCCTTTGATGGGTGCTCACGACACAGGCACAGCCTGAAGGGCGGGCAGGACTCCTTGCATCTCTCTTCTCTCCCCCAGATATCTCCTGGTTCAAGGGCCGCCAGCCTGTCTCAGCCCGGAAGGGAGTGACAGTGTCAGCTGACGGGAGAGTTCTCCACATTGAGCGGGCACGATTTTCTGATGCTGGGAGCTACCGTTGTGTGGCATCCAATGTGGCGGGCAGCACGGAGCTGCAGTATGGGCTACGGGTCAATGGTGAGCTGCCCTGGGACTAAAGGGGTCCTTGTCCCAAAAGTAATCCCTGCATTTATGTGTCTGCCAGTCTGTCCGTCCGTCCCTCCTTCCACCCACCCGTCCATCCATTACCCATCTATTCATCATCCATCCATCTATCCATTATCTAGCCATCCGTCCATCATTCATCTATTATTCATCCTTTTATGTAACCATCCATTCAATCCTTTGCCCATCCACCCATCTAACTATCTGTCTGTCCGTCTACTTACCCATCCATCCGTTCCTCCATTTATCTGTCTTCTGTCCAACCACTTTTATTGAGTACATCCTCTAGGGCGGACCTTGGGGCTGTAGCCCCAAGGAAACAGACCCAGGGGCCTTCTGTCTAGTGCAGAATACAGCAGTTACACAGTCACCCAGTATCCTATCTTCTGACGATTGTGATAAGGGTTAGTAAAGAGGAGGTGTGACCCAGTGCCTGGAACGGGGGCACTGACCTGGCCTGGGGAGTCCCAGAGGTGTCTTTGACAGTTGGATGCCTACATGGAGGCCACCTGCCAAGGGCTGACGCTGCAGAGATGTGGGGAATTATAGGAGCTGGAAGGAGGCTGGGGACCAGGAGCTTACCGGACAATGGGAGGAGGGGACGGGGTGGTGCAGGTGGCCAGATGGAGGCTGGGGAGGCAGAGCCTTTATGCTAGGAGCAGTAGGTGGCTGGGCAGGAGGCCGGGACCCTGGGCATCGTGACCGTGACCGTATCTCCCAGATACCGTTGAGTCTTCTGACCATTTTCCGCCCTCGAGGGGCTGCCTGCCGGATAGCATAGCGTTTCGTCTGATACCTCTGCATTGGGAAACAAAACTTCCCAGAGGTCGCCCCCTGCCGTCCGCATCCTAAGGACCTCATGCTCACCGGAAGACCCAAGTTCAAGTGCTATTTGTCACTTTCTAACTGGTCAGCCTTGGCCATGACTTACCCTCCCTGAGCCCCCGGTTCCCGCCGGTGGAAGCCCCCTCATGGTGGGGTCAGGATGCGAGGAGCACCCGTGCTGGGAGTGGCGTCCCTGTGATTTTGTTTGTGGCCGTGTGCCCCGTGGGGTGGCCCGGCCAGGGGCCCTGCTGGCTTCGCCCCCCCAGTGGGGCTCACCCCGGGCCCTGCGTTGTCCCCCGCCCTGCAGTGCCTCCACACATCACACAGCCACCCAGCCTGCCAGGCCCCGTGCTGCTCGGCGCCCCGGTCCGGCTGACCTGTAATGCCACTGGAGTCCCCAGCCCCACGCTGCTGTGGCTGAAGGATGGAAACCCCGTGTCCACCACAGGGGCCTCCGGCCTCCAGGTCAGGCTGGGCAGCCCTGGGTCACCTCTCCGGTGCCTCAGGAGGTGCTGGGAGCAGAGGTCGGGCCCCGGGAGCTCCGAGGCGAGGGACGAGCCACGGCCGCCGAGGATGGCCGGCTGGCGGGAGGAAGGAGAGTCTAGAGCCCCGTGGATTCCAGAAACACGATACGTGCCGCCAGTGCGAGCCGTATATGTAGTTTTGGGCTTTCTGGTGACTACGTTCAAACGAGTAACGAGAAATGCACAAAAGCGGTGTCAGTAAAACATTTTAGTTAAGCTAATCCAGCCAAAAAATCCATGATCAGTATAGTATGGAAATTATTAAGGCATTTCCTAGGGTTTCTTTTTGTTGCAACTCTTTGCAGTCCGTTGTGTCTTGTCCCCTTGGGGTTCAGCCCCATTTCAAGGGCTCCGTAGCCACAGCCCGGCTCTAGAGGGAGCACCGATGTAACTCATCCACCAGCCGGCGGAGGTCCCGAGGCCTGGGGACAGCGCACGGCTCCCCTGCATTGTGGGGGGGCTCTGGGGTCTGGGGCAGGCTGCCCAGGGGTGCCCAGCAGCAGGGCCGGCATGGGAACGTGTGGGTGCTGCCGTGCGTAGCTTGATGTGGGCTTCCTTCTGGGGACACAGGTCTTCCCTGGGGGCCGGGTCCTCACCCTGGCCAGCGCCCGGGCCTCCGACTCTGGCAGCTACTCGTGCGTGGCCGTGAGTGCAGTGGGCGAGGACCGTCGGGACGTCGTCCTGTACGTCCACAGTGAGTCTCAGGCTCGGGATGCTGCCTGGGCCCGGCCGGGGGCTCAAGAAGGTGGGGCTGGGGGCGTCCCTCCCCAAACCACGTCCAAAGCGGGGTGGCGGAGGGGGCACGCCGGCCTGAGACCGTGGCTGCCTTCGTGGGGGCGTCAGTTGGAGGTGAGCTGCTCCCCCGTCGCAGACAGGGAGGCAGGTGAGTGGCCCGCACAGCCAGGAGCTCGTGTTCAGGGAACAGGTGGGAGGAACACGACGTGGCAGGGAGAACCCCGGGCCGAGTCAGGAATCGGATGTTCTCACGGTCCTCGATCAAAGGGGTAACTGCTTTTGGGGAGCATTTAAAAATTTTAAAAACTTTAAAAAAAGGTTTTATTTTGTTTTTTTTTTACATTTTTTAAGTTTAGTTTGGAGAGAGAGACAGCATGAGCAGGGGAGGGGCAGAGAAGCGGGGAGGGAGAGAGAGAATCCCAAGCAGGCTCGCACCTAGAGCCCCACGTGGGGCTGGAATCCACAAAACCGTGAGATCGTGTCCCGAGCCGAAACCAAGAGTCGGACCCTTAACCAGTCGAGCCACCCGGGGGCCCCAAGACACTATGTTTCTAAAAGAATTTGAGATCGTCATAAATTCACATGCACTTGTAAGGATTAGTACAGAGAGATCCTGGGTCCCCTCTGCCCAGTGTCCCTCGACAGAATCCTCTTGTAAAGCACACAGCCACACGTGGGGGTATCGACGTGGCTATGCGTCACCATCCTGCTCAGATCTGGGGGCCTCCTCTTGGAGCAGGACTGGGAAGGTCCTTGCGGGGAGGATGAGAGGCCACAGCTCGGGCCGGAGGCCCCCTCCCAGCGCTGACCCCCCCCCCCCCCCCATGCCCTGCTGTTTGCTCCTGGCTGCCGGAAGTGGCCGGGCCTGACCCCGGGCCTGGCGTCCTGCCGGCCCCACCCACGTGCCTGAGACCCCTCTCCTGCCCCCTCCCGCAGTGCCCCCAAGCATCCTCGGGGAAGAGGTGAACGTGTCCGTCGTGGCCAACGAATCCGTGGCCCTGGAGTGCCGAAGCCAAGCCGTGCCCCCTCCCGTGCTGAGCTGGAAGAAAGATGGCCGCCCCCTGGAGCCGCGGCCCGGCGTCCACCTCTCCACAGACAAGGCCTTGCTGGAGGTGTGCAGGGCAGGGCCTGGGCGGGGAGCCCTACGAGATCAGTTCAGCGCAGCGTGACCCAGCGCCCGGGGCACATCCTCCTGACCTGGTCAGAAGCTGCTGCCGGGGCCTCGCTCGGTCCCCACAAAGCCGAGCCTCTCGCTTTTCACCTGTTTTTTACTCCTTCTTTCAAAGCCTCCTGGCCTTTGAGGATGGGAGCCCTTCGTCGGGCCTCTGGCCCAACAAGGGGAGGGTCGATGAGGGCCGGGGACTGTGGGGACCGCAGCCTGGATTTAAATCTCAGTTCCACCTCCTCCTGGCTGGGCCGCCTCGGGCAGTGTCTCGACCACACCGGCCTCCGATCTGTCACCTGTAAGCACATCGGTGCTGCTCTTCTGGGGTGGCTGGAGTTCAAAGCCAGCCCCCTAGAATGGCTCCTCCATGTCCGCTAGGGGAGGGGAGGTACTTCTCCAGCTGTTGGGGAGAAACTTCCACTCCAGCCTCTTCCTCCTGCTCCCACCCCTCTACACCTTGTGATGTGATCATTCCCAACTCTGAACACCTCATTTTGGTTTCCTGTACCCACAACTTAGCTTCGTCACCTCCTCCGTCAGGATCTGACCTCTGAGGACGGGACCGACCCCCACCCCCCACCCCCCGCCACCCAATCCTTCTTCATTTTCTACCTTCCCTTCTGGTCTGCTCTGTTGGACTTTCCAAAGAGGCCGGGAGCAGATTAAAGGCGGGAGAGGGGCTGACCCAGCCACACGCGCACCATCCTTAGCGGGGCTGGGCTGTGGATGTGAAGTGGGGGGAGGCGGGCGGGACCACCCTCTGGGGAGCCCAGTCCCCGTGCCGGCCCACGTCAGGCCACCACAAGCTGTGGCTTCTGGAAACGTCACGGTGCACCAGGTAGGGGAGGTGCTAGCATTGCCCCCAGGTTCCAGGTGGGGAGGCTGGGGCGCCGTGAGGTCAGATGACCTGCCCGAGGTCACACAGTCTGTTCAGGGGTGACCCCATCTCGGTGCTGCCCCTGCTGATGGCTCATTCTTGCTTTCGGCCAGGTGAGCAGAGCAGAGGTGGGGGACGCAGGCCGCTATACCTGCGAGGCACTGAACCAGGCGGGCCGCTCGGAGAAGCACTACAACCTGAATGTCTGGGGTGAGGGTCTCGGGGGCTGGGCTGGGGTCCCTCCCCTGTCCCTGCCGTGGCTGGCTCTCATGCCCCCAGAGGAGTGCTGCCTCCATGGTCCCGGGATCCAGGCTTTTTCTGTTCCCCGCCCCTGTCCCTTCCCGGCCCAGCACCTACCTCATACGCCTCTCTGTTCTCCCCCAGTGCCTCCTGTGTTCCCCTCGAGGGAACCCCGCATCCTGACCGTGACCGAAGGGCACCCCGCCAGGCTGTCCTGTGAATGTCGGGGCGTCCCCTTCCCTAAGATCTCCTGGAGGAAGGACGGTATGATTGCCTCCCTCACCCAGCCCCGCCCTGGGTGCCCCCCACAGTGGAGGGCTGCTCCTTGCCCTCGCTGGGTGCCCCCACCCCGGAGCCTAGCTGAAACAGAGACGGGTGGGCTTCTGACACTGGGGGTAAGGGTGCTGTTTACAGAAGAGACAGTGCCCTCAGCACCTCTCTGCTCGGTCCCTGAGTCTTCCAGTGAGTGCTGGGTTGGGCCGCGGCCTTCTCTTCCTGCAGAAGCCGGCCAGGACGGGTGGGAGGACACACATTCCAGGGGGAAGGACCGGGGACCAGGGGCTTCTTTCTTGCTGCCTCCAGGTCAGCCCTTGCCAGGGGAGGGGAACAGCCTCGAGCAGGTGTCAGCGGTGGGGCGGCTGCTGTACCTGGGACAGGCCCAGCCGGCCCAGGAGGGAACGTACACCTGTGAGTGCAGCAATGTGGCGGGCAGTCGCAGCCAGGACCAGTTGCTGGAGGTGCATGGTGAGCCGGGCTGGGACGACCTGAACCCGGTGGAAAGGGCCAGAAGGGCGGGCCACCAGGCACCCCGGTAGGGCAGACCCCACCCTCCAGAATCCGAGCAAAGACAGAAACAGTGACGATGAGAACAATTTCCTGTCCCCCCCTTGGCCACTGGGGTTTTACGAGCTGTCCCCCCCTCAATCAGCCTCTTCCAGCTCGTGACCTACGCGCGTGCACGTGGGAGGGGCGCCACGATCCCAAGTAGCCCCCCGTGGGCCCGGAGAAACAAAGTTTATCTGGACAAACCTCTGTGAGGTTCCTGCACAGAACGGGAGCCTGTCTCCAGAGACTTGTCCTGCAGCGATGCAATTAAATACCGCAGCCTTGTAGACATCTAGAAAATTCTAGAAAATAAAACCAAGAAAAGCGCCGTTCAGCATCCCACCTATGGAATGACGCCCTGCCCCAAACAGTCCCAGTGTCCCGTTTAGGCCCCAGGAAGCCCCTCGTTTCTGAGGAAAGAGACCCCTCACAGATCTTCAGGGCTGTGCTGTGACTTTATTCTCCAAACAGAGGGCCTGCCCCTGATTCCCAGGGTGCAGGAGAGGGGCCAAGAGGTACTGGGGCGGCCCCCGTTATAGAGATGGAAAACGGAGGCCCAGAGAGGTGAGGTCACCCGGCAAGGTCACACAGCCAGGGAGTGGCCAGGGGAGCACAGGCCGAGTGGGGGCCAGCCCGGCTCGCGGCAGACGCTTGGTGCCCCGGTGGCCACAGCGGCCCTCCCTGACGCGCTTTCCCCTCATTCCCAGTGCCGCCTCGGATCGCTGGCCCCCAGGAGCCCCACACGCAGGTCTCTGTGGTCCAGGACGGGGAGGCCACTCTGTGGTGCAACGTCACAGGGAAGCCCCCGCCCAGGGTGACGTGGGAGTGGGGCGGCCAGCCGGTGAGGGCCGAGGCCGGCCTGCTGCTGCGGAACCAAGGCCAGAGTCTGCACGTGGGGCGGGCGCAGGCTGCCCACAGTGGACGCTACACCTGCGTGGCCGAGAACGTGGCCGGAAGGGCCGAGAGGAGGTTTGCGCTCTCCGTGCTGGGTGAGGACCCGCAGCGTGCTGGAGGAGGGCGGGATGCGGGGCCCGCGGGGGAGAACAAGGCCCGTTCCAGCTGCCGGTACAGCCCCTGGTTCTCCCAGGAGTCAGGCCTGCTGTTGGGGGAAGCCTTGAACCCCGCTCTCAAAATCAAACAGCCCTCATGTCCCCCGTCCCTCTCTCCCTTACTTGCTGTTCCCCTACTCTGTTCCTCGCACTGGGGAAATAAGCAGTCTCTATCCCGCGTGACTCATGTGTGGTGGGGGGAACCCAGGGCCTAGGAGAGACAAGGAAGAGCCTGAACGCTTGTCATGGGAAGTCAGGGCGGCTTCCTGTAGGAGGTGACCTTTAAGCTGAAACGTAAAAGCTGAGTGGAAGTTAACCAGGTGCCGGGGTGGGGGAAGGGGATGAGTGTAGGGGGGGGTGCAGAGGGAACACACTGTACAGAGGCCTGGACAGGTGACACAGCACTTTCAGGGTGACTGCCGCCACATCCTCGTGATTCCAGTCTTTTATTGAGCGCCTACTGTATGCCTCAGGGTGGGGGCAGGAAGTGGTAGGAGATAAGGTGAGCAGGGATGGGTTTAGCGAGGCCTCTCTCATCATGCCTCCCACCCCTGCCACTGCCTCGGGATCCCTGGAGCGTGACCTCCTTCTGAGTGGGTCCTTTAGGAAGCACAGAGGTGCTTGGCGTGTGGGTTTAGGGGGCATATCTGTGTCCACCCCGGCCCTAATTCCGGTCTAGTTGCTGAGCATTGACTCCGTACCAGGCAGTGTGCTGAGTTCTTACTGAATCCTCCTGGCGTCCTTCTGAGGGAGCGGGGAAACTGAGGCCCAAGGTTTGGCTGCTGCCAAAGCCCAGCCTGTGGGCACCCGTCTCTCCCTCCAGCGGGAGCCACTCTGATCTTGTCACTTCTGTTCCTCAGACTCTCCCGACCGGGGGTGGGTGTCCTTGCGGGGCACAACTGTTGGGGGACAGAGAAGGAGCATACAGCCCCCATATGCGGCCTGAGTGTGGTTTCTCCTCTGTGTCTAGTGCCCCCAGAGCTCACCGGAGACTTGGACCCAGTGACCAACATCTCTGCTGCCCTGCACAGCCCCTTGACGCTGCTCTGCGAAGCCACAGGCGTCCCACCCCCACGGGTCCGCTGGTTCCGAGGGGAGGAGCCCATCAGCCCCGGGGAGGACACCTACCTCCTGGCAGGTAAGGTGCCAGCCAGGGGAGAGTCTGGTTGTCAGGTCTGGACCTCTGCCTCCGCCTCTGTTTATCACTTGCCCCTGCCCACTGACCCTTCGCTGCCAGGCCTGGTTGGGAAAACCATTTAGCCATCGGTCCCCCAAGAATGCAGCCGAAAACACTGGCTAGGTGAGGTAAACGACTGGCTTTAAATAAGCGTGGAAAAGACTTCCTGCTCGGTTTCCCTCCTGAAGACGGACAGCGACTATGTGCACAGTTAAGGCTCTGATAAGTCTTGCAGCAAAAATTCTCATGGCATGCCCATAACATCCCCCAGAACAGTGACACACTTTCAAAATGCTGAGCCAAGCACCTTCTCCTCTGAATATTCATCCTCCCCACAGAGCTGGTTTGTGATAGTTCTTACTGGGGAACTATGAAAGGGGAAACTGAGGCCCAAGAGGCAGTGTCGCATCCACGTTTTGCAAGAACCTCAAGACCCCCCTGAAGTTCAGCCTCGGTGACCCAGCAGTTGTTCCACGTAGCCAAAGCTGGGATGACAAATTAGGTTCCCCTGTGCACCACTTCTGAGCACTTGGTGGGGGCTGCTAGATGCCTTGCGATAGGAATTCAGAGACTGCATCTGGGCGGAGGAGAGCATGGTGATCCATTAGTGATGTCTGCCCCCGGGTGATCCATTGGTGATGTCTGCCCCTGGGGTGATCCATTAGTGATGTCTGCGCCGGGGTGATCCATTAGTGATGTCTGCCCCGGGTGATCCATTAGTGATGTCTGCCCCCGGGTGATCCATTGGTGATGTCTGCCCCCAGGTGATCCATTGGTGATGTCTGCCCCTGGGGTGATCTATTAGTGATGTCTGCCCTGGGTGATCCATTAGTGATGTCTGCCCCCAGGGTGATCTATTAGCGATGTCTGCCCCCAGGGTGATCTATTAGCGATGTCTGCCCTGGGTGCAGGAACAGTAGTAATGGTATATCCGGTGTATCTGCCTTCTCTGGGCAGGTCTTAGATGATTTTTGGGTTTTCCTGGGAGGAACTGGCTCACCTCTGAGAGGTCCTTGGGAGAAGGTGGCTTTTTTCCAGGGCCACCAGAATCCCATGGAAGGGGGTGGGGGGCGTCAGGAATCTGACCTGGACCAGGACTACAGAGCCCATTTTTAGCCCTAGTCAATTTCTAGAACCAAGGGTAGCCAGCTTACAGATCCTTCTTATTAGAACAGGGCCCTCAAGTTTACCCATGCACTAATGTCCGGGGCTCTCTCTACCTGTTTATCCTCCTGGGCCTTAGTTTTCCCATCTGAGGAATGGGACGCTGGGGGAGGTAGACACACACACAGCGAATTGCCAAACCTGACACACTCCTCTTCTGGTGGGCAGCCTGGGTTCAGCTTGGAACAGAGGCTGTTCAGAGCCGTGCCTGGAGTCCACTCCCCTCCCTCCCCAGGTGGCTGGATGCTGAAGATGCCCCGGGCACAGGAGCGAGACAGAGGTTTCTACTCATGCCTGGCAAGCAACGAGGCTGGGGAGGTTCGGAGGAACTTCAGTGTGGAGGTCCTGGGTACGCCCCAGCCCATTCCTATGAGCACCCCACGAATCCCTCCTCTCTTGTCTTGGAGCTTCTGGGGGCTATCCCCAGGACTAAGGGCTCATGCTCTAGGGGGCACTCAACACAGGAAGGGGGGAAAGACCAAGCCTTATTTTGTTTGCCTCATCAGTGGCCTCTGCTCTGAAGTTGCCATGGAACTTTCTGGAAACAGCAGGGACTAACCCCAAGTGACAGGGGGCACATATTTTCAATACCACCCAACTGTCTTCACAGGAAGAGGGGAGGGACCAAGCCTTGTTTTCTTTGCCTCATCAGCGGCCTCTGCTCTGAAGTTGCCATGGAACTTTCCGGAAACAGCAGGGACTAACCCCAAGTGACAGGGGCACATATTCTCAACACCACCCAACCATCTTCCTCTGATCAGGGCCTTCCCGCAGAGGCACTGGGACTTCCCTCAGCCAGCAGCAAATGTTTATGGAACTCACTGCCCGTGGGAGCAGGCCTAAGGGGATGGGAAACCGAGGCACAGGAAACTGAAGGCGGTTGCCTTGGGCACTTGGTTCTGGGCTCTTGGCTTCCTGATTCATGGTTGTTCAGCCAACCCTGGTCAGTAACCGTCCGTCTCCCTGCTTCTTCCCAGTTCCTCCCAGGATTGAGAACGAGGACCTGGAGGAAGCAGTCAAGGTCCCCGAGGGGCAGACAGCCCACCTGACGTGCAACGCCACAGGTGAGGGCCACTCATGGTGGGTTGGGACAAGCATGAGAAGTCTGCTTCAGAGAGGAGGGGGTGCCCGGGGCTTCCGGCCTGCCCCCAGCCCCAGTGCTCCCTGTGGAAGGTCTCTGTACATCTTGAACTTGGCACCACATCCCTGCTTGTCTTCACACAGGCTCTGCCTCTGCCCCAAACACTCCTCCCCTCTCCTCACCTGGCTAGAGACCTCAACTTCTAGGACTTTCCACAACGCATCCTTGGCTGATCCCTTGGGCCCGTGGGCTGCCTCCACTGGGGTCCCACAGGCCCCAGGGCTTTCTTATCCCAGCCCCAAGCACCCTGGACCATAGTAACCTTGACATCTGTATACCCCAGCTGGGATCTGAGGTCCATGAGGACCCAAGGACTGCCTTGTCACCGTGGTTCTCCCAGTGCCTACCAGAGGAGGCTCCCATTAATGCTTGTGGACTGGGGGGGATGGATGGGTGAATGGATGAAAGGAATAACTTGCCTTTCTGTCTTGCCTGTCTACACCAAGTGATCTCTGCCCCGTCCTCCCTAAAGAAAAGGCAGTCAGCCACATAGGAAAGGTCCCGGGCCAGGCTTGGAGGCTGCTCCTATGTCGTGCCCTGCTGCAGGGGCCTCTGGCCTGAGAATGGAAAATCTATGTCCCCTGCCCTACCCCGGAGCCACCTCTGACCTCTTGGCCAACCCAGTCAGAACCTTCTGAATGGTCTCCTCTGCCTGTCCCCCTCCTTACAGGCCACCCACAGCCCAAGGTCACGTGGTTCAAAGATGGCCGGCCCCTGGCTGGTGGAGACGCCTACCGCATTTCTCCAGACGGAGCTCTCCTGCAGATCGTCCAGGCCGACCTGTCTAGTTCTGGCCACTACTCCTGCATTGCAGCCAGTAGCGTAGGGGAGAAGACCAAACACTTCCAACTTAGCGTCCTGGGTAAGTGCTGGGCATCTCCGGGCCTCCCTGGGCACCGAAAGGAGGGGGAGCCAAGGTGGCCAGCGCCGAACAGACAGCTTCCCACAAAGCACTCTGCTATTTTTTTTCTTTCCCATTTCTTCAGGTTCAACAACAACAAAAATAGTCATAGCTGTATTGGCTGAACGTTTGTCACGGGCTGGGCGTTTGCACAGGCCTGATTGGTTGGACAAGCCTGGGGGGTGGGAGATGTGCTTGTCCCTCTGTGTCACCAACGAAGCGCTGAGGCTTGGAGAGGTGACCGGGCCCCCAGGTGTCCGTCCGTCTCCCGAGGGTAGTTGGCATGGACTGTCCCAGCAGGAGAAACGGGGATCTAGAAAATGAGAGGACTTAATAAATAAAATCTGCTTGTACAAATGCTGGGGGTGAAAGGGACGGTCCCCTGCAGGACCTGAAAGAGGAAATCTTAGGACCAATGAGAGCAGAGGGAGAGGGGGATAGATTGGAACACAAGCCGAGTTGACAAGCCTCTGGTACATTAGTAGGTGGGCTGGCTGTTAAGAGCCTTCTGGGGAAATTGAGGCGGGAATCGTCCTAAACTTCCCCTGGGGCACTGCTTAGCGGTGGAAAGCGTAGGCTCAGAAGCGAAGCACCAGGAGCTGAGATCTTTCTGGATCCTCGGGCCCAGGATTAGGGATCTCTGTTAACGATCGTGGCACCCCCCCCACCCCTGCCTCCCAACAGTGGTTCCCACCATCCTGGGAGTGACCGAGGACAGCGCGGATGAGGAGGTGACAGTGACCATCAACAACCCCATTTCTCTGATCTGTGAGACACTGGCCTTCCCCTCCCCCACCATCACCTGGATGAAGGACGGCGCCCCGTTTGAGGCCTCGAACAACATCCAGATGCTCCCAGGTGATGCCCTCTGTCGGTTGGAGGAAGGGACTGGTGAGCCTGAGTTCGTGTGACCTTGGGGGTGACCCTGCCCCCTGCCTCCACAAGCAGGCACCCACGGGCTGCAGATCCTGAATGCCCAGAAGGAAGATGCGGGACAGTATACCTGCGTGGTCACCAATGAACTTGGGGAGGCCATGAAGAACTACCACGTGGAGGTGCTCAGTGAGTCGGGGACCCTCCCGGGCACCGGCAGGGTGGGCAGGAGGCCGCCTGGGAGCCCTGGGGCCCCGGCACCTGGGCCACACGGATGCCCTAGGTATCTTCATGTGGCTTACCTCCTCTGACGGTCCCCAGGCAGCCAGGGCTGACTCAGTCATTGTAGGACCAAGGGCACCAGCAGATGGAAACAAGTGAGTCAGGACTTGGGCCACATGGACGCAGATTCCCGCCAGTCCTGGTTTCCTTCTGTCACCCGCGCCGCGGTGCGGCCAGAGGCCCTACACCTTGAGACCTGGCACCCCCAGAATGGCCCCCAGAGGTCACCCCAGGAAGTCCCCCGCCTCAGACCTGCCCTGTCCCGTAAATCGCTCTCAACCAACACTCTCTCCCCTAAATGAACAGTGACAGGAGCGGGTCGGTCTCCAGGGTCCCTGTGGCTCTGCTCTTGGGAACCAGCCGCCCATTTCTGGGACGGCCCTGGGGCCACTGGGACGGCACTGGGTCTCAGCAGCCCTTTCCTAAGCCTGCTCCTCAGACCCCCTTGTGGCTTTCAGTCCCTCCTTCCATCTCCAAAGACGACCCCTCGGGGGAGGCCGGCGTGAAGGAAGTGAAGACCAAGGTCAACAGCACTTTGACCCTGGAGTGTGAGTGCCGGGCCGTGCCCCCGCCCACCATCAGTTGGTACAAGGATGGACGGGTAAGCTTGGGGCCCCGGGGTCCCCCTGCTTCTGCTTGGAACCTTCCGGAGAAGGCAGTCAGAGCACCTGGCCCCAGAGCTGGCCTGGGCCCTGCCCCACTTTATATTTTAATAAGAAATCCAGTTCTTTGTAGGGAACAGGTGTCATCAACATTAAACTCCACATTCACCTGTTTAACTCACCCGGGTTTTCGGCTACACGGGTTCAGGGTTCAAAACTAACCCTAACCCTAACCCTCACTTTGTGTTGTATTTTTAAAATTTTATTCGACTCTAAGTACTCTCATCTAGGTCTTTTCTGCCCCTTCTTTCTTTTTTTTTTTTTTTTTTTTAATGTTTGTTTATTTTTGAGAGAGAGAATGAATGTGAGTGGGGAGGGGCAGAGAGAGAGGGAGACACAGAATCGAAAGCAGGCTCCAGGCTCGGAGCTGTCAGCACAGAGCCTGATGCGGGGCTCGAACCCACGAACCGCGAGATCGTGACCTGAGCTGAAGTTGGATGCTTAACCGACTGAGCCACCCAGGCGCCCCTGCTCCTCATTTCCGACTGCCCCCCCCCCCCACTCTTCCCACCCCCAGCCCGTGACCCCCAGCCAGCGGCTGCGCATCCTGGGCGAAGGCCGGCTCCTCCAGATCCGGCCCACGCAGGTCTCGGATTCAGGGCGATACCTGTGCGTGGCCACCAACGTGGCTGGCGAGGATGACCAGGACTTCAATGTGCTCATCCAGGGTGGGTGGGGGCCGGTGGGGCGGGGGCGGCACAGGTGGGGTGGGGAGTGTCCCTGCTTCTGGAATGGTGTAGCAGGAGGACTCTGTCCCCGGCGGCTGGTTCTTCTTCTCATTGCTGGCCGCCATGTCTTACCCCCAGACCCCTGGCCCAGGCCTCTTCCCTTAACTGACTGTGACCTGGGGACATCACTGCCCTTCCCCCGCCTCCCGGCCTTGGTTTTACCTTTGTAAGATGTGGGTCATCCAATCAGGTGGCCTCGGGGGCCCCCTCCACTTCTGAAAGCCAGTGGTTTTGTGCCTCTGTGCTCTGCTCAGCAAACCCTAGTTACAACTTCGTGTCTGCTTCCTCCCCTGAGAGGTGTCACCATGCCACACAGTCTCTTGAGTCCACTGGACGTGAGCTGCAGAGGGCAGAACTCCATCCCAGTGCCTAGCATAGTAGCTGCTCAATAAACACTGTCTGAAAGAATAAGTATCTTCGAAAGCTGCCTCGACCTTAGGGGTCTCCTCTAACCGTGGACTTCTCCAGCCCCGAGAGAGGCTGGCACGGGAGTCTCTTGGAACAGAAGCGCACCCCCATCCCTCAGCTGTGCGTCCTAATGGCTCTGTCCCCCACCCCAGTGCCCCCCATGTTCCAGAAGCTGGGCGATGCCGGTGTGGACTTCGAGATCCCGTCCAGGGAAGAAGAGGTCCGCGGTGGGGTGACGGAGTACCGGGAGATTGTGGAGAACAACCCTGCCTACCTGTACTGCGATACCAATGCCATCCCTCCCCCGGAGCTCAGCTGGTACAGGGAGGGCCAGCCCCTCTCGGCCGCAGACGGGGTGTCTGTTCTGCAAGGTAGTTTAGGGTGTGCCCGGGAGGTCGGGGCGTCTGCAGGCAGGGATTGGGGGCACACTCACCTCGGACTGCCCTTACGTGTCCTGGGAACTCTCCTGTGTGCTGCTTGCTCTGTGACCGCGGGCAGGCCGCACAACCACCCTGGACCTTAGCTGCCTTTTGTACACTCGGGCTAGACACCCTTTGCTTATTTGAAGGCAGGAACAGGATCCCCCTTTGCCTCTGGTTTCTAGAACGAGCCCACCTCTGGGCTTCAAGGTCTGTAAGGTCCTGGGATGATAGGCCAAAGCTGGTGTCTTTCTCTGCAGGGGGAAGCGGTTCCTTTATTGTGATCTCATGAGGACCACCCTGGGGCGGGGGGTGGGAGTCCAGGCACGGAGCCCTGTATCGTCTCATCAGGGGGGAGATCATGTGACCTTTCAACGTAGGATTTGGCCTGTGTCCTGCCAGGCCGGGGGCGATGGTGGGGCCGGCTGGGGGAGCCCAGGCCTCTAGACGAACAGGGCCATTCCAAGGGTCGTACTTTGGTGCTCGCAAAAGAAGACAGCCTCTTGGAGACGGATGAGAGGCGATGCTTACTGAAGCTGCTTATTGCTGTCAGAAACCCCCGGACTGACGCCTCAGCCAGGCTACTGCCCTTGGACTTGGACACTGATCCAGATCCTGGGTACACAGTGAGCTCAGTCACATGCTGATTCCTACCTCAGGTCCCGACCAGAGGTTAATCCCAGCCATCAGCTGATCCCCTGGTCCTAGCCATTAACCTCCAACCCTACCACTGCCCTCTGACCCTGGCCACCGACCCCCAAGCATGGGCACATGGTGGTGGTGGCCACAGGTGGACCTTAATTCTGAACCTGACCATAGATCAACTTTACGTATCAAGTGACCCCCCCCCCGCCCCCCGCCACGCCAAAACGCAGCCACTGTTTCTCCAGTCCTGGCTACTGTCCCCAGCTCTGTAGGTAACGAGCCCCTGCTTCTGACCCTGGCCACAAGCACACCACAGCCTGGGCCAGCGATCCCCCAACCCAGACTCCTGAACTCATAGTGACCCCAACCCTGCTCCGCCGGAGACCATCGCTAGCCCCCTCCATAGATGCCAGGATCTGGCGCTGGCTGTCTCTTGATCACAGAGAGTGACACCCCCAGCCCCCCGCTTCCCCCTCCCCCGCGATCACCACAGCCCAAGAGCTGCCTCCTCGCCTCCGAAAAGCCAACGCCTGGACCTTTGCCCAGCTCTCTGCCCCCTCCCTCTGCCTTCATCACGGAGCTGGGCTCAGCGCCGCCGGGCACTCTTGGGAAGCCTCAGTCCTTCCATCTGTGGGATGGGAGTGGTCCTGGCACACAGAGTCAGAGGCCGGGAAAATGCTCAGCCCAGGGCCGGGCACCCCGCAGGCGGGGCAGGCTGATTCTCCTCCATTGATCTCCGAGGAGGTGGGCCGGGGACGTCTCCCAGGTCCCCTCCAGGGGAAAGAGCGGGCCTCCTTGCCCTCGTTCAGGTCTCGGTCCTGTGTCCCCGCAGGAGGTCGGGTCCTGCAGATTCCCCTGGTGCGTGCAGAGGATGCCGGGAAATACTCATGCAAGGCCTCCAACGAGGTGGGCGAGGACTGGTTGCACTACCAGCTGCTTGTGCTGAGTGAGTGGCCGGCCTGGGCCCCGGGGGGGGGGGGGGGTCTGGGTCTGCAGGGCCCATGGCAGGGGGTGGGGAGGGGCTCCTTGCCGTAGGGGCTCAAGGCAGAGTGCATAGCCAGTCCTGCTGTACCGACAGGTTGATAACATAAGGCACACGACCTTGGACTGGGGGCAGATTCCAAGTGGCTCTGTCGCCTTGGGCAAATCACGGGCGTCCGTCCCTGTGCCCCGGGGTCCCTAGCTGTGGCGCCGAGGGGGGCTTGGCCGGTAGGGCACAGGGACGGGCTGCTCTCACCTCCACACCCGCCCCCCTACCCCAGCGACCTTTCCCAGGCAGGCTGCCCACTCCTCAACCTGCTGTCTCTGACCCCCAGCCCCACCTGTGATCCTGGGTGACACAGAGGAGCTGGTGGAGGAGGTGACGGTCAACGCCAGCAGCACCGTCAGCCTCCAGTGCCCGGCCCTGGGCAACCCCGTGCCCGCCATCTCATGGCTCCAGAACGGGCTGCCTTTCTCCCCGAGCCCACGGTTGCAGGTCCTGGAGGACGGGCGCGTCTTGCAGGTGAGGACGTCCCCCGTGACTCAGTCCTGCTGGTCCGGGGACCAAGGAGCTGACGTTATCTGTGCCAAACGAGGCTCTTTGCCCGAGAGCGTGTCGGAGCCCCTGGGATTAAGTTCTGCCCACCAAATAATCCTACGTGAGGAGCTCGCTGGCAGCCCAGGGCCACACGGAGTACCCGCAGAGGACACATACGTGTGCCACATCTAGAGCCCGACGCGGCAGGAAAGCCGCACGACCCTCACAGGGCTGGGCCCGGCACCCTCGGTCACCCAGATCCAGGCACAGCTGTACGGGTGCCCAGCACAGCACGGAGCGGCCCTGCTCGGGGCTGGGGTTGGGGGGGGACGGTTGTCACCATCTAGTTTGCTATAGGGAATCACCTAGCACCAAGCTCACACTGTGCCCGAATGTCCCAAAGAGCCCTTGACGGACGTGGGGTGGGGGGTGCCCCTCGAGCACTGCTCCGTGCAGAGAAAGGCGGCGGGCAGACAAAGGAGCCCTCACGGTCCTTCCTGGGGGAGCCCAGAGCCCGCAGGCCCGTGGTGTCTCCCGGGCACCTTGTCCCTGTGCCCGCAGGTCTCCACGGCCGAGGTGGCCGATGCCGCCAGCTACATGTGTGTGGCCGAGAACCCGGCGGGCTCCTCGGAGAAGCTCTTCACCCTCAGGGTACAAGGTGAGCCGGGCTGAGCAGCGGCCCCTGGGGGGCTCCCAGCTCGGGAGGGCCGCTGCTCCCTCTCTGATCTCTGAGCCTTGTGTCGTCATCCGTGGGGTAGTCGTGACAAATAGTCGTGACCGCACAGCCGTGCTTAAAAGATGCGCCAAGGCAAGGCGCCAGGAGCTCCGGAGGGCCGTGCTCCACTCTGTGGCTCCCTGCCCCCCCCGACCCGAACGCGCTCTCATGGGTCTTTCTTTCTCCCGGTGGCTGCGGGGACAGCCCCACCACGAATCACAGGCCCAAGCTTGGAGCAGGTCACTGCCACGGTCAACAGCAGCGTCTCCCTGTCCTGTGACGTCCATGCTCACCCGAGCCCTGAGGTCACGTGGTACCGGGACGGCCAGGCCGTCTCCCTGGGAAAAGAGATCTTCCTCCGGCCTGGTGGGTAAACTGAGGCTTGGAGCCCAGCCTGAGGCTGGGTGGGGAGTCAGAGTTGCTTCCCCAAACCTGGGGACCACACCGGGAGTCTGGGAGGACTTGGGGACTGTGGGCCGGGGCCCCGGGGCCTATTTGCTGGTGCGAGGGGCCGGCTACCCCCCCCCCCAACAGGCACCCACACGCTGCAGCTGGCCAGGACGCAGCCGTCAGACTCCGGGATGTACATGTGTGAGGCCCTCAACGCCGCCGGCCGAGACCAGAAGCTGGTGCAGCTTAGCGTGCTGGGTACGTCCTGCCTGTCCCCCACTCCTTCAGTGAGCCCTCGGCCCCACACGCTGAGGCAGCACAGCCAGGAAAGGGGGCAGCCGGCCCCGGGGGGAGCCTGGGATGCCCTGCACCCTCTCTGGGCAGCAGGGTGGGTAACATCCTGGCCTGTAGAGTTGGACACGTTGCGTTTGAGAGCCACCTGTGCGCTTCGTTGCTCTGTGATCTGGGGCAAGTCGCGTTCCCTCTCTGAGCCTCAGGCCTCCCGTCTGTAAGGTGACGGTTGGCACAAGAATGGTTTGTGAGTGCTTACCCGGCACGCCGTGAGCCCCGAGGTCGAGGAGGGGACAGCAGGACAGCCGCAGGGGGGCTGGCCCAGGAGGGGCCCTTCCCAAGCTGATTGATCCGAGGTTCTCAGCATGCGGCCTTTGTCGGGGCCTCTGGTCTTCAGACTCCTCTTGGGGAGAAGCTGGCCCAAGTCGTCATGACCCAGAGCTCACTGGAGGTTTCCAGCTAGCCCCGGGGCCGGTTGATTTATTAGCGTGGTGTTCACCTACTGTGTGTGCCCTGTGGCGGGTCCCGTGGGCTCACGGCCGGGGGTGGGGGCTTCTGTGCTGGTTTGCTGGAGGGACGTGGGCTGTGGGGGACCCCGATGGGGGGCTCTGACCCAGCCAGGGCCTGCCCCGTGCAGCGAAGAGCCCAGGAAGGCCATCGGAGGATCTCCCCATCTAAGAAACTGAGGCCCAGAGAGGGCAGGAGGCTTTTCCCAGGACCTGGACTCTCGTCCCCCCGCTCCCCGGGTCTGCGTCATCCCTGGGGCCGGCTCCATTGCGTGACCCCTATGGGCCTCCGTCGGCTGTCTCCCCTGGCTGGAACCAGGGAGGACACCGGGAAGGCTGCTGTGCCTCAGTCCGCTCACCTGTTTTCCCAGTGCCCCCCACCTTCAGGCAGGCTCCCGGCGGCCCCCAGGATGCAATCCTGGTCCGGGCTGGGGACAGAGCAGTCCTGAGCTGTGAGACCGACTCACTCCCTGAGCCGACCGTGACCTGGCTTAAAGACGGGCAGCCCCTGGTCCCGACGCAGCGCACCCGGGCTCTGCTGGGTGGGCAGAGGCTGGAGGTCCAGGACACCCAGGTGAGCAGCCCCGAGGCATGGGCAACACTGGGTGGTCGTGGGGCCCCGTCCTGGTGAGCCCAGGGGGCAGGCAGGATCAGGCAGCTGCGTGGCAGGGTGTAGGGACGGTCACCTCCTTAGTCTACGGGGCCTCGCACCAAGTTGCTTAAACCGACCTTGAGCCGTCCGTGCCCCGGCACCTGCCTCCATTTCCCTGGGATCTAGAAGCCTTCTCCAGGCCCCCCTGGCTGCGACCCTCTGGGAGCCTGCTCTGCCCACCCTCCCTGGTGTGGATTAGATGCTCACAAGTGTTTGTTGGATGGATATTTGCTGCTCCTCTGGGAAACCTTGCTGGGCTCCCGTCTCCTGGCCCAGCTCTGGCCCCCCGCAGTGAGGGGCTTTTTCCTCCAGGCTTCACTGATGTGCAGGCCCAGGGGCGGGTGGGGGTCCAGAACCTATGTACTCACCCTCCAACAACCCTCCTGCTTCTTGAGGTTCTTGGGAAAGGCCAGCGGGTCCCGTCTCCTCTTCGGCTTCCCGGGCGGGACCAGCATATTTGGGGAGTCCCTTCTCCAGAAGGTTCTGAGGCCTGGGTGTTGTGGGGGGCCCTAGGTATCCCCCTCCCGGCCTCGTGCACACCATCACCGCGTGCTCTCTTTGTCCCAGGTGTCGGATAAAGGTTTATACAGCTGTAGAGTCAGCAATACCGCGGGGGAAGCCATGCGGACGTTTGTCCTCACTGTCCAGGGTAAGCTGGGGACCAGCCTGAGAGCATTGCCGTGGGACCCCCTAGCAGCACACAGGGCCGCCAAGGATGGGAGGGGCAGTAGCTAGAAAGAGTCAGTGGCCCTGCGTACTTAGGGCACAGGATACGGCACTGAAAAGACCAGGACTGTTGTTGACTTGCTCTCTGGGGCTCAGCAGGGCGCCTTGGTTCCTCTGAGCCTTGACTTTATCTTCCGGTGAAAGGAAGAAAAGTGGTACCTGCCTACTCGGCAGACAGGGAGCGTTCGATCGACGGGCTGCCGTGAGTGTATCTATAAAGCGCCCAGCACGGCCCCGGGAGAGTCAGGCAGTTGGAGCCCTGCGGCCACGTCGCCACTATTTTGAGCCCTGGGGGGCCTGCTCCCTCAGCCCAAGGACCGAACACAGATGGCATTTGACTGGATGTGGCTCAAGCTGGGGGAAAAGGGGGAGCTCGCTTTAGGGAAGTAAAGGATGAAGGCTCAGCCAGACTTTCTTGGCATCAGGTATTGTATCGGTTAGAATATAAGCTCAGCTGTGTAACAAAGAGACCCGAAACCCCAGTGGATTAAACGAGAGAGAACTTTACCTTTCTCGTGCAAAAGCCCAGAGGTGCGTGTCTAGGCTGGGGGTCGGCGGGGGGGAGCTCGGGGCCTTCCGAGTGGTAGGTAAATTACTGAGTGGTAATTTGGGGCCCGGGATCTTTCCGTCCTGTCGGCCACCCGCCCCTTAGGGCACTGCCCCTGTCCACATGCATCCCGCCCCAGTTCACAGGAAGCAGAAAGGAGCAGGAGCAGAGGGCAAGCGTTTTTGTTTTGAGCGAGTGATGCCTGGATCCCGTCAGTGGGAATATAGGCCGCTGGCCCCAGCAGGCTGCAAGGGAGACTGGGAAATGTAGTTCTACCTGAGCGAGCCCGTACTCTGCTAAACTGCTGTGCGAGATGGGAAGGACAGGTGCGTGTGGGGGGGTGGGGGGGGTGGGGGGCGGACATCAGCTGTCCGCCCCAGAAGGCAAAGCCAGGAGCCTGCCCACCAGGCAAGTAGCAGGTGGAGCCAACCGTGAGCCATATTGAATATGGCTGTTGAAACATCGACACCAGGTTTGCTGCTTCAAGCCTTCTCCTGTTGGCTGCTTTGACGAGTGGTGAGAAGCGGGGGGAACGTCTGGTCCCTGAGGACAAAGATGTTTCATCCCAAGCACAGCCATTTTTGTTCCACTGGTAGCGGTTGCCTGGGACGCGTGACGCCATCCTGGCTGAGCAGGAGAGAGTGTTGGGATCGATTAGTGATGTCTGCCCTGTTCACAGCCGGGCACTCACCATCCTTGGGCTGAGTGGACCCCTCTGGGCTCTGCTTTGCAGGCAGTTGCTGGTTCTGTTTACATCTGTGAGTGAGGCAACCTTTATTGCTACCGATGGCAAAGCATAACATGTCAACTGCTAACCAGAAGGAAGAGCCCGTTGAGTGTCCCTAATCCGCCCGAGCGGAAGGAAGGGGGCCGCGGAATCTTAGGATCCTGGCAATCTGGCTTCTCTCCTGCAGTGCCCCCAACATTTGAGAACCCCAGGACAGAGAGAGTGAGCCAGGTGGCCGGGAGCCCCCTGGTGCTGAGCTGTGATGTGACCGGGGTCCCTGCACCTACTGTCACCTGGCTGAAGGACAGAATGCCTGTTGGTGAGTGCATCCTGCCCTCTCAGCGATGACACAACAATGGCAGCGACCTTGGCGAAATCAAAGGCCGGCGGGGTCCTGTCATCCCCAACCCCTATTTGTCTTTCGACCTGATCGGCCCTTGAAATCCCAGTGTGGAAAACCATTCACGTGGGGGCTCAAAGGCTCCCTGCGTTTGTGTCCACAATCAGCTGCCACAAGTTGGGTGCAGGGTGGGTGCTGAGGGCCCGGCCGGCCTGCCCCTGGCCTTGGCGTTGGTCCCCAAAGCTGCTGCTTCCCCCGGCAACTCAGCTCCGTCTGGCCCGGCTGCCGGTCACCCCCCCGTCCAGGCCTTCGTCCCTCTCCCCTCACCCACCCGTAGGTCTATCGGCAGAGCCCTCCCTTCGTCAGCTGCTGGACGCCTCTGGTGCCAGCCAGCTCTCTGGTGCCCGTAGCCGTTCCCTTTCCAGCCACCACGGTCCCCCTGCCCCGGGAGGGCAGCAGCCCCCCCACGGGTCCTTGGTCCAGTCCCCATCTCTGGTGCCATCTCCAGACGGGGAGGAAGGGATCTCAAAGTGCAGCTCTGAGGAGGTCCCTTGTCTTTTCTCTGTCTCTTGGTCTCTCTCGGTCTCCCCCACCCGACCCTCCCTCAAATACAACTTTATCAAGATCCACATACTGTGCAGTTTATCCGTTTAAAGCTTACGATTCCATTCTTTTTAGTATATTCACCGACCATCCCCACAATCAATCTTAGGACATTTTTATCACCCAAAAGGAAACCCCATTGCCCCCCCCCAGACCTGCCCCCAACCCCAGCCCTAGGCAGCCCCTGGCCTGTTTTCTGTCTCCGTAGGTTTGCTTGCTCTGGACACTGCACCCAAGTGGAATCATGCACTGTGTGACCTTTTGCGACTGACTTTTCTGCTTAGCATCCTGTTTCTAGGGTCCATCCATGTAGTAGCGGGTGTTAGTTCTTCATTCTTTCTTTTAAGTTTATTCATTTGTTTCGAGAGGGGGAGAGAGAGAGAGAGAGGCGAGAAGGGGCAGAGAGAGGGGAGGAGAGAGAGCAAATCCCGAGCAGGCTCCATGCTGTCAGCACAGAGCCTGATGCAGGGCTTGAACTCACGAACAGTGCAATCATGACCTGAAACCAAGAGTTGGATGCTTCACCAACTGAGCCACCCGGGCGCCCCCGTTCTGTCTTTTAAGTTCAAGTTTTTCTCTCTTTTTTATGGCTGACTGTTCACTGTGGGGCTATATCATATTTGCTCTATCCTTTTCATCAGCCGGTGGACGTCTGGGTTGAATCCCCCTTGGGGCTCTCATGAATGATGTGCTGTGAATGTTTAAGGACCAGTGTCCGTGTGGCTCATGCTCTCCTGTCCCTTTGGGCTACACCTGGTTGTGGAACCTCTCTGGGCCCCGTTCTCCACCTCCTCTCGTGGCACACGCTGTTTCCTCCCCAAAATACCCACCCCGGGCCCCCCCCCACCCCGCCCAGTGCCTCTATTGGCTGGTTGATACCCGCTTGGTTCAGCTGAGACCCGCCCCCTCCCAAGACCTGCCTGACCCCTCTTGGCTCCCTCGGGGGCTTCACAGGGCTGGTCGCGCAGGATCCCGCGTGTCTCACTGTCTCCGATGCACTTTGAGCCCCTAGAGGCCACGGGCCGTGTCTCACTCGGCTCTGATCCCCTTTGATCTCCTTTGTCGCCGGACGACAGCCGGACGTGTAGTCGTTGGTTTAGTACGTCCCGTGTCGAGAGACTGGCCGCCCAGTTGAGAACCCGGGTGAGGGTGGCCCGGCCTGGGCTGGGCAGCCAGGGGAGGCTTCAGGCCGAGGTGCGGCTGGAGAGACGGGGGCCATTCCAGGCTGGAGGTGGGGGAGGGGGGCAGGTGCGTGCAGCCTGAGCAGAGGCCCTGGGGAGCCCCTAGCGAGACTTGCATCAGGGCCCGGAAGTGGTCAGTGAGTGGCTGATTTACCCTGATTGGAAGCCCTGGTGGGTGACAGCGGGCAGGGTAGAGATGGAGTCGGGGGCGGGAGGGGAGGGGGGCCCTGGGGGTCCACAGGAAGAGGGCCAGGTCTCGGACACTGAAGGAAATGGGGCACCTTGGCGAGACATGCCAGTAGGGACAGCTGTGGGTGGGGCACGGGGCCCTTAAAAAACCCAGCTGAGGAAGGTTGTGATGTAGGCAGCAAAAGACCCTGCCCCTGTCTGGGCCTCAGTTTCCCTGTGAGCCCCAGAAGCGGGTGGGCGGTGCCAGGGTTCCTGGGGTCCCGAGTGTGGGGGATGGGCGCCTTCTCCAGGAGTCACGTGACTTGGGTGTGGGGCCCCGTGGTGGCGCCCGGGGCGGTGTGGCCGTGCGGGTGAGGGCCTGGCACGTCCCTCCGTCCCACAGAGAGCAGCGTGGCGCATGGCGTGGTCTCCCGGGGGGGCCGCCTCCAGCTGAGTCGCCTGCAGCCCGCCCAGGCTGGCACCTACACGTGCGTGGCGGAGAACAGCCAGGCCGAGGCCCGCAAGGACTTCGTGGTGGCCGTACTGGGTACGTCTGCGCCCTGTGCCCCGCACCCCCGTGTCCCTCCCCCCTCGCCAGCCCCCGCGCGGGCCCCGGCCTCACCATAGCCCCCGCCGCAGCGGCCCCCCGGATCCGGAGCTCGGGTGCCACGCAGGAGCACAGTGTCCTGGAGGGGCAGGAGGTGCGGCTGGACTGTGAGGCGGACGGGCAGCCCCCGCCCGACGTGGCCTGGCTGAAGGACGGTGGCCCGCTGGGCCAAGGCGTGGGCCCCCACCTCCGGTAAGGCCCGCCCCGTGTCCTCCCGGGTCCCCCCCTCCCCCCGAGCAGCAGCCACAGCCCCTTACGTGCCGGCTCTCGGCTCTCCGGCCCCGAGCAGGTTCTACGTGGACGGCGGTGCCCTGGTGCTGAAGGGCCTGAGGGCCGAGGACTCGGGCGCCTACACCTGCGTGGCCCACAACGCGGCCGGGGAGGACGCCAGGCTGCACACAGTGAGCGTGCTGGGTGAGCAGCGGAGGGGCGAGGAGGGGGGCGGCTCTGCCCTCCCGGGGCTGCCGCAGCCCGGCCACTGTGGGGCCTCCACCGGGGGCATCTGGAGGGGGGATGCCGCGGCCGGGATGCCGGAGACCTGGTTCCAGCCCCAGCCATGTCCACACTGTGAGCCAGGCCACCATACGGCCTCTCTGGGCGTCTGCGTCCTTTCTTAGACTAAAGGAACAAGCGTTCCCGGCCCAGGGGCGCGGCGGGAGAGTTGGGGAGTAGGGGGGTGGGTGAGAAGAGAGCCATGGGGTGAGCCCGTGCCCCCCTGTGCTGGGCTTCTTCCTCTCCCGGCACTGACGTGTGGCTCTAAGAACCCCGTACGAGATGGTTGCTGCTTTCTGGAATTTGCCCGAGAGGATCCCATCTCCCCCACCCAGACCCTCTTCCTCAACCCCCTCACTGCCCCCCTTTTCCTCTCTGCCCACTCCTAGTTCCTCCCACCATCGAGCAGTGGGCAGAGGGCTCGGGGACCCTGGTGAGCAGGCCTGGGGAGCTGGTGACCATGGCGTGCCCCGTCCGGGGCTCCGCGCCCATCCGCATGAGCTGGCTCAAGGACGGGCTGCCCCTGCCGCTGTCCCAACGCACTCGCCTCCACAGCTCGGGCCGCACCCTCAGGTAGGGGGGAGGCTCCCCGGCCCCTGGGCCAGCTGGTCCCAGACACAGTCTCCAGGCAGCTTGGGTTTCGGAGCACATCTGAACGGTTTTCAAATAAAAATAATACATACAAGCATACAGAGGTCTGTGATGGCGACCCACCCCCAAATGGAACTCCAGTGACAAAAGAGGACTCTGCCCTCAGGTTCTCCCAGCCGAGGGAGGGAGGGAGGCAGAGATCCAGGTGATGACATCTGGTGGTTTCCAGTTCAGCCTGCCTTGGGGTGGAGGAAAAATCAGGGAAGGCTTCCTGGAAGAAGGCTTCTGAGCCTTCTTCAACACTTACGGAACGCCTGCTGTTTGCAAGTGCAGTTCTGGGCACTGGGAATAGAGCAGTGAGCAAAATAAAACCTCTGCCCCTGCAGCTGCTTTATCAGGGGAGGAGAGCGGACACTGGGTAGAATGTCACAAGGGATACACACGCTGAAGAATAAAGTAGGGGAAAGAAAAAATGAGAGGTAGCGGTGGAGGCTGGTATTTTAGGGTGGTGAGTCATAGGCACTTAACGGAGTTAAGAGAGGGAGCTGAGCAGATTCTGTAGGGAGGAGCTTCCCTAACCGGAAGAGGGTTAGAGCAGCAAGTTCAAAGGCCCTGAGGTGGGCATGTGTCCGTGTATTCAAGGAATGGGGGGAGGCTTGCGGGCAGCTGGGGGGGGGGGTGACCAGCAGGCGGGTGTCTCCTTGGGTGAGACAGCGCAGCCGGTGGAAGTGGAAAAGCAGGAAATCTGGCCTCGGGGTGAAGTGAGTCAGAGAAGGCAGCAGGGGCCAGGGAGTCTGGGGCTTTATTCTGGGGGCACCCGGGAACCGGGGAAGGGGTTTGGGGCCGTTCAGGTGAGTTTCAGAGCTGCCTCTCTGGCAGGCAAGCCACTGGGAGACAGGAAAAGATCAGGACTGTTTTCATGAGCCACCTCCCCTCCCTCTTTCCTCCTCCACCCCTCTCGAGGGGTTCAGGATTTCCCAGGTGCAGTTGGCAGATGCTGGCGTCTTTACCTGTGTGGCTGCAAGCCCAGCTGGTGTGACCGACAGGAATTTCACCTTGCAGGTGCACGGTACGGACCGGGGTGGGGGGGGTGGGGGGTGGAATAAATGTGTCCCTTGGCCTTGGGCGTGAGAATCGGGCCCCGTGGGCAAACCCAGAGACTCAGTCTCTGATTCGCTCGGTTGCTCATTCATTCACGCCACAAGCAGCCGTTAGACCCTGCGGTGTGCCAGGGCCTTGCTGGGCACCGGGGTGCGACGGTGAGCAGCAGAGGCCCCTGCCACCGGGGTGGGGGGGGGGGGCGGGTCAGTGCAGGAAACAGCTCTGTAAAGAGGCAGTCGGAATTCCAGGCAACTAGTGACAGCAGGGGAAGGAGAGGAAGCTACCGGAGCCCAGAAGAGGCCTCCTCGACTGGCCTGGGGAGTTCAGGGAAGGCTTCCCGGAGGAGGCGAGGTCTACGCTGAGGACTGGAGACGAGAGGGAATAGTCCAGGAGAAGGGCGTTCTGACTGATACAAGAACAGCCTGCGCAAAGGTCCAGGGGCGAGGGCCATGCGAGGACTCGTGCCCGCTCTTGCCCTCCACAGTGCCCCCTGTCTTGGAGCCCGTAGAGTTCCAGAATGACGTGGCGGTCGTCCGTGGCTCCTCGGTGGTCCTCCCCTGTGAAGCCCGGGGAAGCCCTCTGCCGCTAGTGTCGTGGATGAAGGATGGGGAGCCCTTGTTGTCCCAGAGCCTTGAACAGGGGCCCAGCCTGCAGCTGGAGACAGCGGGAGCTGGAGACTCGGGCACCTACTCCTGTGTGGCCGTGAGCGAGGCGGGGGAAGCCAGGAGGCATTTCCAGCTGACAGTGATGGGTGGGTCATCTGCCCCCCCTGCCCTGCGCCAGCGTCTCTGGGCCCCGGGGGCGTCGGAGAAGGTGGCGAGGGAGGTGACGTCCCCTGGTGCATCTCCCCAGGGGCAGCCGCCTGGGTGCAGGGTTTGGGGGGAAGGGCGGGCTCCTACCGGATGCCTCGCTGACCTTGACGCGGGGTTGGATGGCCCTCGTTCTCCTGGGGCTCTGCTCCTCAGCTCTGTCCCCCAATCTTGTAGAGCAGAGGCAAAGGGCCTGCCGTGTGCTTGCTGCTTTAAAGCACAAATAATTGTCCCAGGCAAATGGGCCCGTGGTTTCTGGTGTTCTGCCCCGCCCCTCCGCCTTTGGTGGCCCCTTCTGCGGTCAGCGTCCGGATGGTGGGGGCTTGGAGATGCACCCCAGCTCCCAGCGCTGAGTGCAGCCGCCATGCTGACCCCGGGTGGGGTGTTTTGCAGATCCCCCCCACATAGAGGACTCGGGCCAGCCCGCAGAGCTGCTGCTGACTCCCGGCACCCCCTTGGAGCTCCGCTGCGATGCCCAGGGCACCCCGCCGCCCAACATCACCTGGCATAAGGACGGGCAGGCCCTGAGCGGGCCTGCAGACAGCAGTAGGGTGCTCCGGGTAGAGGACGTACAGGTGCAGCTTCCCCACTGCTGTGGGCTGGGGCTGGCGGAGGGGAGGGGAGGGGAGGGCAGGGGACGAGAGGAGGAGGGAAGGACCCCACAGCACTTGGCAGTTAGGCTGAGCTCTTCCTTTGAGTGGGGGTCACCCACCTGGGCCAATGCCCTCGCGAGCTCCCAGCCAGGCCAGGGCCAAGGCTGATGCAGAAACCGGGTCACTCCCCAGCCCGGCCAGAGGAGGGCTGGTGCAGTCAAGGGGCACTTCCTGGAGGAGGCAGGCTTTACCCTGGCCGCAAAGCAAGGGTGAGATGGAGATAGAGAAGGAACATCCCAGGGAGGGGGCCGGTGGGAAAGGAGGCGTGGCAGACTCAGCCGGCCTGAGTCTGAATCGTGGGGCCCGAGTTGTGTAGGAAGGAGACCAGATCAGGAGGTGGGCAGGCTGGGGCCAGAGGCAGCTGCTAACCCTGGTCCGTCCATAGGTGGGCGATGCTGGGCTGTACACGTGCCTGGCCCAGAGCCCCGCCGGCCAGGCGGAGAAGAGCTTCCGGGTCAGGGTTCAAGGTAGGGCGTGCCAGGGTGGCGGCCGGAGAGGCAGGCGGGATGGGACCCGCAGGGGCGAGGCCATCTCTCATGACCTCTCTGCTGCCCACCCAGGCCCCCCGCACGTTATAGGGCCCCGAGGCCCCCGCTCTGTGGTCGGCCTGGCTCCTGGGCAGCTGGTTCTGGAGTGCTCGGTGGAGGCGGAGCCAGCACCCGAGATTGAATGGCATCGAGATGGCATCCTGCTGCAGGTGGGTGCCAGGCAGGGGCCACCGCCTTCTGTGGCCCCCCGACCCCTGACCAGGCCGGATCCCAGGTGCTGAGGGACTGCCCTGTGCCGGCACCTTGTGTTCCCGCCCTCCTGGTGCTCTCTGCTCCTATTATTGTCGTCTCCCCCATATTACGGACAGGGACACGGAGGCAAGGCTGGGATTTACAGCCAGGCCTTCTGATGCGTATCTGTGTGCTTCCCGTTATACCTTCAGGCCACACGTAGTGGCTGTGTGACCCGGGGCTAGTTACTGAGGTTCTCTGTGCTCTCTCCTGAAATGGGCACCGAAGCTTGCGAGTCTTCTGCGAGCATGAGTCCCTTCTGGGACATCCCCAGTAGGCAGAGCCCGAGGGCAGGAGGCTCATTCCCTACCTGCCCACCCCCGGCCCCACGAACAGGTTTCCTCCCTGCCTGGTGCCTGGCCCAGCCTGGCCCGGTGCTAAGGAGGGTCTCTCCACCCTGGGGACCCTGTAGGCGGACGCCCACACCCAGTTCCCAGAACAGGGAAGGTTCCTCCAGCTGCGGGCCCTGAGCACGGCCGACGGGGGCAACTACAGCTGCACGGCCCGCAACGCCGCGGGCAGCACCAGCGTGGCCTTCCGCGTGGAGATCCACAGTGAGTGGGCCTCACCCCGCCGCGCGCTGGCCCTCCCGATGGCCACAGGCTCCCAGCACCCACTCGCTCTGTGCCCCGCCCCCCCCCCCCCAGTGGTGCCCACCATCCAGCCAGGACCGCCCGCAGTGAACGCCTCCGTGAACCAGACGGCCGTGCTGCCCTGCCGGGTGGACGGCGCTCCCCCACCCCTCGTGAGCTGGCGGAAGGACGGGGCCCCCCTGGATCCTGAGAGCCCCAGGTGGGAGCTGGGAGGGGAGGGTCGGGGGGGGGTGGTTATAAACAGCAACCGCCTGGGCACTTGGAGCAGAAAGGTGGCTGTATTGCCAGCGCACGGTCTCCTCCGAACCCAAGGGGACAGGCATGTCCAGGGCATCGAGGGTGTCAAAAATCCCAGGTGGCTGGCTGGCTGGCTGCCTGTCTGGTTTCGACTCTTGGTTGCTGATGTCTGTTTCTGTGTGTGTTGCATGCCCCCCCCCCCCGCCCCCACCCGTCCCCGTCTCTCTCAGACCAATTTTCTACACCTTCTTTCTCTGTGAACATGGCAGAGACAGCCCCCAACCCCTGCCCCGGGCTCCCCCTGCCGCCGAGTTATAGTTTCATGCAACCTGCAGAGCCTGGAAAACTACCCGAGGACCCCCATTTCCAGGGCAGAGCATTCCATTGGGCCAGCCTGAGTGACGTGTCCATCCCTTGTCCGACTGACTGTGGCTGGGGGCGGGGCTACCCAGTGCCGACAAGGCCTGGGGGCGGGGCTACCCATCACAGACAATGCCTGGGGGCGGGCTACCCAGTGCAGACATGGGCTGGGGGCGGGGCTACCTAGTACAGACAAGGCCTGGGGGCGGGGCAGTTCTCAGATCCAGGGGACAGGCCCAGAAAGGGTGCTTTCTGGATGCTGCTGATTCCTAGAGAGGAGCTAGGCCCAGGTGTGAGCATAGGAGCCCCCCCACCCCCTGCCCGCCCCGATGCTGGGTTGGGATGTGGGGAGCTGCCCATGGCTGTGACCTCCTCTGACCTTGGCCTCATGGATGCAGGACTCCAGAGTTAGCACCTTCTTACTGGGAAAGCCAGGAGCAGAGGAGAGGGTCTTGCTGGAGACACTACCGGGGTCCAACCCCTCAAAGGGCCTCCCTAGTCTGCTGGTCTCCATGGCAACCCCCTTCCTCCCCTCCAGGTTGCAGCTTCTTCCTGAAGGTTCCCTGAGGATCCAGCCAGTCCTTGCCCAGGACGCCGGCCACTACCTCTGCTTTGCATCCAACTCTGCAGGCTCAGATCGGCAAGGCCGTGACCTCCAGGTCTTTGGTAGGTGGATGAGGGGAGGAATGTTCCTGGCCTTCATCATCCACCCCCAGTCTGGGCCGGGTCCTGCTTAGTTTCTGGGTTTATCCTTGCTGTCAGGAGCCAAGAGCAATGATCTCTACGTGTTTTTGACCGTGAAGCCTACTGGCAAAACTTTTGAACACGTACACACCAAAGATGTATATTGATTTCATGACTACTGTACGGATATTTGCTCCCATACCGTTGTATCAAGCGAGTGATAAAACACGCACAGATAAAAGACATTTGAAAGGATAAGATTCAGAGTCACTGCGCCAGACGCGCTAATCTTTTCCCGCTCCAATGGATCACCTTGGTGGCGGCCGCTCTTCTGGGCGCTGGCCTCGGGCAGGGCTGAGTAGGACCCCGAAATCTGCATTCAGGGAGAGGTGGCTAGGGAGCCGCCAGCCTTGGAGAGCAAAGGTTCCATCACCCGGATTTGGGGTGCCTGTTGGAAGATTCCTGCGGAGTGTCTCCTGCCTCTCCCCTGCCCGCATCCTAGACCCTTGTCTCCTGATGACTACTCTCTCCCCAGAGCCTCCTGCCATCGCCCCCAGCCCCTCCAACCTGACCTTGACTGCCCACACCCCTGCCTCACTGCCCTGTGAGGCCAGCGGCTCCCCCAAGCCCCGGGTGGTCTGGTGGAAGGACGGACAGAAGCTGGATTTCCACCTGCAGCAGGGAACCTACCGGTACTGAGCTGGGCCTCTGGGTAGCCTCACGAGGTGCTCCGGGTGGGGGGGACAGTGGGCCCATCCCACAGTGGGGAGCAGGGTCAGACACGAGGCGGGGATGGGTGGCTTATTCGGTTAAGCCTCCAACTTCAGCTCAGGTCGCGATCTCACAGTCTGTGAGTTCAAGCCCCGCATCGGGCTCTGTGCTGACAGCTCCGAGCCTGGAGCCTGCTTCGGAGTCTGTGTCTCCCTTTCTCTCTGCCCACGTCTGACTCATACTGTGTCTCTGTCTCTCAAAATAAGTAAACATTAAGAAAAAAAGAGAGAGAGGAAGGAAGGAAGGGAAGGAAGGAAGGGAGGAAGGAAGGAAGGAAGAAAGAGAGAAAGAAAGAAAAGGGAAGAAAAGAAAAGAAAAGAAAAGAAAAGAAAAGAAAAGAAAAGAAAAGAAAGAAAAGAAAAGAAAGAAGGAAGGAAGGAAGGAAGGAAGGAAGGAAGGAAGGAAGGAAGGAAGAAAGAAAGAGAAATAAAGAAAGGAAGGAAGGAAGGAAGGAAGGAAGGAAGGAAGGAGACAGGGATGTGTTTAGGGTCTCAACAAAGCCAGCACCAGGATCTATATCCTGACCTCAGGGGTCTAGGAGCGTCTTTATACTGAGATGCCTGATAGGGGGTAGGGGCATTTGGGACATAGAGCCAAACAGAAAGGAATGGCTTTGAAAACCATCCCAGCCACTGTGGTCTAACAACGATCGATATCCATACGTGGAGGCCTGAGTTTGGCTGAGCCTGGATCCTCGTCTCCCAGTTTCTCTTGGGCAGCTGACCATGGAATGATCCCTGGGCACGTTAAAGGAGTCAGTTTACTAATTCGCCAAATATTTCTTGTGTCGGGTGCCAGGCCATCACGGAGCTTCTGTCTAAAGCAGGGGCGCCTGGGTGGCTCAGTCAGTGAAGTGGCCGACTTCAGCTCAGGTCGTGATCTCACAGTTCGTGGGTTCAAGCCCCACGCCGGGCTCTGTGCTGACAGTTCAGAGCCTGGAGCCTGCTTCGGATTCTGGGTCTCCCTCTCTCTCTCTCTCCATCCCCGGCTCGTACTCTGTCTCTGGCTCTCTCAAAAATAAATAAACGTTTAAAAAGAAAAATTTAAAGCACGTGCTCAACAGACCCGAGCTGTTCCGATCAAGGAGTTGGATACCGTCGCTGTTATGGAAGGTGTCCGATTACAGAAAGTGTGCAGGGACATAGAGAACCACGGGGGTAACAATTAAACTTGCCCACGAGCCCAACTGCCAGACCTGTAAGCGTAGAAACTTCTAGAAGAAACTTCTACATTCGGGGCTGGGGGCCAGACACCAGAGGGGAAATTAGTCAGGAGACCCCCCCCCCCCCCGCCCCAGTCCCCTGCATCCAGATTGCTGCACAGGCTGAGCTCGGGTCAGCCAGGCCGGCTGGTTAGCGGTCATCTGTCTGTCTGTCCGTCCCAGGCTCCTGCCCTCCAACGCCCTGCTCCTGGCAGCTCCCAGCCCCCAGGACTCAGCCCAGTTTGAGTGCGTGGTGAGCAATGAGGTGGGCGAGGCCCGCAGGCATTACCAGGTGACCGTTCACGGTGAGTTGGAGCAGAGGGAGGAGGCAGAAAACAGGACAGGCGCAGTGTGCACGTCTCCTGATCCCACGCACCCACGCTGACGCAACCCTGGCCCCAGCACTGTTCGTGGCACTTAGGAGCTCTCAGGAGAGGCCTCTCCCCAATCCAGAATGTTCTGAACCCAGATCTGACCTTGCCATCACCCTGGTTAAAATTCCTCCCTCCACGGCTGCCCACGGCTCTCAGGATAGAATGCAGGGTGTCACCTGGGCCCACGGGGTCCCATGCATGCTGGCCCAGCCACCCGAAGTTCAGCTTACCCAATGCCTGCCTCGCTCTGGGATCGTCATGCTGCTTAGCTTTTGGTTCCTCACCTCAGGGCCTTTGTATATGCTGTTCCCTCTGCACATGCTGTTCCCTCTGCCCTTCACCCAGCCAACCCTGCTCTTCCTTCGGGTCTCAGGTTAAATGCCACTTCCCCTGGAGGCCTTATGTGGTGTCCCCAACTCTGAGCTCCCACGAAGCTCCCTTCTCTTATAAAACCCTCCGGAGATGCCTAGCTGGCACCCCTACAGAAAGCAGTTCGTAACTGTCCCCCAAAGCCCAGCAAAAAAATACCTCCCAAGCGGGTGAATGTGACCTCTCTCTGTTGCCCCCCCCCCCGGCCCTTTGTCACTGATGTCACCTGTGTCTTAGTCTCTGTTGATAGTTGTCATTCACCTGGCCCCATGACTACGTGTTCCCCCAGTGGACCTCAGCGGGGCCTCAAGCCTTGTCTTATATCGTAGTGCCCCCTACCATTGCTGACGACCAGACAGACTTCACCGTGACCAAGATGGCACCCGTGGTCCTCACATGCCACAGCACGGGTGTCCCGGCCCCGGTCGTGTCCTGGAGCAAGGCAGGCGCCCAGCTGGGGATGCGGGGGAGTGGCTATCGTGTCACATCTTCCGGTAAGTAGGGGTGAGCCGTGAGGGTAGAGACGGGGCGTCAGGCCGAGGGTGTGAACGCAGTGGAGAGTCCCGGCCTGATTCTGCCACTCCCCGCTGTGTGACCTAGGGGAACCCCTCACCCTCTCTGGGCCTTAGTATCCCCACTCACGCACTAGTGCATTGATATTTGTCAGTGGTTCTCTGATGATAGTTGACAGATCAGTGCCGCTCCGTGGCAAAGTGAGGAAATTAATAGCTACGTGAGAGTTTCCGTAAGGCGGGTTTGAGCTCATTGGAAGGATTTTCCTTTATTCTGAAATTACGCTTTTCAGGGCGCCTGGGTGGCTCAGTCGGTTAAGCATCCGACTTCAGCCCAGGTCACGATCTCACAGCAGGTGGGTTTGAGCTCCACATCGGGCTCTGTGCTGACAGCTCAGAGCCCGGAGCCTGCTTCGGATTCTGTGTCTCCCTCTGTCTCTGCCCCTCCCCTGCTCATGCTGTGTCTCTCTCTGTCTCTCAAAAATAAATAAAAATGTTTTAAAAAATTTTTTTAATTACGCTTTTCTTTTTTTTAATTTTTTTTAATATTTATTTTTGAGAGAGAGAGGGAGAGAGAGCGAGCGGGCTCCGGGCTCCGAGCTGTCAGCACAGAGCCCGACGCGGGGCTCGATCCCGTGAACCTTGAGATCACCATCTGAGCTGAAATCAGGTGTCAGGCGCTCAACCAACCGAGCCACCCAGGCTTTCTGCAATTATGCTTTCCCTGCTATTTTAGTGTTGGAAGTTCCTTTCTTCCGTGAGATCAAGGTGATAATAGATGGGTGATTTGGAAACGTCTTTGCTCGTCCAAGTTAAAAGTTGGCAACTTTACGGGGGTTCTCCAAATGGCATTTATGTGTTAGTTGGTTAGCTGGTGAACTTGTGAGGTCTGAGCACCGCTGGCCAGATCTGCGGTTTTCAAACTCTCCTGAAGAAACAGAACCCTTTCTTCTGACCAGCAGTTACGGGGAAGCCCGTCACGTACAAGAAGCTGAGGTTCTGGTTCTATCTGGGGCTGGGGTGGTCCGGGAAGGTTCAGACGGTGTTCATTGAGCAGCCAAGACTAAGAAAGAAAAGGTAAAGAGAGGACGGATAAAGCAGTCATCTGGGGAGGCTGCCCGGAGGAGGCAAGTTTTTGAGCAGAACACGGCACGGGTAGCAGGGTGAGGGTCTAAGGAACTACCGGTGGGCCAGGGACTCTAGGCAGGGCAGCGGCGGATCCTGGAACATCCCAGCCTGCAGCTTCGAGAGACCATCCTGTCTGATTCCTCCCTGTGCACGTGAGGAAACTGAGGCCCCTAGAGCGGAAGGGACTTGCCCACCGCTATGCTGCAGACAGGGAGCGTAGGCAGGCCCGGAACCCAGGTTTTCCGGTGCTGCTTACAAACGGGCAGGGAGGCAGATCGAGTGGCCAGCAATAGAGAGACACCTGGGTGGGGGGGATGTAAGAGCCCTGCCAGCCGTCACTAGGGACGTCCGTCCTGAGTCCCCTCGCCCCTCTCCACGGGCCCCGTTGCCACCCACAGGTGCCCTGGAGATCGGGCAGGCCCTCCCCGTCCACGCTGGCCGCTACACCTGCACGGCCCGCAACTCTGCGGGCGTGGCCCACAAGCATGTGGTCCTCGCTGTGCAAGGTAAGGGCCCCCCAGCAGGTGGAGAGCTGGAGGCAGGCGGGCGGGGGTGCGGGGGGCCCGGGTTCCAGGCGCCCCGCCCTGCCTCTCTGCTCTGCCTCCCTGATGGAATTCTGTGGGAGAAAAACCTCAGCCCGCCTCTGTCCTCCAGTGCCAAGACTTCGGGAATCCCCTGGTCCTTTTAGAGGCTTCTCTCTCTGAAGGCATCCCCAGGGACCTCGGTGCCCCCCCCCGCCCCGTTCCCTTGCAGCCTCCCCCGTGGTGAAGCCTCTGCCCAGCGTGGTCCGGGCACTGGTGGCCGAGGAGGTACTGCTTTCCTGTGTGGCTTCGGGCATCCCCCAGCCGAGCATCACCTGGCAGAAGGAGGGGCTCAGCGTTCCCGCAGGTGAGTCTCCCCAGCACCAGGAAGGGAAGAATCATCCGGGCCCGGGATCCTCCCGCCTGCTCCCAGAAAGCCCTGGCCCGGCTTTCCCTCCTGCCCACCTGTCTCTGTTCACCAGCCAGAGCTTGAGACTCTGCTGGAGCACTCGGTGGCTGACTTGGGAGGCTGGGGAGCGAGGCAAGCCGGCTGGACTCCGGGTCTCTGTCCGCCCCCATCACCCTGTGACCACAACGAGTCACTTGCTACCTGGTCAAACAGAACAGTCCACATGGCCCTCCTGCTCTCCTCGGTGGTCCTGCTGGCTCAGCCACCAACCCCCGATCTCCCCCCCTGCCCAAATCCAGGAGCGAGTACGCAGATCCTACCCGGTGGACAGCTTCGGATTATCCACGCCAGCCCGGAGGATTCCGGGAACTATTTTTGCATTGCCCAGAACAGTGCAGGCAGTGCTATCGGGAAAACACGGCTGGTGGTGCAAGGTGGGCCCAGGGAAAGGGGCTGAGGTGGACCCCGGCAAGCTAGGGGCACTGGCGTCCCGGGCAGGACACGTCCCTGCATCCTCCCCCGTGCCAGCCTGGCTTGTGCTCGAGAAGGAAGTGAGGCAAAAAAACGCCTTCTCCCGTTTTGTGCCCAAGGTCTGCCTTTAGAGAGTGCCTCGGGTCCCTCTGCCTCCTCTGACCTTTGCTGAGCCAGTGGTCTGGGCCTCCCTCACTCGTTTCGGCGCTCCGGCAACCATAGCCATTTCTGTCCCTTTAGTCATCGTGTGCGCGTGCGTGTGTGTGCACTGGGATCACCCCGTCACAGCTTCACCAAACTTAGTCCCCAAATGGTCCGGACCATGGGCCGTGGCCTGTGACAGGGTCGGTGGAGGAAGGGGCGAGGGGCGCGCCAACTGCCAAGGGCGCTGGAGCGGGGGCAGCCCGCCCTCACCCCCAAGCGGACCTCTCTCCCCCCACAGTCCCGCCCGTGATCAAGACCGGCCTCCCTGACCTGTCCACCACCGAAGGCTCCCACGTCCTCTTGCCCTGCTGGGCCAGCGGCAGTCCTGAGCCCACCATCACCTGGGAAAAAGATGGCCAGCCTGTGTCTGGGGCCGAGGGGAAGTTCACCATCCAGCCTTCTGGGGAGCTGCTGGTGAAGAACTTGGAGGTGTGGCTCCCTCCCTGTGTAGCACCGAGGGGTCTAATGGTAACGGCAGGAGCGGAAAACGCCGGCCGAGCACCCCGTTTGTCATGCCCCACGCTGAGCACTATGCAGCTTTTAATCCCAGGAATCTGGGGAAATAGGTACCATAATCCCCAAGTACAGATGAGGAAACTGAGGCTCAGAGCGTATCCAGTTTTTCCGAGGCACACCGTTGCCGAGAGGCAGAACCAAGATTCGAACCTGGACCTCAGTGGCTAATGCCTGAGGGAGAGAAGGAGCCCTGGATGGGGTGGGGTGGGGGACGGGACACAGAGATGACTTTGTGTCCCCAGACTGGTTGTTCTCAACCACACGTTGTTGTTGACCTGAGCCAGGGGCGTGGGTGGGAGCCCTGCCCACCTTCTCTGACAGCACTGGGGTTCCACAATTACAAATGGGCGCCTCTCCAGCCGGGGTGGGGGTGGTTGCTCAGGGCACACACCTGCTGCAGGGCAGGGTCACAAGGTCCTCGGACAGTGCTGAGTGAGCTAGCTGTGCCGGAGAGCACCGTGGAACTTCTCAGAGCTTGGCTGAGCCCTCTGTACAAAGGGCACCAGACACAGGACCTCAGGGATGATGGGAGCATGGATGAGCTGGTGCGGGTGACCTTCGCGGAGTCTCAGGAAGGCTGTAAGGGGGGCCATGGGGCGGTGGTGAAAGGGAGCCATTTACTGGAGCTGTGTGACCTTGAGCAAAGCACTTCACCTCTCTGGGCTGCACGCTCCGAGGGGACCTCGGGGAGAATGGGTCCCTAGGAGCTGGGGGTGGGGGCAGTTCTCAGGCCGACCCCTCCTCTGCCCGCAGGGCCAGGATGCTGGAACCTACACGTGTGTGGCCGAGAACACGGCGGGCCGCGCCCGCCACCGTGTTCATCTCACCATCCTGGCACTGCCCGTCTTCACCACCCTGCCCGGGGACCGCAGCCTACGCGTCGGGGACAGGCTGTGGCTTCGCTGTGCGGCCCGGGGCAGCCCGACCCCCCGCATCGGCTGGACCGTCAACGACCGACCTGTCACGGGTCTGGGCCTATTGGGAGCGGGTGGTGGGGGTGTCCTGGGAGGAGGGCCGACAGGTGGGGAGACCCCACCTAGTAGAGAGGAAGAGGGTGTCCGTCAGCCTGGTGGGTGCTGGGTCTCCAGACTTGGCCCTCTGCGGGGGGGGCACCGAGCAAACACAGGTGTGGCCATATGTGACCAGTCACATGTCAGACCTGACAAGAAGCCACCTGCAGAAAAGACTCAGCCCCAGAGACCTCAGGGCCCGGGAGGGAGCACGTGTCACACCCCAGCACTGCTGGGCCCCTCGGCAGACCCCTTTCCTGGTCCCCACGTGATGTTGAGGGAGACACGGGGCCCGCACAGGGCACAGGGTCTGGAGTGGGTGTTCGATGAATGTCTGCCGAACTGGCGAATGGCTGAGTCCCCTCCACCGCAAAATAATATTTTCAGGGGCGCCTGGCTGGCTCAGTCGGAGGAGCGTGTGACTCTTGATCTCAGGGATGTGAGTTCAAGCCCCTGGTTGGGCGTGGAGCCTACTTTTAAAAAATAAAATACAAAACTTTTAAGATGGTGTTTTCAGGCGCTCCTAAACCGGAGTCCGGGCGCGGAAGCTCGCCTCCGTGCACCTATAAAGAAGGCTTCGCCCTGACCCCACCAGCTCCTGGGGTGGGCGTTTGGGGGAGTGATTCAGCCTCTCTGAGCCCAGCTGCCTCGTCTCAAAATGGAGATAAGAGGGGTGCTGAGGGCCAACTGGTTGAATGCAGGAAGCGCAGATTAATAGGCCCCCAAAGACCTACCCTCAGCCCCGCAGCAAGCTCGCGGTGTGGGCCTGAAAGTTGCGGAAGGCTGGTCCTTCAACCGCATCCTCTAACATGGCCTGGGCCTGCCGTGAATGGGCCTGCCGTGGTCAGGCTTCCACCCTCGGGAAGAGACACCTGTTTTCTGTGTCTTTGTCAAACACCTGCTGGGTGCCCGGCCCGGGTTAAGTATTCGAGGCAGGAGGTCCCTGGCACCCTGGGCTCAGAACCCTCTGGGGCATCTCTTTTTCCACCAGAGGGGGTGGCCGAACAGGACGGGGGCAGCACGCTGCAGCGGGTGGCAGTCACCAGAGAGGACAGCGGGACCTACGTCTGCTGGGCCGAGAACAGAGTGGGCCGCGTGCAGGCCGTCAGCTTCGTCCACGTGAAGGGTAGGGCGTGAGCCGTGTGGATTTCTTGAGACCTCCACTAGACCCAATCTGTTAGTTTCTCTAAGAAATCGGTCTCCTGGCCTCTGAACTAGTAACCCTCCGCCCTGACTGTGGCTTGGGGTGCCCTGGGGGACTTTATAAAAGGCTGAGGCCCAGGTGCCAGCCCTGACTCTCCAAACCAGCCTCCCTGGGGTGAGGCCCCAGCATCAGTATTGTTCTCGGCTCCCCAGATGACTTGGCCGCGGGTAGCGTGAGATCTGACCCGCTGGCCTACACCGCCGTCACCTGCACGGTGCCAGTGTAGAAGGAAGGCACGGGGACCGAGGTGTCCTGGCAGAAAAACGCCTGGAGCTGGCCAGCCTACCAGTCAGTCGTCCCCCAGGGCCCTGCTTGGTCAAGAGCAGCATGCTAACCCTCCGAGATGCCATGACCTAGTTTGCTTGATTTCAGGATGGGAGGGGTAGAGTGTGACGGAAGGGAACGAGCCACCCAAGGCACCGGGACACGGCCGCGGCCGGTTTCGAGCTCAGGAAACCAGCAAGCCTGGAAAACTGACACGGGGCATCCGAGAGTGGTTTAGGATTCGCTTGCACGAAGTGAGGATCGGGGACGTCTTAGTGTTGCTGTGTCCCAGTGGCTAGGTAGTCCTTGTTGTCCAAAGTCCCCGGCAGGTACCCTGCAGCTGGGATGATCCATCCAGGCGGGCAAGCATATGACAGTCCTCACACTGCCTGCCATTCCTGGGCCTGTCTCAGGCATCACCAGTCGATCACGGCACTGTTCCCACTCGGTTTCAAATCGGCGTTCCCGGCAGTCTGTTTCGTTTGACCCGTGCCACGGAAGTTGTCTGCCATCGCTGATGGGGATCCCCTCTGGGGATGCCGGATGGGGATCCCCTCTGGGGATGGGCTTTTGGGAGGCTGAGCCTTGAGGGAACCTTTCTGACCTCTTGTCTGATGTCACCTCGAGCAGAAGCTCCTGTCCTGCAAGGGGAGGCCTTCTCCTACCTGGTGGAGCCCGTGGGGAGCAGCGTCCAGCTGGACTGCGTGGTCCGTGGAGCCCCTGCGCCCGACATCCGCTGGATCAAAGACGGCCTTCCGCTCCGGGGCAGCCGTCTCCGGCACCGGCTGCAGAACGGCTCGCTGACCATCCACAGGACAGAGGCAAGGGGCCACCCAGGACAACCGCAGCCTTTTGCGATGGCTTGGGAGGGTTCTTAGTGTTGGCCACCGTCCTCTACAGTCTGCAAAGCACTGTCCTGCCCACCTCCCAGATTCTCCCCCCCAACAAACTAGAGTGCCCTCCAGCCAGTGACTTTTCTCTGTGCCTCAGTCACCCCAGCCATTCAGCGGGGCTACTGGTTGCTTCTCACTTATAGGTTTACAGTAAGAAATCAGCGAGATGACCCACACCGGTATTCAAGAGTGACTGGCCCCCGGGTCATGCCAATAAATATTATTAACAGCCCCATGGGGCGGAGGAGACCAGTAAGAGTGCCCCATTTTACAGATAAAGACACTGAGGCTCAGAGAGGCCCACAACAGTTAAGTTCCCAAGGCAGGACCCCATCCCAGCTCTCCTGACCCCTGCTCCGTGCTGTTTACAAAGCCTTGGGTCTCGGGCCAGACCCGTTCACCTCCCCTTCTGTGTCCCGGGTCCCAGTGATCATGCAGAAATCCACAGTCCCATCCCGTCAGGCTCTTCTTAGGGGCCCTCGATCTTGCCCGCTAAGGTGACCCGAGTGTCTACCACGGGCCAGGCACTGGCAGGTACTTTGGCTTCGACGAGCATGATTTCCTGTAATGCTTCCGCTGCTCTTAGCGGTTACGATCCGCATTTGGCGACGGGGAGATGATTCGCTCCAAAGACACAGCATACTGGTCACGAGTCGGGTGTGGTCAGCAGCGGAGCCAGGGTTCGGCCCCATCCCGATCTGACCCCCTAATCTCCACTCTTACTTGCATGCTGTGCTGTCCCGGCAAGGCCCCTTGGGTGCAGCATCCAGGCCGTCACCTCCTGGGTGTAGACGGCAGCCTCAGCCCGTCCCCCAGCTGCCGTTCAGAGGTGAAGCCGAGCCTTGTTCTTCCTGAGTTTCCCTAGTGGCCAGGGTGGTGCGTGCCCCGTGGGAAAAGCTTCCCTCTCACTAAGCCGGGAAAACACTGCAAACCGTCTCCCTTCTGGAAGGCTCGCTGCACGCTCCAGCACCATAAGAGCCCCGAGGAATCCTGCGGCCAGAAGCGGGTTGTCGTCTCGACTCCGTGTTTCCCAGACTTGCTTCGCCACAGACCCCTGGTTTTCAAGGAATCCCCAGGAACGTGCCACGGAGTGATGGTCCTTCACTGTGCGCGGTCCCCTTCCTCCTGCTCCCCTGAACACCTGCTCTCCCCCACCCCCCCACCTGCAGATGGACGACGCGGGTCGGTACCAGTGCCTGGCGGAGAATGAGATGGGCGCAGTGGAGAAAGTGGTGACCCTCGTGCTGCAGAGTGAGTCTCGGCCTCCCCCTCCCCCTCCCCTGGGCCCCAGCGGGGGGGACAGCGCAGAGTGGGCGCCCGGCGCGTGTCCCCGGCTGTCTGACAAGAATGGAGGACAGAGGGGCACCTGGCCGGCTCAGTCAAGCGTCTGGCTGTATAGATTTTAGCTCAGGTCACAATCTCACCGTTTGTGGGTTCGAGCCCCGCGGCTGTCTCTGTGCTGATAGCACAGAGCCTGCTTGGGATTCTCTCTCTCTCCGTCTCTCTCAGCCTCTCCCCTGCTCGCACAGCTCTTTCAAAATGAATAAACAAACTTAAAAAAGGCAGGGCCAGGGACTTGGAACTCTCTTACAAGTATTTATTCAGAAAACACAATTGAAGTCCTATGAAATGGCTCCCCAGTTGGGAATGGGGAGCAGGGTGAGGGCTAATGAATAGCCAGGGACCCGACAGCCAGGCCCCGGGCGGGACCCATTTATTCAAACTCACAACCATCAACAAGATCGCAGGGACAGTTCCTGCATTTGCCAAGTAGCTTGCAGATTACAAAGCACTGTCTGAGCCTCAAAGTAATGCTGTGAAACCGCCTAGAAGTGTTTAATAAAACTTTTTCCTGAAGATTAACATACATAGGGACAATACATGTTAGAAGTGAACAGGTCAATGTATGTTTATAATGTGAACCTACCGAGTTGACCCAGAGCAAAAATAGAAAAACAGAATACTGCCAGCTTCCAGACACTTCCATCTGTACCCCCTTTCCAGTCAATGCCCTGCCCCAGGTAACTTACCCTGTCCGGAGTTTTGCTTTTTTTTGAGAGAGGGGGAGAAAGAATGCCTGTGTGAGAGCGGGGGTGGGACAGAGAGAGAGGGGGTGGAGAGGGAACCGTAAGCAGGCTCCGTACTGTCAGCACAGAGCCCGACACAGGGCTCCATCCCACGAACCGTGAGATCATGACCTGAGCCGAAGTCAAGAGTCCGGTGCTTCACCGACTGAGCCAGCCAGGCGCCCCCAGGGCTTTGCCTTTAAAAGAAATAACAGCTTAGGCTGCCTGGCTGGCTCAGTCAACAGAGCCTGCAACGCTTGATCCTGGGGCCGTGAGTTCGAGCCCCATGTTGGGCATAGAGATCGCTTTAAAGCAAAAACAAAAAACAGCTTTGTCAATATATACGCTGCAAAATTCACCCATTCGTACCCTGGAATGTTACTCACCCTTTAAAAAGAAGGAAATTCTGACACCTGGTGCATGAACGAAACTTGAGGTCGTCAGGGGAAGGAGGGCAGTCACAAAAAGACAAACGCTGTGTGATTCCAGTTCTGTGGGGTGACCAGAGTTGTCAAATGCGTAGAAACGAAAAGCAGAATGGCGTCGGCCGGCGGGGCGGGGGTCGTGGCAATGGGGAGACGTGGCTGAATGGATCTAGAGTTTCAATTTTCCAAGACGAAAGGGTCCTGGAAATGGACGGCGGTGATGTGAACGTGCTCCACGCTACTGAACTGTACAACTTAAAAAATGGTTAAATGGGGTACCTGGGTGGCTCAGTCCATTAAGCGTCTGACTCTTGATTTCCGCTCAGGTCACGATCTCACGGTTTGGGAGTTCGAGCCGCACGTTGGGCTCTGCACTGACCGTGCAGAACCTGCTTGGGATTCTGTCTGTCTGTCTGTCTGTCTCTCTCTCTCTCTCTCTCTCTTCCCCTCCCCTGTGCGTGTTCTCTCTCTCTCTCTCTCTCTCAAAATAAATAAATACACATTTTTTAAAAATCTTAAGAAATAGTAGCTATGAAGAAGAAACGAAGGGAAGTCTTAGGACCCAACTTCCATAAAATGAAAACCTCAGTGGATGGGTGTGAACAGGTATGAACAGGACAGAAGGAAGAATTAGTGACTTGTAGACATAACAATAGAATTCGCCTAGTCGGAACCACAGAGAGAGAACGGACTCGAGCAGGACAACCAGAAGAGCCTCAGAGCCAGTGTGGGACGAAGCCGAGATCTGACATCGTGGCATTAGGGTCCCGGAAGGAAAGGAGGAAGGGGTGAGAAAATACCCAGAGACGCCAGAGCCGAAAAGTTGTCACAAAAGACGTAGGGCTACAAAATTCGAGCAAAACGCAAACAGGATAAACCCGGAGAAGTTCTGCACCAAGACGCACCCCGGTCAAACTTGCTAACGGTTAAAGGGCCAAGAAACTAAGGCCTCGCCCCCCCCACCCCCCATCCAAGCATCTGGGTGAGTCAGAGTTGGGGCAGGTGTTGAGGGGACCTCGGCCTTGACTCCTCCTGGCCCACCCCCGCCCAGATGCCCGCACAGGTGCACGCTGTCCACAGCAGCCAGGGATGTGTGGAGACCCCGTCTGGCCTTTCCAGGGCTCCCTCGTTTCCAGGCTCTTCTCCTTAAGCTGCCGGCTGGTCCCCTGGTCTCCGCAGGCCAGCAGAGGCGTCAGTTCCCTGTTTGCTTCCTGTCGCTTCTGCCCCTCCCCCCACAAAACCCCTGCATCTCCTCCCGCAAATCGGATCGGCCCCTTGTGATAGCAAAAGCTGGGGTCTCACGGCCAGCCCCGCCCCCAGCTCCAGAGTAGGGGTGGCGGATGGGAGCAGGCCCAGGCCACACGCCTCCACTGTTCTCACCCAAAGTTCTGGAAGCTTTTCGTGGGCCAATGATTCGCAATTTGTGGCTTGCCTTCCGTTGGCTTCCAGAGCCCTGAAATAGTTGGCTTGGATAATTCTGTCAAGTCGTGCATTTGCTGACCTCTTCACGCGGCCACGGCCAGCTCTTGCTTATTTTTTTGACCGTTGTTGCAACGAAACCCTCTCGCGTGCGCTCTCGTGCCCGGCTTCTTGCGCACGGCGCCGCGTGAGCCCGCACGCGGAAGTGGCTCACCCCGTCGTCCCCGTTGCGGTATGGCTCGCCGCTGTGCGGACATGTCACGGTTTGTATGGTCCCCCTCCGCTTGGGGGCAGTTACGGACGGCGCTGCTTCGGCAGGTGACGCGTGCCTTTGGCGGTCACGCAGGCACCTTTCCGTTCGGGTGTCCGTCCGAGAGTGGCCGGGCCACACAATAGGCATGTGCTCGGCGTTAGGAGACATTGGCCGTGGGAGGCTGACAAGCGCCCCCCCCCCCCGACATTTGAGCGACCGTGTCCTCGCCTCCCAGGCGAGAAGGTGGTCTCATTTGGAGAAGGGATCTTTGCAGACATGATTACGTTCGGGGGGTTTAAGACGGAAAGGGATTTCTTGGATCAGAATGCTATGGTTTGGGACGCGTGGAGAAGCCAAAATGCTATCACGAGTGTTCTTTCCAGCCGTTTCGGAGGGTCTGTGGTAGCAGGCGGACAGGGATTGCCGTCTCTCAGGCGAGAAAACGGGGGGCCAGGGAGAGACTTGGTGAGACTCACCCACGGTCGGTGACGGGGCCCCCGTCTCCCATCTGGCATCGTTAGAAGCATCCCCGTGAGGGACCCAAACGAAAGGGGGCACTGAAAACGAGTATCTCAGGGCATGGAAAGGTAGTTAGGATTCATTGTGGGGTGAACAAGGAAGGAAGGAAGCAGCTACGAGCAATGCAGTCATGTTCTACGGAAACGGTGTCTGGAAGGGCGTACTCAGAACGGCGACGGGATGTGATGCGCACTTGTGATTCTGTTCTCTCCTTTCTCGCTCTGCATTTTCTAAGCCGTCTGAATGAACAAGCAGCAGCTGAACATACGAAAATAACTAAACGTTCCTAACAGCTGCCCTGGGCTTCCCACAGGCGCCCCGGTGTTCCGGGTGGAGCCCCGGGACGTGACGGCGAGATCTGGGGACGACGTGGCCCTACAGTGTCAGGCCTCGGGAGAGCCGGTGCCCACCGTGGAGTGGCTGCGTGCGGGCCAGCCCGTGCGGGCCGGCCGGCGGCTCCAGACCCTGCCCGACGGGGGCCTGTGGCTGCAGCGAGTGGAGGCCCAGGACGCGGGCATCTACGAGTGCGTCGCTCACAACCTTCTGGGCTCTACCACGGCCCGAGCGGTCCTGGCCGTGAGAGGTACGGGGTGTCCCCGCTCAGACCTTTGTGGACAGAGGCGGGATCTCCTGCTTCGTGGGGGGGACGTGGCCCCCTGTCCTGCCAGCACCACCCCCCCCCCCCGACTCTTCCCTTCGCTTAGAATCACAGACTTAGGAGGAAAAAGGCCTTTTGGGTCACCTTACCCACCCTGCCCTTTACAGCTGGGGAAACTGAGGCTCCGAGATGCTAAGTGTTTGCCGCTCGTGTCGGCACGGACAGTGTCCTCTCTCCGGATATTCCACAGCGCTGTGAAGTGGGCAGAATAAAACCAGGTGCCCTGGTGCCCACTTTGGGGGTTGCTGGGAAAAGTCTGTGACTTAGGCCATGGTGGGTGGACAGTGACGGATGCTGCTCTCTCGCATTACGACACCTGCCACCCCCCACCCCCCACCCCGGGCCTCGCCTTTCAGCTCCCTCCTCCCTGGGGCCAAACTTCAAAACAGAGAAAAGGACTATCCCGAGGAACCACCGTGAAACGACTCCGACCGCACCGCGGATAGTCACTGAGTCTCATTTCTGAAAGTTAATAGTGTCTCTGTAGCAAATACGCCGTATTTGTGGCTTTGGATTTCTGTCCCTGGCCGTGACAAGCCATCACTGATCTATCACCGCCCCCAAGGCCGGATTACTTCCTCGCTGCTCCAGAGGGCACCTTTCCAGCCCCGGAGCGGGGTCTCGACACTTTGCCGCTTGCAAACCCACTTGAACCCCACCGCCAGCCAACTGTGGGACCCTCTGTGGCCCCTGGTCGCCTCATCTCCTGCGGACAGGGACAAAAGACCAATGCACACGGCTCCAGAAATTCAGCGGTTCTCTGACGCCCGGCCACACGCACTGCCTCGGGTCTGAGCGGTTCCTCCCTTTAGTTCAGAGCTGGGTCCCGTCCTTACCCTCTCCTGTTGGAAAGCTCACGCCCCAAACCACAGCGCTCTGCACATGGCTTCTGGTTGAGTATCTCAGGGCCGCCATAGCAAAGTACTATGCTGTGAGCCATCAGCACAGAGCCCGATGCGGGGCTTGAACCCACGAACTGTGAGATCCTGAGCTCAGCTGAAGTTCGACTCCCAACCAACCGAGCCACCCAGGCGCCCCGCAAATGGCTTTGTTAAATAAGCAACGGGCTTGGGTTTTGTTTTTATTTTTTCCCAGTCCCCCCACCCTCCTCCCTGAAAACTACCCTGTGGTGTGCCCCTGTCCGCTGGCCTGAATATTTCTACGGGCTGAGTTCTTCCAACAGGGCATTGCTAGGTAAAAGGCATTCAGAGGTTTCGAAGGCTCCCTCACTCTGAGCGCTGTCTTCTCTTCCTCGTTTCCCATCAGCCTGGGTGGCGCCCAGCCTGGCCTCGTGGGAGGCAAGAGGCCTGCTGAGTCATCCCATGTCTGAGAAAGTTGACAGTGGCTCGTCATTCCCGGCCTCCAATTTCTTGTCCCCCTCGAAAGCTGCCGGGCCATTCTGCTGCTTCTTACCTGCACCCCAGCTTCTTCCTCCTCCCCTTGTTGAGAAGCCAGGGGGTAGGTTCATGGCCGGTTCCTGTCCCCCTATAAACCCCAGAGCCACAGATATTGATGAGAGACATCCCAGATGGGCATCAGATCTCATCAAGCCCCAGCTCTGGACTGGGTAAATGACACTGCTTCCCGGAATCCAAAATTAACCAGCCCCCTGATTTGCCCATTAAGGACCCTGGCCGTTGAGTGTTTTATGTTATTTTTTCGACAGATCATGGGCAATTGGTTGTTAATTTCCCCAGAGAGCTGGTGGGGGGAGGAGGCAGGCCAGCTTCTGTCTCTCAGCCCCCAGGATGCCATCTGTGCAGACAGGACAGCTGGCCCATTAGCCGGAGGAAGCACGCTCTGTGCCCCCACCATCCGTCTGATTAGTCCTGAAAAGCGTGGGTGCTTGCAGACCCGCCTGGCTGCTGTGAGGGATCCGGCCCACCCCGGCCAAACCAGCCGCAGGGCGGAGGGCGCCAAGGCCACTGACGGAATGGGGGACGTTCAGGTGGCGGCATGCTGTCCCTGGCCTGGTGCCCCGGCTCCCCCAGCGTGCCGACCCCGCCATCATGAGCAGCTGGCATTTTAGAACCCAACAGGTCTCTGGCACATCTGTGGTCCCACCTCCTCGCTCAAGTGCGTCTTGGGGGCCCGACTTGCCCAGATTTCCAGGGAGGTGACAGCAGAGCCACTGTTCGAAGCTAGCCCCGTGCCAGTGCAGGTCTGCTCCGAAAAGCCTCCCTGTCTCTCAGAGCCAGGACCCCCCGGGCATCGAGTCCGTCACCCGTGAGCTGTGTGGCCTTGGGCGAGCCACCTGAGCTCTCTGAGCCTCCGTTCCTGTTCCATGAAGTGGGTGACAGTACCTGCTCGTGCTGAGGGTGTGGAGGTGGATAAAGTCGCTGCCGTCCCCTTCCCTCCTCACAGGGGAGCCCCGTGGGAGCCGGGGCGGCGTATCCGGGGTGATCAACGGCCAGGAATTTGGCATGGCCACCCTCAACACCAGCGTGCGCCAGGAGGCACGTTCTGGGGTCACCACCATCTGGAGCGGCATCAGCCACATCCCTGCGAGCGTGGGTAAGCGGGGGCCAGAGCCTCTTCCTGCACCGGGGCCCCTCCGACTCCAGGCGGAAGCAAAGCGTGTGTTCTGAGGCTTGCCCAGGGCCCGACTGCCGGAGGAAAACTCTGACCGCCCCTGAGACCCGAGTCGGAACCAAAGTGGATTGAGGTGCAGGCCACTTCCTCCCCACCCCCACTACCTCCCAACAAAACGAAATAAAAATCAGACCCAGAGAGTGTGAAATAATCGGGATATACGAATGCTGTCAGATAACGATTCTCAAAATCGCTGATTGCTGACTGAGGTTCCACCCCCCCCCCCCCGCCCCATCCCGCACGTTAGGGTAAGAGCTTGATGGAAAAAGAAGGAATCGCTAGTCACGAGTAAGGGGTATGGGCTGGAGGGGAATAAAATTAGCCAGAGGGCCCAGAAAACCAGGCAGTGTCCACTTCCAAACGGATTCATAGATCAGTGTGCCCTCGCAGGTAGAATGTTCCGGAGAGATGTCGTAGACCCTGCGGCCTCGCCCTTCCCAAGGGGACGCTGCGGGTCCAGAGCAGGGAGAGGGCGGCGCCGATGGGATCTTTGCTAAAAAGCCTTTCCTCCAGAGCCGCCCTTGACCACAGGCCTGTGTGAACCGTGCGGGGTCAGGGAACTTAGGCTCGGGGTCCCTCTAGGCGGGTCGTCAGCACAGAGTGAAGTGAGCGTGACTGCCCAGATGTGAGCGCTTCATCCTGCTGCAGAGGCAGGAGCCATGGGGAAGCACCCGGCCCCAGGCCCGCTGCGCCAGCCCCTGTGCAGAGAAACAGGCACAGAGACATTGGGAAGGTTCTGCTGCCCCCAGTGTGGCTCCTCCTACGTCTCTTTCCTGAGCCGGCGGTTTCTCTGAAAAGCTCCACCGTCCCTGACCCCCCCAAGCGAGTGGGGTTCCCCTTTCCCTGGACTGAGGCACCCCTGGCCCATCGAGGAGGGCTGGGCAGCGCGCGCAAGTCTGAGAATCCACATCCAGAGCCACTTTGGGGCCCTTTGTTCAGAACTCAGTGACCCTCGTCTTCCGGGAGGCGTCTGCGAGTGAGGAGACCTGGTTGACTTTCAACCTGGTTCAGCACATACATCCCAGGCTTGGGGGTGACCAGTCACCCTCAGGATTCGTGGAACTGAATTGAGTATCAGCAAGTCACGTGCCCTTCTTTGTTTGGCTCGTTTTTTGGTTTTTTTTTTCTTTAAATGCTTATGTATTTGTTTTGAGGGGGGTGGGGGAGGAGCAGAGAGAGAGGCAGAGAGAGAGAATCCCACGCAGGCTCCGCACCGTCAGCACAGAGCCCGACATGGGGCTCGAACCCACGAACCGTGAGATCATGACCTGAGCTGAAATCAAGAGTTAGAAACTTACCTGACTGAGCCCCCCGGGCACCCAACCCCCATGCCCTGCTTTGTATTTTGTTAGTTTTCAAACACCGCTCCACAGACTAGATGTTTGCTTTTCCCAGGTTCCTTTCCCAGGTTCTGATCCAATAACTGACCCGGGTGGTCACGGGGCTGGTCCTGGACAGGGAAGGAAGGGGGCCCAGCCCTCCCTGGGCAATAGGAAGCTGCAGAGCGACCTCGAGCGGGGGAGTGGCGGCCCTCAGGATCGGTCCCTCACTCGGCCTCCGTGCACACCCCGTCCAGGGCCTCTGATGCGCGTGCTCTTGGTCACCGTCGCCCCCGTCTACTGGGCCCTGGCTGGAGAGACTGGAGACGCCCTAAACGGCCACTCTCTGACGGGCGGCAGCTTCCTGCAGAAGTCGCACGTGGAGTTCGCCACGGGTGAGCAGGGGTCTCCTCCCGGGGGGCCGGGGCGGCTGAGGCCCGAGCCCAGGGCCTCTCCCCCGTGGTGACTCCAGGCCGGGCGGGGGGGGATTACAGGCGAGCTGCTCACGATGACCCAGGAGGCCAGGGGCCTGGATCCCGACGGCCTCCTGCTCCTTGACGTGGTGGTCAGTGGCATCGTCCCTGGGAGCCTGGCTGACGCAGATCTTGAAGCGCAGGTGGGGACGCACCCCGAGGCGTGCAGGTGGGGGTGGGGGGCGAATGGCATGTGTTGCCCCAGGCGTCCCCTCCTGACACCCCAAGTGGGGCCTGGGGCGTGGCCTGGCCCGGACTTAGCCCAGTGGGAGGGTGCCCTGGGTCCAGCCTCTCGGGGACAGGCGTCCTCCCCATTTCATAAACCAAAGGGAAGCCACCTGCGCAAGGGTCCCCAACCGGCTAGAAGAAGAGGTGACAGGCCTACCAGGCTTCCACCTCCAGCAACCCGGGGCCCCTTGAATGAGGGGCTAAGGCTCCTACCCCTTGGAAGTTGAAATCTCAGACGTTCTGGGTCTCGTTCGTCCTCCCCCTCCCCCTGCTCCCCTCCCCCTTCTTCCCCTTCCTCCTCCTGCCCCCCCTTGTTCTCCATTCTGCTTCCCCTCCTTCCCTTCCACCCCTTCTCTCCCCTCCTCCCCTCTTCCCCCTCCTCTTCTCCCTTCCCCTCCCCCTCCTTTCCCTCCTCTGCCTCCTCCCCCCTTCCCCCCTTCTCCCTTCCCCTCCTCCCCCTCTACCTCCTCCCCTACCTCTTCCTCCCCTTCCTCCTCCTCCCCCCCTTCTCCCTTCTGCTTCCCTCCTTCCCTTCTACCCCCTCCCCTCCTCCCCCTTCCTCCTCTTCCCTCCTCCTCTTCTCCCTTCCCCTCCTCCCCCTCCCCCTCCTCTCCTACCTCTTCCTCCCCCCTTCCCCCCTCCTCCCCCTCCTTTGCCTCCTCCCCCACCCTTCCCCCTACCTCTTCCCCTCCACCCCTTCTCCCCCCTTCCCCCTCTTTCGTCCTCCTCTTCTCCCTTCCCCTCCCCCTCCTCCCCCTCCTCTGCCTCCTCCCCCCTCTTCCCCCACCCTTCCCCCTACCTCTTCCCCTCCACCCCTTCTCCTCCCTCCTCCCCCTTCCCCCTCTTCCCTCCTCCTCTTCTCCCTTCCCCTCCTCCCCCTCCTCCCCCCTCTTCCCCCACCCTTCCCCCTACCTCTTCCCCTACACCCCTTCTCCCCCCTCCTCCCCCTTCCCCCTCTTCCCTCCTCCTCTTCTCCCTTCCCCTCCCCCTCCTCTGCCTCCTCCCCCCTCTTCCCCCACCCTTCCCCCTACCTCTTCCCCTCCACCCCTTCTCCCCCCTCCTCCCCCTTCCCCCTCTTCCCTCTTCCTCTTCTCCCTTCCCCTCCCCCTCCTCTGCCTCCTCCCTCCTCTTCCCCCACCCTTCCCCCTACCTCTTCCCCTCCACCCCTTCTCCCCCCTCCTCCCCCTTCCCCCTCTTCCCTCCTCCTCTTCTCCCTTCCCCTCCCCCTCCTCCCCCTCCTCTGCTGCCTCCCTGCTCTTCCCCCACCCTTCCCCCTACCTCTTCCCCTCCACCCCTTCTCCCCCCCTTCCCCCTCTTTCGTCCTCCTCTTCTCCCTTCCCCTCCCCCTCCTCCCCCTCCTCTGCCTCCTCCCCCCTCTTCCCCCACCCTTCCCCCTACCTCTTCCCCTCCACCCCTTCTCCCCCCTCCTCCCCCTTCCCCCTCTTCCCTCCTCCTCTTCTCCCTTCCCCTCCTCCCCCTCCTCCCCCTCTTCCCCCACCCTTCCCCCTACCTCTTCCCCTCCACCCCTTCTCCCCCCTCCTCCCCCTTCCCCCTCTTCCCTCCTCCTCTTCTCCCTTCCCCTCCCCCTCCTCCCCCTCCTCTCCCCTCTTCCCCCATCCTTCTCCCTACCCCTTCCCCTCCTTCCCCTCCACCCCTCCTCCCCCCTCCTCCAGGACTTCGAGGAGCAGTATGTGCAGGTGGGGCCCGGCCGTCTCTTCGTGGGCTCCACGCAGCACTTCCTGCAGGACGGCCTTCCCACGTTCCTGCGCTGTAACCACAGCATCCAGTACAACGCGGCCCGGGGCCTCCAGCCCCAGCTGGTGCAGCGCTTGCGGGCCTCGGCTATCAGCTCGGCCTTCGACCCCAAGGCCGAGGCCCTGCAATTCCAGCTGACCGCAGCCCTGCAGGCTGGTGAGGCCCCCGTCCTTCGTCTCCACTCCCCAGACACCCACCGGGGGCCCCCGATGCACCTGGCTGAAAGCCAAGGTGACACCCCACCTCCTGCACCCTCTCACCACGGACCGGAAACTGGGGACTGGGACAGCTCGCCCCCTTGTCCACTCATCTCCAGCCTGTCCCTGGTCCTGTCTAACCATCCACACCCCCAGCGGGGACACAGCTCTTCCGGCCGCTCCTGTTCAAACCCCCCAGAGCCTTTTCCCAGGCCCCATGGGGAAGGTCCAGGTCTACCCCCCAAGCTGACGTCCAAGACTCCAGCCATATGCCCCCCCTTCTCAAGGGTGCCTGCACCAGAGCCCCCCCCCCCGCCCCAGGCAGCCGGGAGCCCCTGTTGGAACACCTGGAGGCCCCCGTGAACATGCCATATAATCTCAACCAATGGATCTGTTACCATTATTTGAGGTCCCCGCTTGTTTTTAACATTGAACGTGGGACAGCGGTAAGAGCGTAGCTTTGGGGTCGGTCAGGCCCTCATTCAAACCCAGCCACACCATCTCCCAGCTGGGGGCGATGCCCTGGCCCTCTCTGAGCCTCAGTGTTCCCACCTGTAAAGTGGGCACAACATCACCTGCCTCGCAGGGTATCAGGAATAGCGGTGTTTCCTCTAGAACCCTCGCCGGGCACCCGGGGATCGATTGCTCTGTCCAGCATGCTGTCCTTACAGTGATTTCGGTAGTTGGTCTCTTTGTCTCCAGACCGCACGCAGCCTGCCGCCACCCCTCGGTGTGCTCGCTGCCCCCATCAGATGCCATCATTTGCCCATTCTGCACACCCCCCACCCCGGGCACAGCCGGGGGCCACGCCCACTCCTCTGGACTCTCAGAGTGCACTTTTGCACGCGTGGGCATCCGGTGGGCATCCCGTGTCCTACTTTTCCTTCATGATTTCCCCTGCGTCTGTCAGCTCACAGCCCGGCCAGCTCGTGTGGCACGAGCCACAGCCAGCGCCTCCACCAGGCCCGAGCTGGGAACAGGCTCGCTGACTGGCTGGGCACGGGCCTGGCTCAGGGCCGAGGGGACATCGGCCTGGCCAGGCTGGCAGGAGGGAGGCGCATTCGGCCGGGGCTGCTGTCTGTCCCGGGGCGCCTTGGGTACGGTGCCCTTGCGTGCTTAGGGCCTACCCCCTTCGCCTTGCAGAAGAGAATGAAGTCGGCTGCCCAGAGGGCTTCGAGCTGGACACCCAGGGAGAGTTTTGTGTGGGTGAGTGCCCTCCCCTCCCCTGGCATGGCCGAGGGAGGCCTCTCAGCCGGGGTCGGATGATGTATCCCGGCCAGCTGGCAGGAGGGCCTGTGGGTGCAGACCACCAGATCCCGCCCACCCCCCTCTTCCCAGACAGGGACGAGTGTTCGGCCGGCCCCAGCCCCTGTTCTCACTCCTGCCACAACGCACCCGGCCGCTTCTCCTGCTCCTGCCCAGCCGGCTTTGCCCTGGCCAGGGATGACAGGAACTGCAGAGGTGAGTGGGCCCGGGTGCAGAGGCTCTCCTGGGAGTTGGCCTGGGCGTGTGGGGGGCGCTGCACAGCCGGGACCCTGGCCAGGGGCACCCGCCTCAGGACCTGGCCCGTTCCCGATGGCACGGATGCCAGCCTGGGGGTGGCGATGCCCCGTTTCCCCTGGGAACTTCCTGCCAGGAGGGCTGCAGATCAGAGGGGCTCAAGTCCTGGGGGTGCTGGGGAGCCCCAAAGACATACACGTGCCCACCGCGTGCTCGTGCATACGTGCCCGCCGAGCCCGGACACGGCCTCAGGCGCTTTCCTAACATGGCAGTCATGTCCAGCCAGCTGGGGTCAGAACGCAGTGGACACCCATCTGTCCCCTTAACACAGCTTCTGGACAACAAATCTGACCGTAGGGTGCTGTCCAGATGCTGACCCTCCCCTCTGCACCCGTCTGCTTCCACCAGGGAGGCCTGGCGTGGCCAAGTCCCCACTGGGCTTCGAGCCGGGTGCCCGAGGGACACTGTCCTCAACCTCCTATCAGGTGCCCCAGGCCAAGGCCTATGGCAACATGCTGGAAAGAGCTAACAGGAGAGGTGGGGACCTTCTTGCCAGGGGCTCCTGGGCCGGGGGATGAAGCCTGTGCAGTTAGGTTGGCCAGGGTCAGGGTGGCGAGGAGGGCCCGGGGGACACGCGTTCACGCAGCCCCCTGCCCCCGTTCGCCCCGCCAGATGTGGATGAGTGCGCGTGGGATGCCGACCTTTGCCGGCAGGGACAGCGCTGCGTGAACCTCTTCGGGTCCTACCACTGCCTCCCCGACTGCAGGCCTGGCTTCCGGGTGGCCGCTCACGGGGCCGGCTGTGAAGGTGACAGGGGCGTGACGTGGGTGGGGCTGTCCGTGCTCTGGTGGTTGCCTGGGCTCAGCGGAGGAGGTGCTGTGTGCCACGGGGACTCTGGGCCTTCGGGGGAAGCAGAAGGAGCGGAGAGGCCGGGGAGAAAGCTTGAGCTGGACTCAAGAGGTCTGACGCCTGGCCTGGCCCAGCCTGGCCTGGCCGCTGGCAATTTGAGGACCCTCACGATCACAGCTCCCCAGACAGGCTCCTCCTCTGAGTGGTAAGCCCACCTAGTGAAGGGACAAAGTCTGGTGGAGCCGGAACTCAGAAGAGGAGGTCACCCCATGTGCGTGGCCCCAGGGAGCGCCCTGTCCACCTAGGCGGCTCCTCTGCCCTCACCGCCTCCTCTCTTGCCAGTTCTTGGAGCTCTTTCCCCCCATCAGGCTCCTACCCCACGGCCCCGTGAAGAGGTCCCATCCTCACCCCTCTGCACAGATGAGGAAACTGAGGCCAGGACAGGGAGAATTCCTTGCTCAAGGACTAAGGGATATGACAGAGCTCAACCCAAACCCGGGACTCTGCCTCCAAAGCCCCTTCTTTCTTTTGGATCCGGAACCTTCTTACCCTCCAAAGTGGGTGTGATGAGGAGAGGTGGCTGCAGGCATGGGCCTTCTACCCGGTGGCACTCGGGTTGGAGAAGGGGACAGGGATGAGGCCCAGATGTGCAGAGGCATGCTGTGTCTGTTGGGGGCAGGGGGAGAGGCTCGGCCCCACCTCTCTCCGCACCCCTGCCTCCCCAGATGTGGACGAGTGTCTGGAGCGGTCGGACGAATGTCACTACAACCAGATCTGTGAGAACACCCCAGGCGGGCACCGCTGTAGCTGCCCCAGAGGGTACCGGCTCCAGGGCCCCGGCCTGCCCTGCCTAGGTATGGGGCCACTCACCCCCTGGTTGGAGCCCTGGTCAGCACCCCCCAGCTGACCCCGCAAGCAGCGGGTGTTTATGACAAGGGTGTCGTTGAGTTTTGCGAGTAACCCAAACAGCAGCTAACACTGCCCGTGCGCCCACCGCGTATGCGGGTCAGGGCTCTGCCGCTGTCTGGCACCGAACCTTCCCGGGGAGCCCGGGATGAGGAGGTGGAGGAGGAGGGTGGGGAGGAGTGGGGTGGGTCTCAGAGAGGCTTAGCAGGGAGAATGGGCCTCACCGGGATGCTGCAGTACAGGGGGGAGTCTGGGATGAGGCTCAGAGCTGGGGGAGGCTGGCGCCTCTTTGCGCAGCAGAGGCAGGAGGTGGTCCGGGAGAGGCAAGGCTTGCGGGCAGGCCTGGAGGCAGTGGGGGAGGCGGCTGGATTCTGGGGAAGGCGGGAGACCGGGAGGGATGAGGCGGGGGGGGGGGGGGGGGGGGGGGGGGGGGGAGCTGTGGCGAGCCCTGAGCCGCCCTTGGCTCCCTGCCTGGACTTGTTCCTTTCCAGATATCAATGAGTGCCTGCAGCAGCCCGGGACCTGTGCCTACCAGTGCCAAAACCTCCAGGGTGGTTACCGCTGCCTGTGCCCGCCGGGCCAGACCCTCCTCCGTGACGGCAAGACCTGCACCCCCCTAGAGCAGAGTGAACAAAATGTGACCACTGTCAGCCACCGGGGCCCCTTAGTGCCCTGGCTGCGGCCCCGTACCCCTAACCCCAGGGGCTCTTACCAGGCCTGGGTCTCCCTCCGGCCGGGCCCCGGAGCCCTGAGCAGTAAGGGCCGGGCCTGGTGCCCCGCTGGCTTCATCCGGCAGAACGGCGTCTGCACGGGTAAGGCCAAGCCCCAGCCATCCCACTGGGGACACGCCCCGCTCCAGTGTGTCGTGCGCCCCGGCCGGGCGCGTGGGCACCACACCCATGTTCAGAAACCCGGGGCTCGCGGCAAGCAGGGTGGGAGGTGCAGACAGTCACTTTCGTGGCTACGTGCCATCGGGAAGCTCTGGCTGTACTAATAGGCAAGGGGCTTCCAAGAGGGGGGGAGGGACTCTTGGCCCAGAGAGAGGGTCTGTCCCCCGGGGAAGATGTTCCCAGGGAAGCCACTTTGGAGAAACACTGCTTTCGGTGCGTAGAGGTGAAGCAGTCAGGGAGGGAGATTTGCAGGAGCGTTCCAAGTTGATCTGAGACCCTGAACAGAGACTGGTGGGTAGGGGGGTGGGGGGGGGAGGCTAGGGACAGCCCCCCCCCCAAATCCCCCCCGCGGAGGCTGGCGCTGGGCTGCAGAGGCAAAGGGGAGACAGTGTTGAGGGCAGACGTGCTTCAGCATTCCTGCCTGGGCAGAGGGGTCTGGGCAGCGTCTCCCCGCCAGGCCCTGCGAACGTGGGGTGGGCAGGGCGGAGAGAAGGCGTGGGCTGCCGCAGCCAGGGACATCCCCTTAGCCTGGCGCCCTGGGCGTCTGTGACTCAGTACGTGTCTCTGGCCCCATCCCCCCCCACCCCTGCGCCTGGGCCAGACCTGGACGAGTGCCGGGTGAGGAACCTTTGCCAGCACGCCTGCCGAAACACCGAGGGCAGCTACCGGTGCCTCTGCCCCAAGGGTTACCGCCTCCTCCCCAGCGGGAAAAACTGCCAGGGTGAGCCGTGGCCCTCCCCACCCCCCCAGTGCGGGAGGGACCAGGACAGGGCTTCTCACGTGAGGGTGGGGCAGGGAGCCGAGCTCAGAGCACCCCAGGGGCCCACAGCCAGGCAAGCCGGAACGAAGAGATGGGGGGGCGTGGGCAGGCTGAGAGCAGCCCTGGGGGGCGTCCATCGCAGCCCCACTGTGTGTCCCTGGACAACTCACTTCCCCTCTCTGAGCCTCAGCCTCCTGGTGAAATGGGGCTGACACGCTCCCTTAAATGGCCGGATGAGACACGTGGAGGGCGGACCCAGAGCCAGCCGCTGGTGGGAGCAGCGGAGCACTCTCCTTGATGTGCTCCGGGGGCCAGAGCCAGCCATGCCGCCGCGTCCCCCGCTCCTCCTCCCCACCCCTGTAGAGTGGGAATCTGCCTCCAGCCTACCTTGCCCGTGTCCATCCCTCACTTTCGGCCACGAGGGTCTGTGAATGTCCTCCGAGGAGGGCGGGGCTTCCACTGGGGCAGACAGGGGTCACGGGCAGTCTTCACTCGGGGTCCAAGGGCAGCCGTCATCTCTCCCAGGCTGTGCAACCCAGCTCTGGGCTCAGGAGGTCCCCAGGGTGCCCCGCTAGGGAGGTGGGGAGGTGCTCGGGACCTGCCGCTTGGGCTCTCATAGGTCAAGGTGGCTGGGTTCAAGGGGAGAGGGGCTGCCTACCTCCCTGGTCCTCCAAAGGCATTTTTCTCTTTAGCACCTCCCTTCCCCCGCCCCCACTCCCATGCCGTCTCTGGCTCCTGCCCTGGTCCCTTCCACTTTACTCCACTGTTTCACTCCCCACTTCTGTGCCAACCTCTCCCACCCAGACATCAATGAGTGCGAGGACAATGACATCGAGTGTGGGCCCAGCCAGATGTGCTTTAACACCCGCGGCAGCTACCAGTGCGTGGACACGCCATGTCCGGCCACCTACCGGCAGGGCTCCAGCCCAGGGTAAGGGCTGAGGCGGCTGGGGGTGAACTGGGGCACGCTGCCAGGAGCTGGGGGCTTACATTCTGGCTCCTGGGCGGCCGGACCCTTCCCCCAGAAAGGCCATGTCTCAGGCAGGGGCCAGTGGGGTCACCCCTGCCAGGACTCCCGAGTGGGGCGACTATGCCCACAGGGCAGCGTACCTCCCCGCAGCCACACGGGTGGCAAGGTGACCCGAACGCTAGCATTTACCGCGGTGACGCTGCGGCCGGAGCAGAATCCTGGGGGGCGGGGATAGGCCAGAGACCACACAGAATTGGAGATGAACACGTGAGATGTAGGGGAATACATGACTATATACATAAAACCTAGACATGGACACACACACACACACACACACACATATAAATGCCACCCAGAAACCCCCCCAAAACCCCAGGACTCAGACACACACTGGCGCCCGAACACGAAACACCTCTCCTTCACCCCACTCCCACCGGCTACAGACGCTTGGAAAGATGCGCGGACTCGGGGATCTTGGCGGACACAAGCTGTAGCCGCAGCAGTTAGGGAAGGTGACTTTGCCCTGGCGACTCTACCCCTCGGGAAGACCAGGCTGGGGGTGGGGACACCGATGCCCTTGGCAAGGCTAAGCAAGCAGTCTTTGAGCCCCACCACCCCTGCCCCCTTGCAAATCCAGAGCAGATGACTCGGTTCCGGGGCTGCAGGCAGGCCTGGAGGGCCCCAAACTTTATTGCCGCCCTGCGCCCATCGGCGAGCCCTGGAGCGTGGGTCTGGAAAGTTCTGTGGGGTTATGGGACCCGCTCCGATGGGAAGGTTTCTTTGGGCCTCCGTCTGCGGAGTCTCTAAAGTAGGCTAATGGTGCCTGTAGAGAAGCCACTGGGGGGGGCAAGGGGCCGGGCGGCGCACGGGAGAACCGCGGGGCCTGGGGCCGAGGTCCGGTTTGCAGACCACGCTGTGACGGCACCCGGAGTCGATCCGTGTGTCCCGCCCGCAGGACGTGTTTCCGACGCTGCTCGCAGGACTGCAGCGCGGGCGGCCCCTCCACACTGCAGTACAAGCTGCTGCCGCTGCCCCTGGGCGTGCGCGCCCACCACGACGTGGCCCGCCTCGCCGCCTTCTCCGAGGCCGGCGTCCCCGCCAACCGCACGGAGCTCAGCGTGCTCGAGCCCGACCCGCGCAGCCCCTTCGCGCTGCGCTCGCTGCGCACCGGCCACGGCGCCGTCTACACCCGCCGCGCGCTCACCCGCGCCGGCCTCTACCGGCTCACCGTGCGCGCCGCCGCGCCGCGCCACCAGAGCGTCTTCGTCCTGCTCATCGCCGTGTCCCCCTATCCCTACTGAGGGGCGTGGTCACTGGCCGCCGCTTTGGGGGCCAGTGACCTCCAGGGATGGGGAGGGGGGCCAGGGAGGAGCCGGACCGGCCCCCACCGCCCACCCGCCCGGGTGGCTCTTGCCCTCACCACCTGCTGTGGCAAGAAGCATCACCCCCCCCACCTTGTGCGTCATTGAGCCCTTCAGCAAACACAACCCTGTGCAACCTTGACCCCAGGACGTCAAGGACCCGATCTCCCCCCACCCCCCGCGGAGGTGGAGCTGGGCACTCAAGAGTGTAAGGCTGTCCTTGGGTGGTGAAGCCTGCTTGTCTGACGGGGGCGCCTCCAGGCTTGCCCCAAACTCCAGGGAGACCTGGGCTGGGACACAGCACACCAGGAGGCCCCAGGGGAGGGACAGACCCCTAGAGGGTGACAGCGGCTATCCTCTGCCCACAGAACTGTGTCATCCTGAGCCCCGTGTGTGTACGTATAACATAAAAACGTTTCTTTTTAACCAACTGCATCTCCCTCCAGTTATTTTGCTCTGGTCAGGAGGGGCTTTGGCTGGAAGGGAGGCCACCACCCTTCTGGTCCAGCAGCCCTGGGCCTCGGGCAGGAAGGTGCTCCCTGGTGGAGGTCCCGGGAGAAGGTGGGGGAGGCTGGAGTCTCCGCGGGTTGGGGGGAGGAAGAGGGAGATGCTACCTGAAAGGTAAGCATGTTGGGCCAGATCCCTGGGGCCTCTAGGCCATCGCAGGGACTTTGGCTTTGACGGAATGAGCTGGGAAGGGACAGGATTAGAACATCTATGTATGTAAGGGCACGTCTCCAGGGTGCTGGGGAGGGTCTGAGTCACCAGGGACTCTGCAGAAGCGCAGGGAGCTGCTTCTCCGCCCACGCCCGACCCTGCCTCAGCCACCACCCTGTGGCCGCCGCCCTTGGCCACAACCTCTGGCAGAAAGAGGCTCTATCGCACGTGGTTTTGAAGAGGAGAGACCCTTCCGCCCCGTTCCCCTTGCTCAGTGTGACACCGTCACCTCCCGCTTTGCGTCCTCATTCTCTCAGCCGGGCAGGGAGGAAAAAAGCTGTCTTGAGTTATTTCTCACTAACGGGTGAATGACAACCAGACTCTGTAAGCAGAGGCTTCCAGCAATGCTGCATGAAACAGGGAAACGGCTGTGTCCATTTTACAGATGGACAAAAGGAGGCTCCGAGAGGGGGCGTGACCCAGCCACTAGCTGGATAGGCGACTGGTTCAGGGTTCGACTGGCCCTCCGGATTTCCACCGGACGGCCCCGCCTGAACCTCCCCGGGGCATTTCCTCCTCAAAGCTATTTTGTTCTCCTTTAAGCCAGGGGTCTGCGAACTTTTGCCGTGAAGGGCCAGATAAAGGAAAGCTCTGGGCTTGGCGAACCTCGGCTCTGTTGAAATCACTCCCCTCCCCGCGGCAGCGCTCGAGGAGCCACACAGCACACGAATGAATGAGCGTGGCTGTGTCCCAATAAACCATGACTGGACACTGACGTTGGACGTTCATACAATTTTCACGTGGCACGAAATACTCATTTGATTTTATTTCCCCCAACCATTTGCGAGTGCAAAATCCATTCTGAGCTTGCAGGCTTCACAAAAACTGGCGGGGGGCTGTAGTCCGCCACCCCGGATTTAAGCCACGGAAGTCACTAACGATGAAGGAGAAACTCGAGGGGGCGGGGTCCGGCAAGCCTCCCCCCCCCCCCACCCATTTGTCCGGTGCCCACCTGTGAGGACCTCCCTTGGGAGAAACGCCCCTCTTTGTGCAACCCTAGGGGCCAGAGGTCACAACCTGCACCCTGCCGTTTGCTGGGCTGTTAATTTTTTATGGAGCCCGTGAAAAGGTCAGCCCCAGGGTGAGGCACTGCAGAGGTGAGACCCGCGGAGGGGAGGCGCGGCCTCCTCTTTCACCCCTGCTGCCTCCTGTCTGCTGCTTCCCAGTCTCCCCCGGCCCTTCGTGTTTGCAGACCATCTGTTGGCATGCCCAGTGCCTTGTGGGCCCGAGTTTTCCTTCTCCCAGGAGACCCAGAGGCAAGAAAGAGTATGCCCATTTCAAAGATGAAGGAATGGGGGCTCAGAGAAGGCAAGCCGCTAGCCCAAGCTCACACAGCGTGCAGGGAAGAAGAACTCAGCTCAGGCTCTCTGACTCCAGAGCCCAGGGGGCGTTAGCCTGCAGGCCCCCTGTCTCCACTCCCCAAGAAAGGAGGATGGGAGGTGAAGGAGGGCCAAGGACAGGATGAAGAGGAGGGACCGCGACAATTCAAGACAGTTCAGGACCTGAGGAGCCACGAGGGGAGTGTCCATTCAGTCCTGCCTCCCCCACCTTCCAAATGGCCATTTGAGCTGGTGGAAAGGGCTGATTGCTCAAAGTCTGGCAGTGAGCCAGTAGCAGACCTGGCCTGGAATCCGGGTCGTGAACTCTCAGGCTTGTGCTCCCCTGCCCCACCCACCCCTGCCCAGATCCACAGGGAGCAGATCCAGGAGCAGAGGAGGAGCCAGCCCCAAGGGAGCCTTTTCCACTTCTGCTTTTCTAGCTGCCGACCAGCTCCCGTCATTGGCCAGGGCCCCATCCAGCCACCCCAGCCCCCAGCACCACCTGACCTCCAGGCGGAGGCTGTACCGATCCATCAATGGTGATAAACAGCCCTGTAGGTCACTCATTAAACTCCCTGATGCCGGTTTTTCCAAGAACCCAACAAACAAATGGACTCTGTGTTCCCTCTGGGCAGGGACTGGCAACCTGGGGGTCTGGCCTAGAGGACACTCTTGTTCCTGGAGCCAGTGCCAAGCATGGGATGGTTGTGCGGTGAAGTGTCTGCGGTCTCCACATTCCCAGGCCCCTGTGTGACTCACAGGCGCCAGCCCTCGAGTGGCAGGGGAGACACGGAGGACAAGAGGGGTCTGCTCCTTGGTTAGATGCACAGGCTGCATCTACGTTCAGACAAGTGGCCGCAATAGAGCCGACCCTTAGAAAAGCCACCCCGGGGGCGCCTGGGTGGCTCGGTCGGTTCAGCGTCCGACTTCGGCTCAGGTCATGATCTCGCGGTTCGTGGGTTCGAGCCCCGTGTTGGGCTCTGCGCTGACAGCTTAGAACCTGGAGCCTGCTTCGGATTCTGTGTCTCCCTCTCTCTCTGCCTCTCCCCCACTCATGCTCTGTCTCTCTCTTTCTCTCCCTCTCTCTCAAAAATTGAAAAAAGACATTTAAAAATTCTTTTAAAAACGCTTATCTACAATATCATCACATCAAATTAAAAATTCAACAATCCTGTCAGTGTTCATTCACGTTTCCAAGTGGTCACAAAAAGGGTGTTTCTTTTATGCTTTTTTTTTTTTTAAATGTTTAGGCTTAAAAAAGTCAGGATCCAAAGGAGGTCTACATATTGTGATTAAGTACATCCTTTATGTCTCTTTGAACCCTAAGCCCCCCTATCTCCTTTTTCCTCCCGTAAAAACTTAAAAATCAACTTTACTGAGATATGATCATTCCAGGAATGCAAGAGTTGGTTCAACGCTTGAATATCAATCAATGTAACTTACCACGTTCATAGAATAAAGAGAAAATCATATGATCATCTCAATAAGTGCAGAAAAAGCACTTGACAAAATTCAGCCCATACTCATGATAAAAACTCTCAACAAACTAAGAGTAAAAGTGACCTTCTTCACCTGATGAAAAGTGACTATGGAAAATCTACAGTTTGGGGCATCTGGGTGGCTTGGTTGGTTAATTGGCCCCACATGGCGGGGTAGGGGGTGGGGTAGGGAGGATTCTCTGCTCAGGATTCTCTCTCTCTCTCTCTCTGCCCCTCACCGACTCATGCTCTGTCTCTCAAAATAAATAAATAAATAAATAAACTTAAAAAAGAAACCCTACACTAACATCATAGTGGAAGACGGAATGAATGCCTTCCCCAAGAATATGAACAACACAAGGATATCGACCTTCACCATTTTTATTCAGTCTTATACTGGGGGTCCTCACCATTGCAATAAGGCAAGAAGAAAAAGCACAGAGATAATACAGGGAAAAGCAAGATTGTCTCCATTCACAGTGGACATTATTGTCTACATAGAAAATCCTAAGGTATTTACAAATATCTACTAGGATTGGGGTGCCCGGGTGGCTCAGTCGGTTGAGTGTCCGACTTCGACTCAGGTCGTGATCTCGCGGTCTATGGGTTAGAGCCCCGCATCGGGCTCTGTGCTGACAGCTCAGGGCCTGGAGCCTGCTTCGGATTCTGTCTCCCTCTCTCGCTGCCCCTCCCCCACTCACACTCTGTCTCTCTCTCTCTCTCAAAAATAAATAACATTAAAATAAAAGTCAGGGATGCAGGAGTGGTTCAGTCGGTTAAGCGTCTGACTTCGGCTCAGGTCATGATCTGGTGGGTTCACGAGTTGGAGCCCCACATCGGGCTCTGTGCTGACAGCTCAGAGCCTGGAACCTGCTTCGGATTCTGTGTCTCCCTCTCTCTCTCTGCCCCTCCCCTGCTCATGCTCTGTCTCTCTCTCTCTCTCTCTCTGTCAAAAATAAATAAACATTAAAAAAAATTTTTTTTTGATTTTTTGTTTTTCAACGTTTATTTATTTTTGGGACAGAGAGAGACAGAGCATGAACGGGGGAGGGGCAGAGAGAGAGGGAGACACAGAATCGGAAACAGGCTCCAGGCTCTGAGCCACCAGCCCAGAGCCTGACGCGGGGCTCGAACTCACGGACCGCGAGATCGTGACCTGGCTGAAGTCGGACGCTTCACCGACTGCGCCACCCAGGCGCCCCAAAACATTTTTAATAAAAAACCCCCAAATATCTACTAGGATTAGTCAGTGACGTCAGCAAGGTGGCTGAATATAAGGCAAATATACAAAAACCAGCCGTATTTCTATATACTAGCAACAAACAACTAGAAAATGAAATTTAAATCATGTACAATAGTATCCAAAAATCTAAAATACTTAAAATAGGAAGAAGTTTAATGAAAGATAAGCAAGAACTGTACATTAAAACCTACAAAACAGGGGCACCTGGGTGGCGCAGTCGGTTAAGCGTCCGACTTCAGCCAGGTCACGATCGCAGTCCGTGAGTTCGAGCCCCGCGTCAGGCTCTGGGCTGATGGCTCGGAGCCTGGAGCCTGTTTCCGATTCTGTGTCTCCCTCTCTCTCTGCCCCTCCCCCGTTCATGCTCTGTCTCTCTCTGTCCCAAAAATAAATAAAAAACGTTGAAAAAAAAATTAAAAAAAAAAATAAAACCTACAAAACATTGCTCAGACATCTGAACCAAGATGCATCCTTCGGCACTCCTGTTGAAACTGAGGACTTTTATACCACCCATCAAGGACACGCCAACCGGCCGGGTTTTCCTCTTCTCTGAGCAGAATAAGGCCCAAGAATAAGCCTCCAGCTGGCAAGTCATATAACCTGTCCGGTAAAATATCCATCCCAAGGCTGGGCCCTGAAGCTGGTTTAAAGCAAAAATTGAATCCATCACAAATGAAGATCATCTCAAGATGTAACCTCCTATAGATTGGCCTGAGTTACTTTCTCACTGCTCACGTAAATAGCAACTAATACTTTTCTTTTTTTTTTTTTTTAAGGTTAATTTATTTCTGAGAGAGAGAGAGACAGAGTGCGAGCAGGGGGAGGGGCAGAGAGAGAGGGAGACACAGAATGTGAAGCAGGCTCCGGGCTCTGAGCTGTCAGCACAGAGCCCGATGCAGGGCTCGAACTCAAAAACTGTGAGATCGTGACCTGAGCCGAAGTTGGAGGCTTAACTGACTGAGCCACCCAGTTGCCCCCAACTAATACTTTTCAGTAAAGAGTCTGAAGTCTTTTTAAATGCTGGAAAATGTAAGAAGATATAAATAACTGGAGAGGTATACCATGATCATGGATTGAAAAATTCAATATTGTTAAGCTATCCATTCCCCCCCCACCCCAAGATGCTATATAGATTTGTTGCAATTCGCAATCAAAATTCCAGCAGGAATTCCAGCTTTTTATGAATTTCCAGCTTTTTATGGAAACTGGCAATCTGTTTCTACTATTTATATGGAAATGCAAACGAGCTGAAATAGCCACAATAATTTTGAAACGGAACAAAATTGGAAGATACACCCTATCGGACTCCCAGGCTTACTATAAAGCTGTAGTAATCAACATGGTGTAGTATTGGCATAAGAATTAATAGATCAGTGGAACAGAAGAGGGAGTCCAGAGACATATTCACACTTACACGGCCGGTTAATTTTCAACAAATGTGCCAATGTAATTCAATGGAGAAAGGAAAGTCCTCAACTAATGTTACTAGAACAACTAGGAACTAGCATGGGGGAAATGAACCACCAAGGGGTTTAAGAAGCGTGTGACTTATTCTGCGTTTTTAAGAACTCTCTGCCCTTGTGCAGAGAAAGGATTTGTGGGCGGGGAGCAGGAGACTGGAAGAGAGAAGCAGGGAAATGACCAAGGAGGCTATAGCAATGGTCTGAGTAAGAGAAGACAGGCCAGTGGGGAGGAGGTGGAGATCGGAAGGAAAGGACAGGCTCTGAATACACGCAGAAGATTCGAACTCCTCAGTGTCTCCACTGGGTCAGGCGTACGTGCCACTGTCCTTTTAGAGGCACCACCCAAGGTCACTTACCTAGGAGGTGTGGAGGGTCCTTCAGGAGCCCTGACCTGGGTGTGGGTGAAAGGTAAAGGCCACGGTGGCTCAGCGCCAGGTAGGGGAGCCCCTCTGGCCAGGCCCCGGCCGTGGACCCACGACCTGTTCTGCAGGGTGAGGGCCGGGGCAGGGTGTGGATGTCCACCTGGCAGGTGGAGGGGTGCATGATGAAAGTGGCTCATCCAGAAGCCGGCCAGTCCATCCTGGCCTTGATCTCTGCCTCTCAATCACCCTGGTGCCCAGTGGGCGGGACCCCTGCTAGCAGTTGGGCCCATTTTCCTCTTAGGAGAGCCGTGTCACCAGCTCCTGTGCGTCAGAAAGGGACAGTCCCCTGGACTGGAGCCATTTCTGCAGCAGAGCGTAAAGGTCCCTGCAGCCTGGGACCCTGGGACAGAGACCCTGGTGCCTCTATCAATTCAACCCAAGCCTGAGCTAGAGCAGAGGGTCTGGCCGGAGCTTCAGACCCTGGGGTCTAGTCCTGCTCTGCCACTCACATGCTGTGTGGCCTTGGGAAAGATATACCCTCTCTGTGCTGCAGGTTCCTATCCATAAAATGCGGATAACAGTCATAGTGGCCTCATATAGGGGGATCGTGAAGAGCAAATAAAGCTAAGGAGAATAAAACCGTGCTTGGTGATATCCACAAGGGTGTGATTGAGCCCCAGATCCACCCAGATGAACTCACTTCCTCCTCCATCCCGCTGCCCCTCCCCCATCTGTCCTAGACCGACAGGGGCTTATCCCTCACCCCACCCTCTTCCTAAGGTTTGGGTAATGGGGCTTCTCTCTGGAGCCACCACTGGCTCTGGAGAGCTTGGGGGAACATCAGGCCTCCCTGCCTCAGTTTCCCCCCCGCCACTTGCTCTGCAGTAACTCTCAGGAGGTGGTCCCTATTCACCCACACCCTCCCCAACTTTCTCAACCAGCAGTGACATCTTAAAGGAAGAAACAAAGACCCAGCACGAAGTCACAGGACGGTCCTTCCCCACTCCTGCTGGGGAAGGAAGCCGCCCCAGGCTGCACGCCCCAGGCTGCAGGTATGTTGTGTCGGCCGTTCCTCACTTGCTTCCTGCTAGTGTGGAAGGCCAGGGGCTCTGCGAGGCCCAGAGGCGGCTGAGTGAGTGGGTTCAGGAGCCAGTCGCCATCTCGCCTGCTGGCAGGAAGGTGCCTGAAGTCACCCAGCCCCACACAGCTCTTGGGGCGCTTCCTTGCCATCACGGCCACTCCTGGGGTTTGGGTGTCTGAGGCTGGGGCGTTCACAGGAACCAAAAGCCGTGGTTCTGATTATCAGTTGCTTTAATGCCTTTTGCCTCCTGATGGGCTCACAGCCACTAACCTGGCAGACGTGCTTGGTGGCCAGGCAGGGATGCCCGGGGCTGGGATGGGCCGGGGCGGGGGCGCTGACTGGGAGGACTAAGTGACTAAGCCAGCGGCCTTCACTCCTCTCTCTGCCTAGGGTCCCCTTCTCTGTCTGCTTCTTGGTTGCAGGAAGGGGACAGGGCTGCCTCCTCGACACCACCTATCCCCCACCTTCGCCCCCACTTTTACAAGATGGCTGAATGGCAAACCAGCAGTATGGTCTGGGGCTCCCACCTCCCGGGGGGGTCAGGGCCCAGAGGACTTGGGAGTCAGTCCTAACCACGGCGTTGCCTTGGACGGGTGGGCACCTGCCATTTTCCTCAGCTGTAGCGGCAGGGATTGGTGCTTTGGGGCCTCTGAACCAGGCTGGGGAACTTCTGACACACGGAACCTTCTGCAGGCCAGACCGGGGTGGCAAGTCCCCGTTTCTTTTTTGCAAGCAAGAAGCCTCGCCTCCGTGAACCTCAGCTGTGAACCCCTGCTGCCCGCCGGCTTAGCAGTTGGCCAGTCTTCTCTTCACTATTTATGGGGTGCCCTGGAGGGGGTGGCCCGGTGCCAGGCTCTGGGGAGACAGCCAAGAACCAGCCCTGGACGGAGGGCTGAAACCGCGGGCCACCTTCACCTGGGCTCCGGCTCCCGGGGGCCACTGTGGGGGAAGGGAGGTCTGCCGGGAGGCCACCGCGGGATAAAAGCGGGCACGAGATGCACCGCGCCTCAGGGACTTCTGTTCCCACTCCCACCCCCGGGCGGTGGCAAGCCTCTGGCAGGACCGCCGGCCGTGGTCACCCTGCCAGTTGCCCGCGTTCCAGCCACTGCCGCGCCCTAAGGGGCCGCCTGCCCGAGGGTCAGGGCGAGAGGACCCTGGGCGCGTGCGCCCTCGGGAGAACGTGCCGCCCCGGGGGGCGGGGCGGGGGCGGACAAGGAAGGAGGGAGGGAGGGACCGGGCCCCGCCCACCTGCAGGTGGCCGCGGCCGCCGAGCGGCTCCGCGTGGGGGCCGGGCCCGGGGGCGGGGCCTGTCGCGCGCGTCCCCCCCCACGTGTCCCTGGTCCCGGGCCCTGCCCCCGGGCCGGGTGTTTATAACCCGAGATGCGCCACGCAGCCGGCCCTGCTCCGCCGCCCGCCACCGCCGCCCGGGGCCACGGTAAGGAGCCCCCGGCCCGAGACTCCGCTCCCACCCCCTGGCCTAGGACACCCTGCCCCCGGGTCCCGCAGACAGCGAGCCGAGGAGGCCGAAGGGACCGCGCTCCAGTCGCCCGTGCGGGCGGGAGCAGAAGTCGGCCCCGAGTGGCCAAGCGCCCCGCGCTCGCACCTGGACGGGGGGGGGGGGGGGGGGCAGGAGAGCGACGCCGGGGCTTCCGTCCTTCGAGGGTGGGGCCGGGGCGCGAGTCTCGGACAATGCGGGGGTGGGGTGGGGGCGGCAGGTCAGGTCATGCGTCCCCTTTGCGGGCCGAGGTCTTTTCTAGATTCCCCGTGTCTAGCCCAGCTTCCTCTATGCCGGACCCCCCCAGATGGAGACCTTGGGAGTCCGGAGGGTGGGGTGGGGTCCGGATTCTCTCACCCCTTCTCTGACCTCCCCCTCCTGCCCCGGTCTCTGTCTCCGCCTCCCTTTCTCTGCATGAAACCGGAGTTCCCGCCCGACCTCTGCCCCTCTCCCCGGGCCTTGGGCGCATGGGCCCCTCCCACAGCCCCGAGCCTCAGTTTACCGCGGGCAGAAGGGCAGCGGGACTCGGAGTCTTGGTTGTGGCTCCGCTCCTTCCCCCGCAGGGGGCGTCAGTCTCTGCCTCCTGAAACCTATTAGCCTTCTCCGCCCGAGGGTTGGGGGCGGTGGCCGCGCCGGGTCACGGTGCCGGGTTTCTGGCTGGCACTGGACTCCGGGGCTGTGGGAGGGGCCGCTCTGCAGGAAATGTCCGCCGTCCGGGTTGCTGTTGCCTTTGGCCCCTTGGGCGGGGGCGGCTGCGGCCTCCGGAGAGGGAGGGTCATTGTGAAATGGAGGAAACTCCTCTCCCATCCCGCCAGGGCTCTTCCTGAGGAGGTCCCGTGACCCGCCACCTCAGTGTTCCTTTCTGCGCAGTGGGGGCGTCTCCTCCGGGGCATCGCGGCCCGGAGCTTGCACAGAGTCAGGCAGGAACAAACCTGTTCTTTCCCCAGGGTCGGATCAAATAGGCCCTGGGCTTTGATCTTTCCTTCCCAGCCCACGGCTGGTAACAGGGCAGATTCTGGAGCCAGCAGACCCAAGCCCGGAAGGCAGGCACGACCGGGTGAGACCTTGGGTCAGCTGCCAGCTTCCCAAGCCTCAGTTTCTCCGTCTGTCAGAGCTGGCACAGGCTCAGCGCTCAGGAAGCAGTAAGACGGTGGGGCAATCTCTGTAGACTGTTGGGAACTGTGGCTGGGTCCATTCACTCAGTAACTGTCTGGGGCATGCCTCACCACGTGCCATACAGGGGACATGAGACCGGAGACCAGATCTCTACCCTCCTACGGAAGCTTCTAGTGAGGAGACCGTAGACAGAAAGGGCCACAAGAGGAATGGATGGGTAGGGCGGGAGGAATCTTCATCCTACAAACCCTTCCCTCCTTCCATCCCCCCTCTCAGAGCCCAAGCAGGGGAGCCAGGGGGTGGGGTGGGGACGTGTCCCAGTTGGAGCCATCTATCTGTGCGCTGTGCTGAGAAGCACTTCTCATTCTGCTCAGTACAAGTTGAGTGATGCAGGCTGCCCACTGAGCACCTAGACCCTGGGCCAGGCACCGGGTGGGGCAGAGCAGGGAGGCCCCCACTCTGTATAGTCCAAGTTCCCCCGAGGACTCACATGGGCCGCATCAACTGGCTGCCTGCTCTGGGCTTTGTGGTCGCTTGGCTGTGATGGTAGCCATTTCCCCTGGCCTGGGGCCCCAGGAGTCTGACTCACAGAGGGGAGCCAGGCCCAGACTTACCTGCTGTGCAAGCACTTTCCCAGGTCCCATTTCTTCTTAGCCTCATGGGTCCTGGGAGGCGAGCCAGGACAGCCAGATGCCTTTATTGGAGCACAGAGCCCCTGAAGAGAGTGCCTTGCCTGTGGGCGCCCATGTGGAAAGAAACTCATTGGAATTCAGGGTCTAAGCCTCTGAGCTTTGCTGTAACACTTTGGGAAGGGTTGATCTTCCAGGCCCTGGTGCGTTCCACCCCCCCCCCCCCCAGACTTGGGGAGGTGCCCTCCTCAGACTTGGGGGTAGGCCATGTACCCAACAGGCTTTGTAATATTATTGGTAGGATCAATGGATGAATGAATGCACTCTCCGCCGTGTGCTCCAAATGCTCTTAGAAGTTTGCCTGTCTTTTACCAGAGTCTGGCGAGATCTGCTTAGTCTCCCTACCACCTGTCTCAGGGCCTTTTCACCAGAAGTAGAGACTCAACCTTCCCAGCCACGGCAGACTCCCCAGTGACCCCTAACCCTGGGTGGAAGATGTTTGCTGGAGTGCCACTGTCCCCGAGAAAGCCAGTGTTCCCGATTTGATTCTCAGGCCCCAGGAATCCCGCTGCTGAGAGCCAGCTCATTGTCTAGCCTAGGACAAGCCCCCTGACCTCAGCTTCTCCCTCTGTCAATTGGGAAGAAAATCACTCACTGTCTTACCAAGGATGTGCAGACAGATGAGCTGAGCCCATCAAGTGGATGATCGGGCTGAAACCCGACAGCGGCACCTCCTGGTCAAAGTGTGGAATTGCAGCCTAGCTCTGTCAGACACAAAAGAGGGCCCCAAAGTGATAGGACCTCCAAACCCAAGAATGAGGAAACCCCAAAGTCAGAGAGAATTCTTCCGGCTTAGGCGGAGCTAGGGTTTTTAAAAAAAACTCTAATGAACCCAGATCAGCAGAGTTAGAATGTGAGGGAGGGGTTCCAGAGGAACATTCGCCAAGCTGTATCCCTGACTCGCGGAGAAATATACTACTGGTTGGTGATGCTTCATTGGGGGTTTTGGTTTCCGGAAGACAAAAGTGAGGGGGAGGCGATCTGTGGTCTGCATTCAGCCTAGGCTTCAGTCCCAGTTCTGGCGTCTGGCAACCTGAGACCGGGTCAAGTAGTTGACCTTTTCTGAGCCCCACGTGGTAGTGATAGCTGTTATAATTAATTTTTAGGAATAGTCTCCACCTTGAAATGGCACCTGTGTGGCACCGAACAGAGTATCTGCTCTTGTCATCATTCCAGCTTTGATGTTTAGGAGCCCACGGGTTTCATTAGAATTGAGGAAGTATCCAAGGCTGGCCTAGCAGGTGCATGGGAAGCTGGTGGGGTGGCCCGGGCTGGGGCCACGGAGAATGCCACCTGCCTGGGCAACTCAGACCAGGCTGGTAGGCATCTTGGCATGAGGCCACCTTCTTCCCTCCTCCCAAGGTGTCCGTCTTCCGGGGAAGGGTGTCAGGTCTGGCGTGGGAGTGGGGAAACACGGGTCTTCTTGGCAATGGGCACGTGCCTGGGAGCTGGGGAGGGGGGCAGGAGACTGCCCTGGGCCCTTCATGGAGGGTGGGGTGGGGACAAGGGTTTGCTAGACACCCCCCCCCCACCAGGCAGGCATCCCAGGGTCCTGGGGTGTCAGAACCAGAACGGCTTCCAGGTAGTGCCGATGGCTAGACTGAGCCCTGGAGAGTGAGGGACTGGCCTGAGGTTAGCCGTGGCCGTGGTAAGGGGAGTCTAGCTTGGTGCCCAACTCTGGCTCCTCCCCGCCTACCCCCCACCCCCCCGCCCCAGCATCTCACTGAATCTTCACTGTCGCCCTGTGGACTGGTGGGCTCTTCTCACCCCCATTTAGCAGACGAGCAGCTGAAGCAGCCTGAGCCCAGGTCTGGAGGACCCAGCCCCTGTACTTTACCCATAGTGGGTACTCACTGGACTGTACCCCCCCTTCCTGCTCCTCTGCCCATCTCCCGCCCCCAACTCGAGGCCTCAGCTCTTGTCAGTTTCCACTCGCGGAGACAGACATCAGTGTCGTCACACAGCCCAGGGACCGGGCTGGCTGGGGGAGGAGAAGCTTCACCGGTCCGGGGATGGGGGGTGGGGGCGCTGGGAAGACGCCAGTGTCAGATTGCGTCATTTCCCAGCCCACCTGCCCCGCTAATCTCTGCACACACAGGCCCAAACATCCCCCGCGCGCGCGGGCGTGCACACACGCGTTCATGCTCCTGGGCACACAGTCCTAGATACGTGCATTCTTTCACACAGCTCAGACCTCAGGGCCAAGGTCCTCGGTGGGCATGCAGGCACACAGCCTGGCAGGCAGGAGGGGCGCGCCAGTTTCTGGATGAGCGCGTGCATAGAATTCTAGGCTTTGGGGGGACTTAACCCTCCTCTTACGGGCAAGGAACTGGCCTCTGGACAGTAGAACAGAAGCGTCGTTCTGAGTGCCTGCCAGGTGCCAGGCACCGTCCGTGAGATGGTCCCTGTCCTCGCGGAGCTCACAGTTATGGGAATGGGGGTACAATTAGAATGCAGCGTGCCTGTGCCGTGATGGGACCACGGGGCAGAGGGGGGCGGGCACAGTCTGTCTGTCTCCGTGGGGCTCCCTCTCCCTTACTCCGGCGCCCACCTTCTTGGCCTTGCATCACCTGTCCCTGTCTTGAGCCCACCCCAGCCACGCCAGGGTGTCTGAGCCACCTGTGGCTTCCCAGACCACACCTGGCCCCAGCGGTTCCCTTCCCTGGGCCTTGTGCCTTCCAGCAGGGGGCTTCTGGGGCTCAGCTCCTCTGGGGTTGAGTCCCGGCTCTGCCACTTAACCAGCCAAGCAAGGCCTTGAGCAAGCTCGTTAACCTGAGCCTCAGTTTCCCTGTCTCGAAAATGGAGACAACACAAAGGGAAGGGCTCCGCACGTGACGGGCATGTTCATTTATGTGGATTGTGGGGACCAGCCGGAGAGGCCAGGTTCAGGGTCTCTGGCTTCACCTGGACTGCCGTTCCAGATGGCTGAAATAGCTTTCACTTTTGCAGAGTGGTTCGCCGAGCCGTGAAGTCGGGTTCCAGAAGCCGGGAAGCCGCACGTCCCATCCAAGGTACTTTCTGAGTCCTTCCTGCCTCCTTCCCTCCATCAAAAAAGAAATTTTTTTTTTCATGTTTATTTTTTGAGAGACACAGAGCGCGAACGGGGGAGGGCCAGAGAGAGAGGGAGACCCAGAATCCAAAGCAGGCTCCAGGCTCCGAGCCGGCAGCACAGAGCCCCACGCGGGGCTCGAACCCACGAACCGAGGGATCATGACCTTAGCCGAAGTCAGACGTTCAACCGACTGAGCCACCCAGGCGCCCCTCCTTCCCGTCAGTTTTGATGGTCTGCTCTTGCCATGAGCACCGTCCCTGGGCCCCAGGGTCAGGGTCTGCTGAGTCACCAGCAAGCCAGGCTGGGGACAGGGCCTGGCAGGCGGTCGAATGCCCAGTGGAGGCAGAAGTCGTCTGCATCCGTCAGAAACCCCCCCAACCGCACTTGTCCATGAGGTGTTCTCCCTTCCGCGTGCCAAGGGCCGCGGGGTGTGCGAGCCCTGGGGCTGGCCGGGGGTCTGCACACAGGATGAGTGTTCTAGTGTCACAGTCGGGCCCTGTCCAGGCTCTGCTGTGCAGGGCTGGGTGACTGGGCCAGCACATCTCCTCCCTGGACTTCCAGGCCCAGGCACAGGGGAAGTTTTCAGTACACGGGAGCCTGCATCTTCGTGGTCGTGATGATGGGGTGCCCCTTGTGGGCTCCCTCCTGCGGAGGGGCATCCACGGCTTTTCCCAACAGTGCCTAATAAAGGCCTTGACCTTGGTCAGACTCCAGTGGGAACGCCTCTCACCAGACACAAGAATCCCCCCTACAAATGCAGGATGCCGGAGCCACGTCCAGGGAGGCTGGGACCAGATGGTTTGGGTCCAAATCTGGGCCTGCTGCCTGCTGACCATATGACCTCCAGCAAATGACCCCACCTCCGCGACCCTCAGCTTCCTCATTAGCAAAGCGGGCCCGATAACAGCACCTACTCTCGGGACCTCGTGGAGAGTGCCGGGGGACACAGGGCAGGTCCTAACAGCCCAAAGGCTTAGGGAGAGCCTCCCGGATGGAAGAAACAGTGGCTGCAAAGACAAGGACACAGGGGTCTCTGGTGCCTCAGTGTAGCTGAGGAGACAGATAAGGCGGGACGCATCTGTCCCTGCTGCAGAGGGTCAGGAAGGAACTCCCTCTGCCCGTCCCCTTCCTTCTCTGGACCTCAGTGTCTCCGTCTGTATCCTGGAGCAGCCGATCACTGAGGCACGTTTGAAAAGAGTCTAAACTCCCAATGTGCGAGGGCTCGCTGGGGCACCAGGTGGGGGGGGGGGGCGGGGTACGTGGAGGCAGGGACTCTGCACCCTAGCATCCTGTTCTGCTGGGAGGCAGCATTGCATGCTGGGAGGAGCTCTGTGACCTTGAGCCAGCTGCTCACCTGTCTGAGCCCCAGGGTCTGCCGCCCCAACGGACACAACAGCGGGTCACGGTAGGGGTGGGGGGTGAGCCACGTGAGACCCCCCCAGGGCCATGCCTGGCAATCTCTGAGCTGCCCAAGGCTTGGGGCCAAAGCCCCGCCCAAGTCTGCAGAGCATCCTGGCCCTGTCCCAACAGCTCAGCCTCAGGCACCCTGTCTACCTGGCGAGGGATCGGCTCCGAGGCATGCTTCCTTCCTCCCCCAAGCCCCTATCACCCCCAAGCTGCTATCAGTATTCCCAGGGCCTTCCCTGCGTGTATGTAGGTGTGTGCCTGCAGTGTGTGGGGTCGGGTCCCCGGGGGTAGGGGTGGGGGAAGGGATGAGGCCGCAGGAAGGAACAGCTTCTCAGCTGGCCTTGAGAACAGGTGAACACCTTGTTCCCATCCCTCTCCTCCCCCCGCGGCAGCTCTTCCGAGGGCTGAGGCTGCCCAAGGCCAAAGTGGGGGCTCCTGGCCGGTTGGGATGGGCTGGCTCTGAGTCACTCTCCTTCCTCCACGACAACCTCCCCCTCCCCCAGACGAGATGTCCAGCAAAGGCTCCGTGGTTCTGGCCTACAGTGGCGGCCTGGACACCTCCTGCATTCTCGTGTGGCTGAAGGAACAAGGCTATGACGTCATCGCCTACCTGGTAAGGAGGCTCCCAGTGTGTGCGTCTTTCTACCTGTTTGTCCTGCTGTCCGTGAGCTCGCTCTCACTGCCCCCGAGCCCAGCTTCCCCTCCCTAAGCCTGTCAACTGTAGGCAAATACTTCTTGCTATTCTGCCTCCCTTTCTTCCCCGGTGAAATGAACATCCGTGGTGTCCCCAGGTCTGGGGTGCCCCACAGGGCACCGAGGAGGCCAGCTGTATGCGGCTGACCGGAGCGGGGGACGCCAGAAATGAGCTTGGCGGTGTGACCCGGCCAGCCTGCCTGCAAGGGGCCGTGGGCTCTGGCCTGCAGCGGGGACCATGGAAGGCACACCGTCTTCCTGTTTCCGGAAGCCCCTTGTCAGCACCCAGGAAGTCTGCAAAGATCATAGACTCCTGCAGTGGCTGAAGGGTTCTGACTGACTAGGCTTGGATCATGGGCGTATCCCTACCTTGAGCAGGGGACGTGATTTGTTCCCCTCCATTCCTATGGAAAGAGGCCCCCGAAAAGAAGTTTCTGGTCCCAGAGGAAGCGAGGACAGTGCTCCACATAGACAAAAGTTCAGCCGTTGCCAGGAGTGATTGGTTTGCAGTTGAAGTCAAGATACCTAAGAGCGCCCGGTCCCCTTGTCATTCAGGTAGGGGAGGGTGAGGCCCAGGGAGAGAAGCGTCTCGCTCACAGTCACCTGGTAAGTGAGAGCCACCTCCATTCGAGGGGTGTTGTAGACAGCTTTGGCAGGGGGAGAAGGGGCTGAAATTCTTCTCCAGCTCTCCTTCGTGCCCCCGGGCTGATTAGGCCTCTCTGCTGCTGTTTCTCAGGCCAACATCGGCCAGAAGGAAGACTTTGAAGAAGCCAGGAAGAAGGCGCTGAAGCTCGGGGCCAAAAAGGTACCAAGTGGCGGCAGGATTTGGGGTTTTGACCTGGTGGCGGCAGCAGTGGGCATGGCTGCCTCAGGGTTCCTTGTCCCCTGCATCCTTTTCAGTTGGGTCCTCTCGCTTCCAAGAGTATGGGCTCGATTCCTTCTGTTTTCAGGTGTGTGGATGCCATCATCTCCCTGCCTCCCCTACCCACTTTCCCACCACGTCCTCATCCCCCCTGCCCTTCTGTCTTCGTCTCATCCATCCGTCGGTCTGCCTGCCCATCCCTCCTTTATGCCTCTGTCCCTCCACCCATGATTCACTCATCTATCCATCCATCCAACAATCATCCAGCCAGCCAACCATCATCCAGCCAGCCGGCCATCCATTCACTCATGTATCCCCCCATCCAGCCAACCTTCTTCCATCCATCCATTCATCCATCCACCCATCAACTATCCATCCATTCATCTGTCCATCTATCTACCCATTCTTTCATCCATCTACCTGTCCATCCTCTTCTATCTCTGTCCATCATTCCATCCATTCAACAGAATCAGAAAATTCCAGTTGAGTTCGGTGCCCTGATTGAGCATCTATCTCTGCTCTGTCCATCATTCCATCCATTCAACAGAATCAGAAAATTCCAGTTGAGTTCGGTGCCCTGACTGAGCATCTAATCACGTGGCAGGCAGGCCCTCTGTGGGGTGTGGAGCCCGTGTAGTAAACAGGGCCAACATGGTCCCTGCTCACATAGGCTCACAGTGTAAAGTCTGAGCTGCTCCCCGGGGCCGTCCCTGGTACCCTCACCCCTTCACTTGGGCAAGTGGGCAGGGGACACAGCAGGGATGGTGTGAAAAGCCATCAGCTCACCTGCTTGGTCAGAACTGGTCCCCTCTGCAGGGCACTTCCTTGGGGTTCTCAGAACCTAAAAAGGAGCCTGGCACATACAAAGAGCTCAATTTGCACATTAAAATAATGCATGAGTCCCATATCCCATCGCTGGCCGCAGGCCTAAAACTGGATCTCCCTCATGTCTCAGAGAGGAGAGGGGTTGTCTGAGCAGGAACCCAGAAGGTGGGATAAGAACACTTGCGTGTTGAAGATGAGCGGGGCCTTCGCATGAGTTGGGCTTTTGTGTAAAGATCTGTCCTTAATTCATTACTCTAGATCATTTTTAACCTCGTTCGCTGAGGATCCCACCTATTTTTATGTACTTGGAATTGGAGTGGGAATTTCTTGCCCATACCATCAGGGTTTAGTCTCATCGCTTTTCTTTTAATTTTCATTTTCTTTCATTCTTTGAGTCATTTAAAAAAAATAGTTTCTTTTCTTTTAATTATTTTTTTTTAATTTTTTTTTTTAACGTTTATTTATTTTTGATACAGAGAGAGACAGAGCATGAACGGGGGAGGGTCAGAGAGAGGGAGACACAGAATCGGAAACAGGCTCCAGGCTCCGAGCTGTCAGCACAGAGCCCGACGCGGGGCTCGAACTCATGGACCGTGAGATCATGACCTGAGCCGAAGTCGGCCGCCCAACCGACTGAGCCACCCAGGCGCCCCTCTTTTAATTATTTTTTAATGCTTATTTATTTTTGAGAGAGAGACAGACAGAGCACGAGCAGGGGAGGGGCAGAGAGAGAGGGAGACACAGACTCGGAAGCAGGCTCCAGGCTCCGAGCTGTCAGCACAGGGCCCGACGCGGGGCTCGAACTCACGAATTGTGAGATCAGGACCTGAGCCAAAGTCGGGTGCTTACCTGACCGAGCCACCCAGGCGCTTCCCCCCACGAAATGGTTTCATTTTAAGCTAAATACAGGCTCACAGGAAGTTGCAAATATAATATAAAGAACCCCATGACCATGTTCCACTCTTGAAAATACTTGGGTGCCCCATGGTTTTGTGGATTACATCTCCTGATACGACGTTATAAATCAAAGCTGAAATTAAACACAGTAACCCACTTTAAAAGACCAATGTTAAACACATCCTATGCTAACATCAGTGACATTTTTACCTCAGAAAAATAACTATTTCCAAAACAAAAACGTTTGGTGAAAGCAGCATTGTGGATGTTGCATTTTTATAAATCTCTTTCATGTCTGGTTTAGCAGAAAACAGGTGGATTCTTATAGCTGTGTCTCCATTCATTTTGCGATGTGTTGTTTTGGTTGACATTGTGAAGAAAATACGGCCTCGTGAATGTAGCCCTGGAAGAGAGAGGAATATTTTATTTTATTTTATTTTTTATTTTTTAAAATTTACGTCCAAATTAGTTAGCATCTAGTGCAACAATGATTTCAGGAGTAGATTCCTTAGTGCCCCTTCCCCATTTCGCCCATCCCCCCTCCCACACCCCTTCCAGTAACCCTCAGTTTGTTCTCCGTATTTATGAGTCTCTTCTGTTTTGTCCCCCTCCCTGTTTCTATATTATTTTTGTTTCCCTTCCCTTATGGTCAACTGTTTTGTCTCTTAAAGGCCTCATATGAGTGAAGTCATATGATATTTGTCTTTCTCGGACTAATTTCGCTTAGCATAATACCCTTCAGTTCCATCCATGTAGTTGTACATGGCAAGACTTCATTCTTTTTGATTGCCGAGTAATACTCCATTGTCTATATATACCACATCTTCTTTATCCGTTCATCCATCGATGGCCATTTGGGCTCTTTCCGTCCTTTGGCTGTTGTCGAGAGTGCTGCTATAAACATGGGGGTGCATGCGTCCCTTCGAAACAGCACACCTGTATCCCCGTGGAGAAATGCCTAGTAGTGCCATTGCTGGTCGTAGGGCAGTTCTATTTTTAATTTTTTGAGCAACCTCCATACTGTTTTCCAGAGTGGCTGCCCCAGCTTGCATTGCCACCAACAATGCGAAAGAGACCCTCTTTCTCCGCATCCTCGCCAACATCTGTTGTTGCCTGAGTCATTCATGTTGGCCATTCTGACAGGTGTGAGGGGGTATCTCAGTGTGGTTTTGATTTGTATTTCCCTGAGGATGAGTGATGTTGAGTATTTTTTCATGTGTCGGTCGGTCACCTGGATGTCTTCTTTGGAGAAGTGTCTGTTCATGTCTTTTGCCCATTTCGTCACTGGGTTATTTGTTTTTTGGGTGTTGGAGAGAGGAATATTTTAATAGCCTTTTCAGAGAGTTGGGGATATTTTTCTGATACTGCACCTAAACTCAGCAAGGGGTGGTTTCTTAAAGATTAGCGTGATGGGGAACTTGACCCTGTAGCAATGAGTTTTTCATGCATCAGAATCCACTGGTGCAGGAGCGCCTTGGTGGTCCAGTCAGTTGAGCATCTGATCTCAGGGTCATGGGATCGAGCCCCACATGGGTCTTCTCACTGTGCATGGAGTCTGCTTAAGATTCTCTCTCTTCTTCTCCCTCTGCCCCTCACTCTGGCTTGCGTGCTCTCTCGCTCGCTCTCTCCCTCTCTCTCAAATAAATAAATAAAATACAAATACATTTTTAAAAACCCTGTCCATCTTACACTTTGGATGGATTTTTTTTTGTCTGTGCAAGATTGTGTCACATCATGCATCCACTGATCATGTAAAAAACCATTATTTCATTGAGTTATGCAGATCTTCCAAATGTTGGTACATTTCATCATAAGATATCAAAACATCACATTTGTCAATCTCGCCACTACCCACGGAAATATTAGGAAGCTGTCAGTTGGACGTTGTCCATAATTCTAACTTTTGCCGGAAAACCCGAGTTTTCTCATTGGTAACAAATACTCAAGTGTTCCCTGAAGTGACAACAAGGTCACTTCATTTTTGTGAAAATGTCAAACACTCCAGTCTGAAAGACCATGTTTTGTCTGTCATGCTTTCAAGTAAAAATGATGTTTCATGAAAAAAAAAAAAATGGCTACTTCAGCTTGTAACTCGCCTTGGAAGGCACCAGAAGGACTTCATGTGCATTTCACCTTTTGTGCTTGAGATTCAACGGAAGTAATCCTTGCTGCAGCTTCGAGACCGTTCTTAAGTGAAATCATCGCGGTGGAAACAAGACGTTAGGAACACAGTGGCGGTGTCTCTGCCTTGATTTGGGCTGAGGTGCCAGTGTGAACGTCAACCCTAGTCAAAAAGGCAAATGACAGCTTAGCATCATCATAAAAAATCTTTCCGGGGCGCTGGGTGGCTCAGTCAGTTGAACATCTGACTCTTGATTTCAGCTCCGGTCATGATCCAGGGTCGTGGCATCAAGCCCCAAGTTGGGAGAACACCTGTTTAGGATTCTCTCTCTCTCTCCTTCTGCCCCCTCACCTCAACTCGTGCTCTCTCTCTCTCTCTCTCAAATTAAAAAAAAAAAAAAAATCTTTTCACTCACTCAGTCTCCTTGAAAGGGTCCTGAGGGTGTCCAGAGGTCTATGCTCTGAGAACCATTCCTTTAGATCGGGGCCTCTCAACCTTGGCACTCTTGGGACGGAGCTGGCTGCCCTGAGGTTTCTGGGATGTCTAGCAGCATCCCTGGCCTTTGCCCATGAGATATCAGAAACCCTCTCCCCCAACCCACCGGTGTGAGAACCAAAAATATCTCCAGCTATTGTCACTGCTCCTGGCGGGCAAAGTCATCCCTAGTTGAGAGCTTTTGTGGATTACTATCTCCTATCTACTGCTTTAGATCTTAGGTGACAACAGGTTTCATCTCAGGCCCAGAAGGTTGGGCTGGGAGGGACTTAAGGTCCGCATAGGTTTCAGCTAGATGGCCTATCAGGATTGATTAGCAATGTCTGCCATGAGTGCAGGAAGGGAGTAAGAATACTGTGTGCTAGGGTTGATTAATGATGTCTGCTACAGATAAACAGAAGGCAAAGTGGAGGTGCCTCTGGCCAGGATCCATTAGTAGAGTCTGCCGTAGACACAGGGCTCTGTCTTCTGGCTGGGCCCTCTCCTTGCCGAGCCTCACTCCATGGGCTCCTCTCCCCGTAGGTGTTCATCGAGGACGTCAGCAAGGAGTTTGTGGAGGAGTTCATCTGGCCCGCCATCCAGTCGAGCGCGCTGTACGAGGACCGCTACCTCCTGGGCACCTCTCTCGCCAGGCCCTGCATTGCCCGGAAACAAGTGGAGATCGCCCAGCGGGAGGGAGCCAAGTATGTGTCTCACGGCGCCACAGGAAAGGTGAGCCAATGGATGGACGGTGCTGGGGAGGGCTGGGCAGAGGCGGGGGGAACCTGCAAAGGGGACTCGGGAAACCAGGGTGGTTGCAGGCTTCGCCCCCAGGAGAGGCAGGTGAGCAGCGGACACATTCACTGTCCACACTGCCTGTCCAGTCTGAGTAGGACGAATGGTATTCATAGGAGCGGGTACCGGGGCGTAGGCAGCTGGGTGCTGTGGGTCCGTGTGTGTCTTCTGTCTACGGGGGGAGCAGTTTGGCGGACTTGACCCTGCGGCTCAGGGCAATCACCCCTGGCCCGGGTCACAGAGTACAGGTCACCATGCAATGCGGTGGAAAGGGCTGGAAACCCCGCATTAGCAAAGCGGGGTGGATCCCACCTGGGTGGCCCCTGTGGGTCTTCGTTGGCCAGGACCGCCGCCCCACAGCGCCACAGGCCTGGTGGCTCCAGCCATAGAAGTGTGTCGTATCACGATTCCAGGGCCGAGGCGCGGGCAGGGCCGGGCTCCCCCGGTGGAGGGGGGGCGGCGAGGAAGGCGTCCATCCAGGCCTCTCCGGGTTTCTATGGGGCCCTCATCTGCCCTCGGGCATGGCTCGCTCTGTGTCCAAATTCCTCCCTTTTATACCACACCAGTCCTATCAGATTAGGGCCCACCCTTCTGATCCCATCCTAACCCCATCACTTCGACAAAGACCTGTTTCCGGATAAGGTCACGTTCTCGGGTACTGAGAGCTGGGGCTTCAACCTGGCTCTTGTGGGGGACACCAGTCAACCCGTGACACACCCCCGCCTTCCGGCCCCTGCGTGGCCAGTGCAGACTGAGGGAGGGGGCCCGGTGGGGGACAAGGCAGGAGAGCCCTCTGCACGCTGTCCCACAGGTGGCCGTGCTCAAGACACAAGATTGCAAGGCAGACAAGTCTTGGGCGATGGTGTCAGCAAAGCTGTGTGGTCACGGGCTCTCAACGTCACTGGACGCCAAGCCAGTAGCCCCCCCCCCCCCCCCCGGTACAGGGCTTGGCTCCCTGACAACCCCACAGTCAGCAGACCCTGCCCCTCCCCGCGACAGGGAGCTCACTACCTTCCCCGAGAGCTCGTGCTAACCTGACCCAGGCCCCGCCCCTGCCCAGGCTGGTCGGGGCAGTGGGAGGGGAAGCAGACTCTGGCTCGCTGTGACACAGGGACACTTGTAGCCTAGATTATGACAGAGCAGACGTGACTTGAGGGTGGCCTTGCAAGCCAGGGTGGCCCTGGTTCCGGTCTACGAGAGCTGATACGTTCGTTCAGGCGCTTGGGCACGAGGTCAGCAAGCTTATACGGGGGCCTGTGGAAAGGGTTGGACACAAGCCGGGTCTGGCAACAGTATTGAACTTCTGGGGCTCCTCCCGCCCTCAGGGAGCCTGTGTGTCCTAGCAAGGGAGAGGAGAGTGGACAGACAGACAGACAGACACGATAAGGTGGCTGTAGGGGTGGGGCCTCTCAGCCGTGGGGGCAACAGGCAGGGGAGGGAGGCTGATCTCCAGGGCATGGCCCTGCAGGAGGAGTGTGGGTGAGTGAGTAATGGGGTACGGGAAGAGTGTGCCCGGCAGAGGGATCCGCCTGTGCCAAGGCTTGGGGGCACGGAGCCCCGAACAACAGCCCGTCTGGGAGCATCTAGCCAGAACTGTCGCTGTGGGGGGCAGCAGGCTCGGGGCCGGGCCGCGGCCATGCTGAGGGGTTGACTTCTGAGAGCACTTCATCAGGGGGCACGGGAGGGCCCCAGGCTGGGCGGGGGGTGGCCAGCGAGTCCCCCACTGGTGTGTTGGGGATGGTTCTGGACTGAGATGGTGGGAGTTCCTTCTACGGAGGAAGGGGACTGGTGTCTCTCGCGCAGACCTGTGACCCTAGAGCCTAGTCGTGAGCGCATGGTGAGCAGGGTGACAGAGCTGGGCTGTTTGCACGGGGATGTGCGGGTCCCCTTCCGCCTTGAGGGCGGTAGGACAGAGTGCACGAGAACCCGGAGGTTCGGGCCGTACGGCTCTCAGAGCTGTACTGGGGGCTCCTGCAGGTAGAGGAAGGTCAGTGAGAACACATGTCCGTGCGGAATAAAGACGTTTCGGAGCCGTGTCATCCGCCCCGGATGAGCTGAGCTGAGCAGTGAGCTCCCTGTTCTACGAGGCATTTAAGCTGAGACCAGATCAGGATTCTGGAAGGGCTCCTGCCTGGAGAAGATCCCCCCAGGACTGAGGATGGGTGGCGTTCAGGGCTGGCGGAGCGAATGGTGGGTCTGGCCCTGGTGTGGGAGACTCGAGGGTCCAGGGAGAGATCCTCCCTGACACCCCCCCCCCCCCCCCCCCCCCCCCCGGGCAACTAGCCCCACAAGGTGGCGAGCAGCCACCTGCAGCCGTGCGCACCCCTCCGTTTGGCCACAAGAGGACACCAGAGGCTTGGATTTGAGGCCTTCGGGTGAGAAGGTGTGTGCAGTGCTGCCCCGGGTCTGCTGTCCCTTCTGGGGGTTGATGGGCGAGGCGTACTCCTGTGCCTTAGTTTCCCCTTATCTGCAGAACCTGAGGAAGCCCCCCAGAGTCTCTGAAGACAATTTCCTAGCCCCGAGAGGTGTGAGTAGAGAGAGCCAGCCAGGAAGGCTTGGGGCCAGGTCCAGAGAAATGCCAAGTTTTTGAGGGAGGAAGGAGCGGGGACAGGGGCCGGCGGCCTGCAGGGGGCACCAGCGATCAGGAGGTGGGCTTTGCGGGCAAGCGAGGGAGGCTTGTGGCCCCAGATGGAGGCACCCGGGCCCCGTGGGGTGTGGCCGGCCACCCCAAAGAGAGGTGCCACAAGGACGCTCGGTGGAGTTTTCTGCAGGGGTTCACGGTGAAGAGAGAGCTGGGGTATAAGCTGCAGCCCCGCCCCCCCGCAGATGTGGGGGAGATCCCAGCGTGGCCAGTCCTGAGGCTGTGGCCATTTGGAACACCCAGCCGCTGGCCTCTCCCAGCTGTTGGCTCCTGAGTCGCGGATGGAGGAATCTCGTTCCAGCCTCCCGGAGAGATGTCACCTTCCCGCCTGTGTCCATTCACTCCCCGAATACTGATCCAGCACGGGCCCTCCTCCACGCACGGGGACGCTGGTACAGGACGCGCTCGGGACTTAGGAGCCCTAACCCAGCAGGGGCTGGAACAGGGCGGGAGCAAGAGTTAGCCAGGGATGCGGTGGGGAAGGGCATCCCAGGCTGGAACAGCCCTTGCGAAGGCCTGGAGGCGGGAGGGAGGCAGCTGGGCGGCAGCTCGTACTGAGCTGGACCTGGGGGTCCCCCCTCCACGCCCTGCCCTGATCCCTCACTAGCAGAGAGCTGCACAGAAGCTGGGGTGGCCCTTCCGGCACCCCCCCTCACCCCTCCAGTTTTGGAAGAAGGGCCTGGAAATATGAGCCAGACTCAGGCAGGGGTACGGGGAGCAGGTCTGTAAATGGCGCCATCTGTATGGTTAGCCGAGGAACAGATGGGCGGACCCCCCTCCCCCAGCCCCTCCGGGCCCCGTGGGCGCTGCACCCACACTTACGCACACCTGCACGTGTATCAGCGCGTGGACACACATGGCTACACCCCCCCCCCCGTCTCCCGCCCTCGGGGCTGTCCTGGTGCCGAGGGTCCTGGGGTTCCAGGGGGAGGAAGGACTTAGACCAACTGGAGTCTTAACCTGGGACAGAGTTTGAAGCAAGGGGGCCCGTCTGGCTTCTGCGAGGGTCTCCGACTGTGGAACAGATGGGTGTCCTCATGTGGGTCTGGACAGGCAGACACCAGCCCGGGTGTGCCTGTCCGAGGAGGCACAAGTGGCCATTGTACTGGGGAAACGTGAAGCCACGGTGGGGGTGCGGGGGGGGGATCACCAGGAGACGCAATACTGTGGGCTTCGTGGGCTTCGCAGATCTGAACCGAGCCTGCTTCTTCATCGCCTGCCTTTGCCCCGGGAGCTGTGCCCGCCACGGGTCCTTGGGCAGGCGTGCCACCTGTGCCTCGGTTTCCCCATCTGTCAGGCAGGGACGATACCGGAGCCTATCTCAGCTGTAAGGATTCAACGGGTTTAAGTCCGGAGCTCGGACCGGTCGCTGGCCTGTGAGCTGTTGGGACAGAAACGTTGTCTGTCGGCTGCGCGGCCCTGGGCAAGTGGCATCACTTCTCTGAGCCTTGTCAGCAAAGCTGGGTTAACTATCCCCCTGGCCCCAGGCGGCTTTCCCCTGTGGCCGCGAGCACATAGTAGGTGCTCACTACGGGGCTTGGCTGGCGGGCGGGGAGCCGGATGGGCCTGGGAGGCATCAGAGAGGGATGGCCTCGGCCCCTCCTCGGCTCCTGGCTCCGCAGAGAGGGGCTGCAGCCTGTATTTCCACGCCGCCTGACAACTCTCTGGAAAATAACATGTTATTCCCGCCGCTGCCTGGCTGGGCCCGTGCAGTTTGCACAGTAGGCGAAAGGCCCCTCTGTTATTTCCACAGCTTAAGTCCCCCTCTGGGCGCCGAGCTGACGGGAAGCAGGCAGGACGCTGGCAACCATTGTGTCTGCGGCCTTCTCTTCCTCCTCCCCGTCGTCAGCGCCCTGGGGTGTCAGATGGGTCTTTATTTTACGCAGGTGCGGAGAGGCAGGGCAACCCTCCCAGGGAGGTGGGCTCAGTGCCCTTGAACTAGTTCCTTCTCTTTGGACCTCAGTTCCCTGTCCGTTCAGAGAGGAACCGAGGAGCAAAGAGCCCTCGGGTCACCTGGTTGCACCCATTCCCTGCCCCCCCCCCCAGGCAATTTATAGAAGGGGGAACTGAGGCTCAGAGAGGAGACGGGAATCCCAACTGGATGGATATGAGTCGTCAAAGGACCACGGAGCCCCAGCCCTGGGCTGGATCTCTGGGTGGGGGTTAGATGGGGCCAGGTGGGGGGAAGAAGGCTGAGGTGTGGACAGCTGGGGGCTCCCTAGAGGAGGACGGGGATCTCGGCGGGGCTAGACCCCCCGCCTCACACATGTGTGCACCCCCTGAAGTGTGCACAGACATGATGATACGTGTGCTCTCCCTACCGTGTTCCCAGACGGGTGTACCCCCGTCGGGCCACACGCCCCACACCCACACCGCTGGATTCTAATCTTGACTCCACCTAAAGGGCAGGGCCTGGGGCTTCCTCTCCAGGAAGGAGGCTCATAACAGTCCCCACCTCAGAAGATCTCGGGGTTGGAGGTGGGCCTGCCCTGAGCAGCCCTCAGGCAGGTTGTCGGCCGTCACACGGTGCCGTCCCTGCCCCCAGCCCCTGTCCTGTGGCTCCCGGTGATCCCCCCCCCCCCCCCGTTCCGTGTTTCAGGGAAATGACCAGGTCCGGTTTGAGCTCACCTGCTACTCACTGGCCCCTCAGATTAAGGTAAGTTGTTGTTCCTCCCCCGAAGGTGGGTGCTGGGGGCTAATGTCACCGGCGGGGGAGGGCAGGGTGTGGAGTTCTGGGAGGTTCCACGGACAGGGACAGAGTGCCCCTGAGTCTCCAGGTGGGTGGTTCCCTTCTTGCTCGGGAGAGACGCTGTGCTCACACCAGCTGAGAGGCCACGGCACCCTCTCTGACCATTAGTCCTCCTGGAAGGCGCTGCCCAGGGGCCTGGGTAGGTCAGAGCACTGGACAGAAAGACATAGCCGCCCTTTGGCCAGGCTCCTTGGTGCTCCCGGGTCCGGCTTCTCGGGTCCAGGCCGGAACAGTTCTGGGACAATGTTGGCCTGTTTCTAGGAGCTCATAGCACACCCAGGGTCGGGGCCACCCAGCTAAGGCTCTGGCTCTGCTCCGGCTGCCTGAGCCCTGACCCCCTGCATCCTGGATCCTTTCCTGGTTGGAAATCACCAGGATCTGGGGAATCAACCGCCCTGCCCGTGGCCTGTCACCCAGGCATGAGAGCACACATCAGGGCTGTCGGCCACTGCTGCCTCTGTCCCCCCCCAAGGCTGGCCTGGGGCCTGGGCCTGTGTCCATCTATCTTATCTGTTCCCTTCCTCCCTCCCTCCTTCCCTCCCTTCCTTCCTTCCCTCCCTCCCTCTCTCCTTCTTTCCTTCCTTCCTTCCTTCCTTCCTTCCTTCCTTCCTTCCTTCCTTCTGTATTTACTCAGATCAGACCCTGGGCCAGGCTCCAGGCATACAATGAGTAGACAAGGCTGGGCCACAGAGCTGTAATGTGGCACCAATGGGAGCCCCATGGGTAATTTACGTTTTTCTAGCAGCCGCATCAAAACAAACCGATAAAAAAAACACGAGATAAAAAGCAACGGGTGACCTCCTTGTAATAATGTCTACTGCACGTATGTCCTGAACCCTGTGGTACCCCAGTGGTGTCATTTAACCTGCCACCGATGTGAACACATTACTCATGAGATGTTTTCCGTTCTGAATCTTCAAGCTCCTTGTGCTTTGCAGTGGCAGCACATCCCAGCCAGGACCGGCCACGTTTCGGGTCTCGGTGGCCACACGTGGCTCCTGGCCGCCGGACTGGGCAGGACAGGCCTAGGTCTGAGCTCCTTCGAGGTCCCTTCAGGCTAAAGCTGCAGAAGATGTCTCTCCTCCTGAAGGAGCCCTAAGAGGTTTCCTTATTTGTTTATTTAAAAAAAAAAAATGTTTTAATGCTTATTTTTGATAGAGAGAACACGAGTGGGGGAGGGGCAGAGAGCGAGACACACACAGAATCCAAAGCGGGCTCCAGGCTCCGAGCTGCCAGCACGGAACCTGACGTGAGGCTCGAACTCACGAGTCGCAAGATCATGACCTGAGGCGAAGTCGGACACGTAACCGACTGAGCTACCCAGGTGTCCCTTTTTTAAAGTAGACCATCTTTCTCTGTCCCTTTAACCAGCCAGCAGCTGCTTGCTGGGTGGGAGTGACCTGGAGGTAAGCTCTAATGATCCCCAAACACTGGGCAGCTAGGAAGCCCTCAGCAGTGGCTGCTTGCTAGCTTGTCGCAGGCCGGTGGCCATGGGGGCTTTCTCTTGACACCCCCCCCCCTCCCTGGGTTCCCACAGCAGCTTGGGGGAGGAGGGCAAGGTGTTTGGTTTCTGGATCTCTGTCTGCAGAGGCGGAGCCGAGGGGCTGGGATGGGGCTGAGGGCAGGGGCCAAAGCTGAGATGAGACCAGAGGGTGCCCCCCATGGCCGAGCCTGTGCCAGGGGCAGCTTGCCATCAGAGGCAGGGGCCTGGCTGGCTCCAGGGCTGGGTGGGGGCTCTTCTTGGGGGCCTGACCCTTACACCCCCAGGCTGATGGGGCCCCCCGTGAAATGAGCTCAGTCCCCTCAGTCAGGCTGTGACTCCTCTCCCTTCCCCACCCAGTGCAGCTCCGGCATGCAGAAGGCAGGAGACCAAGAGAAATGGGTTGAGAGCACCATGCGTTGTCTCTGAGCCCTGCAGGGCTTCTGCAGTGGTGTGGACCACCCCCCACCCCCACCCCGGGCAGGGGTCGGGGGTTGTTAGCCCTCTGACCGGGGGTCCTAGTAGGAAACCCGAAGCCTGTCTGGTTCAAACCCTCAAGTCTCAGAGAGACAGATGCCCGGAAAGCCAGGGAACCCAGCTGGGGGCCACAGGGCCATCCTGCCACGGAGCTTGGGCCTCTACAATGCATGCCCCCCCCTCCAGTGTAGCAGGTCCTGTCCTCCCCGTGCCTAATGGGGTACCACTGGCCACCCCACACGGACTGTATTCTCTCCGGGGAGGATGCAGTGGGGGACTCCCCACCCAGGTGACCGTTGGAGTCTTGGGCCCCTTAACAGAGAGGCCAGCTCTGTGGCCCCAGGGCCAGAAGAAGCCAGCATCTGGGCTCTCCCACATCTGACTTCTTGTTCCCATGCCCAGGTCATCGCTCCCTGGCGGATGCCTGAGTTCTACAACCGGTTCCAGGGCCGCAATGACCTGATGGAGTATGCAAAGGTATGGCTGAGTCCCCACCCCCACCCCCACCCCCCACCCCCGCCCCATCACCCCCAGCCCTGGCCCTCCGGGCATATCCCTTCCAAGGGGCTGGACCAGCAGTACAAGGCTAAGGCTGATCCTTATCCCGGGGGGGGGGGGGGGGGGGGTACTGAATCTCTGTCCCAGCTGCCTCCCCCCCGTGACACCTGTCCCCTGGGCCGGCCCCACGGCGGGCGCTGGGCTGGGCATCTCCACGGAGAGTCTCCAGTCCGCCAGGTCAGAGGGTGACGGGCACCCCGTGCCTCCCCCTCCGTGGGAGGTGTGAGTGAGGTGTTCTTTGGCCCTCCGTTACCTGGCTGCTAATGGTCCCCGGCGCTTTGCAGGGAACAGGTAGGCACGCTGAGGGGCAGTGGCAGACAAAGGCTTGTGTCGAGCCAGCCCTTTTGAAGTACAAGTTGCAATAAAACATATTAGAAGTTTTGCATCAAGATCCTTAGCCGCTCCCCAGGGCACCTTTCTTTTTAGCGACTCAATGGCAGCTCTTGACAAACAGCCTCAATCAATCAGACGGGGAAAAGCGACTCGTTGCCGGAAAATTGCTCAGGTTTTAAATAGCAGTCACCAGGGCTGGCTGTGAGCCCTCACCGCAGCCAAGGTGCCGCGTGGTAGGGGACCCGGCGGGGACGCGGCCCTGCCCCTGCCGCCAGCATCCCATTAAGACCTGGAGGGCTTGGAGGAAAGATCTCCTGGGCCATCTGTTGTTTTATTATTAAGAGGGGAGTTTACGAGAGGAAGCCCATATGTTGCCAAACAAATTGTCAAATAGCAGAGCTATTAAGAGAACCAGGTTGACAGGGCCTCCCCCGCCCCCCCCCCCAAGCCCTTCGTCTCCTTGATCCTGAATATGGAACACGTTTCATCTTTAAGAATAATGAATTGGAACCCCCACCCCGAACTACATTCTCACGACTGCCGTCCTGGTTCAAGAGAGGGCCAGGGCGACCCCACGCGTGGCCCTTCGTTTCCGTTAAGCCCCACACAAAAGCGGCTCCTGGTTTTCCCAGCAAAGATGAATTTCCTTCCCAGGTTTTGGGGGAGAAGTCACTTCACTGAGCTTCTGTCCCCAATAACCTTTGGACAGGAGAGCATGGCGGGGGGGGGGGGGGGGAGGGGGGGGAGGAACAGGCGAGTCTGGGGCCCCAGGCCTTGGGTTCTCCTCCCCCCTGCCCCTCCACGGGCGGCCAGTATCTGCATTGAGCTCCAGGGAGTCTGAGCGCATTCTGGGAGGGAGGCCGTGTTTCTGCACCCAGGAAATGACCAGAATCACTGAACAGCAACCAGGCTTTGTCCAAAATTCAGAGCCAGGCAGCTGATTCAGCTGAGACAAAAAATCAATGGGGCTTTGAAAACCCCTGCTTTCAAGACCCATAAGTTACCAAGGCCAAAAGGTGGGGTAGGAGACCCGCAAACATGTGTTGCCTGCATTTTCCATCCAGCCCCCCCAAGCCATCGTCCAAGGGGGAAAACACTCAGAACCACCCGTCCTCAGCATTGTCACCCTAATTAGTTTCTTTTAAGAAGCCAGCGGACAAGCCAGGGGGGCTACAAAGCAGGGCAGTTGCTGCAATACATGTTGACGAGGGTTTTTTTTTTGTCTCAGTTGCAGTGAGAATTTCTTTGCGGGCGGGGTGGGGGGGGGAGCCTCAGGACAGAGAGGGGAGGGGAGACAAAAATCTCTTTGGAGGGGCTGCCCATCCTGTCCTCCCTCTCTCGTCTCCTTGCTCCGACCACGACCAAGGAGCCCCAGTGGGAAGGAAGGCAAAAGTGTTTCCAAACCATCCCCCCAAACGGGCTGCAGGGAACCCATCTGCTGGCTTTCTCCGCCCCCAGCCCGGGGATGCCAGCGCCCGCACAGGGTCCCGGTCCCCACTGCTGGCCCACTCTACCTGGAGGGAGCCTAAGGCCAGCACGTGCATTTGACTCTTGGCAACCTGGCGGGGAGACAGGCGGCCCCCCAACGCTGAGCAGCCCTCTAAATGGGGTGTTCTGTTTGCCCACAAATTCTCGAGTAGATACGGACTTACAGAAACGTTCCCCTGGTAAGGCTTGAGAAAAACAACTTAGAGGGCTTTTAGCTTCATTTACCTTGGAATTTTAAGGTGGCGCTGAAGGAGGAGCTCCCTGGAGGAGGCTGGAATCTTACAGTCGTGGGAATAAGTGTGGCTCAGGGTGGCCCGACCAGGAGAGGCAGAGTGGTGCTGGTGGGGGCTACGGGGCTGGGGCTGGCTAGGTCTAGGACCACAGAGGGCAAGGTGCCGAAAGGGGGCTTGGAGGCAAAGCGTCAGGTGTCACTGCCTTAAAGGGGCCTGGCTGGGCCCCTCAGCTGCCTCTGCCCAGTAACGTGTGTGCACTAGATTCCGGCCGAATATCCACCCAGGGCAGCGTGGGGTAGCTAAGGGGGTCAGCCTCCTCCTTATTCGGAAAGGGCCTTCACAGTGAGATCACCAACAGCCTTTCAGACCCAGGGTCTCGGGTGGGATGAGTTTTCTCCTTGCACGACGGATGGAACCATTTGGGAAGCAAAACACGATTGGAACCAAGAGAGGAGGATGGAGAGGGTGCGGATCGGCCCAGGATGTCCTTTTCAGGGTTGCAGAGTGATGGGTGTGGCCGTTGCGCCAGGCAGGGGGAGAGGGGTGCCTCCCAGAAAGTGCCAGGCCCGTATCTTAAACAAGTGCCGTGGGCTAGAGGCCCTTTGCTTGGGGCACAGAAAGTACCGCGCGGGCACAGATGGCTTCTGCGGTGGAAGTTTGGACCCTTCCAGCCCCCCCCCTCCCGCCAGAGGGTCGGGGACCCATTCTAATGCTCAGAATCTTCTGGAAGGAACCTCCAAGGTCAGTATCCACTCCACGACGTCGCAGACACCATCTTGCGGTTTCTGCACGGGCGCGTCCAGCCGCAGGGCCCTCACTCTCCGTGCAGCCTGGAGGAGGGGAGGGACACTAGACCGGGGCCCTGGCCTTGACTGCGTGGTGACCAGTGTGTCTGAAGCCTGGAAAGAAAACCAAGGCAGCCGGACCTGCCCCTCAGGCCTCCTTCACGCTGCCTCACTCCCGCCCCCGTGTCACTTCTTACCTGCAGCAACACGGAATCCCCATCCCGGTCACCCCCAAGAACCCGTGGAGCATGGACGAGAACCTTATGCACATCAGGTAAGGAAGACGTCCCCCGCCTGTCCGCTGCCCCGCCCCGTGTCAGGGAGCACCTGCCTGCGCAGGGCAGATGTCACGGTGACCGCATGCGTGGACCGACCCACTTGTAGCTCATTGCACGGCCCTCTGGGGGGTAGATGGATGATAGGCACCCGGCCTCCGCTGGGGTATCCGGGAAGGCTTCTCGGAGGAAGTGACATTTGACATTCAAACTTCAAGGATGAGAACGGACTGGGCCGGCCGAGGTGCACGCAGTGTTTCAGGCAGAGAGAATAGCATGTCTGAAGCGCCCCCCATCCAAGATGGGAAGCCCTGGGGCCGTGCCCCCCCCAGAAGATTGAGGGAAATGTCCCAGGGTCTTTCCTGCAACCTGCAGTTCCCACAGCCAACTATGGTGGGCTCAGAATGTTCCAGGCGGGGCTGGCAGCGGTTGCTTTGGCAGAGAAAGAAAGGCAGGGCAGACTTGTGTTGGGCATGGTGGGGGCGGGGGGCGTCTCCCTGCCCCTCCCCACCTGACCCCCTGTCTTCCCTCTCCCCCTGCAGCTACGAGGCTGGAATCCTGGAGAACCCCAAGGTAATCCCCCCCCACCCCGTTTCCTGTGAACGGGCTGCCTGCTCCGGGCCCGATGCTGTCTGATGTGATTGTAGCCTAATTTGAAATTTCACGGGGGCCGGGTGTGGGCCTGGGGCCGAGCCCTGCCTGCGTCCAGATCCTCCCCACCGCCCCCCACCTCCCCTCGCCGCCTCCCCACTCCATGCTGCTGCGTTTTGAGACACCCCCCCCCCCCACTCCCTGGCTCTCTTTTTCTAATTGCCGCCCGAGATGAATAGGGGAAGGAAATATTTCAGGACAGCATGGAGAGAGTGTGTGATTGTAAGACAATAAAGAAGCAATTAGGCAGATGAGACACTTGTAGGAGGGCCCAGGCTGTGCCCACCAGCTCTCAGGCCGCTAGTGCTGCAGTGGGGTGGGGGGTGGTACAGATTAGAGCCCCAGGACCCATTTGTCTGCGTTTTCTGCTTCCACGGCAGCCCGAGGCAGGCCGCCCTGATCCCGGGTCCCCAGCCTCCCAGGCTGGCCAGGCTGGGCCTCAGCCCTGTTTGAAGTTTAGGATTTCTCTCCCTGGGGGGTTTCCCTTTGTATCTCCCCCTGCCACCGTGGGAGATGGGGGCTGGGGCGGGGTGGGGGGGGTGGGTGGTGAGGGATGGGGGGGACCCGGACGAAATCTATCCTGGGAAGAGAAAAATCTCTTTGTCCCTGAGGGAATGTGTCTCCATTCCCTGGCCCAGCCCCACACCAGGGCGGCTGGTTTGGGGGTGGGGTGAGCTGCTGGGTGGCTGACGTTAGGGAAGAAGTGTGCTGTGTGGGGTGGGGGTGCTTGGGCAGTGGGGTCTGGGGGATCCAAGAAGGCCAGCTGGAGGGGGGGTGCCCTGCTGGTGCCGGTGAGGGTCGGGGAGCTGGAGCCCCTGCCGGGAGTCCTGGGGGGGGGGGGGGGCCCGGAGGGACCAGGCCTCTCCGGCAATGTGGGTGATATTGTAACAGCTCCCAGTGACCATTTCTGGGGCCAGGACCGGGTTTAGCTTCTTCTTGGATTCCTTTCCTTGGCTCCTAGCCATAAGCCAGTCCTCATCTCACGGGAGAGGAAAGGGAGAAACCAAGGCCCAAAGTTAAGTGGCTCCCCCCACCCCACCGCCTTGCTAGGGCACCCCATCTCGGGAGCTGGCCCTCCTGCCTCCGTGGTTCCCCCGTTGCCCGCCCCCACCCACACTCGGCTCTGCCCACTGTGTCACTCAAGAGAGCCCGCACCCTTGCCCCCTGGGGGCTGATGGCCCCACGGAGCCGCTGCCTGCTGGCCACAGGTTTTTCCAGTTCATGCTCTGCTGACCCCGTGACACTCAGGCCAGCCACCCCTAATTAGCCAGTCAGTCAGCGCCAAGGGGGGCGGGGGAGGCTGAGCCTGGCAGAGGCAGAGCTGTGCAGAGGCAGGCTGTGACCCCGACCCCTCTCCAAACATCCTGTGGCACTCTCACCCACCAAGGGGCGGCTGGGGGGCGCGGGGAGCAGAGCCAAGGCCAGAGGGGAAAGTGCCCCTTGGGCAGTGCTGGGGGTGCAGATGGCTGCGTGACCCTGGGCAGACCGTCCCCCTCAGGCCTCCTGTCTAACGAGGACGGTGGATGGATGCGTAAGGGCCAAAGAGTGTCTTGGTAGGAATCCTGCCACCCGCTCAAGTTGGGAAGGCTGGGGCCTCAGGCCCGGAGCTAAGAAACTGGGCTCTGAATCCTGGCTCTGCCACTTGGTGCTGTGCCGCCTCGGGCAAGTGACCCAACCTCTCTGAGCCTTTGATTCCTCATGCACACGGTGGGAGGCCCCAGCCAGCCCTTCCCTTCTGCGGCTCTTGGCCTGTCCCTAGCACAGGGCGACGACACCTCGATCTTAGCGCCGAGCTCCCCGCCCCCCCCCCTCCTTACACAAAGATTCTTTGGGGGATAAAGGGGCCGAGATCCTCGCAGGACCCCTCTCATCGGGCAGGGAAGGCTGGGCTGGGTATGAGTGAGAGGAAACATCATTCCCGCTGAGCAGTGTGGGGTAAGGCTGAGGACCCCACCGTCCGGCTCTCCGGGGCCTGCCCGGCTTGGTGGCAGGGGTGGGGGGGGGCTCCCCAGCCTAAACCCCAGGACCCCCCCCCCCTTGCATCTCTAGATGCCCTGTGCATGGTGCCAGCCTCCACCCCCCCCCCCGCCCCACCGGCAGCCCCGGCCCCCTTGGGAGGAGATGGGGAGACAGCTCAAGGGAACGGGGGGCCCCCCGCCCCCTCTCCAAAAAAAGCCCCAAGACCTGCCGAAGGGAGGGTCTGAAGGCAGATGGCGGAGCCATTTTCTGCCTCCGTGAGGGCTGATTGAAGGGCAATGAGGCAGCTAATGCGAAGAAAGATAGAAATTTACTTGCTTTAACTTCATACGGCACACAGTGAAAGAGTTCATTCAGTCGCCGGCCCGCCATATCTGATGGATGAATAAACCATTTTCAGCATCGATCATGCCTCTACATCATGGTTTAGTTCATGGGCCATTTGCTTCCAATTTCTCCTTCTCGGCCCTGTTTCATGCTTTCTTTCGGCCTCTCCCCCCACCCCACCCCCCACTCTCTCTCTTTTTTTTTCTTCACTCTCTTCCCTCCCCCCAGCCCCCCCCCCCCCAGATGACATTGGAAGTGAGCCCTCCCGCTGGGAGGGATAAATAGATAGATGGTATTGATACTCGGCAACAAACTATTTGTCATTTGAACTGGGCTTTTAGGAGGGAGAGTAAAAAAGAAGGCAGGCGCCCAGCCACCTCGGAATGCAAAGCAAATGTCACTTGATTTCTATTTAGTTATTTTATTTAATCGGCGCTGTCAGGGTGTCGGAAACCGGCAGGACAGCTGCATCCGACGTCCACCGCGGAGTGTGGGTCGCTGGCCGAGCGGCTCTGCCCGCCTCCTCTGTCCTCCCAAGTACAGGCCATCTCGTCCTCCGTTCCCAGCTTCGCAGAGAAGCGCGGCTGGAGGTCAGGCAGCGCTGGGGTGAGGGGGGGGTGGGGGGGGAGGAAGGAGCCGTGGGTGCGGGACCGGGGACCCTCAGCGCTGGCACCCCGCTTTGAGTTCATCCTGGGCTGTGGGGAAAGGGGCTGCGGAGTCAGGGGGGACACCCAGAGGTCCAAGCCCTGCTCTCCACTTTGCCTTTTGGCCAAGGACGGTTTGTCATCGGGCCTGCCTGTGCCCAAGGAATGCGGTGGTCGGCGGGACCCAGCGGTGCCTGGGGACCCAGCAGTGCCTGGGGAGCTGGGCATTTCTCTGAAACCATTTCTCTGAAGCCTGTCCCCACCGTGCACGATGGTGGCTGTCTCTGGCCCAATCCCTTGCGCTGTTTCTCAGCCCTTTGGTTTCGAAACCAGCTGGGGAACAGCAGGGGGTGATGGGAAGAGCAGTGAACAGGGAGTCTAGAGTCTACACCGGGGGGGGGGGGGGCAGGCAATATGACTGGGTCAAGCCACTTCTTTGGCCTTGGTTTTCCATCTCTGCCGTGGAGGCATCAGGTCCTGAAGGACCCTCTTCTGCCCTGAGTCTGTCTTTGAGGTCAGCTCCGGAGGCTTTTTCCCACCCTACAGATGGAAACAGATGAAGGGATACAGCGGGGCCCAGGTCGTGCAGCAATCTGGAGGTGAGGGGTCCACCGCAGACCGCTGTGTGAGCTCAGAGGTGGAGCTAGAAGCCCAAGCATCCCCCCTTGCCCAGGACTGAGGGGTGCCTAGGCGGGCGGGAGCCAGGATGGCTGGTCACTTGGGCATACAGCCAAGAAGCAAAGCGACCACAGGTGAGGGGGCCCAAGGCACCTCTGCCGGCCCACCTCTCCTGGACAGGCTCTTCCCGGAGGCAGACGCCACCGGGGGTCTGTTCCAGCTGCCATACCCCCCCCTGCAGGGCAGGTCACAATTTGCACCCGACCTCCCTGCCATTTTCTTGGGTGATGTGCACGCCCAGTAAAAATTACAAAAACCACCCTGTGTGCTTACGGTGGAAGATGGTCAAGGGCAGGGATCGTTTCCCCATTTTGCAGGTGAGGGAAACAGGCCCAAGGAAGCAAAGCAACTTGCCCAAGCACCCCCCCCGCCCCCCCCCCCCCCCCACAGGCCGGAGATCCTGACCCCTGGCTGAGGGTATTTCCCACCAGTCTAAAACCCAGCTCGTGTCTGTGGCCGGTCTCAGGGTTCCCTGTCCCGGGCAGAGCTCAGGCTTGCACAGAACCTAGTTGCAGCCATGGTCCACCCCCCGCCCCATGCTCAGCCTCTATTTCTTCATCTATAGATAGGATGATAGCACTTGACCTTACCGAAGGGGGCTGCTGGGAACCTGAAAGAAACTGCAGGTGGAAAGAGACCCGTGAATGTCTGCAGGGTTCTGAAAGCAAAGATTTAAGGAACTATGTGTCCCAGGGTGTCCCAGGTGGAAACTGCTAGGTCCGGGGTGCCCACAGAAGAGACTAGAGCAGTCAAGCTGAGAGGCGGGCCCCCCTCCCCTCAGTGGCAAGGATCCTGGGCCGGCGGGGAGTATGTGGGGGGGGGGGGGCGGGTAGCCAGGGCCTCGGGAGCCCCAGGCAGTCAACGGTCCCTCTGCCGCTGGATCAAGACGAGAGGCCCATTTTCCAGCACGCCCAAGAAAAAATATACATAAAGGTTGATGTGCTTTCAAATGGGTTTTTGCTTTACTCTTCTCTTTTCTCCCTGTGAGTATTAACCTCGGGGACCCCGGGGACGGCTCGGCCTGCCGGAGCACCTGCTGGGGTCACGCGTAGTCATTAGCTTTGCGGTCAGTGCAGAATAAACCCCAATTCCCGGCGCCTGCGAGAGCGAGCGTCCGCTCCCGGGAAGCCCGCTGCCACCCGCCCGCCCGCCCGCCTCGCTCCTCCAAAGTCACACTTTTCTTGCCTGACTTGTTCCTCTGCTGCTATTCTATTCTATTCTACCTCCAGCTGTGGGGGCGTCGAAGAAAAAGATGAGATCAAGTTGAGGGGAAAAATTGTCTGATTTCTTGAGCCCTTTGTTTCCCAGGCCCCTGGCAAGTGGGGGGGGGGGGGGTGCAGGGGGGAGGCCGGCTCCTGGCTGGGGGGCTGGGAGGACCATGGGTCCGTGCCAGGCGGTGGCAAGGGCCGTAGCCCCCTAGTTCCGGAGAAGGGGTGCAGATCTCTGTGGGAGGTGGGTGCAGGGACTGGCAGGGCACAGCTTGGCTCTGGGCACCCCGGCCTCCAACCTCTTTCTGTCTTTTATCAGAACCAAGCGCCTCCAGGCCTCTACACAAAGACCCAGGACCCCACCAAAGCCCCCAACAGCCCTGACATCCTTGAGATCGAGTTCAAGAAAGGTAGGTGCCCGCCTGTTGGGACCCGAGGGGGTGAGCTCTTGGGGCCCTGGGGTCCTGGCTCCTTTCCCCTGTGCCCAGGCCTGGGCACGAGCCCTCTCCATCCCCCCTGTGTTCCCGGAAGCCAGAATTCAGGTTTGCCAACCCCCGCTTCCCCAGATGGCGTGGTCCACGGAAGCCCCCCAGGCTTCAGAGAAAAGCACCCTCAGTGGCCCATCACATGGGCTCACGGGCACCAGCTCTGACGTGACAGCATTCCAGTCCCCAGGCAGTCATTTGCCAGCTGCTTTGGGACTTGGGGCAGTCATTCAGCTATCCTCGGCCTCAGTGTCCCCTTCTGTAAACTGGTGATAAAAGCATCCGCCACTTGGCATTTTCATGGCATGGAATGAGGTCTGAAAGGGACGTGTCTGCTACAGGGTTCCGGCACCAAGGAGGTGCTCAGTAAATGGCGGGTCTTAGAGAGCCAGCCTCGGGGGGCCCCTCTGACCCCACAGCTAAAGCCTCAGCTAATCCTAGGCTCGATGCTGTCCACACCCCCTACCCCAGACTCAAAGCTGCCACCACTCTTGTTCGCTTTGGCCGTGGGTGGGTGTCCTGATCTCCCTAGCTTCACTGCTAGCAGCAAGACATGTTTGCTGGCCCGGCCTGAGTGCCCAGTCTCGAGCCTGGCACCAGGCACACCTCTTGCCATAGAGGACAGACGGGAAGGCAAGGTGAGCCTGGTAATGAGAAGGGCGGGACCAGGCTCAGAGTGAGGGCTCAGGGCACCCAAGGAGAGGACCTGCCCAGGCAGCTATAGAAATCGGGGAGGCTTCCTGGAGGTGGTGCTAGGCAGGAGCTAGAGGATCCAGCAAGGGGTGGGGGGGCATCCTGAGTCTGGACAAGGAGGCTGGACAGTCCATCCACAAGGCCACTCCCTGGGCTAGAACAGAGCGGAGGGAGAGGGACATGGTCCCTCCCAGGGCACCTCAGAGACCTAGGATGGGGAAGGGGAGGTGGGGGTTCAGATCTGTGCCTCACTCATGCTGGTGTGACCTTGACAGCCAACTTCACCCCTCTGGGCCTCGGGCTCACTTTCCTATAAAACAGGCCATGGAAATGATGCTCGTAGGTGCTGAGTATGGTGTGTGGAGCGAGACAGTGGGAAATAGAGGCTGTTAGTACGCGGATCATCCGCCTCTCCTGGCCTTTCCCAGGAACCTGGCCAAGCCAGCGGGCGTCTTCATTGCCCCCCCGCATCCATTCAAACGCTTGAATTTCATGCCACTTGGGAACCAAAGGGCCCATGGTCTGACGCCCCCGCAGGTAGCTGAAGCCCTAAGTGCCCACTCTGTCTGACCCAGGTCTGGTCCGCAGGCATGGGGCATCTCCGGGCACCATCTCGAAGAAGGTGGCAGGAGGGGACCCAGGCAACACCTCCGGCAGGTTCCGCCGGGGAGCCTGGGAGAGGGTGGGAGGCGGGCGGGCAGGCGGCAGCGGGGTCCCGGACACAAGGCTCTGGCAGCCTTTCTTCCAGAAATAGGGCAGCCCCAAGGGCTGAGCTGGAGAAGAAACGTGATCCATTTTAATGATTTAGGGAACCGTCTGGAAAAAAAAAAAAACACAACAAAAAAACAGACGGGAGGAGCCGTCCCCGACTACTCCCATTCACTCTCTAGTTAATTTATTTGAAGTTTTAATCTAATTATTAACTATTTTAAAGGCTAAGAGGCTTTCTCCGGCAGCAGCATCGACAATGTTAGCTCCTCTCTGGGGCAGGCCCCCATCCAAGGCCCCTGCGAAGGCCATAATAGGACCGGGAGGGAGAGAAAGGGAGAGGGGAGAGGCGGGCAGTGGCGAGAGGGGCTTAAGGTTCATTATTGGGCAGACTTACATTTAATAGCAATTTACAACCAAGTTATAAAACCCCTGGAAATGGGGGTGAAGAATGGCGAGGTGACAGCGCCTTGAGGGAAGCCCCTCCAAGCGGCGCCCGGCTAATAAAGACTGGAAAGCCGCTATAGAGGCTGATTGGCCCCCGGTCGCTGGCTACATGGTAATGAGCTGGGCAGATGGGTGGGGGATTATCCGCCAACTTTGAACAGCTTTTCTTTGTCACTGTTACAGCTCTCTTGTTAGCCCCCTGATACATTCATTGCTCATTTCACACCGCTCCAGAAAAGTGCCCCCTTGCTATTCAAAGTCAACCCTGAACCCACCCACTGCCCCCCTTGACTCGGCCCTGCCCTCCCCTCCCCGAGCAGCGGCCACCTCCCTCCTGCCCCCCTGCCACCCCAGCCCCGACTTCTCAGAATTCACGGACACCTCCCGACACCTCGCCTGCTGGAGCGGGCACCCCTTTACTCCGGCGATCGGGGTCCGGGGGGTCCACCTGACAGACGTGGCAGGGGGCTGTGAGTGTGTGTGTGTGTGTGTGTGTGTGTGTGTGCGTGCGCATGTGCGTGCACGAGCCCGAGCCCCTCCGCATCTCGGCCAGGCGGCCTGGGTAGCTGGTGGGACAGAAGGTGCCCGGGCGTAAGACAATGGTGGAGCGTGAAATTCAATTAGTTCAGGGCTGGTTCCAATTTCACAGCCCCTAAATGCAAAAGGGACAGAGAGAATGGGAAGGGTGGGGGGCGCGTTTTTATTGCATTTTCCCTTTCATTCTGGGGGGCGTTCTCGCCCCTTCTCTCCCTCCAGCAGGCCCCAACCTGCACAGGGCTTTTCAAGGAGTCATTTGGAGTCTATATCTGTCACATCCATTTAAGGCGTTGCGGGTGGAGGGAGAGGGCGGGGTGCCAGGCACAGGCTCCTCCAAGCTCCGGCCCCGCAGGCCCACCGCCCTCTCCTCCTGCCCTAGGGGTCCCCGTGAAGGTGACCAACGTCAAAGACGGCACCACCCACCGCACGTCCCTGGAGCTCTTCATGTACCTGAATGAAGTCGCGTGAGTGCCCGCAGCCTTTCCCGGCCTCCTGGGAGACCACCGTCTCGGGCAAGCCCTGGCACAGGCCATTGTGGCTGATGGTCACGGCCTGGGGCTTCGGGGCCAAGGGGGATGCGCCTGGGTCCTGCCGGCGGCCGTTGGCACAGCCCGTAGGCAGGGGTCTCCTGGTCTGAGCTTCTGAGCCCTCCGTCCGACCCGAGACCGGGACAGAAGGAAAGATGAGCAGGGGGAGGGCTGGTGCCAAGCAAGGCCTCAGGACGGAGGTAACAAGTGGCAAACTCAACTGCGTGACCCGGGCGATCCTTTCCACCCTCGGGGTCTCAGTTTCCCCACCTGTGCAATGGGCGGTTGAGGCAGGTGACTTGGCTCAGATGTTCCTTTGAGTCTTGGATCCTGCGATGGCGCTGGGCAGCCCCCATGTGGCTCTGTGGCTCTGGCGCCCCGCAGCTGAGAGCCCAGCCAGGAGGGCGGCCTCCGACTCGCATCCTCGCGGCGGCATCTGGTTTTCAAGAACCCGCTCTCCCCACAGGGGCAAGCACGGCGTGGGCCGCATCGACATCGTGGAGAACCGCTTCATCGGGATGAAGTCCCGAGGTGAGTCTGCTCTCCGCCCTCGGGGGCACGTCTCAGCTCCCAGAGACTCCAGAAGCCCCCCCCAAATCGCCATCCCATCGGGGCGTCGGGGCAGGTTCCTTCCCCCCGCCAGACTCCGTTTCTCCCCTGTGAAGCGGGGATAGCGGGCCGTGTGTCCCTGACTTCCAAGGGCATCATGAGAGGCACTGTCCCAAGAGTGAGGAGGAAGCTGGGGGTCCAGGAGGGGCTCAGAGGCGAGGGGAGGCCAGGGACGGGCCTGGAAGCCAGGCTCTCCTGTGCCCTGGGTGGGTCAGCCAGGTCTGGAGGCAGACCATGCAGGGCCGATTTCACAGTCATTAAGGCTTCTTTGAGGAGGCCGCCAGCCCAGCAGGGCAGGAATCTTGCCAGGGGTGGGCGCTATGGGCTGCACTGGTCATGCGAGGGGGGCCTGCGCCTGGGTTTGGGGCAGCTGACTCGTCGGCTAGGCGGCCCGTAGCTGCCTTTGGCTGGCCCAGGAGTGGAGAGAGGTTGGTCCCAACCAAGCGGGTGCCTGTATCTTCTCTTTAGTAAGCAGAGCCCTGTGATTTTCCGGCCATCTCTCACAGGGGCATCAGACCGATCAGTCCCCAGGCCACACCCTCCCCTCCGGGACTCAGTTTCCCCATACAAGGGGATCTCAAATCCCCGCAGGTCTGGGTCTGTCAGCATATGATATAAAGCAATGCTGCCTCCTTAGGGAACTTTAAGAGGGAGAGGGAAATCTTGCAGCAGTGAGAGCCCCCAAATCGAGCCCCTGATTTTTTAAATACTGGTGGTGAGCTTGGGGGGGGTCCCCCGTTTTGACAGATGTTCAGCTTGCTTTGCTTAGGTTTGATTTATTTTATGTTATTTTTTATTAAAAACAATTTTTTTAATCTTTATTTTTGAGAGACAGAGTGTGAGCAGGGGAGGGGCAGAGAGAGAGGGGGACACAGAATGTGAAGCAGGCTCCAGGCTCCGAGCTGTCAGCGCGACCCCGACGCAGGGCTCGAACTCACGAACTGTGAGATCATGCCCTGAGCCGAAGTCGGACGCTCAACCGACTGAGCCACGCAGGCGCCCCGTATTTTATGTTATTTTTAAAAGTTCATTTACTTATTTGGAGAGAGGGAGCACGAGCAAGAACACGCGTGCGAGATGGGAGGGGCAGACAGAGGGGGAGAGAGAGAAAATCCCAAGCAGGCCCCACACTGCTATCGCAGGGGGGGACGTGGGGCTCGAACCCACAAACCATGAGATCATGCATGCCCTGAGCAGAAACCAAGAGTCAGATGCTTAACCGACTGAGTCACCCAGGCGCCCCTTCTTCGGGCCAATTTAAAAAGATAACACAAGCCAAAGGCAGCCAGGCCAAGGGATAGTCACGGCGCTTTGTCCTTTAGGACATTTTTACTAAGATTCTCAGACGCAGAGAGCTGATGGCCAGATTTCAGCTGTCAGAACAGCGTGCTGGGCCGGGAGGCAGGGTGTGGGAGCTGTCACTCAGGCTCGCCCAGGCTTGCCCGGTGACCTCTGACTTGTCAGCTCGGGGCCCCGGTTGGCCCACGTGTGACGTGGTAGGTACGGGGGTGGAGGTCGGATCTTTTTGCCTATGACCTGTTTGGATGTGTCTCCAAAGGTGCGGGGAGGAGGGAGGCAAAGTGACTGCTTAGCCTCTTTCCCATGATTTTTTTTTTTCCCCCTCCTGGACACAGCTACTATCTTCCAGAAGCAACCTAATTGAAACTCTCAGGGAAGGCCTTGTCAGAACAATATTACTAATTAGCTGCTACCTTTTATCCTCACTTACCTTTGTCTCTTACCTGTATTAACGTCTAATTAAATGTCCCTTTGTCTCGGTCTGCCCTTGGGAGACAGCACAATGTAAAATCGTGCGAGGCAGATCTAGGCGGACCTTGGGGAGCCACAGATCCGCAACCTTCATTTGACAGAAGGGGAAACCAAGGCCAGGACGGATGCCCAGACCCAGAGAGGCGTGGGGCTGAGGCCAAGAGCTGAAACTCGCGGGTGGGGCACACCCAGGTTCCGGCCGTGTTGCATAGTGGGATCAGGTGCCCCACAAATGACAGCAGCCACAGAGGCATGCTGGAAGGTCAAAGGTGACCTGTGCCCTCGGGGAGCTCCGTGTGGCTCAGAGGCATCCTCTATGGCACCTGCCGTCATGACCTTCCCGAGCCATCGTTCGTGGATTGTGGACGTGTCTCGGTGCTTTGGAGAGTGACACCAACCGACCAGGACTGGCACTTGTGGTGAAAACGAATCACCGGGTAGGGACTGGCCTGAGGTCACTCTGTGAAATGGCATCCCGCAAAGTAGGGACAGTCGAGTAAACTTGAAGGGGGTAGTAATGAAGACCCGGGCGGGGCTATGCTGAAATGACACCCTGGAGACGGTGGCAGGAGAATGGGCTTCAGCGGGTAGGTGTGGAAGAGAGAGGGTGGAGTGGAACATTCTGGGGGGATTAGTGAAGAAGTTAGGGGGCACCCCAGGTGGCCTGTTAGGTCTGAGGGGGAGCTGAGCGCCTGGAACCTGACGGAGGCACATTGGAGGGCTGGGCTTCGATAGAAGACGTGAGTCCCTGTCTCAGGTCCATCACCACTGGGAAAGCGACTTAGCCTCTCCGGGTACTCTGCGTGTACCTGTGGGAAGCCGTCCCTAAAGGCACAGAATTGAGCCCGAGAGCTGTAGAGCCTTTGGAGCAGACAGTCGACATTCGGCTCCCAAGAACTTGCTGTGTGACCTTAGCAAGTGGCTTTCCCTCTCTGTGGCCCCAGCTGTCGAAGGTGGGGCCGGCCTGGGTGATCTTACCCCCTGGAAGTTGTAATTTGCCTGTTTTCTTACTTGGATCAGAGGGGGTGAGAGAAGACAGCTGCTTCGCGATTTCTCGGGCGGTGTCCTGTTTGTACGTCTCCACTCTGAGTAATTCGTCGGGAGGATGAACGAGCAGGGGGGGAGTACGTGAGGGTGCTGGGGATGTCCACACGACAAGGTCTTTATTAAGTCTACCGTAATGGGAGAAGCTGTTAATTGTCAACGATATTGAGGGCAGAACAGGAAGACGCTATTGTCCGTCGCTCCGTGTACAAGGGGAAAATGTCGTTTGTATTGATTTTACAAAGCTCATAATTGAAATTCGTTAAAGGGCTTGGTTTCTTTTTGGGGGGGTGGGGGGGTGGGAGTTGGGTAGGGAGCTGGGCAGTGCCACTGCCCTGAGCCTGGGGTGGTCATGGGGTCAGAGGGGCAGGGGACTGGGGAGGCTGCAGACGGAAGTGCTTTTGCTGTATTGTGGCTGTTCACGTTGTCATTATCACATTATCTTTTTAACTCTGGAGGGGGGCTAATTAAGTGAAGTAAATGAAATCAGTGGGGAGGAGGAGGGGGGCAGGGCAGGCAGGAGGGGAGCGGGGAAGGCGCCAGCTCCTGCTCTTCTCCTTCTCCAGCCACCTCGGCTCCCTTCTTCGCTCCCAGCCCTGTCCCTCCCCGGCTCACTTCTGCCTGCTGCTGCCTCTTCCCCCTGCCGACTCCCTCCCTCTCCTCCTCATTGCCTGCTTCTCCTCTTCCCTCCCCTGTCCCTCTCTCCTCCACCCTTTCCATCTCTCTCCCACTCTCCCCTCCTGTCTCACTTCCTCCCGATTCCTCCACTTTCTGGCTAAGAAAAACCAAGGGCTGCCCGCCCACTTACCCACCTGCCTGCCCACCTGTCCAGGCCTCCCAGAGGCTCCGCTCAGATGGAATGTTCCAGATGGAGAGGAGAGAGAGAGAGAGAGAGAGAGTTATGCAACAAAGATGTCTGTACCCTCAGAGGCCCACACTGCTCACCAGGCTGGGGTTCGCAGGGCACCAGGGCACAGAGGACGGCTGGAGACCCACCATGATTTGCCTCCCCGTTACCATGGCAACCCTCTCCATCCTTGGCCCTGGTACCTAAGAGGGGAGCCCTTGGGCTCCAGCCAGCCTCCCTTCCCCGGGTCTTTGCAAATCTCTCCCTCTGGATCCTGCTTTCCCAAAGCAGACCACCTCTGGTCCAGGCGCCCTCACCCCTATCCCCACCCGCTGCCCCGGACCCCAGCTCACTGGTGGATCTCAGTCAGTTCTGCCAAGCTGTGCGGGTCCGGTTAACCTGGCAGCCTCGGGAACAGAGAAGCAGCGGCAGAAGTGTTTTGGTCCCCACCACTTCCTCCTCGGTCCACTCTCGCTCCCACCCCACCCCCACCCCTGCCAACCTCCCCTAGATCCCTGCCCTTTTCCCCATCCCCGCCCCCCCCGCCCCAGCAGTAATTACGGTGTGATTGAGGCTGCTCCGCAGAGAGCCGTTGACACCCCTGTCTTTTTCCTGTAAACACGGGGAGATGAAAATAGACACTTGGAGCCGCTGTGCATGTCACTGCGAAGATGTCTGTTGTCTCTTCCACCGCGACAGCGACTCACCTGTCATTTCCTCCTTCTTTTTGTGCAGTGGTTTGTATGCCGACTGTCAAAAGCCCCAAATCCATAGTCTTTTAGCATCAGGTTTCTGTCACTGTTTTTTTTTTTTTTTTGAAGTCATTTTTTTTTTTCCAGAAGGAATACACAGAAATCATCTGTACCCCCTACCCCTGTGGAGAGGAGAGGGGAGATCTTTCAAACGCCCTCTCTCTCCCTATCACACACACACACACACACACACACACACACGCACGCACACACACACGCACACACGACAGCAGCGACCTGAAAACAGCTTTTTGATCAGTCACGATTAACTTTAACACCTAAGAAAGGGAGCAGGAATATTAACTGTGCTGCTGTGTGTCAGGGGCTATGGCTTTTCTTCTTGCCCGGATGCTTCCCGCAGCCGTCGGGCACGTTCTCTGCTCCTTTCCTGGGAAACAGCTATCCTGGGCCAGCAGCAGGTGGCCCTGGGGCAGGTCACGGGTCTTCCTGGCTGGACAGTCTAGGTGTCCTCCTAGCATCGCACGTGACTGCTGTTCAGGTGATACTGTGGGGTCAGCCCACCCCCCCCCCCCCGTGTTCTAGAGACAAAGCCAGCAGGGTGCGCACCTGCGATGTGGGTGTGCCTGGGCACTCACCTTCCAGGCAGGCCTCCCGTGAAAGTTGGAAGGAGGAGCAGTTTGCTTGGGGCTCAGAGAGGCAACTGACGTGGGCCAAGGTCACATGGCAAAGCTGAGCTGGGAGCTCTCCGAAGATATCCTGTCCGTGGGACTTCTGGTCCCCAGCCTCAGCCCTTTGCAAATACGGCTTGGACTGCACCCCATGCCTGGCCCAGCCAGACAGAAAAGCAAGGAGGAGTCAGGTTCCCCGGGAGCCGGAAAGGAAGAGGGCTCCAGGGCTCTAGCTATTGGCCCGCCCCGGCTGGCACTATGGAGACTGACCGTGCCAATATACGGATAGGCTTTGAAAGTATCTGGGTTTTTCCAAGACGTGCCAAAACTAATCATTAGAAGGCCTGTTTGCAATTCAGTAAATACCGAGTTCTTAGCTTGTGCCTGAGACGGACGAAAGGCCAGTAAAAGCCTCTGTCGGTATCTTGCTTTAGGTGGCTCTTGGAAAATTACTATGTTCCCGATGCTAAAGTTTCTAGGATAGTTGAAAACCTGCCACTTGAATATTGTGCTCATCTCTGCCATTCCGGAGGCCGACTTTGTTGTTGTGGGTGTTGATTTATTTATTTTGAGAGGGGGGAGGGGCAGAGAGAGAGTCCCAGGCAGGCTCCACGCTCATCGAGGAGCCCGATGTGGGATGGGACTTGATTCCATGACCATGAGATCACGACCTGAGCCGAAATTAAGAGCTGGGACCCTTAGCCGACTGAGCCACACGGGTGCCCCTGGAGGCAGGCATTTCTCAGTGTTCCCAACATGTCTGTCTTCGTAAACAGACGGCCGGACCTGTCGGGTCTTTCTCCGTGGCCCCGGGGGCCACTGGGAGCCACGCGTGTGTGGTACCTTACTGCCCCAACTTCTGTGCTAAGCTCTCGTAGGTTTTCTGTGGCTCCCCGTTCTCATGCTCTTGGCTTTTCTCAGCCATCCATCCGCCACCAGCCTTTCTGCCCTTTCTGGCTGGTGGCTGGGGGCCGCTCCGAGCCCATTTGAACCGCGTTTGCCAAAAGCTGAGTGAGGGTCTGAACAACTCCCCAGGACTCCAGGGCTTGGGGCCGGTGCGTGAACTTGGGATGGTGGGGTCTTCCTGCTGGGGAGGCCGTTTTCCCTGCCCCCCTGAAAGGTCACAGTTGGAGCAGGACAGTAGACCTTGCCCTGAGGGTCACACAAGTGGAATGGGACAGGCTCCTTCGTGGCACACTGTGATCATATCAGCACCTGGCCTCTAGGTGGGGCTTTGACATGGATGTGCCCACCCCCCAAGACCAGGATATCAGAGGTTTGCAGATAAGAGACTCACCACCCGCCCCACACACACCCCAGAGAGGCTCTTTTTTTCTACTGGGGAACACCTCGGAGCCAGGGTGAGAGCCCAGTCTTTTCCTCCTAAGCCACTCCTCGGATTTGTTCCCTTTCACGCCCTGGTAAGCACGGGATTGCTTTGCCAGAGGCCCTGAGAAGCAGCCTGGGGCAGAGAAGGGAGGTCCAGTGCCGGTCCCACTCGCCTTGGGCAGGTCCCCTCCCTCCCCGGCTTCAGCCTGCCCCTCTGTAAAAGCGGTGTTGGACCCGGTTGGCATTTAAAGGACTTCTTGGTGGAGCCCAGCGTTTTCAGAGGGGCCTCCGCTCCCCGCAGCGGGGCCTGGGCCGCGTGCTCTAAAGGCCGGGCTTCTGCCAAAGCCTATCTGAATAATAGGTTTGCAGCTCAAAGTTGGGACAACAGGGCACCGGCGATCCGAAAGGGCCTGTCCTCGCCCCGGCATTTCTGCGACTCCCAGACGGAAAGATCCAAGGCGGGCAGGTTCCCGGAGGAGGGCATTTCTGGCCAGGGACAGCGCACTCAGCCGTGTCCTCGGCCCCTTGGGCTCCAGGGTTGAAAACAACCTCCTTTCTGATTTGGGCTCGGGGCAGGGGAGGCTTTTTGAAACCTTTTATTGGAAACCGTGGTACAATACACTTAACAGGTGTATTTGAACCATTTTCAAGCCTACAGTCCAGTCCAAATACGTTCACGCTGCTGTGCAGCCGGCCCACCGGCTACCTCTAGCCTCGTTTTCGCCTTCCCGAACCGGAGAGTCCTCACCCTCACCCTGTAAACCAGCGCCTCCCCCCCCCCCAGCCCCTCCTCCTTCCCAGCCCCTGGCGCCCACCCTTCTGCGTTCTGTGCCTATGAACTCGACGACTCTGGGGGGCCTCACGTAAAGTGGAACCGTGCAGGATCTGTCTTCCCGCGACCGGCTGGCGCTCCTCGTGCCCTGTTCCCCGGGCGCATCCCCGCCGGATCCCGCGTCAGAACCCCCTCCCTCTTTCAGGCCGGATAATAATTCTGCTGAGTGTGTTTGCCACATTTTGCTGAGCCGTTCGGCCGGCGGTGGGCATCCGCGCTGCTTCTGCCCTCTGGCCGTGGTGAACACGGCCGTGCAGGTCCTTTCTGGTTTTTAGAGCAGCCAGTGTGGCGAGACCGCGGTACGTTTTCAGGATAACCAAAACTACCAGGGAAGCGGCACACATAACCGGAACGCTATACGGTGGGAGGAGGGGAACCTTTTGGAGAGCCATCTGCGGAAGGGGGACAGATTACGGCCCCGCCATCGGGACAGCAGACTCTGTGGTCAGCTCAAGGCGCTGCCCTGAACTTCACCCGAGAGGCCGTACTGCTCGCCACAAGAGGGGGTCTGACCGTGCGTGCGCGCGCGCGCGCGGGCGGTCCTGCCTCTGGGCACCGCGGTGTCCTCCCCTCTAGGGAGGAATCTGTGAATCACACCTTCCTCCCGGGACCGCGCTCAGCTCGGGGCCAGGTGCCTCAGTGTCACTTCGGAGACCGTCTGGTCCAAGCAGGCTGTTTAAGAAACGGAGGGGCTGGGCCTGACGTAATAGGGACGGAGGGGGGGCCCCTGAGCAAGACCAGCCTCCCCACGACCTTCTGGGTTTGGGCCCCCACCGCCAGCTGAGCCACAGGGCAGCCGACAGCACTGGTCAGGGACGTGGCCCCACGTTGGGCACGTCCTTTCTCCTCCCAGGCTCAGTTTCCCCATCTGTGCATGGGGCCAGCACGGGATACCGCCGAGCCCTCTGCGGCTACCCCAGAGGTGAGGGCTTCTCTGCAGAGACGTGACTCATAAGGGAGCCTCTGGCTGAAGGTGGCATGTGTGCGCACAGCTGTCCCCTCCCCTGGCTCCCCCAGTGGAAGGGAGGAAGGGATATTTGGGGCCCTGGGCTCCACTGTGGTTGGTTTAATTATAGGTTTTCAGCCGCGGGCCGGTGGGCACGCGTTGGGAGGGAGGGGGGAACAGCTCCGAAACCCTGTCATTTTCCAACGTCTGAGGGCCTCTTCAAAGGGGGGATCCAGACATTTTCTCCGCAAGCCGCAGAGTGGACTGTCGTGGCCCCAGCATGAGCATAATGACAGGAGCGTTTTGCGGCAAGCTGGGAGTGAATGGGTCCGACCGGCTTGTCTCCTGTCAGACGAGTCATTATTTTTTTTTTTTCCATTTTTTTGTCATTTGCTGACAGTTTGGGTTTCATGCGTTTCTCTCTTTTTTTCTCCTTTTCCCCCTGCCTGGAAAAATGGCTAGGTATCTACGAGACCCCAGCAGGGACGGTCCTTTACCACGCTCATTTAGACATCGAGGCCTTCACCATGGATCGGGAAGTGCGCAAAATCAAACAGGGCCTGGGCCTGAAATTCGCCGAGCTGGTATATACGGGTGCGTAGACCCCGCTGCCCTCCCCTCCCTAAGCAAACAGCACCCTCCTCCGGTCCCGCTCCACCCACCGCCATCCTCGCGAGAGCCCGAAGGATGCAGGCCGAAGGGGGTCAGGCGAGGCCAGGGGACAAGGAGCGAGGGGGGCGGGGGCGCCAGAACCTGCCTTCCTCGCAGGGTGTTGAGGGGAATGTGTCAGTCCCCCCAGGATGTCCAGCCGCTCCGCCACCTGCGATTCGCGTGACGTCAGCGGGGGCCAGGGAAGCGTCACACATCATCCCTGGGGTGGCCGACTTTTACGCGGCACGCGTGCCAGGCACTGTGTAGGGACACCAGCCATCCCCGGGAGTCCCTCCCCATGTTCCTAGGAGGAGGGCTCCGGCCAGCTCTTGTCAGAGGCGAGGAAACTGAGGCTCAGAGGAAAAGGACCTTGTACAAAATGACACAACCGGAGGTGGCCTAGTTGGGTCTGGCCCCAGGTCAGGCTGTCTCCAGGCAGAACCTGGAACCACCTCAAGCGAGGGAAAGGCTGCCTTGACCAAGAACTCGGCCCCAGGTCCAGGCATCGCACGAGCCAGATGTCCCCAACCCACGCTCGGAATGACATTAGCACGCGGTATGCGTGGGCCCCGATTTACAGTTGAGACTCGGGTTTCCGTGCCTTATCTGTCGTCCCAGAGTTGGAATCCACATTGTAAAACACTGGTCCCCAGGTCCGGCCCATCTTCCATACCTGTTCAGCCCCTGAGAGGAACCTAGTTTTTGGTGTTGTTTTTTTTTATACTTCTTAAATAGTTGGGGAAAAGTTAATGACACTCTTTCACGTCACAGGAAAATGACAGATAATTCGGATTTCAGTGCCCATAAATAGGTTTGGGGGCACGGCCGCGCTCATTGGCTCCCATGTTGTCTCTGGCCGCCTCTGAGAGATAATGGGAGCACTGAGTAGTTGTGAGAGAGACCGCACGACCCGCAGAGACAGGAATAGTTACTGCCTTCAGGGCCCTTTCCGGAAGATGTTCGCCGACCCCGCTCTGTGACATTCACCGGCTCCTTAACGTGAGAAACCACATCACATCAAACAGCCCCTCTGAGCTGTGGCAGGGGACCTGCTGCTGCTGACACCTATGGGGTCCTGGACATCAGGGGGACCCTGGAGAGTGAACATTAATAATCCCTACCTGGGATAAGACTCCGCGGCGCCTACTCACCCCCTCCTCCTCCACCCGGAGCTTTTATTTCCTTTGAAAGCTCCTAACCACTGTAACTCATCTTGGGGCTTCAAGGGGACTCGGTGGTTATTGGCTGGGTGATCTCTCCCTCCCATTGTATCCGGCAGCTTTGAAGCCGGGTCCCCCTCCTTCCCAGGTAGAGACAGGTGTTTAAATACCATTGTCTCCTGCAGGCTCTCTTGCTCAGCAGGGTTTCAGCTGGAAGGTGGATTCTGGTTACAAAGGAGGAGAGTCGTGAAGCATGGCAGGCCAGTGGGGGAGAGCACCTGGCCTGGGCGGCGGGCTGCTAGCTCCGAGGCCCCGGCTGCCGCGGGGAGGCCGAGCGGGGGCAAGCCACCAGTCGCCAGCCACCTCCCTTCTCATCCCAGAAGGGCTGCTACCTCTTGCCGAGGGGCCCCGAGCTGGGCCCTCACGGGTATCACCTCATCTTGGCTGCACAGAGGTGAAGACACTTGAACGGTCTCACGGCCGACGAGTGGTGGCTTTGAGCCCGGGACAGGCCAGCTTCGGAGGGCAAGTGTTCAGCCGCTCCAGTAGATCCCAGGAGGCAGGAGGGGCGTGGGGGGCAGGGAAAGTGGGCTGGGGCCCTTAGGAAAGGGAGATCAAGGGTGGGGTGGACGGAGCATGCACGGGGGGAGGGGGGAAGCGGGAGAGGGGCAGAGAGAGACGGAGACACAGAATCCAAAGCAGGCTCCAGGCTCTGAGCTGTCAGCACAGAGCTGGAGGCGGGGCTCGAACTCACAGACCGCGAGATCATGACCCGAGCGAAGTCGTAGGCTTGACCGACTGGGCCACCCGGGTGCCCCAGGTGCCCCGGGTTTAAGCAAGTTACCGAACCTCCCCGTGCCTCAGTCTCCTCATCTGAAGAGTGGGGATAATACATAAATAGTGAGGACTAAATGCATGCACATTTGTAAAGCATCTAGAACAGGGCCTGGCATGGCGGGGGGGGGGGGGGGGGGGTTGCTACTGCAAAGTGTATTGAAAACTACAAATGCCTGGCATGTTTCCCAGGATAGAGGCAGGGACCAGGGCCATGCCTCTGGCTGGTTTGATGACCTTGAGTAGGTCTGTCTACCCCAAGCCTCAATTTCCCCTCCTGTAAAACACAGGGCACCAGGCCAGGACTCTTCACAGTTCCTAATTCTAACAGCTCAGTCATATAGCCACTCTGCTGTGACATTCGGCTTCCCCGGAGCACAGACAGGGAGACTGAGGCACGAGGGAGCCCTTCTGCCTCAGCCCCACTCCTAGATGCCCTGGTGACTGACCACTGTTCATTTCCGTCTCCTCACCCCACCCCCAAATCTCCCTATGGGCTTGTACAGATCCCCTCCCTCCAGGCGCAGACCCTGGTCCCGACCCACAGGGTCATCCTGGCAGGATCCCGGCTTCAGGACCCATCTCCTTTAGGGCACATAAGCTCACCTCCTCTCCCCTCGCCTCAGTTACTTCAGCAGAAGAATGGGTATAACGCACCCTCGTACAGAGGGCCGTTATCCCGATTGGCACAGTGCCTGGCCCAGCCCAGAGCTGAGATGCCCATTGCAACGCACCAAGTTCACTGCCCCTCTCCCCAGGCTGGGTCCGCTGGGAAAAGAAATCTGAGTGCAAGACCGCCACGTAGTTGAGGTGGGGAGGTCCCGAGATAAAGCCCAGGCTGGGTCTTCTTCCCGCATGGGTTTCAGCCCCCTATCTCTGGCTCTGTCTTCCAGCCTGAGAGCGTAAAGGTCTAATCATCCTGACTTAGAAAGATGGCCAAGCCCCCGGGGCATGGCAGGGAAGGGGCGCGGGGGGCATCAGCGTCCCCTCCCACGGGGGTCTGGGCCAGAGTCGGGAGCACTCTTCAGGATCTGACTGTGGCTTGGGACAGCCTCTTCCTCTCCGGGTTTCTGTCTCCCTGTCTGCAGTGAGGGCTGGCGGAGGCCGAGTTCAAATCTGGGATTTAAAATGCTTAGTGTTCGGTCCACATCCTGTCATTGAAACCACACAACTCCCCCGGAGAATGGTTAGTACTCTCTCACCGTACAAACGAGGAAACCGAGGGACAGAGAAGTTGCATTGCTTGTCAGCGTGTCAGCGTGGAGGTGAACCCAAGTGACAGGTGGCTGGAGAGCGAGGACCCAGTCTCTTCTCTCCCTGCCTGGCCCCTCCCCCACTTCTGCAAGCCACCGGACCCCATCCTGGAGAAGGCCTGCTCCGCTTTCCCATGGAGAGCCTCAGCAGGTGCCCCCCGCCCCCCGCCCCTACCCGGAGGCCCAGCCTCCAACAATAGCTGCAGACCCGGGGCTGACCTGGCCCTTTATCAGGGCAGGAGATCGGGCACCATCTGGCCCCACAGCTGCCCAGGTGGGGTCACCTTCCCGGCTCCGTTTCAAAGAAACCCTACCGCCTGAGCTGTCCCTCCCCCAATCCTGCCCGTGCGGCCACCCGCCCTCCACAGGGACCAGAGAGGAGATAGCTGTCTGCAGGTCTGAGCCTGTTGGGGTTGAGATACAGGCCCTGGGGCAGCCTGGGGACTGAGCACATGGCCTTCGCTGGCCTTAGGGCTCCGGGGGTCAGAGCTTGGGGGCGGGGGAGGCGGCACATTTCTCAGGCACCTTGTGCGCTGATGGATGTTCCATCCCGGGACAGGAAAATTCCAAGATTATCATGAACTTGGGAACTAAGGGCAGACCCAGGCCCCTCAGGGTCTGCTTGGGTGTGACCTTGGAGAAACCTCAACTTCCCTGAGCCTTACTTGCTCACCCAGAGAAGAGAGAGGCTAAGAGAGTTTTTCTCGTAGGGCTGTTTATGCCCATTCGAAGAGCCAGTCCAGGACACCTGTGCTTCATTCATAAAAATATTTGCATATGCAAATATTAGCAGTATGTTGACAGGTTACTGACATCCAGGGAGTGGGGGGGGGGGGGCGGGGGATGCGTACTGGCTCTTGGCCAGGACGCCAGTGTGTGGATGCCCAGGACTTCCACACCCAAGAAGCCCACTAGTCCTGGGAGGGTGATCTTGTATCACCCCAACTCCAGACATGGGGAAACAGAGGCAGAGAGGTGAAGGCCACGCACATGTGGCCTTTCTGCACCCGAGCCACCATCCAGCTGCCCGTGCTGGGTGCTTCCATTGCTCAGGCTGGGGTCACACACATGCCTGAGTCTCAGGAGGCCTCCTGCCCCACCGCTGTCCCCTGTCCTCATGAGACTGAGCTCCCAGCGGGCAAGCGCTGTGACCTTCACCGCCGTGTCCCCAGTGCCTGGCCCGTCGTGCTCCCTGAATGTCTGGCATGAGGCAGAGGGTTATAGCTCCCCTCCTCCTGATCGTGGCAAGGGTACCTCCTCACCCACAAGAGACCTGCAGGGCCACAGGCCCGGCCTGCGGGCTTACGCACAAGTGTGCGTCATGCCGAGACTCGGCAGTGAACAGGGCCGACCCACCCCCGAGGTCCACCATGTTGGGCTGAGGTGTGCGGTACCCCAGCGCCGTGGGCCACCCTAGCACCCTCACTTTGTCCCCGCTGCAGGTTTCTGGCACAGCCCTGAGTGTGAATTCGTCCGCCACTGCATCGCCAAGTCCCAGGAGCGCGTGGAAGGGAGAGTTCAGGTGTCTGTCTTCAAGGGCCAAGTGTACATCCTCAGCCGGGAGTCCCCACTGTCCCTCTACAACGAGGAGCTGGTGAGGTAGGTGGCCTACACTTGCCCCAGCTGGGGAACAGACCCCCACAGCCAGTGTCTCTTCTGACGGGCTTTCTCCACAAAGATGAGCACGAGCAGGGCACGGAGGAGACGGTCACGAAGAGAACAGACATGCTGCCTCTGCCCTCGGGGCCCTTACAGGCTAGATGGGGAGAAAGGCACCAATCCAATGACCGATTGAATGAGGAAAGGGGGTGTTAGGCCGTGGCGAGGTGCAGGGTACTCTGGGTAGAGTGTGGAGAAGCTTCCCTGAGGAAGTCACCTTGGAGCTGGCCTCCAAAAGACAGGAGCTAACCAGCGTGGAAGAAGATGAGGAGGAGGTATGAATCACCCAGCACGAACAGCTGGGCGCGCTTCGGTGGCAAGTCCTGGGTTTGAGGGAATTCTTGAGGAAAGAGCGTGCATTTGGATTCAGACACCCTGAGGGTGAGTCATCCTCGAGACTGACCAGGAGAGTACCTGGTCAACCCTTGGACACACAGGTCTAGAGGGGAGGAGAAATTGGGTTGAAGACAGTGGAGAATGGTGGACAGCTGGATGTTTTCCGAAGCCAGGAGGAAACTGGCTGGGGGCTAGGATCAGACTGAGAGGGCAAGGGAGCCAAGGAGGGATCTTGAGGCCAAGCCGAGGGTGCTGACAAGGCCCCGGGGGACAGGCTGCGGAGCCCAGCCCAGGTGGGCCGGGTCAAAGGCAGCCTTTGCCTTTGAGCTGCACCTCCACTTGTCTAGGAGAGCATGGCCTTCGCTGATGATCAAGGCATCCCTTTTGGAGGTCATCTGGCCAAACCAGAGGTGGGGACAGACAGCTCCCCCACTCCCCCGACTCAAGTCCCAGGCCTAGGTCAGCCCCCGGCGGGGGAGGGGGGGGGAGGCCCGTTGGGAATTAGTGTGTGAGTTTTGTTTGGCAGCCAATATTATTTTTCTCTTTCCCTTCTCCTAGCCGTGTTGAGCGTCTCCCCCCTTCCATTTTTCTAAACACTCTATAAGCCATAAATATAACCGAATCAGTTTAGATCAGTCGGGGTAAATGTCAAATTATCTTCTCTCTTTCTCTCTCTGGCTCTTTCTTCCCTCCCCCTCCGAATCAACAGCCTCTAATAATCTGCCCAACCCTTCATTAAGCCTTACAGCCTCACTCAGGGAGATTAAATGAAGAAAGTAAAAAGGGGAAGGGAAAAAAAGAGAGAAAAGCAGGCGCATTTATTCTCACTGTGTCTCCGACCATTTCCCCTTTCTTTTTGATTTCTACATCGCTGACTTGAAAGCCCTTGAATGACAGCGTCACAGGGACCAGCGAGGAAGCCGTGAGAGGTAGCAGGGCTGGAAATGCCGAGGCACAGTAGGTAGAAAGTAACGTAATTATAGAGCAGGTCAGAGCCACTCGAATGAACAAAAATAAAAGCACAGAGGTTTTCTGTAGACCGTCAGGGGAGGTAAAAAAAAAAAAAAAAAAAAAATCATTGTAAACTCTTTTTCCACCACCCCCCCTCCCCACCCACCCCAAACCACGATTTTAAAAAGAGGTTTTTCAGCTCCTGAGAAACACCTCTCGGAAACTCTTCGGCAGCCTTGCGGGACAAGTTGGTCCCTGGACGTGGGCCTCCCTTTGCGGGGGCTGCTGGGGCCGGTGGACGGGCCGACGGGAAGAGGGGAGTGGGAAAGTTTGTTTTGACACGTGCAACGAGATGGTGTCGCAAAGGCAGGTGTGCATGGAAGGGAGCTGGAAGCTCGGAGCCCTGGCTTCTCCCTGGGCCGAGCACAGGGGTCCTTCTGAAGGGGATCGGTGGCAGCGTGTTCCACAATTTGTGGGGGGAGGGTGGGGGGAGGGGTAAGCTTCATTTATCATCCAGGGCAAAGTCCGTAAAAGGGATCCGTGGAGGCTGATGCTTTAGTTCGGTCCGGCTTTTTCTCCGCCCAGTCAGGGGCGGGGGGCAAGAGGCAGCCCCCCGAAGTCTGTCATCTTCCCCCTTACAGGGGAACTTGCTGGTCGGCTCCTGGTGGCTTCAGCCACCTGAGACCTGGAGGGGCCAGCGGAGGTGAGGAGGAAGGGAGGGGTGGGAGTTCGTGGGCAGCTTCACAGCCCCATGAAGGTCAGGGCAAGGGCATGGTGTGGGTCGGGCAACAGAGCCCACGTCCTGAACAAGTTTCAGGACAGCGGAGCCCAGAGACCCCATTGGTCCTTGGAAAAAGCCCACATCCACAAAGAGCCAGCCAGAGGCACAGCCTTAGGGCAAAAACACCCGCAGATTCTCCTCTGCCCTCCTCCTCCCCGATCTCACCCCTGGGGAGAAGGGCTCCTGAGGGGACAGGCCGCCCCCCTTGTCATTGAGAACCTCGAGACTGCTTTGTCCCGAGGCTGGAGTTCTGGAGACGTGAAGACAAGGGGCTGATTCAGAGCAGGATGCGTGAGAAACAGAGGAGGGTCCTCTGCCCACGGGGGGGCCTTGGAGGGTGGCCGTGTGGAGACAGATCTGAGACCGCAGTGCCCCTGAACTTGTCCTCAAAGAGCTTATCACAGTCACAGTTAAGGAAGGCAGGTGGGTGCTTGATTGCTCCCGCCTCTGCGCCACCCACACCCCGCGGGCCCTGTTCTCGTCTCCCTCTCGGTTTCATTTCCTCGGCACCTGCGGGTCCTGGGTGCCTAGAAGATCCCCAAATAAATGAATGAGTGAATGAATGACACAAGTAGCAGTGAATGCTTGCCATGAGGTGCAGTGACACCATTTCGGGCGGAGCCAAGTAATGACATTGAGAGCCCCCGTTTGGCAAGTAAAAGCCTGAAGTTCAAAGAACAGGAATATTTGCCCTAAGCTCCGTGGTGGGGGGGGGGGGGGCGGCAGAGCTGAGAGACAGGCCCCTCCCCACCCCACCCCCACCCCGCCCTGAAGGACTGTGGTTGGGAGGGGCTTTGGAAGCTAGGGAAGTGAAAACAGCCCCAGAGAGGTCGAATCTGGAAGATGAAGGTTGTAGATGGGGGGGGGCGGGGGGAGGGAGGGAGACACTGGTAACAGCAGTGGTTAACCAGGCGCTTCTGGTGGCCAGCTGGCGTGGGGCGGGCACCAGGTTCGTGGATGGGTTAGGCAGGGTCTTGCCGGGACCCTACCTGCCCCTTCGTGTAGCAGGGATGAGGCTCCCCGCTCTCCAGCCCCGGACACGGTGCCTGGCCCGTAGTAGGGCTCCTGAATTGGGACGGAAATGCAACGAGAAGCCGAAGTTTGGGCCAGCAGGGCAGAAATACCCCGGGGTATCTGGGAGCCTGAGCTGTGCCCAGCCCCAGAGATCCTCTGACATCGCAAAGCAAGGCCCGGGGGCTGTGCTGACAGGCTTCGACTGTCTCCTTGCAGCATGAACGTGCAGGGCGATTATGAGCCCATCGATGCCACCGGCTTCATCAATATCAACTCCCTCAGGTGAGCGGCTCTGGGCCCTGATGGGTCCTCAACACCGCCCCCCCCCCCCCCCCCCCGGTGTGGGCAGCAGGCAGTGACGGGACCTCAGCTGCCCTTTCCTAGACAAGCCCCACCTTTCTGTCCCCCTGCCCATGGCGTCTGCAGTGCCTGCTTTGGACCCAGCCTGTTCCTATTCTCAAAGAGGCAGAAGGCACAGCCAAGAGCCACAGAGGGTCCTGGATACTTAGGTTCCATGTTTCCGGGTCCTGCCCTTTGCCTCTGACACTTCCTCCCACCCTCTCCAGCTGCAAGAAGGACTCGGCTAGGAGCCCCTTGCCTGGGTGGGTTAGAAAGGGAAATGGCCAAGAGGTAGAAAGGAGCCTCAGAGAGTAGCCGGGCCAGAAGGCACCCGTCGCCACAGCCGAGCTGCGGGTCTAACTGGAAACCACCCTAGCCACGTGGATCCCCATGGCCTAGCGGGGTAGCGAGTACCATCTGAAGCCACTCAGACCTGGGTTCAAATCCGAGCTCTGCAGTACGGTCTCAGAGCCCTTGCGAACCACCGGGAACCATGTGGGGTCATTGACCATAGCCACCTCACCGGGGTGGCAGCCCAGACCCTGGCCTACAGGAATGGCCCAGAAACTGGTACCATGTGCTCAGCCCAGGGGGGGCGGGCTGTACAAGGGCAAACAGGGTCATTTATTCCCAACCGTCACCATACACTAAGCCACTCCCAAGGCACTCTCCTAACTTGTCTCCTTTAATTCTTACACAAAGCTGCGACTCCAGAAAGAGGCCCAGAGCGGTTAAGTAACCTGCCCACAGTCACACAGCTAGGAAGCCATATTGCTGAGTCCAGAAGGTGTGTCTGTCCAGCTCTGGGTGCTTAGCCACCAACTTCCTTCTCTCGGAACTTGGCCTTGGGTAGAAGGCACGAGTCTCTCTTGTCTCCCTGACACATGCACTGGGCACAGAGCCACCGTTTTCCCCCAGAGCCAGGCTCTTGTCCCGGGTGCCGAGACCGAGGGAGACGCTGAATCCAGCCTGACCTTCCCGGGTGCTCTCCGCTCCGACAATCACCTCCGCCAACCCGCCTCCTTCGCCCTCTGTATTTTATGATTATAAACCCTTTTTCAATGGCTCCAGACACATCGGGTTTTCATAATGGCCTCTTCATCTCTCCCATTGCCAGTTAAATGCTTTGTCTTCAACAATGCCAAGCAATGTTTTCCCCCAAAGATAAATTAATTACATTATCCTGATTGGAGGGCAGGAGGGGCCGGGGGCAGGAGTGGGAACAGAGAGGGGGAAAAAAAGACAACTTCACACACACACACATCTTAACAAGCAGCTGCCCCCCGCCACCCGGGTTGGGCCCGAATTAATTGAACCGAGTGCATGTTGTTATTGTTAATTTACATTTTTCTTTGTTTTGAATCTGGTTTACAGGCTGAAGGAATATCATCGCCTCCAGAGCAAGGTCACTGCCAAATAGACCGGTTGACAATGAGGAGCTGGGCCGCCTCCTTTGCCCATCTCCCAAGTACAGGCGCTAATTGTTGTGATAATTTGTAATTGTGACTTGTTCTCCCGGGCTGGCAGCCTGGTGGGGGTGCCAGCCCCCAGCTTTGTTCCCCGCTCCCCTGCAGCCTGCAGAAGTGGGCACGGAAGGGAAGGGGGGGGGGTGGCTGCAGTGGGGAGATGTAAAGTGACAATTAAAAAGAGATACATTAGTCTTTTGTTTCTTTATTTCTGCAGAGAGAGGGTGTGTGTGAGACTGTGTAGTCAGCGGTGCCCTTCTTAGACCAACCTTTGTGATTTAAGCGCTACCAAAGCCACCTTTTGCCGGGGACCCTGTTTATCTGGAAGGATCGGACCGTCTCTCCTCCCGCAAAACCCCCCCCAGAGAATCCAGATTTGGCCCCCTGGGTCAGCCTGGCATTTTGTCACCGACTGTGGCCCCGTGCCATGTCACAGGGAACCAAGGAGAGTTTGGGTGACCTCCTGGGGAGCTGTCCCGCCCGCTGCCCACAGAGAACAGCCGGGAATGGCGGCCATGACTGCCCACAGGAGGCTCCCCCCCACAGCACGGTGGCCTTATGTGGCCCAAATTATGGAGGAGGAGGAACCCTGAGTTAAGAAGAAAAGCCTGAACAGAGAACAGAAAAGGACAGCCACAGAACTTAGTGTCAACCCTTGGGCCTACAAGTTTTCCCCCCATCACTCCAACACAAAACAAGGCCCAAGGTGGCCATGTCTGTGCAGTGACTCCGCCCCCTCAGCCATATCTCATTGGGCCGGGCCTGGGCACCTGACCCAAGCCGGGCCAATCAGAATCTTGCTCCCAGGAGGATGGGAGGAGTGGGCTTCAGGGTTAGAATCCCAGTTCCCATCCCGGGGCGCACCATGGTGGTGGTGGTGGCGTTTCTTCATCCGGATTGTCTAAGACAGCCTGGGGTTCTCATAACCCAGTAACGTGTGGGGCCTAAGCTTGAGGAGGGAGTGCCTGATACTCGCAACCAAAAGCCGCTTTACTGGGAAGACTGGAGCGCAGGTTACTCTGGACCCTGCCCTGGTTCTGATCTCCCCTCTCCTGCCTTGGCCAGTGAGGGTTTCTTTCAAAACAAGTTTTGTCTTTGAAACTTCTTTTTCTCTGCTTATCGGAGTTATGGGTGAATTCCTCAATACCACCGTTGCCAAACACTTTGCTATACGCTTTATTCACATGGTCTCCCCGGACCTTCAAAACACCGCGTGGTTGACACTGTCCCCTCCACTTTACAGAGGAGGCAACGGATGCAGAGAAATTGATTTGCCAAAGGTCCCTCAGCTGCAAGCGACAGCCAAGGACCAAACGCTGGCCTGGCTGCCCCGCAAAGGCTCCCGTGTTATGTCGTGATAGGCTGCGTCTTACTAAAATTAATTGAAATTTTATGGAAAGAATGAACACTCATCGGCCTGCCACCCAGTTACAAACACTGCTCATACTTAGTTTATTTCCTTACAGTTGTATTTTTCTATGCTTATAAATATTTTTGCAGAGTCCTTTAAGCTAAAATATTTCAAAAAAAAATTTTTTTTAAACGTTTTATTTATTTTTGAGAGACACCGAGCACGAGCGGGGAAGGGGCAGAGAGCGAGAGGGAGACACGGAATCTGAAGCAGGCTCCAGGCTCTGAGCTGTCAGCACAGAGCCCGACGCGGGGCTCGAACCCACAAGCTGTGGAGATCATGACCTGAGCCGAAGTCGGACGCTCAACCGACTGAGCCACCCACATGCCTCTAGGCTAAAGTATTTTATTATTTTTTTAATCTTTTTTAACGTTTTATTTATTTTTGAGACAGAGAGAGACAGAGCATGAAGGGGGGGGGGGGCAGAGAGAGAGGGAGACACAGAATGGAAGCAGGCTTCAGGCTCTGAGCCATCAGCCCAGAGCCCGACGCGGGGCTCGAACTCACAGACCGAGAGATCGTGACCTGAGCTGAAGTCGGACAGGTTAAGCATCTGACTCTTGCTTTTGGCTCTGGTCATGATCTCGCGGTTCATGAGTTCGAGCCCCGCATGGGGCTCCACGCTGACCGTGCAGAGCCTGCTTCGGATTCTCTCTCTTTGCTCCTCCTCTGCGCGTGCTCTTTCTCTCAAAATAAATAAATAAACTTTAACATGTTAACATTATATCACGAATGGTTCCCCACATCATGAAATCTCTTCTCGAACACTTCCAAGAGCTACGTAACATTCCATTACTTTGAAAAAAAAAAAAAACCCAAGTTACTCACTTACAGATTTATAGATTTAGTTTTTTTCCACTCCTAAATTGTTTCCCTCCCCTTTGTTGGATTTCATTGGGTATTTTTGGTAGTTGGTTTATTAGCTATACTTCTTTTTGCCTTTCTGGTGGTGTCTCTAGGGGTCACAATATCTATCTTTCAACGTTCATTTATTTTTGGGACAGAGAGAGACAGAGCATGAACGGGCGAGGGGCAGAGAGAGAGGGAGACACAGAATCGGAAACAGGCTCCAGGCTCCGAGCCATCAGCCCAGAGCCCGACGCGGGGCTCGAACTCCCGGACCGCGAGATCGTGACCTGGCTGAAGTCGGACGCTTCGCCGACTGCGCCACCCAGGCGCCCCAACAATATCTATCATTAGCTTAACCCCAGACTACCTTCGACGAATACCGTACTGCCTCATGTGCAAGGCGAGAATCTCACAACAGAGCCCTCTTAGGACATTTCCCTTTGTGCTGTTGTAGGCATTACTTTTCTCAAACCCCTACGACACTCTGCTGTTATTTTTTTTTTTTAATGTTTTTATTTATTTGGGGTGGGGGGAGAGGCAGAGAGAGAGTGGGCAGAAAATCCGAAGGGCGCTCAGTGCAGGCACCAGAAAGCCGGATGCGGGGCTCGAACTCACGAACCGTGAGATTGTGACTTGAGCCGAATTTGGACCCTTAACCGACTGAGCCACCCAGGTGCCTGGTTCAGGGTGCTTTTAGTGCCGCTTCTGTCTGAAGGAGCATCCTTCTGTAAGCCTCATTTGTCCTGTAGGCTGACAAAGCCTTTTTAATGTATGTGGGATTGATAACGGTGTCCCTCTTTCATTACTCACCTTGGTAATTTGTGTCCTTGTTTTTTCTTGACTAGTGTAACTAAAAATTTACCATTTGGGGGGCGCCTGGGTGGCTCAGTCGGTGAAGCGGCCAACTTCAGCTTAGGTGATGATCTCACCGTCCGTGGGTTCGAGCCCCGCGTCGGGTTCTGCGCTGACGGCTCGGAGCCTGGGGCCTGTTTCGGATTCTGCGTCTCCCTCTCTCTCTGCTCCTCCCCCACTTATGCTCCGTCTCTCTCTCTCTCTCTCAGAAATAAACATTAAAAAAAATTTTTTTTACAAACATTGTTTTTGTCCTTGTATGTATAAGGTCTGTTTTTCCTGCCTGCTTTTTTTTAAGTTTTTAAAAAATGTTTATTTATTTTTGGGAGACAGCGTGCGAGTCGGGGAGGGGCAGAGAGAGAGGGAAACAGAGAATCCCAAGCAGGTTCCCCACTGTCAGCGCAGAGCCCGACTCAGGGCTCAAACTCATGAACCATAAGATCACGACCTGAGCTGACATTGAGAGTCGGTGGCTCGAGTGACTGAGCCACCCAGGCACCCCTTCTCTGCCTGCTTTTAAGACTATCTCTTTATTGCTGGTCTTCAGCAACCGGATTATGACGTGCTTTGTTATTGTTTTCTTATGCTTATTCTATTGGGGTTCATTGGGCTTGAATCTGTGGGGTTTTATCCAATTTGGAACATTTTTGGCCGTTTCTCCTCTCAGTTAACACATGTCGCATAGTTTCCCATCCTTCCTGTTTCCACCACGTCTCCTATCTCGCTCGGCACAAAAACCCAAATCCTTCCTCCGGCCGGGACCAATTAGCAGACACAGAAGTGAGACCACATGGGAACTCCGGCTCCAGTCGAGCCGCAAGATGACAGCGGTTGCCTGAATGATCCCACATAAGACCAGCAGAAGAATCACCCAGACGGGCAACCTCTGGGCTCCTGAGAATGAATACAGTTTTGTTCTGTTGCATTAAGTTGGGGTTGCTTATGACGCAGAAACAGATCAGCAATCCGTTTACTAGGGCCTATGAATCCCTTCGTGGCTCCCTACTGCCTCCCTCCCTCACCTCCTTCACTGCCCCCCTCACTCTGTCCAGTCCCCCGCCTTACTTGCTGTTCCCCAAGCAGGCCCAGCTCTGCCTGGAGCCACCTGCCCGAGACGGCCACAAGTCTCACTTGTTATAGAGCCCCAACCTGGCACCTACTATACCCTTTCCCCTGCCTTTCTCTGCTCCATATTACCTATCACCACCTGACACGTTATGCGTTGCTTTGCTTTGTGTGTCTAATAATTTTTTTATTGGATGCTGGGCATTGTCGAGTGTCTCTCCCACCAGAACAGGGAGCTCCGTGTGGGCAGAGACCCGGTCTCCGGGTCAGACCCAGACAGCCGTGTCCCTGGTGCTGAAACCGTGTCTGGTCCATAACAAATACTCAGAACATTCTTGGAGGTTGAATATCCACCCAGTCTTGATTAGCTCAGAAGCCACATCCAAGGAGCTTTAGAAGCACACATTCCCTCTGCCCCCAGTTCAGAGCCCATCCCTGATCTTGAAGTACAGGGAGGGAATGGTGGTGAGGCACTCGGGAGCCGTTCCAACCCAATCCTCGTGCCATAGCCCAGGTTCCTGCCTTCACTCGCCTCCTGTTTTTCCTGTAACTTCTCTCCAGCCACTACCTACAAGCTTGACATGCCTCCGCCCCTGCTCTCAAGAGCAGGGACCCCCAACTCCACTGAGAAGTGGGTAGGACACCACCACCTTAGGGGATCCAGAGTAGGGTTGCTTGGACACTGAGATGTTAGAACTCCTAGCGGTTCACACACCCAGCGCTGCCCCATCTGAGCACGCGGATGTGGCCAAGTGGTCTGGGTTGCTGGCGGTTTCTAGCGACAGCCCCCAGCTCTCACTAGGACCGCCCCGTCTTCCGGCCACAGACCTTGTTGCAGGGCTTGGCTCACCGGGACTGACCCTACTTCTCTCGGGGTAGATTTTATCCTTGGGAGACCCTAGATTCCCTCACCCCCTGGCTATAGGCTTCCATGACGTGGCCCCCAGACCACCACAGATGTCCAGGTATGTCTGAATCAGGCCATTCCCAACATTGGAGCTCTTTCTCCAGGCATGTCCTCAGCTCTCAAGTCCATCAGGAAATTCAAATAGATATTGGATTGTAGATGGGGCTGTTGGTACCTCACATCCATTCTTTACCTGGGCTCTGCCGGAGTGACCGAGCAGAGTGATACTGAAAAGTACAGAAACTTTGGAAAATCGTTGGGAAGAAATTCATTTCTGCGTCCACATGGTTTTTTTTGTTTTTTTTTTTTCTGGAGGTCTTTTGGTTTCTCGGTTTGTTTTTCTGTGTGCGTGCGTGTACGTGATTTTTATTTTAGAGAGGGGGGGGAGAGAGGGGCAGAAGGAGGGAGAGAGAGAATCTCAAGCAGGCTCCACACTCAGCATGGAGCCCAACGTGGGGCTCGATCCCATGACCCTGGGAGCATGACCTGAGCCAAAATCCAGAGTCGGCCGCTCAACCAGCTGAACCACCCAGGTGCCCCTCTGCATCCACAGGTTAGCGAAAATATTTTGGTGAATATTTTTATGTTTCCTGTTAGTCACGTTTGCATATGCACATTTGCTCTCATGCGTGTGATGTAATATGTTTACGTTGCGTACTCGCACATTTCATTTTTTTTTTTTTGCACTTAACATAATAGCATAATTAATTTTCCACAGTGTTAACATGGGCTTCATAACAAACTTGCATTCTATGCTTGAAATGGGTAAATCTTGTCTGAGGTGTAAATCACGTTTCAATGTGAGGAGGAAAGACGGCCAGCGTTAAAGAAGGGTGGGTGGGGCGCCTGGGGGGCTCAGTCAGCTGAGCGTCCGACTTCGGCTCAGGTCACGATCTCACTGGTCGTGAGTTCGAGCCCCGCATCGGGCTCTCTGCTGTCAGCGCCCCGAGCCTGCTTGGGATCCCCCGCTGTGTCTGCACCTCCCCAGCTTGGGCTCTCTCTGCCTCTCTCAAAATAAATACATAAACTTTAAAACACAAAAAGGACGGGGAAGAGCATGGGCTGGGAAGGTGGGGCTGGATGGAACCTCGGGCCGGGGAGGAAGGTGTCCAGCCAGAGTGAAGCAAAGGGCTCTCACAGAGCAGCTACAGGCAAGGCAGAGGGGACGGGGCCAGGGGGACAGTCCAGGGGCCAGACACAGGCTACCCACACCACATCCTGCCTACTCCTCTGTCCCACTGAGCTTTGGTTTCTCCATCCGTAGGATGGGACCATAATGGGTCCTTCCTCCCAGGGATCTCAGGGGACCCTCAGAGGCACACGACGGGCCGTCGGGACACAGCCTGGCCTCAATCACTGCTCCACCCGAGAGGCACTCCAGTGTCACAGAAGCTGGTCACTGCAAATAAAAACTGCCCCTTATGTGCCCCCTGGGTGGGCACTTCAAAAGGCTTTTTCTTCTCCTTTACATTGTGGGAGCTTGACCATCATCATGGCGAGAAAAGGAGGGGGGGGAGGAGAACCCTCATTTCACAGGTGAGGCTGCCCAGACCTGGGTTCAAATCCTGCCTCTGCCACTTCCTAACCAGTGACCCGGGCTGACTTCTTCAGTATTTCTGATTGGCCTCTGCATCCTCAGCTATAAAACCGGGATGATAACCGTGTCCGCCTCGTAGGGGCACTTTATTTATTATGCAGCAACCGTAGGTCTCCGGGCTCCCGGCTTCCAACCGCGTCAGCCCCTGTGGCATGCCTACAAGGGAACAGGCACCCCTCGATGTGGCTTTGGCCTGCCACAATCTGACCTTTTGCATCTCAGCAGCCACACGGCCTCGGAGCTGACGAGCCCCGGGCCCTGACGAGTGCCACTTTCTTGGCGTTCAAGGTTGAGGAGCGCATCCTCCAGCTTTCCCTAAATGCTCAGCCCTGGCCATTCCCGGGGTGGGTTCCAACTACCCTGCAAGGCTGCAGACACCCCGAGAGCAGTGACTCTGCGTCCTGCGTCCATCGCTGGGCCACCCGGCGCTCGGCACAGGGTTCGGCAGCTAAGAAGTTCTCGATGAGATTGTGTCGAATGGGTGAATTCTCCCATCTCACGCCAGTTATTATCTTATTGTTTCCAAATCTACCCCTGTCCCTCCTCCAGCTCCCGGCTGGGGGAAGGAGGGGCTCTCGTGTCTGGTGCTGGGGTCCCGAGCCTGGGCAGGACAGACTGGTCAAGGACCCCAGACCCCTTTCACCTTCTGGGGCTGGGGAGACAAGGAGGGATCTCCTTGCTGGCCAAGGAGCCAGGCCAACCAGCCAGGCCCACCCCTTCCAGGCCTCCCTGGTCCTAGAAGAAGCCAAACACTCTATTCAAAAGCAGAAGATGGGGTTGGCTTCGGTCGAGGCACCATATACGTGCACGCTAATGCATATACACACACGCACATGCACACACGGTAAAGTGCATAAATCTTTGATGGACAGCTTGATGAGGTGTATTCATCTGTGTTAACACCACTGAGATGAAGATATGGGACATCCCCAGTGCCCAGAAGGCTCCCTAGTGCCATCGTGAGACTGTTAGAAATCATAGGGTTGGGGCGGGGGGGGGGGGTGGCTGTGGCGCGGGGAAGGAGAACACCTTGCTTCTTTTAAAAAATTTACGGAGGCAGGCTGGGCAAATAAGAAAGTGGAGAAGTTCAAAGGCACCTAGGCCGCCCCATTACAGTGCCGGTGGCAGGGATCACCAAGGGCTCGTCTGTTGAGAGCTCTGGGCCGTGGCTGGGTCCTACCCCGCGGGATTCTCTGAATGAGTCAATGAGAGAATGAGTGAATGAAGGAGCTTGCACCTGCCTCTGTCCTCTTGCTCTCAGCTGATTTCTACGGAGACATTTGGCTCCCGCGGGGCCTGTGTGCGCAGCCTCGGGGCCGTCGTGGGGGGCGGCGTGGTGGGGCAGGCCACTCCTGGTGGCGCCGGCCTGAGGGTACCCCCCCCTCCCTTTCCATTTCAAGTGCCCCGGTGCCTGAATTTCAGAGGGAGAAAGAGCAGACCTGGGGAGCTGCCAGGAGGCCGGGCTGCCTGGGACCGGGAGGCCGAAGTCTCGAGTGACAAAGGTGAGGTTGAGATCTCGTCACGTCCTGCCCCAGGGCTCGCACCGCTGGCCCAGATGTGGCATTAGATTGGCCGCCCCGACGGCGGCCTCGCTTCCCCCTTGTCCCCATTCCCTGGCCAGACGTTGCCTCTGAGGCCCTAGGCAGACCGTCTCTTCCCACTCACATGCCTTTGTTCACGGAAACGCCCCTCTCCCCAGCCGCCCTTCACGGGGATTAAAGGCCCAGAGCCCAGGCGTTGGCCAGCCCACAGGCCCACCTGGTGGGGCCACTGCCAGCCTCACCTGGACCCCAAGGCCCCAGGCAGCTGCAGGGAGGGGCTTCAGGGCCTGGCAGCCAAGGTCCAGGCACAGAACCGCTCGGCGCGCCTCTCAGGCTGGGGAAAGGGCTCGCCTGGGGTCAGCACAATCGATATCTCATCTGTAGCTCTCCTAGCGGAAGTGATGGCTATTGGAACATGGTAATGGGTGTTGTCTTGTGGAAGAGACTAATCTTCCCAGCTGTGGAGGGGCTCCGCAGGTGGCCAGCCACGCTCTGCTGCTGCTGGGGCCCTTTTAAAGCCACAGCAGCCTCACTGCCTGGCGGTGGCCATCCTGCTTTCCCAGCAGCTTCCTGGCACAAAACCTCGGGGGTGACCCCGACCCATCCTCCAGCGCGTGGACGGGGAGGCTGAATGGGTCGTATGTCCGAGGCCACACGCTCAGAAGATAGCCAGAGCTAAATCCTGGTCTCCAGACTCCTCATCCAGGACACTGAATGCTGGCTGGGGCAAACTCATGGCCATAGACCCCACTTGGCCGTGAGGGCACGTGGGGTTTTTCACTGGCTGCCTCGACACTTCTTGAAAAATAACTAGGTTCCATTGGGGCGCCTGGGTGGCGCAGTCGGTTAAGCGTCCGACTTCAGCCAGGTCACGATCTCGCGGTCAGTGAGTTCGAGCCCCGCGTCAGGCTCTGGGCTGATGGCTCGGAGCCTGGAGCCTGTTTCCGATTCTGTGTCTCCCTCTCTCTCTGCCCCTCCCCCGTTCATGCTCTGTCTCTCTCTGTCCCAAAAATAAAAAAAATAAAAAAAAATAAAACGTTGAAAAAAAAAAGAAAAATAACTAGGTTCCAGATGCCGTTGTCGTTGGCCGCGGTCACTACCGTTCCTTAGCGTCTCACGCTCAGCAAGCTTTTTTTTTTTTTTTTAATTTTTTTTTTTTCAACGTTTATTCATTTTTGGGACAGAGAGAGACAGAGCATGAACGGGGGAGGGGCAGAGAGAGGGAGACACAGAATTGGAAACAGGCTCCAGGCTCCGAGCCATCAGCCCAGAGCCCGACGCGGGGCTCGAACTCACGGACCGCGAGATCGTGACCTGGCTGAAGTCGGACGCTTAACCGACTGCGCCACCCAGGCGCCCCACGCTCGGCAAGCTTTTACGCATCTCATCACCTGTCTGAACTTGGACTAGTAAAACTGAGGTGTCAGCCCAGTGGGATGAAGAGGAAGAGAATTAGCCACGTCCCCTGGAGAAGTGGGACCCCCCCCCCCTCGGCACACACACACACACACTCAGCCTTCCTTATCCTGGCTCACAAGCCATGGAGGTGACAGGCTGTGGGCCCTGGGACAGCAAGGGTTGCATCTCTCTTATTCACTGCTGTGGAGGACATTCAGCGCACATTTCAAAAATATTAACTGAGTAGCTACTATATGCCGGGCCCTGGGCACATGAGCCCAGCTAACACGAAGCCCTTTACATCAATGCCTCCCGGTGCGCTCCCGGGAACCTGGCAGTAAGTACTGACCCTCAGGTGGTGGAATCGTAGACACCTGTTACCCCGCGCAGCTTGACGTCATGGCAATTTGTGGAACTGACTCCACCGCTCATTTGCCGTGTGACCCTTAGGCCCCTGAGCCCTTCCGGGCTTTAGTTTCCCCAAACGTAAAACCAAAGGGCCAGGGTCCTCACAACTCCTAGGTTCCCTGTCTTTCCAAATGTCTTCTTTACAGCTTGTGAGGCTGCAAAATCCCTCACGAAGCTCCAGGGTCCCTGCTGGTGACGGCTGGGAGCACTCAAGTGGGACCAGGCCACAGAACTTAAAAAAAAAAAAAAAAAAAAATTTATGTTTTTATTTATTTTTTAGAGACAGAGACAGAGACAGAGTGAGTGGGAGAGGGGCAGAGAAAGAGAGGGAGACACACAATCCGAAGCAGGCCCCAGGCTCCGAGCCATCAGCACAGAGCCCGATGCGGGGCTCGAACCCACAAACCGCGAGATCATGACCCGAGCCGAAGCCGGACGCTCAACCGACCGGCAGGGTGGAGCGCTGTATGTTGAACCCGGATGGTGCGGGCTTGGCCCCCGCTGGCCAGGCTCCTTAGGGAAGAAGGCCTTTGAGGGTTCCCTGCACAGCCAGTAACACCCGGGAGCACAGAGGCGGCAAGAACCCAGGAGGCAGAGAGCGTCATCTCTCTGAGTCTCCGTTTCCTGGTCCATAAAATGGGCCCAGTATAGCACTCATCTTACGAGGCTGCCCTGCGGAACGAATTATGCACATAAAGAGCTTCAAACGGGCCAGGCACCTGGTAACCCTTCAACAAGTGAGAACGTAGTTAGTGGTTATCACAATTGACGCCCTCTCCCGGCCCCTCCCCCACACCCTGACCCTGGGAGTTGGGGGGGGGGGGGCACCAGTTGTGACTAATCACGACACTAGCCACCCCCCCTGGGGCTAACAGGGACCCAGCCGGCCACTCAGTTAATACGGTAATGAAGCGGCTGGGAAACAGGAGGCCTTTCCATCTGGGACCCCGGCTGACCCGAGTCCTGCCTGAGGTTCCAGAAATCCCTGTGCGCACTCTGCCCCCAACCCCACCTCCCACAGCCCAGCTGTTTATCCCTGGTGCGATCATTTATTGATGTCCGCGTTACCCGTGCGCAGGTCCCCCACCCCCCCCACCCCCCCCCACCCCAGGCCTCGCTCTGTCCCTGCCAGGCCTGTTTGTGGAGACAGATGTCCAGGGCCACGGCCCTGATGGAGGCAGCCCCCAGCCCTTTGGGACCACTCAGAGGAAGGGGTGGGTGTGATAAGACAGAGGTAGGGGTATGACCCCCTCATTCTTGGGGTAGGAGTGGCCCAAGGGAGACCCTCCACAGTTATGGAGGAGAATCTGACAGTTGCTTCCACTTGCTGGGCAACACGCCCCAGGGAAACAGAGATGCCTATTCGTTCCACGGTTATTCATCGTATGTGTCCTGTGTGTCCCTGTGCTGGGGACACAGAGGTGAAGGAAACACGCTCCCCCGTGTACTAGAAAACAGACCCGAGTTGGGGGGGGGGGGTCACTTAGATAGGGCGGTCAGGGAGGCCTCCGAGGGTGGCGAGCAGCGGCAGCCATGTGAAAAGTGCAGGGAACGGCGTGCTAGGCAGAGGGAACGGCACGGTTAAGACCCGAGGTTGGAGGAACCAAACGGGTTGAGTGGGCGCAGGAAGAGAGAGGGAGAGACACGGAAGGCCTGGGGAGGTGGACACAGCCGGGTCGCTTGAGGTCTCAGGGGCTTTGGCTTTACTTTAAGAGCACTGGGAGCAACGGGGGTCTCATGTGGCCAAGGAGAGCCCGGTGAAAAGCTGCCAAGGCATTCCCAAACCCAGGAGTCCAGCTCCCAGGGATCCAGGCCCCTCGGCACCCCCAATTCCACCCTCGTGTGCCTGGGGCTCAGTGAGGTCGATGGCCCTGCCCCTGGGAGCAGCTGGCCCCACGTACCCTGGACAGCGCCTGAGGGGAAGGGTCTCACCAGGGAGTGGGGTCCCTGCTCCCTCTGAGTCCAACCAACAAGGCGGCTTTGTCAGGCGGCGCAGAGGACCCCAGTGCTCCTCCTGGACCCTCCGAGGGCCCCTGCAGCGGCCCGAGGGGGAGCTCTGAAAGGCCGCTTTATCTGTCCCAGGCCAGATTGCTGGGAAGCGGGCGGTCCGGGCTGACACACGGAGCCACGCAGCCGAGGCCGCCCTGAGTCCTGGGGCTGCAGATGCGGAGAGAGGCCGGGGACAAAAGGGTGCCCTAGGGGAGCAGCCGGGTCGAAGCCTGGCCTCGGAGGAAGCCAAGAAGACCACACAGGCATCCCTGTCCCTCCTCACCACCCCTGCAATTTGGTCCCTCGGTTGCAGTGGCCGGTGACACGGCCCTTTGTGTGGCCCCCCATCCTGTGGGAGGCAGGAGGCAGGTAAGGCCGGGGCGCCCGTAGCCGGATCTCCTGGGCCTGCTCCCCGCTCCTCTTCTCTGGTCCTGGTAAGCACCGGCGAGTGGGAACAAACCGGCCAGGAAGGCAGTTTTCCACATGAAAAGGAACTTCAAGAAAGATCTATGCCCTTAGCCACCACCGGGCAGACTGGAGGGAATGTGAATCAGCAAGAGGAGATTCCAGAAGGGTGGATGTTCCTGCACAGACTCTTCCTGGGTGCCTGGGGTGCTGCCTCCCAGCCTGGTCCCTGTCGCCCTTGTGAAGCCCGGGTTGGCGCTGATAAGGGCAATCGTGGAGTCTGGGCAGTGCCTCCTCGGGGATTATTTCTAATGCCCACGAGACCCTTTGTGGCACTCGCTAAGGATAGATCAACACCAACCCAAGGCTTCCCGGCACAATGGGAAGGGATGGAAGAGAATCAGAAGGACAATATTGTTGGGGCGCTCGGGTGGCTCAGTCAGTTAAGCGGCCGACTTCAGCTCAGGTCACGATCTCGCGGTTCATGGGTTCGAGCCCCGCGTCGGGTTCTTGTGTTTGGGCACCAGGGACCTGGCTGGTGCGTCGTGAGAGCTACGGGAACCCTGAGGAGGGGGGAGGCTGGGGCCACCGAGAGGGGAGAGGGAATAATAGCGGCCTCATTCTCCCTGCTTGACCCCGGGTGCTGCCGGCCGAACACTCAGACGCGTAAGGATGAGGAAATAGAGGCTCGGAGAGGCAGAGTCCCTCGACCACATCTGCACAGCAAGTCAGGCGCAGAGATGCGATTCGAACCCGGGTCTGTCAGACTCCAGGGACGGCGGGGTGAATGCCTGGGGAGGTGGTGGGGGCCAGGGAGCAGTGCTGGGAGGGAAACTCAAGCCTGGTCATCCCCATCACAGACGCCACCACCGCCCCTCTGGCTCCGCCCAAGCAGCCCCACAGAGACCTTGACGGCTCGAGAGATTTCCTGAACGCGAGATGCATCGTGTCGTGCCCCTCCCCCACCACGAGCCAAAACCCTCCAGAGTCGCTCCCTGCCACCTGTGGGCCCCGCCCCACAACCCGTCCAGAACCCCCCCCCCCGCCCCGGATTCTGTCCGCCGGCAGGACTGACCCATTTGCAGCCCCTCTAAAGCCCTGCCACCAGCGAGCTGGGCCACCCGGGCTGAGTCTAGCCACTCTCCCCACTGTCAGATGGGGCCCTGAGCCCTGCCCTCAGAAGCTGCTCCCAGCAAGGATGATGCACAGAGTTCCACGCAAACTGTCAAGTCCGAGGTGTCATTATACGACGATGAAGGAGAGCGGACAAACCCAGCCTGGCCGGGGACGTTGGGCATCTAGCCGTGGCATCCCCCTCCTCGCCTCCCCCCTGCCCCTGTCCCCGCTGTCCCCTGGGGAGGCAGATTTATCCCCAGATTTCCTAGGGCAGGTTAAGACCGTGGTTTGAAGCCATCTCTGAGGTCACGGGGTCATGACAGTTTCCCATCGATCTCTTTGTCCCTCCCTGGGCTGTGGCCCTTTGCCCCGCCCACCAGCCCCCAGAGCCGGATCAGGCTTCAACAGCCTGCTCCCACCCTCTCTCCCGAGCTCGGCCCCAAGGAGCCAAAACACAGAGCCGAGCTTTAAAGCACTGCCCCTGGGCGACTTACCGTTGGGGCTGCCCAACCCCTGACCTCAGGAGGAGACCTAATGCATCTCCCTGGTTTAGCTGGATCAATGGTGCTGTGAAAAACAGCCCCATGTGGGCCAGTGAGGACCGCAGAGAAGGATCCCCTTCCCCGGAAGCCCCACGGTGACAGCCACCGAGTTGAGGTCTGTGTGCACACGCGGGCTTGGGACATCTCTGCACTTGTCCACGGCTCCACCGAAATGTCTCAGGCGAGAGTTGGGATTGGGGGGGGGGTCCAGCAGCCTTGGTTTCAGATGGGGAAACTGAGGCTGGGAGGTCACAAGCAAGGTCCTCAAGGTCACAGAGCAAGTTCAAGGTGGTTCTTGGTTTCCCGGTGGGGCACTGTAACAGCCGTGGGACTTGGCATGTCACTGGCACCTGGAAAGACCAAATTTGGCTCTCCCGGAGCCTTCCAGCTGGACCACAGTGGACCCACCATGCCACCAGGGTAGAGCGCCCTGCCTCTGACTGATGTGCGGCAGAAACCAGACCTCTAGGACGGTCTTCTGGCTCAGTCGTAACATCCTGCCTAGACCAGAAGCCCGGGGCATTGAGCAAAAGGCTCAGTGTGCTCAGATACCCTCGCTCCCCCAGAAAGAACACCACATTTGGAGGGCCCTGAGTTCAAATGTTCCTCAGTCCTCACGGGTCTGGGATAGAAAATCAGGGCCAGTGATCCACAGAGTTCACCGCTGGAAATTATTTTTAATTAAAAAAAAATTTTTTTTTCAACTTAGGTATAAGTTACACATGGTAAACGGCACAAATCTTAAGTGTGAAGCTTGAGGGATTTTTACTGTATCATGTACTGCACGACCACCACCCAAATCCAGATCTAGAACATTTTCAGGACCCCAGAAGCCCCCTTCTCCCCGCTCCCAGGCGCTCTCCCTCCAGGGGTGCATTAGTTACCTCCCGCTGCGTAACAAATGACCACAAACTTAGCAGCCTCGAACAACATCCGTGTAGGATCCGGCAGTTTCCGTGACTCAGGAGGCTGGGCATGGCTTCCTGGGTTTTCTGCTCGGGGTCCCCCGAGGCAGCAGCCAAGGCGTCAGCTGGGCTGCGTTCCTTTCTGGAGCTCGGGGCTGTCTTCTCAGATCTCGTGGCTGTTGGCAGAATTCAGATCCTTGCAGTTGGAGGACTGAGGTCCCAGTTTTCTTGCCGGCGGTCGGCCGGGGCCTGCTTTGGGCCACATGGTCTTCTCCCGGGCAGTTCACACGACAGAAGCTTGCTCCTTCAAGCCAGCAGGAGAGTCTCTCTTTTTAAGGCTTCTGCCTGATTAGGTCTGGCCTCCCCTTCGGAGGAACTGAAAATCAAACTGATATGGGACCTCCGTTAACATCTGCAAAAACTCCGTTCCCCTTTGTGTCACGCTGGGTGAGCGAAAAGCAGCTCACTGGCCCCACCCACAGTCAAGGGGAGGGATTACACCGGATGTAAACACCAGCCAGTAGGATTTAGGGTGTGTGTGTGTTTGGGCCGGGGGCGGGGGTCACTCTAGGGTCTGTTGCCACAAAGGGTGATGACTATTGTGCCCTCTTTCATCGTCACTTAGAACCCCCCCGAAATGGAAGCACACAGTGCCTTTTGCTTCAGGCTCCCCTCGGGCCTCATTGTGTCTGTGGGATTTATCCATGTCCGAGCCGGTGTTGGCAATTTCTCTTTCCACGGCTGCATGGTGTTCCGGTCCGCGAATGCACCACCGTTTGCTGCCCCATCCTCTATCGGCGGATATTCGGGTTGTTTCCAGTTCCTGGCTATTAAAACAGAGCCGCCAGCCTGTGGGATTCCTGGTTGCATTCTAGAACAGTGAAAGGACAGTAATGGAAACTAGAGAAATCACAGTAAAGTCTGTGGCTCATTGATAACAGCGCACCAAGGGTAAGTTCTCAGTTTGACAAACGTGCCACGGTTACAGATAAGGTGTTAACTTCAGGGGAAACTGGATGAAGAGCCCAGAGAAGCTCTTGGCCTTGGCCTTGGCCTTGCAACTTTTATGCAGCTCTGAAACTCTTCCGAAATAAAAATTGTATTTAAGAAACAAACGGATAGGGGCGCCTGGGTGGCTCAGTCGGTTAAGCAGCCGACTTCGGCTCCGGTCACGATCTCGCCGTCCGTGGGTTCGAGCCCCCGCGTCGGGCTCTGTGCTGACAGCTCGGAGCCTGGAGCCTGCTTCGGAGTCCGTGTCTCCCTCTCTCTCTGCCCCTCCCCTACTCATGCTCTGTCTCTCTGTGTCTCTCGAAAATAAATAAATGTTAAAAAAATAAAAAAAAAAAAAGAAACAAACAGATAGGCTGCTAGTAAGCACCTGTTACCGGCCGCGGTGGAACAGTGGGCACACAGCCAGCCCTCCCACCATACACATCCACGAAACTGGAGAAAATATATGGTGTAGCTGTTTTCAGGTGGCATGTGGGAAACCCATGAGGTGAGCCCACGGTCACCTAGCTCTCTGCCTACGGCCAGTTTCCCAACCACAGATGAGAGAGCTCGGGTCCCAGGTGGACAGAGGCATCCCACGGAGCTGCGGAGTTGAAAGGCAGGATTTGGAGCTGCCGGAGGCAGCTCGACTCTGCAGGGCTAGAGAAGAGGGAGCTGCCCGGGGGGGGGGGGGGGGGGGTTTCTAGGTTAGTCCAGATCTGGATGGCATGTGCCCGGGATATGACCTGAGTCTTCCCAGAGATCAGCTGCTATGGGGTGGAGGGTGGAACAGAGATACGGGAAGTCAAGCGGTGCTGGGGGATGTTAGAGTTCCAGTCCAGCCCAAGAGGAGAGACCGCATTAACATCGTGAGAATCCAGATATCAGAAGAGTCTCCCCTTAGGAATAAGGACCACGGGAGCACCTGCGTGGCTCAGTTGGTTAAGAATCCGAGTCTTGGGGCGCCTGGGTGGCGCAGTCGGTGAAGCGTCCGACTTCAGCCAGGTCACGATCTCGCGGTCCGTGGGTTCGAGCCCCGCGTCGGGCTCTGGGCTGATGGCTCGGAGCCTGGAGCCTGTTTCCGATTCTGTGTCTCCCTCTCTCTCTGCCCCTCCCCCGTTCATGCTCTGTCTCTCTCTGTCCCAAAAATAAATAAAAAACGTTGAAAAAAAAATTAAAAAAAAAAAAAAAAGAATCCAAGTCTTGGTTTCGGCTCAGGTCATAATCTCACGGTTCGTGAGTTTGAGCCTCGTATCAGGCCCTATGCTGACAGTGCGTAACCGACTTGGGATTCTCTCTCTCTCCCTCTCTCTCCTTTCTCTCTCCCAAAATCAATAAATAAACTTAAAAATAAAGGAATAAGGGGGCACCTGGGTGGCTCAGTTGGTTCAGCGTCCGACTTCGGCTCAGGTCATGATCTTGCAGTCTATGGGTTCGAGCCCCGGGTCGGGCTCTGTGCTGACGGCTCAGAGCCTGGAGCCCGTTTCAGATTCTGTGTCTCCCTTTCTCTCTGCCCCTTTCCTGCTCATGCTCTGTCTCTAAAAAATAAATAAATGTTAAAAACATCTTTTTAAGTGTGTGAGGTTGGTATTGTTAGTAACCCCATTAAAAAAAATCATAAAAGCAAATAAAATACAGGAATAAGCACCATGCCCTAGAGTAAGCCTTCACGCCCTAGTAATTCCTAAAACCAAGCCCTGACGAGATCCACGGAGAGAGCAAAATTCGGAGTTTAGGTCCTGCCGAGTTAGAGGGGTTTGAAAAACACCTTGGTCTACCCACAGATCTTCTCTAACAAGATACAAACCCGGGCATGGGTAGGTCCAAGGTGATCAGCCAGTAATTAAACCGCCCACTCCAAAAGGAATCAGTAGACCTTGTAAGAAGAGAATGGAATCCACAGCCTCTATACTGTGTCATTATAATGTCCAGAATATAGTAAAAAATTACTAGAAACACAGGAGTAAAACTCCTTTGAATATTTTTTAAAAATATTTTTAATATTTATTTTTGAGAGAGAGAGAGAGAGAGAAAGCATGCGTGAGACAGGAGCAGAGAGAGAGGGAGACACAGAATCCGAAGCAGGCTCCAGGCTCTGAGCCATCAGCACAGAGCCCAATGCAGGGCTCGAATCCACGAACTGTGAGATCATGACCTGAGCTGAAGTTGGCCACCCAGGCGTCCCTCCTCTGAATATTCTTATACACGACCTTCATCTGTTATTTCTCAGAGTAGAATTACTAGGTCTCACTGTTCTTTTACTAAAATTATTTATTCGTCTCCCTGGGAGGCTAAGAGGAAAAGGAACCCCCAAACCCAGCCCGTTCCCCAGTCTTCAGACTATTTCAGTATGGCTGCAAAGGGCAGTCAATATCCAACACACGGGGCAACTTTGAGCTCCCTAGACTGGGCTTTCACCAGGAGGTGGCCAGGCAGGGTCCCCCAAGGGTCTCCATCTCCCTAACACCTTGTTCCTTCCGTGTGGCTTGGAGCTGGTGCCCTCAAATGAAGCTCGACCGTTTTGTTGTTATTCTGAATCTCTCCTGTGCACCAGGACCAGGGAGAAGGAAAATAAAATCATACCTCATTCAGCTAGACAAATTTCCCTTAGAAAATGGAAACCTGTGACCACTTACCCATAAGCTCTGCAAGTGTCCATTCCCTCCCGCCCCTACTTCCTTACCTCGGTCACACAGGATGGCAGGAATTGGACCCCTTCACAGTCGGGATCATCTCCGCAGCCAAGGTGAAAGGGACCCCATGGCAGAATTCACCTGTTGGGGCACAGGCCAGTCTCCACACTGTGGCACTTGTGAGTTATATGCCAAGTATTGGCTAGCCCTGGGAGAGAACCAAAAGGGACAGAAAGAAATAAGAGCTGGGGGGCGCCTGGGTGGCTCAGTCGGTTGAGTATCCCACTTTGGCTCAGGTCATGATCTCATCGTTTGTGGGTTCAAGCCCCGCCTCGGGCTCTGTGCTGACGGCTCGGAGCCTGGAGCCTGCTTCGGATTCTGTGTCTCCCTCTCTCTCTCTGTCTGCCCTTCTCCCCTCCCCCACCCCCATTCTTGTGCTCTCTCTCTCTCAAAAATAAATAAACATTAAAAAAAAGGTTTTTTTTTAAATAGAAATAAGATCTGGCCCTGCTCTTAAAGAAGAGAACAGCGGGTGCAGAGTATGCGTTAACGAATATGCTCCGGATGGACGGAAGGACGGACGGATGGATGGATGAAGCTGGAGAAGCCAGCCCTTTCCCTGCCCTGATGCTGGGATGGAGAAGGAGGAAAAGACGGGGGGGGGGGGGGGGTAAAAGGTCAGTGTTTGGTCTAGCCTCGGCCATTCTGTGAACTTCCCCTCCAGCAGATGAGACAGATGCCACGGTGAGCGAACCGAGTTTCTATGCCCATGGGACCCAGGCGCGGGGCGGGGGGGGGGGGGGGGGCAGGGGAGCACATGATAGAACCGGAAACAAGCCTGTAAAAAGTCAAGGAGGGCTAGAACGAAACATGACGCAGAGCAAAGAGGTAGAGAGCGATGGGAAGGGCCTGTTGGGTGGGGGCCTCCTGTATTGGAATTACCTCCATGGCGGTGAATGAATGCTGCCATAGCCTCCCCTCCGAGAGCCGCTGCGCGACTTAGTCATTGGAAAGAGCGTTTAAACCATCCACCTGCTTCCACGTCAGAGTCCTAGAGAGTGAAGGCACCTGCGCGTAGGTTGGAGTTTGGATGAGCAGTGCGTCCCGCCCAGAGGAGCTCCATCGGCTGCACTGGCGTACATGGTGGAGTTTTCTTTATTTTTAATTGCGGCAAATGCACACCCAGTCTACCGTCTTGGCAGTTTTAAGCGTGCGGTTCACTGGCATTAAGGGCATGCACGTTGCTCCCCGTTCCCCCCTCCCCCCCCCCCGCCGCCAGCCCGTAGGAAGGGACTACTTAAACAGGGTCCCGAGGGGAGCCTTTCTGAACGGGTGACATTTGGGGAGTGAGCTGCGCTAGCCCCTCAGATATGGTTGAGAAGGGCGTTCAAAGCAGCAGACGCAAAGGCCCTGAGGCCAGAGTGGGGTCGTGGGTTCAAGGAGCAGCAAGGGGGCGGCTGGCGGGAGGGTGGAGGTGATGGCCAATGTCAGGGTCAGGCTCCATTCTGAAGGTAGAGCCACCGAGAATGGCCGCAGACTGGGCGCAGAGGTGGGAGGAAGGGAGGAGTCCAGAGGAACCAGGGTTCTGGGCCTGTTGGATTCTCAGATTCTGGGCTTTCTCTCACAACCAGCGTGTGGTACTATCGTCATGAGAAAGGGTGGGGGCGCAGACGTGTCTTTTACTCGAGGGGGTGAAGAGCATCCCCTGATGGAAGCGACCCCCAGTGTGGTGAATGACAAGAGGTGCCACCCTTCCGCCAGGACGGCTGACCCCGCCCGCCGCACCTGCTCTGTCCTTCTTCCTGCTCCTTCTCGCTCCTGGGCAAGGACTGCCCCTGGCATCTCCCTTCATCCCCGCTTCGGTTACTCCCAGTGTTTACCAGTGTTTACATGGAGGACTGGGGCCCCTCCTGGTGTCACCCCTGTGCCCGGCATCATGAGGGCTCTGTGGCTCTGGCTGGGCACCTTCCGCCCTCCGGGTTCTGGCCCCCAACGCATTCTCACTGGCCCCTCTGCACCCAGACGCCTCCTTTCCATCCCTCTCTGCTCCCCGAGGCTCAGCTCCCTTCAAGGCTCAGTGTCCCTGTCCCCTCCCTTCCCACCCTAACCCTAGCAGTCCCCCCAGCAAGGCTTCTTCCCCTAGGCAGCCTTCCTGACCCTCCACCAAGTTGTCCACAGGCTCGTGTGGCTTCTTCCCAGGGCCCGCTCTGTAACTGTAACTCATGATTATCCCTGGGATTTAAAAAAAAAATTTTTTTTGATGTTTCTTTATGTTTGAGACAGAGCATGAACGGGGGGGGGGGGGGCAGAGAAAGAGGGAGACACAGACTCCGAAGCAGGCTCCGGGCTCCCAGCTGTCAGCACAGAGCCCGACGCGGGGCTCGAACTCACAAACTGTGAGATCATGACCTGAGCCGAAATCGGTCGCTCAACCGACTGAGCCACCCGGGTGCCCCATCTGGGAGTTTTAACCGATGGTCTGTGCCCCTGCCGGCCTGTGAGCTCCCCGCTCACCAAGGCGTTCCCGGCCCCTCGCAGAACGCAGGGTCCATCATCAAGACTCAAAACATACTTATTAAATGATATATAAATCATATAGAGTCAGCTAAACCTCCGAAAAGGCACCACACGAGAGCTAGTATGCAAAATAGGCTTTGAAAGTAGATAAAATATCAATAAGCCAAGATAGAGAAATGGAAGCTTCCAAGGAAAGAGGTCACAGGAATGGACGTAGGAGAGACTGTGGACCAACTTCAGTGACTCAAAGCTGCATGTAAAGCAAAATGAAAAAAAATGTTTAACCTTTCTTCAAAAAAGAAAGCTTATTCAATGAACGACTGTCCATCTGGGTGGATGGATAATTGGGTGTGGGGTGGATAGATGGAGGGATGGAGGGATAGACAATGAAACGGGTTAAATCAAATCCTCTCCTGTTAGGGAAGCAGAAATAGACCTGCAGAGAAGAAAGGACTTATAAAGACGGCTGCACTGAATTAAGGCCAAGGGAAGTCGCTTTAACTCCAGACCATGTCCCACTGTCTACCCTTGTGTCACCGATGCCTGTTTGCCAAACCCTTCTCTGCTCCTAGGGTCCCTGCCCCACCAGGGGCAGAGGCTACTCCTCTCCACGGGTAGTTCCTCCCCCTCCACAGGTAGCTACTCTGCCCCATGAGTAGCTACTCCCCTCTATAGGTGGCTACTCCTCTCCATGGGTAGCTCCTCCCCCTCCACAGGTAGCTACTCTGCCCCATGAGTAGCTACTCCCCTCTATAGGTGGCTACTCCTCTCCATGGGCAGCTACTCCCCTCCACGGGTAGCTCCTCCCCCTCCACAGGTAGCTACTCTGCCCCATGAGTAGCTACTCCCCTCTATAGCTGCCCTCCTCTCCATGGGCAGCTACTCCCCTCCACGGGTCGCTCCTCCCCCTCCACAGGTAGCTACTCCCTCCCCACAGGTAGCTACTCTGTCCCATGAGTAGCTACTCCCCTCTATAGGTGGCTACTCCTCTCCACAGGTAGCTCCTCACCCTCCACAGGTAGCTACTCCACCCCATGAGTAGCTACTCCCCTCTATAAGTGGCTACTCCTCTCCATGGATAGCTACTCCCCTCCACGGGTAGCTACTCCCCTCCACAGGTAACTCCTCCCCCTCCACAGGTAGCTACTCCGCCCCATGAGTAGCTACTCCCCTCTATAGGTGGCTACTCCCCTCCATGGGTTGCTCCTCCCCCTCCACAGGTAGCTACTCCGCCCCATGAGTAGCTACTCCCCTCTATAGGTGGCTACTCCTCTCCATGGGCAGCTACTCCCCTCCACGGGTAGCTCCTCCCCCTCCACAGGTAGCTACTCCGCCCCATGAGTAGCTACTCCCCTCTATAGCTGCCCTCCTCTCCATGGGCAGCTACTCCCTTCCACGGGTCGCTCCTCCCCCTCCACAGGTAGCTACTCTGCCCCATGAGTAGCTACTCCCCTCTATAGGAGGCTACTCCTCTCCATGGGCAGCTACTCCCCTCCACGGGTCGCTCCTCCCCCTCCACAGGTAGCTACTCTGCCCCATGAGTAGCTACTCCCCTCTATAGGTGGCTACTCCCCTCCACGGGTCCCTCCTCCCCCTCCACAGGTAGCTACTCCGCCCCATGAGTAGCTACTCCCCTCTATAGCTGCCCTCCTCTCCATGGGCAGCTACTCCCCTCCACGGGTCGCTCCTCCCCCTCCACAGGTAGCTACTCTGCCCCATGAGTAGCTACTCCCCTCTATAGGTGGCTACTCCCCTCCACGGGTCCCTCCTCCCCCTCCACAGGTAGCTACTCCGCCCCATGAGTAGCTACTCCCCTCTATAGCTGCCCTCCTCTCCATGGGCAGCTACTCCCCTCCACGGGTCGCTCCTCCCCCTCCACAGGTAGCTACTCTGCCCCATGAGTAGCTACTCCCCTCTATAGGTGGCTACTCCTCTCCATGGGCAGCTACTCCCCTCCACGGGTCGCTCCTCCCCCTCCACAGGTAGCTACTCTGCCCCATGAGTAGCTACTCCCCTCTATAGGTGGCTACTCCTCTCCATGGGTAGCTACTCCCCTCCACAGGTAGCTACTCCGCTCCACGGGTAGTTCCTCCCCCTCCACAGGTAGCTACTCCGCCCCATGAGTAGCTACTCCCCTCTATAGGTGGCTACTCCCCTCCACGGGTCCCTCCTCCCCCTCCACAGGTAGCTACTCCGCCCCATGAGTAGCTACTCCCCTCTATAAGTGGCTACTCCTCTCCACAGATAGCTACTCCCCTCCACAGGTGGCTACTTCCTTGCTCGCTACTTTTTACCAAACCTGGAGCCAAAGCCCCGGGCGTGAGGGTGGCGAGGAGACAGGCCCTTTGTCCAAGCCTCGGCCCAGGTGGGGGGCTCCCTCCTCCCTGCTCCCTCTGCCATCTCTCTTGGTGACTTTTGTCCTTGGATGGTCTGCGTGCTCAGAAGAGGTTTCATTCTCTGGCAACCGGGCGGCCATTAGGAAGAGGCGGACGCATTACCCTCTCAGCGCACAATGGTTGGCCAATTCAGTTATTCTCTTTTACCTGAAGACTTGCTTTGCAGCCGGAGCCTCCCCTTTGGAACAGGGCAGGCCCCATCTGTCGGACAGTTTGCTCCAATGTCTCCGGCCATTATGCCGCCACTCGGAAGGCTGGATGGCGCACGTGCGAGCGAGCGAGCGTGTCTGCCCATCCGCTCTCTCTCTCTCTTGTCTCTTTATCCTCCTCCCAGGGCTGCGCCGAACTTGCTTCAAAGAATGATGTCAGATGTGTGCAAAACAGACCAATAAAACCTAATGCACTCACTCCCCTTTGTCTGCCTGACTCTCCTACAGAACATTTCCCACTCAGAAAGCCACTTAAAACACATCAGCAGTAACTCTGCAAAACAGCCACTTGTTGGCTAATTGTGCTAAGCAGCTGCCAGCAGGGCTGGGGGAGGGGTGGCGGGGGGGGGGGGGGGGAGGGGAGGGACCTCCAGCCCAGCCCTCGGGCCACACTTCTGGGAGAAGCCCAAGCTTCTGGGGAAGGGTGCCTACCCCGGGCACCTGCCTCGGCAGGCGGCCGGGAGAATCCCCGAGAAGAGGCAGCTCTCCCTGGGCTGGGGGGGCACTCGGGTGGAGAGAGGAGGCAGGCCTGGGGCCAAGAGGGTAGAATTCTAGCCCCCACCAACTCCCAACTCGCTATGGGAGCCTGAAGGGTTCACTGCCTATCTCCGAGCCTCATATATCACTGCCCATGCATCACTGGAGCAGTATGGACTGTGGCTTCTACAATCTCTTCCAGCTTCCAAATGCTGCCCGGTGTAGCGTTCCAGAATCCTCAGACAGACCCGGGGCTCACATCCTGCCTCTGCCGCCACCCGGCCCCGTGACTGTGGCTGCAGCCTGAGTATTACCTTCCTCATCGAGAAAACAAGATGATGCAGTGCCTGCACTCATCGGGTACCGAAAGAATTCACTGACGTGCCTGTATGGACCTTGGAGCCAGGAGCACAGGCCCTCCTCGACTGCACTCAGGAGCTCACAATCTAAAGGAGGTGGCCCATAACAAGGCACCCCGACCCAGTCTCAGGAATCGAGAACCAACCCGGCACAGCGTTTGGTCAGAGGCAGGGCAGGATCACAGTTAGCAGGAACCGGTATATACAAAGGTCCTGAGGCAGGGCTGAATTGGAGGCACCTGATCAGGACTCCGTTAGGGAGGCACCGGGCAGCAGCTGTCAGGCCGAGGGTCCTGAGGGGGACAAGTCCTCACCCCCTGTGCCCGCACTCGAGGACAGCTCTGTCTGCTGGTCGTCCCGCCCCTTCCCCAGCAGCTGGAGAGCCGTGGGCACGGCGGGCACACGTGAGCTCCGGGGTCTGGGCAGCCCAGGGTTTGAATCCCGCGTCCGCCACTGCCCGCTCCTGGACCTCGGATGTGATGCTCAAACCCTCCGCTCCGTGGGTCTCTCGGCGGTGAAGACAGCCGTGGCGGCTCCCCAGAGGCGGCAGGGACAGGTTCTTATGAGACACCAGGCTTGGAGGAAAATGCTGAGCGCACTGGACCCACTAATATTCCTGCTTCCTTAACCCCGCCTTCCCGTGCGCGCTGCGAGGCACGCGTCATTTTCATCACCCCATCTTCTACCTCTGCCAATTTCTCCCTTGGCTTTGGCTCTGGCAGCTCAAAGTCAAAGTGAACTGTTGGTCAAAATAACTCTTCCCAGTTTCCTCCATCGTTGCTTCTGAGGCCTCCTTCTTTTTTTTTTTTCAACTTGATTTAAAAAATTTTTTTTAATGTTTATTTATTTTTCAGACAGAGAGAGACAGAGCATGAACAGGGGAGGGGCAGAGAGAGAGGGAGACACAGAATCCGAAACAGGCTCCAGGCTCCGAGCTGTCAGCATAGAGCCCCACGCGGGGCTCGAACTCACGGACCGTGAGATCGTGACCTGAGCCGAAGTCGGACGCTCAACCGACCGAGCCACCCAGGCGCCCCTCAACTTGATTTTAACGAACTTTCGTGCATGTGATGTAAGCAGCGGCGGGGGGGGGGGGGGGGGGGGGGGGAATGTGCAAGTGAAAATGACGTCTTTGCATTTTTTTTTTTTTTGGATTTTCTAGGTAAACTTGCTCCTTACGAAAAACCTCCAGACCATACAGAAAGGTAGAGAGAAGAAAACCCACGAGACGATTCTGCAGCAGCCTGAGGTAGTTGACAGCAAAGATGGAAAAAGGAGGCCCCTCTTTATAAAACTGGGGTGTTCCCAAGGGGCGCCTGGGTGGCCCGGGCGGTTAGGCATCCGTCTTCGGCTCAGGTCGTGATCTCGCGGTCCGTGAGTTCGAGCCCCGCGTCAGGCTCTGCGCTGACAGCTCAGAGCCTGGAGCCTGTTTCCGATTCTCTGTCTCCCTCTCTCTCTCTGCCCCTCCCCCATTTATGCTCTGTCTCTCTCTGTCTCAAAAATAAATAAACGTTAAAAAATAGAATAAAAGTGGGGTGCTCCCTGGCTGCCCCCTGTCGGGCCTGGGCTCCCCGGCTCCAGCCCCCTTTCCCTTGCCCATCGGCATCCTGCCCACCCCAAGCCCCAGCTCACCCCAGCTCAGGATCTTGCTGGCCACAAAGGCTCCCTAGATCTCTGCGGCCCGGGGCTGTCTTTCCCTCCATCGAGCTCAATTCTTTTCATTTCAACGAGCATTTATTGAGCCTCTGTTTTGGACTCAGCCATATGGACTCACTCCCTTCTGCCTTCACTTAACTAGTATTGCATTATTTCGTTACCCTGCATCGAGACTTCTCCAGGGCCTGGATTATCAGCTCCTGGAGGGCAGAGGCACAGCGTCCGTCTCCTGGTAGCCCCGGTCCAGCCTCTGCTGTTCCCGGCCGGGACTTCAGGGCGCCTGGAGGAAGGACAGCCGCCGTGGATGGCATGTGCTGGAGTCCTTTGCACACACGATCTCGTCTGATCCTTGCACTGACCGTGGGAAGCGGGTGTTGTTGTTTCTGCCACTCGGTAGATGAAGAAACGAAGTTCAGACAGGTTAGAAAGCTCGCCCCAGGGACCACAGCTGTAGAGCTTCGAGCCAAGATTTAAACGCTAGTCTCTGAGGTCAAGGCCCACGCTCTGAGCTCCTACATGGGACGGCCTCTTTGCGCAACCCCCATCCTACAGGGCCTGTGATAAATGCCCTCAGCGAGGGATGCCCAGGACAGGAAGGATAATGCCGTCATCCACAGGGACCTGGGAAGGCTTCCTGGAGGAGGTGATGCTCGACTGAATTTTGAAGGATGCATAGGGGCCAGCCAGGTGGAAATGGGCAGAAAAGCATTGGAAGGTGAGGAAATAGTCTGTGGGACTGGCCAACCGTGTGAGTCGGTTGGGGTGGGAGAACCAGGGGCTATATCCTGAGTGCGGCCGGCACGCACGCACGTAGGGCAGGCGAGAAGGTGAGGCGAGTGAGGCAGTCAGCTGGCAGCGTCCTGCCATGCCTCGTGCACTCGGTTCAGGCATCTGGACTTGAGCTTTTGGCCAGTGGTTCAAGCTGAGCTCGCCGGAATGAATGCTAGGGGTTCCTCACAGGCTCCCGGGCAACCTGGCGGAAGATAAACCAGAAGGAGGCGGCCTCAGCTCAGGCCCGGCGGCCAGCCCCCCGCCCCGGGTCTCAGGCACGAGTGCGGCTGGTTATACGTTTAGATTTTCTGCCTAAGATTTCATTGGAAGCTTTCTGCAGCAAACATGTTTGAAACGGCTCCCGCAGGAGGGGGAAGTTTTCAGCCGGGAGAGACAAGCACCGGTCTTTAGGATTTGTTTGTTCTTCAAAACGTTGATTGAGCCCCACCCTCCACCCTTCCTGCCCAGGCTCTAGGGAGGGTAGGTTCACCAGTCCTGGTCTTGGGTCCTTGGGGGGCCTGGGGCCTGGGTCTGGGGTCAGGAATCTTGGCTCCCTGTCCTGGCTTTGGACATATAACGTGCATGAGTGTCCCCTCTCTGGGGCTTGGGACCGTGGCCCTCAGACTTGACCTGTGCTTATGGCCGCACAGTGGACATAACCTCACCCTCAGCCGTTTTCTTAAAAACAATACCGGCTCTTTGATCGGGCAGCGGCTGGCTGAGGCAGAGCCTCCTAGATCGGGAGAAAAGATCGTGGGGCCCCCCGGGTGGCTCGGTCGGTGAAGGGTCAGACTTCGGCTCAGGTCATGATCTCCCCATTCGTGAGCTGTGCCGACAGCTCAGAGCCTGGAGCCCGCTTCAGATTCTGTCTCCCTCTCTCTCTGCCTCACTGCCCCCCCTCCTCTGGCTCTCTCGCTTTCTCTCGCTCAAAAATAAACATTAAAAAAAATTTTTTGGGGGGCGCCTGGGTGGCGCAGTCGGTTAAGCGTCCGACTTCAGCCAGGTCACAATCTCGCGGTCCGGGAGTTCGAGCCCCGCGTCAGGCTCTGGGCTGATGGCTCGGAGCCTGGAGCCTGTTTCTGATTCTGTGTCTCCCTCTCTCTCTGCCCCTCCCCGTTCATGCTCTGTCTCTCTCTGTCCCCAAAATAAATAAACATTGAAAAAAAAAATTAAAAAAAAAAATTTTTTTTAAGGAGAAAAAGTCGTGACGAGCACATCAGCGCCGGCCGTCACCAGAGCTCGTACCCAGCACTCCCTCCGTGACAAGAGTTCCACGTATCATGTCACATTGAATCCCTATAATCATCCACGTTACAGGTGGCAGAACTGAGACTCATCTAGGAGGCCAGCTGCTAAAGACACACGGCAACTAAGTCGTGGAAGCGGGATTCGAACCCAGGGCCTGGGCTCCAGAACCTGCATTTACAACCACCCTCCCCCTGGGGGCTTCCCGGGCGGGGGGGGGGGGGGGGACAGAGGCAGTGGGCCTACAGCCACAGTGAATGCCCTCCTGATGCCCTCCAGGCTGGGATGCCCCAAGGAGCAATGTCTGGGCCCCTACCTCCTTAGGTAGGCCAGGAAATGTTTCTTTTCTTTTTAATTTTTTAATTTTTTAAAATGTTTTATTTATCTTTGAGAGAGAGAGAGAGAGAGAGAGAGAGAGAGAGTGCAAGCGGGGGAGGGGCGGAGAGAGAGGGAGACACAGAATCCGAAGCAGGCTCCGGGCTGGGAGCCAGCAGCACAGAGCCGGACGCGGGGCTCGAACTCACGAACTGCCCCCAGGAAGTGTTTCTAAGGACTGAGAAGGATGGGGGTGGCGCTAGAAGGAAGAGGAAGGGGCAGGGGTTGGTGCTGGAGAGAGGACAGCTTGGAGCTGGGGTCTGGTCCTGCCTGGTTCCCACCTTCAGGCCACATCCCCCCCCCCCCGACTGCACCATGGGGGCCCAGGGACCCGCAGGCTAACACCCACAGACTGGTTCCAGGAAGTCTGGCCCCGCGGCACGTTTAACGTTGCAGTTGGCTTTTGTGCAACACCAACAATGGATTAAGCGGCCCAGTAACCCCCATGGGGTCCAAGGATCAGGGAGCGTGCCCCCCTCTCCCGGAGCTGCTTTGCACTCTCTCCAAAGCCAAAGCTGTGGTCGCCAGCGCTTGGGGGGATAGTCTCTCTCCAGTCTCTCCGCACTGGGGGTTCATTGATCTTCCCCGGGGTCTGTCGCATCCTTCTTCAGGGGAAAAAAAAAAAAAAAAAATCTCCCCAAACACTTTTTCTAGTGAGATGTTCATTTGGAGTTGTGTTCCCCAGACAGGGCAAGGCTCTGTGAAGTGACTGCTTTTGTTAGCCATTACCTTTATCAAAAAAGAGCCGCGAGGTTTCTGTGGCTACACGGCTCACTTTCGCAGCTTGGCCGAGAAGAGGCTGGGAGAGCGGTTTCTGCAATTTTTCGTTACTTTGTTCATTTGGCAAACACGCCTTGCGCCCGGGCTTGGTGCTGTGCCCTCAGGATATGACTCTGCCTAGGGAACTCCCAGGCCCCTAGGGGAATCAGGCGGTGAGCGTGACAGCATCCGGACAGAGCAGGCCCCACGTGGGGAGAGCATTGCTTCATAGCCTCAGGGAGACCGGAGAGCATCCCTGAGGAGACTGGGTCTGGCTGAGACTTGGAGGAGAGGAAAGGTTACCAAGAGGAAGGGAAGGGTGTTCTGGGTGGGTGGAAGAGCATGTGCGAAGGTTCAGAGGTAAAAGAGCGCTAGACCTGTCTGGGGAACCGAAGGACCAGTGTGGCTGGAGGGAGGCACCCAGCCAGGGTGGAGGGGCTCCCGGGGGATAGGAAAGAGGTAGAGGAGAAGGTGCTGCAGGACCCTTAGGGTGGGGTAAGGAATATTGAGGCTGCTGTAGAGGATTATGCAAAGGAGTGGCTCAATCCAATTCGCAGATGGAAGTTCAAGGTCTGGCTTCAGAAGGGCCCAAGCTTCAGATCTTTTTTTTTTTTTTTTTTTAACGTTTATTTATTATTGAAAGGCAGAGAGAGAGCGTGAGCAGGGGAGGGGCAGAGGAGAGGGAGACACAGAATCCGAGGCAGGCTCCAGGCTCTGAGCCATCAGCACAGAGCCCGACGCGGGGCTCGAACTCATGAACCCGCGAGATCATGACCTGAGCTGGAAGTCGGACGCTCAACCTTCGGAGCCAGCCAGGCGCCCCTGCCTCTGAGTGATCTTGGGTGAGTCGCTCAAACTCTCTGAGCCTCGGTGTCTCCCTCTGTAAGATGATGACAATCACAGTTTCTACTGCTGAGAGATACTGTGTGAAGCCGTCAGCCGGGCACCCCACATGCACCCAAAGCTGCCAGGGGCAGGCTTTTTTGCCCAATTTGTTCACCGCTGTGTCTTCCCAGCCAGAAAATAACGGACACTCCGTAAATACGTGTCAAGTGAATGGAGGAGTGGACGGTGGCTTGGAAGGGCAAGCCGGGATCAACCGGGGGTCCCTCTTGACCACGGAAGGCAAGGGGATAAAAATAGCGACACCAGGGGCACCTGGGTGCTTCAGTCGGTTAACCGTCCGACTGTCGACTCAGGTCGACTCAGGTCGGCTCAGGTCGCAATCTCTCGGTTTCGTGAGTTCAAGCCCCTTGTCGGGCTCCAGGCTGTCGGCACGGGGGTCTGCTTGGATTTCTCTCTCTCTCTCTCCCACTCCCTCTCTCCCTTCTCTCTCTCTCCTTCTTCCCCGCTCGCTCTCTCTCAAAATAAGAAAATAAACCTTAAAGAAAAATAAAGAAAACTAGCTAAATCAATCATCAATATGCTACATGCAGGCGGCAGGAGTTAAGTAATTTACATACATTAGCATTTCCCCTTCAGGGGAGGGCTGTTCAGCACTGAAGTTCCAAGGGAGTCAACAAACTGCCCGAGAGAGAGAGAGAGAGAGAGAGAGAGAGAGAAAGAGAGAGAGACACACACGGCACCCACGAGCACATACACACACACACACACACACACACACACACACACACCTATGCAAGAGAGAGCAAGAAAGGGGAGGGAGGCAGGGAAGGAGAGGGAGAGGGGCAGGGAGGGAGAGAGAGCTCTCGAGCCCTTAGACCCTGAAGCCTTCCAAGTTCAACCCTGAAGCCCAATGCCACCAAGGTCATGATGCACAGGGACTGCGCTCACCCTGCTGGCCAACGGCTCACGGCTAAGCTACATACAGGCATAGGAGGGTCTGGTGGGCACAGAATTCACTGGTGCCCAGAAAGGGCCTGGTCCCAAGGGCCCTGCGATTGGTCAACAGCTCTTTACCCATCACCTACTTCGTGTGCCACCTTGGATACAAGCCCGAGCAGGAAGCACACAGCTCGCAGGGGTGGAGGGGAGGGCCGACAAACCAGGAATTCCAAGTGGGCAGAGACCTGTGTGGGACGGGGACAGGCAAGCGGACTGTCGTGGCCACGTCAGCGATTAAACTGCTGGAATACTTCTGTGACCATTTCCCTCGAACCCACCCCACAGGCCCGGTCACACCCGCCAACTAGAGGGTTAAGGCCTGCCCGGCCAAGGGCCGCACCAGCATCCCTTCTGATTGGTTGTCTTCTCCCGTGGGTGGCTATGATTATTTTATTTTATTATTTAAAAAAATATATGTTTATTTATTTTTGAGAGGGAGACAGAGTGTGAGTGGGGGAGGGGGAGAGCGAGAGGGAGACACAGAATCCGAAGCGGGCTCCAGGCGCTGAGCCATCAGCACAGAGCCCGATGCGGGGCTCGAACTCACGAGCCGTGAGACCGTGCCCTGAGCCAAAGTCAGACGCTTAACCAACCGAGCCACCCAGGCGCCCCTGTGATAGTTTATATATTACCCCCACCTGCAGGGGCCAGGAGAGCGTTGAAGGGGGCCTGGCCTGCTGGGCGAGGAGCCCTGATTAGCAAGGCTTCTTGACGAAGGGATATTCATTCCAGTGAGTTGGGTGGGTGAAGAGAGGGAGGCAAAGGGCGAGAGCCAGGTAGAAGCCTCCCAGCCGCAAAGGAAGGAATAGGTGATGACCTTGGAGTAGGTGTGTGGCTGGATCTGCCGGGCCTTGTGGGCCAGGGAAGAGATCTAGTTTTCTTACAAGGTCAGTGCACCGGAAGGGGTTCTAGGCAAGGGAGGAACCTGGTCTGGTGGGAGGAAGCAGAAGGGGGGCCAGGAGGTGGGTAGGAAGAGAGGCTGTGGCCTGGTGGGGGCACAGGTGGTGAGGGGGGGGGCCCAGAAGAAGGTCAGGGCAAGGGATAGAGAAGGAAGCTCTGCTCCACAGGCAAGTAGAGGTAATCTGCGTGGGCAGGTGCCCCTCCCCAGTTTGTCCCCCCTCATCAGGGTCCTGGGACCTATGCTCAGACACCACTCCCTGCTGCCCCAGAGATCTTTCTGCAGCTTTCTGCGGGTCCTGAGGCTCGGCCGCCCGGCAGAGCGGGCAGGGGTGGAGCGCGGCAGCCTCCGGGCCCGGCTCCCCGGAGCGCCAATTCCGAAAATGACAAACGGAGACCCAATGAGAAGGTTGGAAAATGGGCACCTCCGCGCCTCCCTGTGTCTATTGCAGGGTTTGGAAATGGCTGGGATGGAAGGAGAGGCCCCAAGAAGCCGCTGCCCCTGGAGCAGGGGGCAGGAGGCCGGGGAGGGGAGGGGAGGGGCGCGGACAAACGCCCAAGCCGGACACACACAAAAAGCCCAGTGGTGCGTGGTGTGGCCCGAGACTGGGGGGGGGGGGGTGGTGCGGGTGCAATGCGGGCGTTGAGGAGTCATTCAAAAGCCTCCGGCCCCTTAGCCCATCTGAACACCCCCTTCTCTCTTCACCCCTCCCTCCCACCACCACCAAAAAGAGAGAGAGAGGGGAGAGAGCAAGAGAAAGAAGGAAAACAAAATATCTACAGTTGTCGAGACAAGAGGAGAAAAATAGACGCAAACATCCGTAATTTTCTCTGTGGGGCTTTGCGGTAATTGAGCCATTTGGATAAAAATAAAGGCAGCAGGCCCCTTAGCTAAGAAGAGATTTTGCAATCTAAGAAGCCTGAATTATGCGTCTTGTGTCACTTGAAATCCCCCGTTCCCCCCCTTCCGCGGGCGACCCGAACCACTTTCCCTTTCTTCTTATTTTTTTTAAGTACCCTGTCAAATGTCCGTAGAGCAGAGAATTTCAGCTGTCACAACTAATTTCAATTTTCCCATGTGTTTCCTCCACCCACCCCCTCCTTTGGGGGCCCGGGGGAGGGGGAGGGGCCAGGCGGAGCCCCGTTTCCCTCCCTCCTGCCTCCCCTCACTCTTTTTATTTACCATTATTGTTATTATTTCAAAACCAGATTTACATCATAAATGTGTTTGGGGGAGTGTTTAAGGGCGGTTTGCTCCTGTGGGAGGCTGGGCCTGGCCCTGTTGGTTTCCACCTACCCCTCCCCTCCGCCCCCCTGCCCCAATCCCCCCCAACAGGTGCGCCCCCACCGCGAGCCCCTGGGGAGGATACAGGTACTCCCCGAATGCCTAGGGCACAACCCTTGCCCTTGAGGTGACAGTCCAGTGAGGTCGGGGAGACAAGGGGACAGAGAGATTGGCACAAAGCGTTCGGAGTGCTGGCCAGTGGCTGTGCGTGGACAGCCGGGGGCAGCAGACCAAGGGTCGCCTTTAGCGGTGCTTGAGCTGACTTTGGGAAGCGAGTGGATGCTTGCTTGCTCCCTGGACAACTCGGGGAGGGGAGTTCCAGGCTGAGGGAACAGCATGGGCGAGGGCTGATGTTCTGAGGTGAATTGGGGCCCCCCTCCCCCATTCACGTGTTAAAGTGCTGGCCCCAGGACCTCCGAACGGCACCTTTTGTAGGATCCTTGCGGGTCACACCGGGGCAGGAGGGGACCTTAGTCCAATGCGACTGGACAGAGAGGCATCCGGAGGGAGAAGGCCAAGGAAACATGAAGGCAGAGATTGGGGTGATGCTTCTAGGAGCCGATGGACGCCCCAGCAGCTGGGGGGGTATTGAGCAGGGCCTCCCGGCCTCCAGCAGGGATCTGAGCACAGACTCCAGAACTGTGTGGGACGAGAAACTAATGTGGTTTAAGCCACTCAGTTTGCGATACTCTGTTTCAGCAGCCCCAGCAAACAGCGATGTGTGGACTCGAGAAACGGCCCATCCTGAGGCCTACATGTCACACAGCAGGTGGGTGCCTCGAGGTGGAGGGGTGGGGCTGGAGTGGCAGGACCAGATCCTGCAGAACCGGGACACGGTGGGGACTGGGGGGAGGGAGGGTAGGGGTGGCATGAGATGAGCTTTGTTAAACACTCACCCTGGTTACAGGCAAAGCCTGAAGCAGCCAAGACACAAGAGGGTCCCTTCCTCTCCCTTCCTCTCCCTTCCTCTCCCTTCCTCTCCCTTCCTCTCCCTTCCTCTCCCTTCCTCTCCCTTCCCCTCCCTTCCCCTCCCTTCCCCTCCCTTCCCCTCCCTTCCCCTCCTCTGCCTTCCCCCTCCTCTCCTCTCCCCTCCCCCCTCTCCTCCCTTTTCCTCCCTTCCCTCCCCTCCCCCTCCCTTCCCCTTCCCTCCACTCCTCTGCCTTCCCCTCCCCTTCTCTCCCCTCCCCCCTCTCCCCCCTTCCCCTCCCCTCCCTTCCCCTCCCTTCCCCTCCCTTCCCTTCCCTTCCCTTCCCTTCCCTTCCCTTCCCCTCCCTTCCCTTCCCCTCCCTTCCCTTCCCCTCCCTTCCCTTCCCCTCCCTTCCCTTCCTTTCCCTTCCCTTCCCCTCCCTTCCCCTTCCCTCCCCTCCCCTCTCCTCCCTTCCCTTCCCCTCCCTTCCCCTCCCTCCCTTCCCCTCCCTCCTCTCCCTTCCCCTCCCCTCCTCTCCCTTCCCCTTCCCTCCTCTCCCCTCCTCTCCCCTCCCGCACACACCCCAGGGGCCTGGCCTGGCCTGGCTGTCCTCATCAGCAGGTCCCAAGGCCTACGATGGGGCCTGTCCTTCCTGACTCCTCAGCTCTTCCCCTGGTGCCCCCATGTTAACAGCTCTCATGGAGCATCTTGTATATGGAACACGGTTTAAATGAGGGAGCTGAGGATGCCTGGGTGACTCAGTCGGTTAAGGCTCCGGCTCTTGGTTTTGGCTCAAAAGGTCATGACTGTTGGTCGTGATCTCCTGGTTCATGGGATCAAGCCCCTGCTGTCACCACAGAGCCTGCCTGGGACTCTCTCTCTCCCTCTCTCCTTCCCCCACTGGCACCCACTCGCTCTCTTTTATGATAAAAATAAACATTTTTATAAAAATGACGCGGCCGAGTGACAGTATGTCCACTCTGGGACACGCCCCACCCCACAGCCAGGTTGTGACAGCAGAGACTACAGCAGAGGCCCTGGGACCGTCCTCACCGAAGGAGCATCACCATGGAGGGCCGGTCAAGGTGGCGGCCAGGACCTACTTCTCAGCCTCCTGTCTTCCTCTTTGCTCCACCCATAGTCCCCTGTGAGCAGCTCGATTTCCTCCTGTGTGGTCCTGCCTCCCTCCTCCTGCCCCTGCAGCCCCAGGGAGAGAGCAGGGAAGGACCCACGAAAGGGCAGGGTCCTCCTCCAGGAGTGGAGGACCTGAGGCACAGAGAGGTTACGTGACCTGCCCGAAGTCACACAGCAGGTCAGAGTCAGAGTCAGGGAATGAACCCCCCCCTGGGGAATTTGGGGGCTGTCCTCACTCTCAACACACACACCGCCCCCCCCCCCCCCACCACACACAAGGGCCCTGCTGTGAGTTCAGCACTCACGCCAGAAAGTCAGTGTGGCCTGGTGGTTAAGGGCATGCTCTCTGGAGTCTGGAGTCGGAGCGCCCACCGCTGGATCCCAGCACCACCCCCTCCCGCCGAGGCTCCTGGACACCCTGAGCTTCGGTTTCCTCCAGACAAAATCCGAGGATTTTCTCCCCGTGGCGAATGCTGGCTGCTGTCCGCCAAACGGTTTTCCCTTCTCTTCCCAGGAACCCCCAGATACACTGCAATCCCCAGGCTCCCCGGCAGGCCTGAGTTCCGGCCCCAGGACTGCAGGAGGAAGTGTCTCCCAAAACCTTCTGGGCTATTCTTTCCCGGGCCCTCTCCGCCCTGCGTAAGCCTGGGCGAACGGTTGATCCGAGTCATGGCCCTGCCACCTCCAGCCGGAGCGTGAGCTCCGAGGGCCTGGTGCATCCTGGGTGCTTAGGAATCTGTGCCAGGTGCCTCGTGTGCCTGTGTCTGTAGTTGGGTCAGTGTTCGCGGGGCCTCTGGAGCCCTCCTCGTGTTTGCCTTCAGAGGGCCTGAGCGCCCCCCCAAGTCATGTACCGTAACCCGGACAGTACCCCCCTGTCTCCCCCCTCTCAGCGCCCCCAGCCCCACACAGGACTGCACCTGCTAGCCAGCCCCGCCTTCCTAGCGCCCAGGAGCTCCTCGGGGAAGCTGTGTGATTGCGGACGCGCACCTTAACCTCTCGGAGCCCCAGTTTCCCGCTTTCCCGCTCCTCGGCCCAGCCCGCTGCTTACGGAGCACAGAGGGAAACGTTCAGCCAACACGCCGGATCCAGGTTTTGCCCACCCTTCTCGTCCCAGCGGAAACTGGGGAGATGAATCTCCAGCATTAAGGAACTGGTTCTGGGATAATAACGTCCCCCCGGGGCAGATGCAGGGGAGCCAAGCCCCGCGCCGCGCGCCCCTGCTCTGTGCCGGGGCCGGAAGTCACTGGGCTGGGAAATCGCTTGTCCACAAGCCCCAGCCCGCTCACGGAATTGCGCTAAATGTGAATCCACGTCTGAGCCGGGGAAAGCGATGTGGCTGCTCGTGGGCGGGTGACGGTAGCCTTTCCGTGCGCAGTGTTTTCAGCTTGTCTGCCTTCCAATCACTCCTAAATAATACGTTTGATTGGGTGTGACTGCTCACGGGGGCTCTCCTCTACCCAGCACCGGCAGCTGAAGCACGACACTTAAGATCACATCTGCTTTTCATTCGTAACGAACAAAGTGGGTTTCAGACTCCCGCAGCCCGTTCTCGTCGGGTGCTGAGGAGCGGCTCTCCCCAGGATTGCTCTGGGCCGCTGACAGGCCTGCCGCCCAGCAGGCACTGGCCTGGCCCCCGGGCCTCAGGAGAGAGTGGGCAAGGGTGGCGGAGGTCCTGGGAAGCCGCGCTTCGCGCCACGGTTCTGGGTTTGGACGCTGACTCCACTTCCTGGCTGTGTGACTTCAGACAGGTTGTTTGTCCTCTCTGAGCTTCATCTCATCTGCAGAAGAGGTAATAAGGTCTTGGCCAACGGGTGGTCCCCAGATCCCGATTTTCCCCAGCAATGAACCAGTAGGGGGAGTTCTTGCCCCTCCTCCCCCCCTCCCGCCTGCCCCCCCCCCCCCCCCCCCCGGCAATGGCCCCAAAGTCAGCTTCTATGGGTGAATGTTCATAGTGGCATTATTTACAGTAACCAAAAGCTGGAAACAACCCAAAGGCCCACGGATGGAGAAAGGCATAAACAAACTCTGGTCTATCCGTACCACAGAATATCGTTCAATCTTAAAACAATTCTGATACGTGTGACCGCGTGGATGAACCTCGAAGACATGATGCCGAGCGAAAGAGGCCACACGCAAAAGGACAAATGCTGTGTGATGCCACGTACGCGCCGTACCCAGAGTCGTTCAATTCATGCCAACGGTAAGGAGAATGGAAAGTACCAGATGCAGGGCTCGAACCCATGAAGCGGGAGGTCATGACCCGACCCGGAGTCAAGAGTCGGATGCTTAACCGACTGAGCCACCCAGGTGCCCCAAGGTTACTATTTTCATCACCTCGGACAGAGCCAACCCTTTGGGCCCCCAACCCCTCTCAAAAGAAATTGATGGGGTTCTACCATCAGTGGTCCTCTGTCCCAAATCTCTCCTGCCGCTGGTGGGTCGCTCCCTTGAGCATTATAGCAGGTGGCCAAATGCAGAGGGGGGTTGAGATTATGGTTTGGGAACATGGCAGGGGGTGAGCGGTCGTATTTTCCAGAGAGAGTTCTCACAATGTCCCCGATCCCAGGGCTTATGGACAAGGGGACTTCGACACAGACATCAGGAAGTGATGTCTGTGCCTCCTCCCCTTGAACCTGACTGGGGTTTTGGTACTGTGGCAACCGACAGAAGAGGCAACGGGATTTCCCAGGCAAGATCCTAAGGGCAAAGCGGTGTCTACACTGCTTGCCGGATTTTCGTGAGGGCTTCAGACGTCGTGGGAGCAGGCCAGCGGCCCTGAGGCCGTCATGGAGTGAGGAAGCCCAATCCAGCCCATGTGGAGAGGCCCTGAGACTTCGTGATGAGGGAGGGGTGCTCAGTGAGCGCCCCCCCCCCTCAGTCCCAGACCTACCCGCCCCCAACCGTCTTCCGCCCCTCCCCCCACCGTTCCAGTTCACCCACCATCACATCGCCAGCAAGTGATCTCCCCAAGCCAGAAACATCCAGCTGAGCCTTTCCCAAATCCCCCCACTTGGCAAATCGGGACCAAGACAAAAACGGTTGTCTTAAAGTGGTAACGCTTGGGTCAATTTGTTATTTTGTGAAGGTAACCGGCACACGGGCCAAGGGGCCATTCTGCAGCAGGGAAACTGGTTACCAAAATCGTCTCCCCCTTAGCTTGCCGCTGTCTGTCTCCGCGAACCCTGCCCGCAGGAACTGATGGGAGATCCGCCTTCATAGGCCACGGTTCTCCAGCCTGGAACCTCAGGGCTGTGTGGTGCCCGCAAAAGCCTGGCTTGATCACCTCCAAAGGGAAAGTCTGCCGATCGATCGTTTGCTAGCCCTGTGATTGCGTGGTGAGAGCCAGACCCCAGGGCTTAGCAACCTGGACTGCCTCCATCCACACCTTCCGCAGGGGATCTTCTCAGCCCCCTGACACTTCTGTGTGATCCACGGGGAAGCTGCTGCAGAGATAGGCCTTGGCAGAGTCGGCCCTCTCTCCTGCAGGATGGCGTCCCCGTCTGGGCCTTGGCCGGGACGGATCTGCCCTCGGGGCACCTTCGCCCACTCTCAGAACCCTCCGGAGGCCTGGCTGGGGTGGGCATACCTTCCTGCTGCCTGCCTCATGCACTGTCCGTACCTCGGCCACGGAGTGGAAGTCGCTCTATCCTTGGGACCCAGCCCTCGGCTCCATTGGCGACGCCAATCCCAGCCACAGGCAGTTCTTTCTTTGTTTAAATTTGTGTTAATGTTTATTTCTTTTTGAGAGGCAGAGCATGAGCCGGGGAGGGGCAGAGAGAGAGGGAGGCACAGAATGGGAAGGAGGCTCCAGGCTCCGAGCTGTCAGCACAGAGCCCGACGCGGGGCTCGAACTCAGGAACCGTGAGATCGTGACCTGAGCCGAGTCGGATGCTCAGCCGACTGAACCCCCCCAGGGGTGGGTAAGGGAGTCTCAGTCAGCAGGAGATGGCAGAACATTGTGGGCGAAAGCCGAGGCTCTGACGTCCAACAGACGCGGCCTTGAAATGCAGCTCTGCCACATACTAACGCTCGGGCAAATCCCTTCTTTCGGAGCCTCAGGTGCCCCATCTGTAACATGAGAAGAGTTAAATCACCCGACGTCATCATCATCACCAGCCTCACCATTACAACTTGTTGTTTGTTTGTTTGTTTGCTTGCTTTGTAAAGTTTATTTCTTTTAAGGGGTCGGGGGCAGAGAGAGAAGGTGAGAGAGAGAATCCCAAGCAGGCTCCACGCTATCAGCGTGAAGCCTGACGCGGGGTTCGAACCCACGAACCGCGAGATCATGACCCGAGCCCAAGTCAAGAGTCGGGCGCTTAACCGACTGAGCCACCCAGGCACCGTGCCCCCCCCCAGTTATTACTTGTAATGAGGGGCAGATAATAGGCAAATGTTAATTGCCATCCTTCCTTTATCTGATCTATAAAACATTCTTCACCCAGTTTGATATGCACCGAAGAATAAGATCTTCTTAAAAAGTGATTTTTAGGGGCGCCTGGGGGGCTCAGTCGGTTAAGCGCCCAACTTTGGCTCAGGGGTCATGATCTCACGGTTGGTGGGTTCGAGCCCTGGGTCGGGCTCTGTGCCGACAGCTCGGAGCCTGGAGTCTGCTTCGGATTCTGTGTCTCCTCCTCTCCCTGCCCCTCCCCTGCTCACGCTCTGTCTCTGTCTCTCAAAAATGAATGCACATTAAAAAAAAAGTTTTTAATTGATTTTTAATTGCGTGAGCAAATATATACATATACATAGTACTTGTTTTTAAATGTTAACATTATACATAAGATTTTTGGTTGTTTTTTTTTTTAATTTTTTTTAATGTTTATTTATTTTTGAGACAGAGACAGAGCATGAATGGGGGAGGGGCAGAGAGAGAGGGAGACACAGAATCCGAAACAGGCTCCAGGCTCTGAGCTGTCAGCACAGAGCCCGACACGGGGCTCGAAGTCACAGACAGTGAGATCATGACCTGAGCTGAAGTCAGACGCTCAACCAACTGAGCCACCCAGGCGCCCCTATACATAAGACTTTTGACTGCTGGTTTTGCGGGCCTCCCTCCCCCACCCGTCCCCCACCCCTCCCCCTTCCCCTCCCCCACCCCTTCCCCTCCCCCCTCCCCCCTTGGCTTTCCCTCGCCCTGTCCTCCAGAGGTAGTCTCTGTTCGCACTTCACTGCACGTGCATTTGTCTGTGTCTTTTTTTTCTTTTTAATGTTTATTTACTTTTGAGAGAGAGACAGTGCGAGCCAGGAAGGGGCAGAAAGAGAGGGAGACACAGAATCCGAAGCAGTCTCCAGGCTCAGTGGGACGTGGGGCTCGAACCCACGACCCTGGGATCATGACCTGAGCCCACATCGAGAGTCAACCGACTCTCGATGCTCAACCGACTGAGCCACCCAAGCGCCCCTGTTTGTTTCTTCTTTATGGGCTTTGAGGCCCAGGCCTGTCATCAAAGCCTCTTTTCTGGAGCCACAAGTCTTTGGAAGCCGTGATAGCCAACCAGAAGACACAGAAAGGCACGTGTCACCATGAAGCATGGACTACACACCCGAGTGAGTGTTATAAAAGCGATCAGTGGGGGCGCCTGGGTGGCGCAGTCGGTTAGGCGTCTGACTTCAGCCAGGTCACGATCTCGCGGTCCGTGAGTTCGAGCCCCGCGTCGGGCTCTGGGCTGATGGCTCGGAGCCTGGAGCCTGTTTCCGATTCTGTGTCTCCCTCTCTCTCTGCCCCTCCCCCGTTCATGCTCTGTCTCTCTCTGTCCCAAAAATAAATAAACGTTGAAAAAAAAATTAAAACAAAATAAAAAATAAAAGCGATCAGTGATTTCACCCTGGAAGCAGACCCTGCCCCAGGCACTTGGGCTTTAGAGGATAAGCCACAACCTGACCTTTCAGATTTTTGGACTCTGGGGACTATCCCAGCCCCTGATTTTTTCTTAGAGATAAAACACCCCTAGCCAGGAGGGACATTTTGGTGAAACTGCAGCCAGGTTCCTCCCTGGTGTCACACAGGATGGAATTTTCTTTGGAAGCCTCCCATTTTTCCTGCATCGTGGCAGCCTCGTTCTCAGTGAAGTACTCATTGTCCCTCAGCCTGGCCTCCAGGATCAGAGCTGAGCCAACCACAACAGCCAAGCCGCAGAGCAGAAAACGAGTGTTCCCGAAATGAACGGGAGACAGACACGGGATACCTATGTGACCAGGAGAGGGGAGCCCGCCTGCCTCTCGTCCATTCCAGATACACTCAGCCTTAACCCAGTCTATACCACACAGACAATTTTAACTACATCCCTAATTTAGGGGACCAGAAGCCAGGAAAGTTTAGAATCTCTAGAAATCTCTGGGTAATGAATAGAGCATGTGTTCTAACAGTAACTGTTCCCTAATCCCTGCCATGTCCTTTTCCTTCATAGCAAGGAGGCCTCTGCGCCCGGTTGATTCAGTGCGATATTCATCACTGCTCCCCCCCCCCACCCACATACCCATTTCTATCTACTGACTCATGCCTCTTTCCAGTCACAGACATCAGTGGTAAGCTTTCTTGATGGTTTGGTTATTACCTCGTGTCCTTTGCAACTCTTCCCTAGATTTCATGTCCGGTTCCATGCTAGCCATCTTTCTCCTGATGTCATGCCTTGATCTCAAGAATGGGTTATTGTAGGCAAGGGCCTTTCAGAGAACCTGGCCTCAATAATCCATTCACAGAAGAGCCTTTATTGCATGGATGGATGGATGGATGGATAATCGATGGACAGATGGACGATCGGATGAATGGATGGACAAATGGACAGGTGGATGGATGGTTGGATGAATGGATGGACAAATGGACAGGTAGAGGGATGGATGGATGGATGGATGGATGAATGGATGGACAAAGGGACAGGTAGAGGGATGGATGGTTGGATGAATGCATGGACAAATGGGCAAGTAGAGGAATGGATGGATGGATGAATGGATGGACAAATGGACAGGTAGAGGAATGGATGGATGGATGAATGGATGGAAGCGAGAGGGTTTAGTACAATAGTCCCTACCAGCATTTTTTACTCTCTGTGAAGAAGGAAAGGACACAGTTTCACAGACAACCAAATGGTTTTGTATCAGTCTAGCCAGGGAAGAAGATATGTCTGCCCAGTGCTTAGGTAGAGGTGAGGGAGTACGAATGTGTCCAACAAAAGCACACATATTTTTGAATGCAGGGTGAGCATGACCCTTTTGAATTCATCCTCTTCCATCAACTCTGTTTCTTTTCCCCACCCGTGAATATTTGTAGTGGTCAAGAGTTGTTTATTGCCACCGCATCCATTTTTCTTCTGTTGACAGCTCTCTTTCCCTTGGTGAATTGGTCCCTTCGCTCACACTACACTCAAGATCGGTGGCCCTGAGACTGCTGAGATCTATGAGACTCTAGAACTCTATGGTTGAGATCTATAGCTCAAATTCCTTCCCCCAAAAATGATTCATGGCATCTTCCTTTCCTAATGTATTTTTGACACTTTCAATCGTAGAGGAAAACTAAAGAATTTCACAGTGAACACCCATTAACCCACCACCTAGATTCCACTATGAACACTTTTACTGCACCTGCTTTATCTCATGTCTGTCCTCTATCCATCCCTCTATCTTGCAATTAATCCATTTCGTCTTTGGTGTCTTTGAAAGTAAATTGCAGACATAGGTGCCTCTCCTCCCAAACGTGTATCATTGACTGGAGTCCGATATTTGTTTACATGTTTTTTTCTTTGTCAAATTTCTATATATTAACCTTAAAAATAAAACATCCCGTTGTTTTACCAGCAAAATGGGTTTATTCAGGAACAGCAGACAATTACCATTTGGGACATGCAAGCTACAGCAAAACCACAGTTAAATCCAGAGATCAACGCAGAGGGAACTTCTCTCTTATAAAGGGAAGGGGGCGATCGAGAGGGGCTGCAATTATTTTTTTTTTTTTGATGTTTATTTTGAGAGAGAGGGAGAGAGAATCCCCAGCAGGCTCTGCTCTCCCCAGCGCAGAGCTCTCCAACCATGAGATCGTGGTCCCGTAACTGACTGAGCCACCCAGGTGCCCCGAGCGGGACTGTTATAAACAAGAAGTCCAGTGGGATAAACCGGGAGTTGGAAGTGTTGTTGCTCTGCATTGGCCAAGTTGTAACAGTTTCTCACTGGGTGGGCTGCTGACCGGCAAGAAGAAAATCTGCATCCTGGTGGGGTGGTAAAATACAGGCTTCTTCATTGGGAATCCAAGGTATGTCTCTTGCTGTTGGTGTCTGTAATTGACGATGAGTGGTGACGATGAGAGTTCCCCTTTCCAGCCTCCTGACTCCCCTTTAAAAGGAGGCTTTCTTGGGGTGCCTTGGTGGCTCAGATGGTTAAGTGTCTGACTTTGGCTCAGGTCATGATCTCGCAGTCCACGAGTTCCAGCCCCACGTCGGGCTCTGTGCTGATGGCTCGGAGCCTGGAGCCTGCTTCAGATTCTGTCTCTCTCTCTCTCTCTCTCTCTGCTCCTCCCCAGCTAGTGCTCTGTCTCTGTCTCTAAAAAATAAGTAAACTTTTAAAAATTTGAAAAAAAAAAAAAAAGGAAAGAAATTGCCACTCCTTTTTTTCTAAGTGGTTGTACCATTTTTCATTCCTGAGAACAATGTGAAAGTTTCACCTTCCTCGTAATCTTGTCAACATTTGGTGTTATCAGTCTTTTTAGGTTTAGCCATTCAGGTGGGTGGGTGGAGGTTTTAATTTGCATTTGTTTACTGGCTAATAATGTTGAGCACATTTTCTTGTTCTTATTGACCATTCATCTTCCTTTGTGATGTGTCCAAAAAAAAAACACAACTTTTTTTTTTTTTGCATATTTCATTTTTTTTAATTTTCTAACGTTTATTTTTGGGAGAGAGAGAGAGGGAGGGAGAGAGAGAGGGAGAGAGCACATGAGCGGGGAAGGGGCAGGGAGAGGGAGACACAGAATCTGAAGCAGGCTCCAGGTTCTGAGCCATCAGCACAGAGCCCGACTTGGGGCTCAAACCCACAAGGGTGAGGTCATGACCTGAGCTGAAGTCACACACTTAACTGACTGAGCCATCCAGGTGCCCCCCTCCTTTTTTAAATGTAGTTGTGGGCGTTCTTTATATATCATAAATACTAGTCCTTTGTCAAATGTATGTTTTGTAAATACTTTCAGTCTGTGGCTTGATTTTCTGTTTCTTTTTTCTTTTTTCTTTTTTTTTTTTTTTGAGAGTTTATTTGAGCAAAAACTGACTCCAATTGGGTAGGCCCAAACTGAAAGTGGTTAGGGGTGTTCCCACCTTTCTATTTTCTTAATGGTGTGTTTTATGGGCATGTAATCGGGATCTACACTAATTAGTAAATCTCATTACTGTGGTCACAAGATTATTTCAGGCAGGAGTATGGGATGGAGTCAAGTCAATGGATCATTTTCTAGGAATGTTGAGACAAAACCAGACTCTCCTTCTGGCTGGACACGAGCCTAAGGGGATGCCATATCTATGCTTAATCTGAGAATGGATTCAAGATAGGGAAGCAGACAGAGCCCAGCAATGGAGAAAACAGGTCCCAGTGATGCTGTCTGAGCCCCTGCCTCAAGAGGTCAAACTGTTGTCCACACAGATCCCACATCTTCTTGACTTTATACCTTTGCTCATGCTGTTCCTTTCACCAGGAATGCCCTTCTGCCACATCTCCAAATGTCCACGTGGCCCATCTGAAATGCCACCTTCTCCATCACATTTTTTCTTGGTCTCTCCCCGTTGTTTCTGTGCCCAGCCTGAAGTGACTTCCTCCTCTCTGGGTGCTGAATATTATTTTATCTCTTAACATATATTTTTTGTAATGACCTCATAATCATCACTATTTTACAAAACTGTATCGGTAGAGATTTCTGGAGGTAGGAGCAAGGGGAACTTAAGTTTCTACATGAAGCATTGAGACTGCTGTACCTACAGAAGCAACTTTTGCTCTTATATTTAGAAAAAAAGATTTTGAACCTCATTGAATGAATGAACAATTGAGTGTATTTATCAGATTTAATTCCACCCACAGAGGTTTTTTTTTTTTAATTTTTATTTCTTTTTGAGAGAGAGAGCATGAGCAAGGGGAGGGGCAGAGAGCGAGGGAGACACAGAATCCGAAGCAGGCTCCAGGCTCTGAGCTGTGAGCATAGAGCCCAGTGTGGGCCCGAACTCGTGAACCATGAAATCATGACCTGAGCTGAAATCAAGAGTCAGACGCTCCACTGACTGAGCCACCCAGGCACCCCTCCCCACCTTTTTACTTTGCTTTATTTACCCTTTCAACCGTCTTCCCCTCCTGAAAGTCCAAAGCAACGATCAGGGGTGTCCAAGGTAGCAAGACTGGTGCCTTCAGGAGGGTGAGGTTTCATGCGTCTGTTCTTTCTACATCTTGAATCACCAGCTTATCCCAATTTTCCCACCACCTTCCTGGTTTTACTACCCGAAGTCCCCCATCCTGAAACCCTTCCTTCCCAGGCTAATCTGATCGGTTGATCACCCTCCTTACTCCCCCACACCCACCAGTCCCATTTGGTTACATGGAAAAGAAACTTCTGTTGATTTCTGTGGTGCAAAGCTCCTGTCGCCTCTTGTAGAAATCCTGTATAATCCCCTTGCCTTGAGAGCAGATGAGATCTAGGCATTTGATGGGATATCATTCCTGTCACGAGGCCACTAATCAGTTAATTTTATGTTGATCAAAAGGGAAATGATCTTGGGTGTGCCTGACATAATCAATTGAGCCTTCGAAAGGAGATAAAGTGTCAGAGAGCTGTGTTCTTACGAGTCAGGAACATTCAGCCTCCTTGATTCTGCAAATGCAAAGACGTGAATTAAAAAAAACCCACGCGGGGCACCTGGGTGGCGCAGTCGGTGAAGCGTCCGACTTCAGCCAGGTCACGATCTCGCGGTCCGTGGGTTCGAGCCCCGCGTCGGGCTCTGGGCTGATGGCTCGGAGCCTGGAGCCTGTTTCCGATTCTGTGTCTCCCTCTCTCTCTGCCCCTCCGCCGTTCATGCTCTGTCTCTCTCTGTCCCGAAAATAAATAAACGTTGAAAAAAAAAATTAAAAAAAAAAAAAACCCACGAGCTTGGACGCCAAGCCTCGGATAAGACCTCAGCCACAGGAATACCTTGATTTCGGCCTTGCGGGACCCCAGGAAAAGAGCCCAGCTGCACTGTGACACAACTTCTGACCCACAGAACTGTGAGATAATACATTGTTTCAAGTTGTCGAATTTGTGGTCCTTTGTTGCACAACAATAGAAAACTAATATAATCTTATGAGGGCGGAAAGCTAAGTGGTCATGGCTCGTGTCTTGACTTGTCTGAGCCTTGGTGTCCTTATCTTGTCCCCTCCACCATCAAGCAGATCAGATCCTGCCTCCCCTGGCTGCCAGTTGAGCATTTGTAAAACCTGAACAGCGAAGGTCAAAGGTCTGTATCTGGCTGTGCTATGGCTTCACCCCCTTCTTTTGATGAATAAAGCCCTTCTTGTCTCAACTGGTAACTATGTTGCTAGAATAGGAACCAGTCCCCGAATAGTTAGTCCTGGCTTGGAGAGTGTGGCCCACAGGGCAATTCCTGTTCCTAGGAGATGTGACCTTTGGTGAGACTCTATCTCAGAACCTCCCCAAGAATAATCATGGCGTGGCCCATGCATCAGACATGGTAACCATGACCGGCTAAGGGTGAAATACGACCTCTTTCCACCAGTGAGCCAACCCTTATTTTTCTAAGTACTCACTATATACGAAGTGCTGAGGGGAAGAGAGGTAAGCCCCGAAGGGACTTCTCTTCCTAGGGAGCTAGTATGCGCTCATCCCATGAAAAGAACATAAACTAAAATTCATTTTATTGAAAGCAAAGACTCAAACAGATATTTGTGCAAATGGATATTTGTACACAGATGAATACATGAAATGTAGCGTATACATACCACGGGCTGTCATTCAGCCTTAAAAAGGAAGGAAATTCTTTTTTTTTAATTTTATGTTTTATTTTTTTTGTTTGCGTCCAACTTAGCATATAGTGCAACAGTGGTTTCAGGAGTAGATTCCTTAGTGCCCCTTCCCCATTTCGCCCATCCCCCCCCCCCCAACCCTTCCAGCCACCCTCGGTCTGTTCTCCATATTTATAAGTCTCTTCTGTTTTGTCCCCCCTCCCTGTTTTGATATTATTTTTGCTTCCCTTCCCTTATGTTTGTCTGTTTTGTCTCGTAAAGTCCTCATATGAGTGAAGTCATATGATTTTTGTCTTTCTCTGATTTCACTTAGCCTAATACCCTCTAGTTCCCGCCACGTAGTTGCAAATGGCAAGATTTCATTCTTTTTGATGGCCGAGTAATAACTCCATTGTCTATATAGACCACATCTTCTTTATCCGTTCACCCATCGATGGACATTCGGGCTCTTTCCATCCTTTGGCTATTGTCGAGAGTGCTGCTATATAAACATGGGGGCGCATGTGTCCCTTCGAAACAGCACATCTGTATCCCGTGGATAAATGCCTAGTAGTGCAATTGCTGGGTCGTAGGGTAGTTCTCTTTTTAGTGTTTTGAGGAACCTCCATACTGTTTTCTAGAGTGGCTGCACCAGCTTGCATTCCCAAAGAAAGGAAGGAAATTCTGATACCTGCTACAACATGGATGAACCTTGAAGACTTTATGGTAAGTGAAATAAGCCAGGCACAAATGGACGAATGTTATATGATCCCACTTACATGAAGTACCTAGATAGTCAAATTCTTTTTTTAATTAAAAAATTTTTTTAATGTTTTATTTATTTTTGAGAGAGAGAGAGAGACAGAGTATGACTCTGTCAATGCGGGGCTCGAACCCACGAACCGTGAGATCATGTCCTGAGTCAAAGTCAGACGCTTAACCAACTGAGCCACCCCAGGCACCCCAGCACAGGGTTTTTCATTAGTAACTGCAGTGCTGATTTCTTATATTGGTATTGGGTAAATAAATGGCTGTCCATCACATTAGTCTATATACTTTTTTATATGCCTATGTTATTTCCTAATACAAAATAATAAAGCGGGGATTAAAAGAATATGATGGGACATTGTCAACAGACTCCATTCATTAATTTAGAGAAATAATTGTTCGTTGAACACATCTTATGTGCTCGATGCTGGAGATACATAGCAAACAATATGGACACAATACCTCCATCTCCAAAGTTCATGGTCATGTGAGGGAGACAAGTATTAGTCAAAGAATCAGGTGAATGAAGATATAACTTAAACTAAGATAGGTGCTCTGGTTTCCAGGAAGGAGACTGGGATAAATTTTTGTAGGGAATCCAACTTGCCCAAGAGGAACAGCTTAAAGAAGCTGACGTTGGAGGATGCCCCAAAACACCCCAGGTGGACCTTCCTACAGTGAAGCTGAGAGTCTACAATCCTCACCTACCCAGAGGCATGAGCAGACCACCGTGGATTCCCCAGCATCTGAGAAAAGTCTGTACCATGAAATATAGGGACCATAAAGCTCACTTACCTACATACATAGATGCATAAAATAAATGGGAACAGTGAGCTATAAGGAACATACACTATGCAGAAAGAATAAACTTCTTCAAAAGTACTATAATCCTCAAAAAAAGTACTATAATCCTCAGATAAGGGAAGGTATTCCATCCCCAAAATAAGGAATGAATGTTATTTTTTCCTTTATTTATTGGTTTGTTTGTTTAATGTTCAAGTCGGTTAACATACAGCATAGTCTTGGCTTCAGGAGTAGAACCCGGTGATTCATCTCTTACATATGACACCCAGTGCTCATCCCCAAAAGTGCCCTCCTTAAGGCCCGTCACCCATTCAACCCATCCTCCCACCGCACCTGCCCCACCTCTAGCAGCCCTCAGTTTGTTCTCTTTGTTTGAGAGTCTCTTATGGTTTTGCCTCCCTCTCTGTTTTTATCTTATTTTTCCTTCCCTTCCCCTGTGTTCATCTGTTGAGTTTCTCAAATTCCACGTATGAGTGAAATCGTATGATATCTGCTTTCTTTGGCTGACTTATTTCGCTTAGCATCATACCCTCCAGTTCCATCCATGTTGTTGCAAATGGCAAGATTTCATTCTTTTTCATCACTGTGTGTGTGTGTGTGTGTGTGTGTGTGTGTGTGCACGCACCATGTCTTTTTATCCATTTATCAGTTGATGGACAGTTGGGGTCTTTCCACAATTTGGCTATTGTTGATAGCGTTGCTATAAACATTGGGGTGCATTTGCCCCTTCGAGTCAGCAGTTTCATATCCTTTGGATAAATTCCTCGTAGTGCAATTGCTGGGTCACAGGGTAGTTCTATTTGTAATTTTTTGAGGAACCTCCATACTGTTTTCCAGAGTGGCTGTACCAGTTTGCATTACCACCAACAACAGTGCGAAAGCGTTCCCTTTTCTCCGCATCCTCGCCAACATTTGTTGTTTCTTGAGTTGTTCATTTTAGCCACTCTCACTGGTGTGAGGTGGTATCTCAATGTGGTTTTGATTTGCATTTCCCTGATGATGAATGATGTTGAGCGTCTTTTCATGCGTCTGTTGGCCATTTGGATGTCGTCTTTGGAAAAGTGTCTATTCATGTTTTCTGCCATGGATTATTTGTTTTTTGGGTATTGAGTTTGGTAAGTTCTTTATAGATTTTGGATACTAACCCTTAATCTGAGATGCCATCTGCAAATATCTTCTTCCATCCTGTCGGTTGCCTTTTAGTTTTATTGTTTCCTTTGCTGTGCAGAAGCTCTTCATCTTGATGGGGTTCCAATAGTTAATTTTTGCTTTTCTTTTCCTTGCCTCCAGAGGCGTGTCAAGTAAGGAGTTGCCGTGGCCTAAGTCAAAGAGTGCTGCCTGTTCTCTCCTGTGGGATTTTGATGGTTTCCTGTTTCACATGTAGGTCTTTCATCCATTTTGAATTTGTTTTTGTGTAGGGTGTAAGAAAGTGTCTGTTTCATTCTTCTGCATGTTGCTGTCCAGTTCTCCCATCACCGTTTGCTAAAAAGACTGTCTTTTCTCAGCTGGATACTCTTTCCTGCCTTGTTGAAGATTAGTTGCCCACGTATTTGTGGGGAAATGAATGTGATTTTTCAAAGAAAGAATTGTTAGGAGAGTAAAGAATAACTCTTGTGAGTTAAAAACAGGACAGCATACATGAAAAACCCTACAGAAAGATTGAAAGATGAAATTGAGGGAATAGCCCAGAAAGAGGAGTAAAAAGAAAGACAGAAAGTAGAAAATAGAAGACAATTAGAGGACCACTGTAGGAGATCCAATATCCAAATAACAGAAACTCTAGAAAGATGAATAGAGAAAGTGCTGGGGGAAATCCTCAATTAAATAATTCAAGACAATTTCTCAGAACTGAAGGACATAAATTTTCACATCAAAAGGGCAACTAAAAAGGGCCAGCATAAGGGATGGAAAAAGACTCATTCCAAGATCAAAAAAAGATTTCCAGAGAGAAGGGGGAACAGGTCAAAAGGATAATATAGCAGAATAGCATCAGGCTTCCCAACAGCAATGACGGTTGCTTGAAGGTAGTAAAAGAATATGCCTTGCCTTGTAAATTATTATCCCAATCTAAAATTCTATATCCAGCCAGTCTATCCATCATCAGTGGTGAGGGCTGAATAATGAGCTAGAGAAAATGTCCTACTGTCCACAAGGAAAAGAATAGCTCTGAATAGACCCAATGATACCACTTCAATTCTAGCAGAGCATCTGGGGGAACTCCACCCAAGTGATAATACTTAAGGATTTGATAAACTGGGATTTATCCACCCATTACACTTCATTGTCACTTACAGAGACGGGGTGTTGGGAATACAGACATACAGCAATTTCTATTAGGGACCTGGGTATGTCATTTGGTTTCACCGTGCCTTACTTTCTCCACTTATAAAATGGAGAATCTGATGCTAACCTATGGTGCCTCACAAAGATGATGGGAAGGCCGGGAGGGTGAGAGATAAGAGTAATTTCAGCTCCTCAAAAGGAAGACGACAAACAAATATGAAGCCAGTTCTTTCTTCGTGTGACTATAACAGTCACTGACTTTTGTCTGCCCAACAAACATTCCATTCCATTCCATTCCAACCTCCAATCCAACTGCAAGGGTGATGATGAACCCCACTCCTGGCCGCAGTTGATTGGTTTAGGGGTGGACACCTGGCCTTTCTGAGCCAATCAGAATTGTGCCCTAGAATTCTAAACCTGGAGCCAAGATATAGGAGTCAGTTTCTCTTCAGGTGGCTGGAAGTGATGTTGTGTAAACCCCAGTGCTGTCTGCTCCAATAGTCCATCATCCAGTCTGAGAAGAAATAGCAGGTTGGCCACCAGAAAGGATGAAGCCAAAAAAGGCACAAGACAGTTACCAAGGCAACAGATGGAGAGAGAGAGAGAGAGAGAGAGAGAGTACTTCCTGACCTGCCAGGCTTGCTCCATTGCCAACCCCAGTCCTTTAAGGCCATGTGTCAGTCCAACAGAGCCTCCCCCTCTTTTTTTGACTCCTCAAAATTTGATTTCCTAGGTGATTAGGTTTTTTATTATGGCAAAATACATAGAACATAAAAATTTACTATTCTCACCATTTTAAGTGTACAATTCAGTGGCATCAGGAATGTTCCCCTGGTTGTACAACCATCCCCACCATCTATCTCCAGAACTTTTTCACCTTCCCAAATGGAAACTCTGTACCCATTAAGCAATAACTCACTGTAAATGTTCACTTGCTATATGATCCAGCTATTTAAAATGTTTTCATGTTTATTTCTTTATTTTGAGAGGGACAGCACTGCACTGTCAGTGCAGGGCCTGACTTGAGGCTTGATCTCACGAACCATGAGCTGAAATCAAGAGTCAGACGTTTAGTCTACTGAGCAACCCAGGTGCCCAAGGTCTGGCTATTTTGCTCCTGGATATTTGCCCAGGAGAAATAATAGTGTATGTCCATATAAAGACTGATAGCCAAATTTAACTATAATATCCCCCAAATCAGAAACGGTCCAAATATCCACTAACAGGTAAGCAGATAAATAAATTGTGGTATATCCATTCAATGGAATACTATTAGGCGATGACAAGGAATGAACTTTTCATACACGGCACAATATGGATGAATCTCAAAATAATTATGCTCTGTGAAACACCTCAGGCAGAAGAGTCATGCTGTCTGCGTTCACTTATATAACATTCTAGAAAACACAAACTAACCTAGAGTGACAGAAAACCTATTGGTGGTTGTTTGCAGATGGAGAGGCTGGTGGGGTGGAGGCTGAAGAAGCGTGGAATGGTAAGATGGCTGGTGGTGCATATGTTCATGACCTTGACAGTTGTATGTATATGTGAAACAATATCAAAGTATACACCTTACTTATGTGCAGTTTATCGTATATCAAGTTTTTATCAATAAAGCTGTTTTAAAATACTGGACGCTAGGGGCGCCTGGGTGGCTCAGTCGGTTAAGCGTCCGACTTCAGCTCAGGTCATGATCTCGTGGTCCATGAGTTCGAGCCCCACGTCAGGCCCTGGGCTGATGGCTCAGAGCCTGGAGCCTGCTTCCGATTCTGTGTCTCCCTCTCTCTCTGCCCCTCCCCCGTTCATGCTCTGTCTCTCTCTGTCTCAAAAAAGAAAAACAAAACAGTAAAAAAAAAATACTGGACGCTAGAGACAGTGAGTGATGCCTCCAATATTTTAAAGAAAAATTATTTACAGTCCAGAGTTCCGTAACTAGCTAAACTGTTCATTTTGTTATAGTGGAAGAAACAAATAATAAACAAATAATTACACAGTGATTTAAAATCGATTGTGATAGGGGCACCTGTGTGGCTCAGTCAGTTAAGTGTCTGACTTTGGCTCAGGTCATGATCTCATGGTTGGTGGGTTTGAGTCCTGCATTGGGCTGTGCTGACAGCTCAGAGCCTGGAGCCTGTTTCAGATTCTGTCTCCCTCTCTCTCTGCCCCTCCCGTGGTCATGCCCGGTTTCTCTCTCTCCCTCTCTCTCAAATGAACATTAAAAAATGAAAATAAAATAAAACAAAGTATTATAAATTTTAAGATGTTGAAATCCAGTGTGCTGGTAGCACATACACCATTGGACTTGATCGGGTCTGGGTCGTCTTCCCCTTCTGCGCCCTCAGAAATAAGTCAGTTGCCCAAAGTTACGGAACCAGTAAAAGAGGAAGAATCCGAACTTTGTCTTCCTACTTAGACACTCTGTAGTCTTTGGAAAACGCCTTAGGTTTGGGCCAAGAGCCCTGTGTTCACTGTTTATACTCATAGGGAGAGCCAGCTGGAATTTGGATTAACATACTCGCCTCAGATTTTTAAAAATATTCAAAACACAAGCATTGTGATATTGGGGCAGTAGAACCATCCCCATTCCTGAAGGTTGATGCCAGCTTTACCTTGAGTTTTACAAACTTGGCAAAATTAAAACACTCCACACACCCAGGATGGGCCACAAATAGATATGCTAGCATGTGTAGGTCCGGTATGTCCAGGATAGGTATGTCCGGTCATGTGTTGGTTCTGCCTCATGATAGCCCTTCACCAGTAACAGCAACCGTGGTCAACTCTGCGCTTTTCTCCACGGGCTGAAACATTTTGTCTGAAAGTGATAACCTTCACTGTGACGAGTCTGCCAAATTCTTATATTTCGCCATAATCTAGGACTTATTCCAATTTGGCATTATTCGATTCAAAATAACTTCTCTTGGCAGAAAACTACCGTGTGCCAAATTCTAGGGATACGGGGAAAACTAAGACCCCGTCTCTGCCCTAAAGGAACTCACAGTCTGGTCGCAAAGTCACTAACAAATGAAGAACTTCTCTTCGATTGGCCAGTTACTACACACACTTCTTTCTAAAACCCAAAGCTCTCCTAGCAAAGGATCATCAAAGGAAAACCACACTGTATTTTACTTCTTAATTTCCTTTCTGGTGCTCCTCTTCCTTCGTCACTTCAAGAGGCACATGAAATGCTTGACGTGACTCTCCATTAAAATCCAACTCCTTGGCACCACAGGCCTTGGGAAATATTAATCCTAAGGGCAATCGTGTTAATCAAAAGATGGGAGCCCCTGCTTGGGCCTGCCACCAGCAAGATGTGGGTCAAAACCCCTAAGCCTGGTTTCCTTTCTGGCGGGTTTGTTTGCTCATTTGTAAGCGCCATCTCAAAGGCGCACGTGTGTTCCAGCACGAAGATTCTTTCCCTTGCTTTGAAGTATCTACACCTAGCGAGAGTACCATTAGGAGAAAGTTACTTAAGCATTCCAAGAAGCCCTCTGGCAAGACGGTTTTGAGTCAGCAGGCTTGGAAACAATGATGGTCCTGTCCTATCTCTTCTTTCCCCAGAGCCCCAGAGTTAGCGCAGGAATGTGTAAGAGGACAGCATGCTGGCTTTCCAGCAGGAGCGTCCTTCCTGAGCTGTGTCGCCAGGTAATCCCAGGTGTGGTTTAGCCCAGCCTCGTCCTCCTGCCACCTGGACCCCGGCCGGGTGCTCTTTGCAAATGTTGGGGAACAGACATTTTGCGGCGCTGCCCCCTCCCCCTCCAGCCTCCCTCTGGGCCCTCAACGGTGCCATTTCCAAGAGCTCAGTCCCAATATTCCAAACCAATGGCCATTCCTGGGAGGGACTGCCAGGGTCAGGCTTTTAGTGAACCGGGGCTGCTCGGGGGGGCTGTCTTGGGAAAACCATGTCATTCCTCTCTGGGTTTCCAAACAGCCGAGAGCCGGACACCTCGGGCCCCATCCGAGCCTCAAGGGCCTGTCACGACATCAGCGACGGGCCTGGCCCAAATCCGGCCTGGGAACAGCTCCCCGTTCCTCGAGGCCAGACAGCGGCCGCCCCCGGCGCTGGACACGCCCCCGCGCCCGCGGCCCCGCCCCCACTTCCGGCCGGGCTGGGATCACGTGCCCTGGCCCCGCCCCCCCGACACGGCTCCTCTCGCTTCCAGCGTCCCGGCTTCCCTTCCGCCGGAAGTGGGGCGACTTTCCCTTTCCGGCTACGGGTCCCCAAGCGGAGTTGGAGGCCGGACGGGGGAGCTGAGCGGCGGCGGCGGCGGCGGGGGCGGTAATGGCGGAGCTGGTGCAGGGGCAGAGCGCTCCGGTGGGGATGAAAGCCGAGGGCTTCGTGGACGCCCTGCACCGGGTCCGGCAGGTACGGGCGGGGCCGGCTGGCGGGAGCACGGGAGCCCGAGGCGGGGCCGGGCCGGGCCCGATTGGGAGGAGGGGGTCGGGCCTGGCGGCGGGAGGCAGCCTGGGCTGACGCCTCAGCCGGGCTCGGCCTTTTCTTGGGGCGCCTGCAGCCGGGGAAGCGGAGGGAGGAAGCGCCACCGCGACGCCCGGGCCCAGCCTGTCGGGCGGCTCTCCTAGGTGCAGCCGCTGGGAAACGGTTTGCCGGGGTCGCTTGGCCCCATCGCGCCCCCGCGCCCGGGCTGGGCCTGCAGGGCATCCAGCGTGGGCTTCTGGGGTTCGCGAGGGGAAGGGGGCTGGGGAGCTCCCGGTGAGGACCCGGGTATAGACACAGAGCGGCCGTCTCGGGCCCTGTAGCTTCTTAAAACTTGGAAAACGTCGTCTTCGGACTTCCTGTATTCCAAGACTGGAGTGGAAGGAATTCGAGGGTACTTTACTTTTGAAGTTGCTCTTGGAGAGGGGAGAGAGGAGGATGTTAAATAGGTGTGGGTGGTCCCCAGGACGTAGAAGCAATCCCTTACGGGCAGTAGTTTTCCTCTCTCTCGGGGAGAATGTGAGATGGACTCATCCCAGCAGTGAAACTTTACCATCTGACAATGTCGTGCATTTTGCCAGAGTTAACTAAGCTGGGTTTTAAGAGATTGCGGGCTTCCCTGGAGAACGAATATGGGACCTGCCAGGAATACTCTGGCTTCTGGCAGGGTGCTTAGAGCAAAACGTGTCCTTGTATCGTGTGTAAGTCTTACAGGTTAGCTCTAACACCTAACCCGTTTCTGCTGAGTGTGTTACAGGCATCGTCTCTTCCTATTTAATTGTAGGCATAACTAACTGACAGTGTAAAAGTTGGGCTGTAACTAATTACTGCTTGATTCCTAACAGAAAGCCACAGGACTCATTGTATTAGAAGAAGGTCTCCACTTGGTCGCTTGAAGATATGGTCTTTACATCTCTTTCCGGTATTCCAGGGGAGGGAACCCTACCTGTGTCCCCGATACTGACTTTTCATTTTAATACCGATGCTCCTATAGACATGATATTGGATCCCAGCACTTTCCAAACCTGTGGTTCCACCTAAAATTGTGTCTGATGGCTTGTTACTTACTGCCTAGGCATCAACCAGTACAATAGTGAGTATCCACCTTACTTAGACTTCAGAGCCAACCAGTGGCTGTAATGGATGCCATCCAGCTCCCCTTCCACCAGTCTGCTTGCCGGCGTGTTGCACTGCTCTCCTCTACAGTACAGGGTCCTGAACTTTGTTTCTCACTGGCTACTAATATGTAATGGCTTTCGCTTTGTGGCTGATATGTGACCCTCGACCTGGTGGCCCTCTGTATCCAGGAAGAATTATAGTCACTACCCTAAAGAGCTCAGATCCTCAGTTTACAGAAGGCCTGTAGTTGAACATAAAATGAATTTTGAACCATTGAGAAGACTTTCTGCTTCTCTTGAGCCAGTGGTTGAACTCGTATTCTTGGACAACCTGCTCAAGAGGGAGGGAGACCCTCTGTTAAATGCTGACCTAATGTGGATTGTTGAAGCAGTGGTGTTTCCTACTAGCAAAGAGAACTTCATTGGAAAAGTTCCCAGCTCTGAAATGCGCCATTGACTGGAGCAGTAATAAGCCCAATGGAGACAGTGCTGTAAGTGTATTACTTCTGAGTATTAACAGCTGGAGGTCGATACTATCTCCAAGGATTTGATGGCCTTTAAAAATCTAAAGAAAAAAACAGGTTTGTGGGTAATTTTAGGTTTATTTCCAGATTCGCATTGAGCAAGAATGGAATGTGAGAAATTGAAACTGTTGTGTGCTTTATTTATTTTTTATTATGTTTTAAAAATGTTTTTATTTATTTTTGAGAGAGAGAGAGAGAGAGAGAGACTGAGCGTGAGCAGGGGAGGGGCAGAGAGAGAGGGAGACACAGAATCGGAAGCAGGCTCCAGGCTCTGAGCTGTCAGCACAGAGCCCGTTGTGGGGCTTGAACTCGCGAACCACGAGATCATGACCTGAGCCGAAGTCGGCCGCTCCACCGACTGAGCCACCCAGGCGTCCTGTTGTGTGCTTTATAGAAGAGCTTACCTCAAAGGGTCTCCTGTTAATTTGGGCATCCGGTTGATGATGGTTCTACTTCATTGTATACACAGCATGTTGCAGAGATGTGCTTTTTTTCTCTCCAGTAACTGGAAATAAAAGACAGTGTACTTATTTATTTAAATGATTACGCAGCTTCCCTCCACCCCCTCGCCCCCTGACACGCCCTCATAAACACCAGCAACGGTCTATAAAGCCCTCGCTAGTTTGTCAGGGAGGAGCAAGCTGTCTTGTGCTCACTTTATCTAGAAAACCACAATAAAGTCCCAACTGACCCTGCTGGGATTTGAACCTCCTGTTTCTATTAAGTCTGGTTTGTGGAGCCCAGTACCTAAACCCACTAGGCTTCCTGCCTGGCATCTTGAAGCCTCCTGCGTATCCTTTGGACTCTTTCCAACAGAGGGAACCGACCCCTTGTTACTGTTAGTTCACTGTGAACACGGTATTCCTCGATCAAAAGGGAGTCTCTGAAGTTGTGTAAGATTTAAAATTTTCCCCAGCAGCGAGTTAATAGCGTACGACCGTTCTGAAGGGAAGTATCCAAGTGTCCAAGCGCGGTCTGACTCGGTCCCGTTGGTGAAGATCTAAGACCTGCTGGGTACTGAAAAAGCACGTTCAGTTCTCCTAACTCCTTGGTGGGTCAGCAAAAATAAAGTATTTGTTACACTCGTTTAGAGAGAGTAGGGTCCTCGTAAGGGTGGGAGGTGGACCCAGAGCCAGACCAGGCTCGGCCATCCTGCCCTGCAGCCACACTGCGTTTTCACCCTGACTGTCTGGGCTCCCAGACGTCTTCGTGGAGATGATGGATAACTAGATACGAATCCCTTCTGTTTGGTTGGTTTTTTCTAAAAGCGAAAATACTTCCCCAAAGCCCCCTGCTACTGGGGATCCAGTAGCCTCCGCCATCTAGCGCACACGTTTGCTTGTTCACAGGACAGTGTGACCGCCACAGTGTGTGTGTTGCAGGTTCCCAGCCGCCTTCCCCAGGTTGGGCCGGCTGTCTGTCGGTCATCACCCGAATAGAAGTTCTCTTGCCCGACGGCTAGTGCTTTCCGGGACTTTAAGCTCCTGTGTCGACCTCGACGCAGTCAGTGCTGTGTGTTGCATAACTCCACGACTGTTCCGTTCGCATGAATACAGTGTGATCGGAGCCTGTCGGAGTTGAGCACCATGACGGTTCTGCGCCCTAACGATCGGGACTGAGCCGATGCAGAACCAGTAAGAAAGCAGCCTTTTGGACAGTTCCGTAGGCCTGGCGCCTGTTCTTTACAGTACTTTTTTGGGGGGAAAGGTTCATTGGGTTGGGGCCTCAGAATTTCCTTGGTCCTCCGGAAGATGCCATGCCGTGCTGCTGTCTCACGCTTTGAGCCTCAGCAGAAGGTCTGGCGCTGCGTTGCCTTTACGAGAATGTGCATCCGCCATTAAAAGACAGAGCCCTTGCTCATTGGCCCCTGGTCACTCCCAGAGAGAGACTGCCTTTGCTTCCTTCATGTGTGATGTTTCTGACTCACGGCAAGTGTGTGGCGTCTCCATCGATTTAAGCCGGACTCCGCCGAGACTGTCTCACACACGCCCGGTTTGCGTAGCTCAGGTCCCTCAGTCACGAGGGACTGACCACTGAATGTGCGTTCATTTTTGCTCCCTCAAACCCTGTTGCTGTATCTTTGGTGGGACCCAGTAGAGTACCCTGTAAAGAGTGAGACCTTGTTCAAGGGTTTAGGTGATGTGACCATGTATTTGGGTCACCGCTTTCACGGAAGCCCTGAACTTCCTGTTTGCTATTGTGAGGTAAATAGTAAATGCACACTGCGTTCCACTGTATGTTTCTAAGGTTTTTCTCGTTTTCAACGGAGACTTCTTTACCTTTCTCTTAAAATCTGATAGCTCAAATGTATCATAAAAAACTTTGGTTTCTTCCAAAGTCCCATTTGTTCTGTAGATACAGATTTGCCTAGACCACAGTTCCCAAGCTGGTGGCCCACGGGCTGGAGAAGGCTCACAGGGGGCCTGCAGGCTCGCTTTGTTTCACCTACACAGTGCCAACGCTCGGAAACTAGAATGACGTCCAGGAAAACTTGAGATTTCTAGCTTTTCTGGAAAAAGTCTGGCCACACTGCTCCCACATTCTGGAATGGCAGTACTCAGCAGGAGCCGAGTAGCAGCTGCCCTTTCACACGGGGCATCGGCTCTCTGGGTTGCCATTGGGATGCCTAGTCAACAAGTTGTTTTCTCCTCATCCCTTTCCAAATTGTGAGTCTAGCTCTGGTTTTTATTTGAAAAATTTTTTTTTTCTTTTAAAGGAAAGACTCTTTTTTAAAAAAATGTCTTTGTTATTTGTTTTTGAGAGAGAGGCAGAGCATGAGCAGGGGAGGTGCAGAGAGAGAGGGAGACACAGAATCCGAAGCAGGCTGCAGGCTCCGAGCTGTCGGCACAGAGCCCGACGTGGGGCTCGAACCCACAAACCGTGAGGTCATGACCTGAGCCGAAGTCGGACTTAACTGAGCTTAACCGACCGAGCCACCCAGGCACACCTTTGTTTGAGATTTTTGTTTGTTTGTTTGTTTGTTTTTGAAAGAGACAGAAACAGAATGAGAGTGGGTGGGGCAGAGAGAGGGAGGCACAGAATCCGAAGCAGGCTCCAGGCTCGAGCTGTCAGCACAGAGCCCGACGTGGGGCTCGAACTCACAAGCCGCGAGATGACCTGAGCCGAAGTCGGACACCTAACTGACTGAGCCACCCAGGCGCCCCCTTTATTTGAAATTTCTAATGGAAAGAATTGTGTATGGAGATTTAGGAGACCTGGGTCTCCCGCAAGTAGCTATATGACCTCATGCTGGGTCAGCCATTCCCAACATTTGATCTACAGGCTGTTCATAGATCTTCCATGGGAAAGGGGTCATGGACAGATAACATTTGGGGAATACAGGGTTAAGTAAAGGTGAATTGACTTTTTAATGCCGGATTTCTCCGAACCTTTAATATGCTTGTGTGTATTAAGTCCTACAAGAGTTCGGGGTGTGCGTTGTAAATATCCTGAAGTTAATGTAATTTCATACTTTCTTCTCATAAAACCAAGTCATTCTACAGATCACGTTTCAGGAAATGTTAAGCTACATGATCTCAATAGTTCCTTCAAGCCTGCGAACGTTCAGAGAGCTGACATCTAGCTGGAGCTGAAAAAAAATTGATCATATCTTTTGGTTCTTTTGCTTTGTATTATGTTATATCGGGCACCTATTCAGACTCCCCTTCTCCCCAGCTTTCCTGTGCAACCCTTTTATTCTGTTAAGAATCACCTCTTTTGAAAATGTTTCGCATCTGGAGTTTTCTTATAAAGACACTTGGGAAAGAATAGTTGATACTTCTCTTGGAGACATCTACTATACTTTGATCCTCACACCAGATGATAGCAAATCACTTGCAAGACTGAGTAGTGTTAATAAAAGTAGTGATGTGGTTCGAATTGCCTGCCCTTATTTGAGGATCTGCTGACTCCATGGGCCTCTTGCCTGGATGCTGGGCCAGCACAAAGCTACGACAGCTTGCGGCTGGTTTCGTCTTCTTGTGGGCTCAGTCCTCCCCGTGAGCAAGTGAAGTAGCCGGGACGAGGGTTCTCGTTCTCATCGTGTATTTGACAATAATGAGCCAAAGGAAAATAAAGCCGTTTTCTCAAAGGCACGCAAAGAGTTAATGCCGTCGTTCTTGGGCCCACATTTTCTGCATTCTAAGGGCTTGGTTCCTTCACAGAGGTAGCTGGCTAATTTTCCATCTCGGAGACTTCAGAATCTGAACAAAGCATCGAAGGATGCTGGTGGAATCCACTGGGACGGAGGGTAGAAGGGGAACGGACCTACCCTCTTCAGGGCCTGCGCTGGAGGGTCCGGCTGGAGCGTTGTTTCAGCTTAGAGCCTCGCCTGGTCGTCTTAGCATTGTGGCCGCCAGTGGGCTTCTCCAGATCTGCTTTCAACCTAGCAAGCCTTTGAGGGGTACCTTCCATGTGGCGAGCACTCTGCTCTGCACCAGGGGAGTTGCGCTTGACCTTCTGGGAGCAGGGGCCTTTTTAAGACTCTTGAAAACTTTGAACCTCACCACAGCAATATTTAAGTAGTTTTGTGTGTGATTCCAGGAGGTTCGTGAATTCTCTAAAGCCAAGCCCTGAAGTTCTCCGTTAAACAACCTTTGTCCTGGCGGTACTAAGAAGCTTGGGACAAGTCTGTTCCGAGAGCTCCCTATAGTGGGGAGACCCATAGGACCAATAACTTTGTCAGTGAGTTACATTATTCAAAGGTAGTTTATAAAGTGCTTTGCGAACACAGGGAAGGGAGTATTCCATTCTGCCCCAATGTGGGTGGCATGAGGTTGTCAGGAAAGCCACCACGAAGTGCTGTACCTTATTTGGCCTATAGAATTCCTTGTTTTGGTTAATGCTAGTAAATAGGGCAGGATCAGCTGGGGCCCCGTCTCATGACAACAGTGGCCGCCATTCATGGAGCCCCTGTCGTGCTGGGTGCCAGGCAAGGACTTCCATATACGTTCTCTCATTTGATGGTCGCAAAACCCCAGGGGGTAGTACAGTAGCCCTCCCCCCCCCCCCATCTGCGGTTTTGCTTTCCAGAGTTTCAGTCACCCTTGGTCCATCACAGTCCAGAAGCAAACGGTCCTCCTGACACGTTGTCAGGTCAGTAGTAGCCTAACGCTGCTCCACAACGCCTCTGCCACCCACCTCGCGTCACCACAAGTACAGCGGGTCCAGTACGAGATACACTACGTTCACATAACTTTTTTTTTTTTTTACAGTATATTATACAGTTCTATTTTCCTTTTAGTTATCGTTCATCTCTTGCTGTACGTAACTTGTAAGGTCAACAATATTCTCACAGGCACGTATGTAAAGGGAAAAACGATATACGTGGGGTCGGGTGCTGCCTGTGGTTTCAGGCCTCCAGAGTCTTGGGATGTATCCCCCGTGGATAAGGGGGTGCTGCTGGGCCTGAAGTGCCTGTTAAGACTTCGGATTCAGACCGTGTGAGTTCAGGTTCCGGTTCTGCCACTCGCCAGCTTAGTGACTGGACACACAATGTAACTTCTTTAAGTCTTAGTTTCTTCGTCTGGAAAATGGAGGTCTTTGATGGTTGTGATAATTTTTTTTAATAGCTAATATTAGACGTTAGGAGGACCCCCTTGGGAGGTGGGGGTAGGTAGTGACGGAAGGAGGTAATGAGGCAGACCTCAGGGGTGCCGGAAATGTTCTGTGTCTTGATCTTGACCCTAGGCCACAGGCATTTTAGGAAGCGGACGTTCAACAAGCTGTAAACTTAGGATCCGTGTCCTTCTCTATATTATTATTATTATTCAGTAAAATACTGGCGTTGTCCTGGGTGCTTTACATTGTTATTTCATTATCCCGGTGGATACACTTCCAGGTAGACGCTCCCAATCCCACGGTAAGGAGAAGAGTAGCTACCGTGTAAGGTCCCCGTGAAGACAGAATGGGGGCACCATCAGGCACTTAGGCGATAAGTCTGAGACACCTGCTGCTCTCCTTGGGACCCTCTTGGGTCGTGGGAAGTACCACTGGGACTTGACCCTGCACACCCTGACTCCAGAACCTGCCGTCTGGGACTTGGTCTTAGCCCTTGGGCTCCACTGCCTGGGTGACACGCCGTTTCTTCTTGCTGTGGGAAGCAGCGGCTTTCGGTCCAGCCCACGTATTCTTAGGGTCTGAGCGGGGTCACTCAGGGGACCGTGGAGCAGGGGTTCCCGGGAGGCAAGTTGGGTTCCTGCTCCCTGGCAGGTGGCGGGAGCTTGCGGCCTGTGCTTGCTGGGTCCGTGACCATCAGCAGCGGCTCTAGCACGGGCACGGTGTGTGGATGACTGGGTCTTCAGGTGGCTTGGTCTGTTCCTGGTCGGTATAATGTTTTCCTTGTGAAGTGGAGATAGTCACGGCTTCCCCTTTGGGTTTACAAGGCGAGCTACTTGGATTATGAGCCTTGTCAGAGAGTTTTAGTTGCAGACGTGTGCCCTGGGGATCATTAATGGCTGTTTCCTAAGTTTAATGATTTGCATATCACCTTCATGATTTTCGCCATAACGCTGACCCCCTCGAAGTTTACTTAGTATTTTTAAATCTTTTTTCTTTTTTCAACGTTTATTTATTTTTGGGACAGAGAGAGACAGAGCATGAACGGGGGAGGGGCAGAGAGAGAGGGAGACACAGAATCGGAAACAGGCTCCAGGCTCCGAGCCATCAGCCTAGAGCCTGACGCGGGGCTCGAACTCACGGACCGCGAGATTGTGACCTGGCTGAAGTCGGACGCTTAACCGACTGCGCCACCCAGGCGCCCCAGTATTTTTAAATCTTTTTAAAATTCAGACTTACTTAGAATATTTCTAAAAGGAAACTTAATCACTGTCAGAAGTGAAAAACTTTGCCATGCATGGAAGGTAACTAAGAAATATATATATACAGAAGTTTAAAAACATTTATCCGTGCGTCTCCCAAATATGCCTGTGTACCTCTTAGGAAAACACTGGTTTAGTCTGTCCGTGCCTTTTACAGGTGAGTACCCCCAAGGAGCAAGGCCGTTGGGGGTCGTACCCTGGAAGAGCTGGCTGGAAAACCAGGACTCTTGACTGCCTCCCAGTTCAGCGCTCCCCCTCTCCTCATTGCCGCTAACTAGTCAGAGTCGGGGTCACATGTGTGACGTTGATTAGTGTTTCATCTATAGCGGTGCCTCCAATAGCACGTGTAGCAAGATAACTGATTTTCCTCCTTGCCTCCCTCCAAAAGAGGGGAGAAGGGGGTCGAGTGGTAAAAACAATCAGTAGCAAAGTCCCCTCAAGGTCAGGCTCTCTGATAAGCTCCGGACTGGCCTTGGTTTTGTTGGAATATCCTGGCTTCAGTGACTCTCTTATATTCTGGCCAGCACCAGTATTAGCTGAGAATGTACCTCACCTCCCTTAAGCAGCTACCGGTCAACGGTCCGTTACGACGTGAGGAATTGCTTCAGCTCCGTGCCCTGGAAATCGTTAGGTCTCAGGTCCTTGGGAAGTGAGAAATACTCGAGAAAGTCTTAGGCGGACGAAGGGGGGTGCCCAGCGCTGTGGTCGATAGCACCGACTAGAGCTGGGCAGGCCAGGCTTAAATACGGTGCCTCCGCTTATGAGATGTGTGACTTTGGGCAGAGCATTCACCTTCTCTGAGCCTCAATTTTCCTTGTTTTAAAATGGAAATCCTACCAGCCTCCTAGAGAATCGGGGAGAGGAACAAATGAGGTAGCGAATTTAAAATGGTCTTTGTAAACACTAAGTTTTAACTCCTTATTTTAGTGGACATGTAAAATCATTTCTTGAAACAAGGTTGCATTTGTATGAAGGAAAGAGTTCCTTGTCTCTTTATAGAATGTTGTTATATCTACAACGTATTGTCAGTGATATAATTGTATCTTGTATTGTCAAACTCCTGTTTAACATTGTTTAACCAAGAGTCCAAGTGCAGCCCATTGACTTCAGGGCTACCCCTCTTAACCAGTATTCTGTACTGCTTTTCTCTTAGTGGAAATTTCCCAAATTATAGATAACTGAAGTAAACATGACTTAAGAACAAATCTGAGAGCCTCAGCCTTTAATCAAATTCAGGAACAGGAAACTATTGTAACATTTTTAGCGTATCGGCTTTGGGAAAAAATGACATTCCGGCAACATGTGAAACCTAACCGTAGAAATTATAAGGAAGGCCAAAGACTCAGGAACACATTCTAGCTACTTTGGAAGGGAGGGAAAAGATCTGGAAGCTGAGAGTGTCCTCCGAAAGGAGCAGGGAACGTGCCTAATGTGTCGAGTTTATGTTTTGGGGTTCTGTGTTGTGGGAGTGATTTGACACGCATGCTGTTGGGGGACTCCACTGAGAATCATGAGCCCTTGTCCCCCTTTCTTTGTGTTTTGGGGTCATCTTCACTGTCTGCTGGGAGCACTTGGGGCCATCTGTGAAAGCAACTGGGCCAGTAATCCCAAAACCCCCCACGTCAGTCGTTTGCCACTCGGTTTATTATGGCACATGCAAGGGTCTCCTTGGGGCACCAGCCACTGCAGTATCCTCGCCTTTTAACCCACCTGTTTTGCCAGCTGGGTCGTTCAAAGTAACATTTGGATCTTAAGTAGCCAACCTCCACAAGCTTATCCAAAACAAATACGGAAAGCAAGATTGCGAGTCCGTGGTAGAGGCAAGGTTTGTACAGTGTTTCGTGTGATAGCAAATGGCCTCTTGGATATAGGAGGTTGGGTTTCTAGCAGCAGTCTTAGTATTGTAATCAGTTATTTATAATACTGTTTTTAAGCAAGCACTCATCCAGGGTGCCATCATCTCTAGCCTAGACAGGGGCCGGCAGACTTTTCCCTTTAAAGGTCCAAATAGTGCATGGTATGTACGGGCATCATACGCCACACGGTCTCCGCTCGGTTCCTCAACGCAGAACGCACGCGGCTGTATTCCAGTAAAACTTTCTTTACAAAAGCAGGTGGTTCGCCAGCCATGCTTTGCTGACCCCTGACCCAGAACATCTCCTAAATGGTCTTCTCACTCCCGTCTTCCTTAGACGCTGTCTTCCTTGTCAAGGGGATGCCACTTCTCCTGCTCAGCCTTGCGGTTGCTTTCTGTCACCCTTCCTGTAAAATCCAAGCCCTGGCGAACCGGCCCTTGCCTGTGTCTTGGAACACGTCCAGTTCTTTCTTCTCTAGTGACCTTGACCTCTCTCTCTTCTAGGCTCATACCTGCCAGGCAGGCTGGCTCCTGCCTCAGGGCCTTTGTACAGGCTGTTTTCTCTGCCTGGAATGCTCTTCCTCAGATTTTTGCATAGCCAACTGCTCATCAGATAGGCCTTAGATCCCATGATCTGAAGAGATCAGAGCAGCCTTCCCTGATCACCGTGTTTCAAGTAGCTCTCCTAAGCACTTACCTTCTCATTAGCACAATTCACTATCTTCTCTTATTAGTATAATGCTTATCGCCAGCTGAAACGGTCGATTCTTGGTCAGCTCGCAGACCGCGTCACTCCCCACTGACTGCTGACACGGAGCAGGGGCCTGGTTATTCTCGTTGACCACAGGAACCCGGTGCCCGGAACAGAGCCCCACACATAGTAGGCACTCGGCATTTGTTGGACAAGTTACCTTATTTTAACAGCCGTGCTGTGAAGTGCTTTCTAGCATACAAAGCTCCTTTGTGTTGAGAGTGTGTTGGTAGCTTGCCCCAAAGTGTGCAGCTGCTGGTGGTACATCCAAAGGATCTCCTGCGGAGGGGAGAGGGGCTTGCCCAACACCACAGGGCTAGGAAGCCAGAGGGAGAGACCTGACCCCTGGATCCCTGACATCTGAGCCCTGCCTTGGGGTTTCAGTGTCATGCTTGTCTTTGGTTTTTTGTTTGTTTCAAGTCATTCATGTCGGTCGCAGAAGCCGGGCACATTGGGACAAGCCCAGAACTCCCACCGAAGACCCGCTGTGTGGGACAGCCCTTCCGTCTGCCCCTTAGTCCACCCCTACTTCTTAAGCTTAACTCAGGGACTAACGTCGAGAGCAGTGGCTGTAAATATTCCTTCGATGACATGATAAAGAGCTGATTTATCAGGGAGATCCCGTTGAACTTTCCGATGAGAACCAAGTAGACAGAACTTTCTGCGCAGCGTTTGTTTCTGGGGAGAAACACTTTGATAGCTGTATGATCATTTTTTTTTTTTAACTGATAATATTAAAAATCGAAATCGCTCTCCGAGGTCTCTCGCTTGGTCCAGCGCAGGAATCCTTCTGAGGTAGTTTGGACAGACAGCCCTGTTTCCCCCCCCCCCCCCCCCCCCCCCCCCCCCCCCCCCCCCCCCCCCCCCGCCCTCCTCCCTACTCGGACACTCCCAGTGGGGAGCGGCTTGCTGTTCTATGTCTGCAGCGATGACATCATCACTTAACAGGCGTTCAAGTTATGGGATGGATGTTTTCCTAACGCGCGGTCATGTTTGAGCAAACACAGCCTTTTAAACAGTACCGGGGGATTGGTTTCTTAAGGGAATCCTGCCATAAATAAAACCTTTTGAACAGAGTTCTTCATGTCGGTGGCCTGCCTGTTTTCTTCGAATGCAGCGTACCTGTGTTTCAAGGGGTGGCTTAGAAATACTGATTTGTAGAAGACTGATGTTCAAAAGTATTTACTTCTAAAGACACGTTGTTACTGAGGCCGAAAGAAGACTCAGTTAGCAATGAAAAGTGTCCTCGGTGACACTGCCGCGTGCTAACCTAGGTCAGGGGGAGAAGCGGGGTAACACAGGCCTTTGAAGAGAGTGCTCTCGTCTTTCTCCCTCGAACGGAGCCCGGATTTGTTACTGAGTCTTTAAATCTGATTCTCTCTGTAGATTGCTGCTAAAATTGATTCAATTCCTCACTTGAATAATTCCACACCTCTAGTGGACCCCTCAGTGTATGGATACGGAGTCCAGAAACGGCCCTTGGATGACGGAGGTAAGTTGCGGGGAAACGTCTTTGCCTTTCAGATGGTAGCGAACCTGCCACTTAGGCCGGAGCCGCGTGTCGGCCGTTTCCACGACAGCTGCCGCCAGCGTCCTCCTGAGGAGGTGCGGTCGAGGGGACCGCCTGGGGTTGATGTTTCTTTCTCCGCGACTCTCCGGCACTTGAGCTCTTAGTCGCCTTGATGATGCCAGAGTGCTTACAGCTGGGCTCGGAGGTAAAGACGAGGCCTTTGCGCATCAGTTCGGAAGTCACTCGACTGATTCGAGGGTTTTGTGTGACGTGGCCCTTCATGCTTCCAACACGCGCGTGGGGGTTGAAGCTCCCACTCTTCTCCGAAGAAAAGCTAAGATTCGATGCCTGACTCTTAGGAAGCCCGCGGCTACATCCTGACCTTAGAGAAAGAGAAGGTGGGGGCGGGGGAGGGTGTGACCTTGCTTCGGTCGGCTCCCTGCTCCCTTTTTCACCGTTCCCGTTTTTGACAGGCTCTCTCTAGAAGCACCCATCTCATTCATTCCTGTGTTATTTGGTGGTTTGGTTCTGTACCCCACTTCAGCCCCCCAAAGAGTTTGAGACCAACGTGGAAGTGCCTGTCCCCCGGCACCTCCGCGAAGAGTATCTATCGGATGGGGTTGTTCAGAGAACTTGGACCTCCTTGATCACATTGGGTGTCCTGCAGAGTAGGACTGGAAGAGGGAGTCTGAAGTTTACTAGGTTGTACACGAATATGCACGCAGTGGGTCAGCCAGTGTCTTCTCTGGCCCTCTGTCGGTCTGCGTGCCTACCCAGCCGTGTGTATGCACTTGTTTCTATGTTGTCTTATTAGGTGGAAAAAAATCAAGGTGTTCAATAGTATATACGGAGCAATTTCCTTTTCCAAAAAAGAAGCGTGTTTTGGTGTATGTAGAAAAAGTAATTTGGTGTGACTGATTTCTCCAGTGTCTTCCAAAAGGGGAGATTGCCATTGTTTTTATTTATTTATCTATTTATTTTTATTAAATGTAATTTATTGTCATGTTGGTTTCCATACAACACCCAGTGCTCATCCCAACAGGTGCCCTCCTCGGTGCCCATCAGCCATCGTTTTTAGGTGTTAAACACCTAAAGGTTACGTTGGTAACCTTTTTGGAATAATTGGATAGGTTCACGCTGGGAACTTTATAAGGGGGCTGTGGCTCATTTTGGTGTAAAAGTTCCTTTCTGCTTAAATTTCTTTGTGGGTTTTTTTTTTTTTTTTTTAAGTTTATTTTGAGAAGAAGAGCACGAGTGGGGGGGGGGGGGAACAGAGAGAGGGAGAGAGAGGATCCCAAGCAGGCTCTGCACCGTCAGCACAGAGCCCATTGTGGGGTTTGAACTCCCGAACCGTGAGATCATGACCTGAGCTGAAGTCGGACACTCAACCGACTAAGCCACGCAGGCGCCCCGTGTTTTTGTTTTTTAAAGTTTACTTAATTTTGAGAGAGAAAGAGCATGCGAGTGGGGGAAAGGCAGAGAGAGAGGGAGAGAGCAAGAATCCCAAGCAGGCCCCCACACTGCCAGTGCAGAGCCCAACATGGGGCTTGAACCCACAAACTGTGAGATCATGACCTGAGCCAAAATCAGGAGAGACACTTGACTGACTAAGCCACCGAGGCACCCCAAGATACTGTTTATGAATATCCACCCAGGCAAGGTCTGCCCCATTGGAACTAGGTGACCATTTATTTATTTATTTATTTATTTAAAAAAAATTTTTTTTCTTTTAACGTTGATTTATTTTTGGGACAGAGAGAGACAGAGCATGAACGGGGGAGGGGCAGAGAGAGAGGGAGACACAGAATCGGAAGCAGGCTCCAGGCTCTGAGCCGTCAGCCCAGAGCCCGACGCGGGGCTCGAACTCCCGGACCGCGAGATCGTGACCTGAGCTGAAGTCGGACGCTTAACCGACTGAGCCACCCAGGCGCCCCCTAGGTGACCATTTAAAAAAAATTTTTTTTATGTTTATTTTTGAGAGAGAGAGTCAGAGCGTGAGCAGGGGAGGGGCAGGGAGAGGGAGACAGACTCCGAAGCAGGCTCCAGGCTCTGAACTGACAGCACAGAGCCAGACGCGGGTCTCCAACCCACGGACTGCGAGATCGTGACCTGAGCCGAAGTCGGACGCTCAACCGACTGAGCCACCCAGGCGCCCGGTGACCATTTTAAGTGGCTCCTCCAGAACGGTCCCCTGTGATCTTGTTGGGCTGGTGCTAGTGATTTCTTAGACCAAATATGACAGATGGCGTTCTCCGCAGTTGCGCCTTCGTGAAAAGCTCTGATGTGAAGTAACCATTTTCCCTTCTCGGGGCAATCGTGCTTCACCTCTTCTTACAGGACGTCAATACAGAAATAAAACTGAGTTGTCTGGCTCTGAGCACACGCCCCAGTAATGGACAGCCCAGTCTCCCCGGCCCACTGTTTCCAGAAATCACGATCAATACCTTTCACCGCGCTCTGCCTTGCCTGCGCCCGCCACGTGGTGGGGAAGTGCACACTGTGTGCAGAGTAGGCAGTCGCTGTGTCCTTTGCGTAAAGAGCGCCGAGGTGTTTGCAAATGAGACCGGTGTCCCCTGGCAGACTGCCTTCTCCTGCTAGCCCACTGGACGCCCATATTTCAAAGAGATTTGTAAAAGCTGCTGAGTTTGTTGACGAAGAGCAGGCAGGTGCAGCTGGTGAGCCCAGAATCTCACTTGGATGCTGCCGCCGTGTGAGGTCACTTCTCGTTTTGAGGACGGTAAGTTTTTCCGTGTCTGCCTTTGCGGGATTGAGTCCTTGGAATCAGAAAACGAACACGGTTTCTCTTCTTCTTCCTTCTGAACGCGAAGCCTGGTTACAGTAGGGACGAACCTTCCCGTCTCGGGCCAGCTGTCCGTCTTACGTAACACACTTGTGTGTGAAGAACCAGAAACTTCCCCCAGGCTTTTTACATTGGGCAGGACGGCTCGATAGTTAATCCTCTTCTGCTGAGCACCTTCCAAACCACAGAATTAGGCCAGTTGTTTTCCTCCAGCTCAGCTCTCCACCTGTGGCATTCGCTGTTGAGGTTAGAGAGAACTCTGGGAGTTGGGGGCGGGTTCAGAGCACGCCGAGATCGTCTTCTGACGATCAAGGTCACTAGGCCGGTTCTCTTCTCTTGGATACATGAGTTTGGTGAACGGACGGGACCCGTCAAGGAAGGTGATGTTCGTGGTGACCGGACAGCTTTCTCGAAGGGTCATGGCTGTACCACCTGTGCGACGAGAGTGTGGGAGAGCAGAGACGAACGCCGAGCAGGAATTGCCGCACTTTTTTTTTTTTTTCTGAGCAACAAAGATTTCCGAAGGGCTTGCTTGCAGTTTTTTGTTTGTTTAGTTTGGCTTGATTTTTTTTTTTTTTTTTTTTTTTTTTTGGGGACAGAAGTTCACCAGATCACTTCTTTGGCAACATGAACCCTCTGCCTTTCCCGGGAAGCCGGGTTCTTTAACCTTTGGAGGTTAAAGCTCAGTCCCCTAGAGGCTTTTGGAGGTGTTACTTGGGCGTGTTTAAAAGTGCTTCAACCCAGAAGTCAGGCGGAGGGCCTCGGCAGAAGGTTTAGGCAGGGCCTTGAGATTTGCAAACCGGTGTATGCATAGGAGCGCGAAAACGAGTCAACTAAGGGACGAGACTTGGTCTTGTTGTAGGAAGGGACCGGGGCAGTCGTGTCCAGGGCGGTTTGAGCTTGTCGGGCCACCGCTGTGTGAGCCCACTCAAGAGGGGTCGGAGCCTGGCTTCCAGAGCCTGCCCTCCGCTCGGCTCAGGTCAGGCTCAGGTCATCGTACCTCTCCACGTCTTCAGTCAGCACCCACACCTCCTAGTTTCTGGCAGGTGCACCCTGCCAGCTCGGGACTCTTCCTGCTGCTCTCTGTGTGACAGCTTTTCTATCCAGTGCCTTCTCCCTGCTGCCCCCGAGGCCACTTGGCTGGAGCCAGTCTGACCAGTTCCACTCCTCTGTTCTAAGACCTGTGGCAGCTTCCGCCACCCAGGGGGTCCCGCCCTCCCCTGCCTGCCCTTCTGCCGGCTTCCCCATCCTTGCCGCAGGTCCTGTCTCTTGTCTTCGCTCTTCCTGAAACCCGTCCCCCCTCCCAACGCTTTACCTTAGTGAAGAATCTTTACCTTATCCAAGTCCCGGTCAGTCCTTGGGTCTCGGAAGTGATGGGACATCCTCCCAGGGACCCGTTTTGACTCCCTTCAGTGCCTCGCCAGGTGCTCCCTAGCTTCTTTATCTTCTCTTGGCCCCTGTTCCCCTCCCTCCCCTCTCCCTGCTTCCCCCTTTCCACACACGCAGTCTGCTCTGAAGTCCTAAACCGGTGTCCTCTCCCCAGGGCGCACGTCTGCAGACACCAGGCGCTTCTCCTGCCGAACTCTGCAGGCTACGATCATGGAGACGGGCCCTTTCTTCCTCACCTCCCTTATGTAGTTGGTGGATAAGTGTAGTGGGTGGATAGTTGGTGGATAAATCACGTGATGCTTCACTTCTTCCTTTTCAGGTCCAAGATGAGCACTTAGAACATTTTACGGAAAGCAAGCTCCAAATCGAAGAGAGTAGTATTAGCTAAGAGATTTGAGAGGTGCAGATTTACTCAGAATCGGGGGTTGGCGTAACTTTTCTTAAAGGACCATTCGGGGAGGGGGCGCCTGTGTAGCTCAGTCGGTTCAGCATCCAGCTGTCGATCAGCTCATGATCCCACAGTCCGTAAGATGTTTATTCTTTCAAAATTAAACATTTTTTTTCTTTTCCCCCAAAAGGACCATCCGGTAAATTGCTTTAGACTTTCAAGCCATATGGGCTCTGTCCCACCTACTCAGCTCTGCCATCAGAGCTTAAAAGTAGCTCTGGATGTCCAGGAGCATGGCTGTGCAGCTGGCCCTCGGGCCCTCGGTGTCTTTGAGGTTTATGTACTATCGTCCTAGATAGTACTGTACTTTTTCTTTTTCGTTAGGCTTATTTATGTATTCAGAGAGAGAGAGAGAGAGCGCGCGTGAGAGGGGAGGAGTAGAGAGAGAGGGGGGGGAGAGAGAATCCCCAGCAGGCTGCACACTGTCAGTACAGAACCCGACATGGGGTTCGAACTCATGACACATGAGATCATGACCTGAGCCGAAATGAAGAGTCAGACGCTTAACGGGCTGAGCCATCCGGGCGCCCCCAGTGCCGTACTTTCTCACGTTATCATGCTGGTGTTCTTGGGGTGCGAAGGTAGAATTTTTGGGTGTGCTCTCACATGAACCACTTACAGGAAGACTGAGATGGAGCATCTCTGTGGCCCTGGCTGAGTTTTGTGTTTGCACGTGTGGCCCAGGACAAAGAGGAGGGAGAAAGAAGACTGAGGAGGAAAGATCTGTTCAAACCCAGACTTGGCGAGCAGGAAGAGGCATGAGAGGCGGCAGTCAGTGCTGGGGCGCGGGGAGGCCCGGGGTTCCTGCTGCCGGGGGGCATGGGCGTGTGGGCCGCTGTGCACGGCCCGCACCGCCTCTGGCAGGAGCCCGCGGGGACCGGGGTGTCTGCTTTGGAAAGAGAGAAACTGAATCTCAGACACGCCCGCTCACACTGTCCCCAAAGCCCACGCTCCCCCGTAGTGCCTGAGGCCTGGGGGGCGGGGTGGGGATCAAGAGTGTCCAGTAGTGGTTGGTCTTCCAGCAGGGGGAGTGAAGACTCCCCGGGTGAGGTGGGCGGGGGGTGGCCCTCAGGGAGCCCTTCCCAGCTCCTCCCCTCGTGTGCACCCTCTTCCCTAAAACGCACCCCTCTGAGAATTGTGTCTGTGCCGGAGACCCCGTGCCCTTCTCCTTTCCGTGTCCCCGGTCACATTTCCCCTCGGTTCACGTAGGCACGTCACCGTCCCCGGGTGCCTCAAGAGGCAGGAGTCCAGATTTCTGGACGGGGATTCCCAGGGCGACAAAGCACGAGAATCCTCCTAAGACACACTGATGGGGAAGCATCTGATTTTGGTTCTATTCAGGTAGCAACTTCCGGCAGAGGCTCAGGCGGTCCCCTCCTCCCCTCCATTCATCCACCCGTTTTAGGATTAGAATTGAGAAGTGAGTGGTAGTCATATGGCTGCATAAAAACATGTATGTGTGAGTTGGAAAGAGGAAGTGAGACTTGTTTTCTTTCCTGGCAAAGTATGGTCTGACTGGTTCGACAGTTGGCTTAGCCGACTGGATACGACACAGTAGATCGGCATCGTCCACAGGAATGAATGAATGAATCTGTGGCGTCGACGACCGAAGCTCGTACACAGGATTTTAGAGGTCACGTTGAAAGGGGATTTATAGCTGTTCAAAATCCTTCTAGGAAATGGGTGACCCAGACTGGCCCTCTACCCTGGCCGGGTGCAAGAACCACCCAACGAGCTTTTAAAAGCACGTCTGATGGCACAGCCTCTTTAGAGAACGTACAGAACTCGGCACGCACGTTGTCATTCAGCACACAGCTACACCAGTTTGTCCTCCAGAGACAAAAACCTGTCGCGGCTTTATTTGTAACAGCTCAGGTTTCCTTCAGCAGGTGAATGGTTAACAAAATGGCACATCCGTGCCACGGAACGCTCCTCAGCAGTGAAGGGAATAAACTCTTCATACACTCGGCAGCCTGGGTGAATCTCCAGGTAATTCAGCTGGATGAAGGAAGCCGATCCCAAAAGGTTGCATACCGTGTGATCCCATTTATATCACGTTTCTGGGATGGAGAATAGTTGAGTGATGGCCAGGGTTTAGAGATGGCGGGGTGGGGAGGCCCCTGTATAGAGTAAGGAAAGATCGCTACTGGATCAGGAACCCTGAAGCCCAAATTCCCTTTCGTGTAGATAAGGTTACCGATGTCTGGAGAAGCGGTTTGCCCCAGGGCAGATGCCCCAGAAGTGCCAGAAGGACTTGAACCTGAATCTCTGTCTCCTGTGCCATGATGGTGCATGCCTGCAAAGGGGAGTTCCGAAGTGGGAGAGTAGGCTGTGAATCCCAGTTCTGCCGTTTGTTAACTGTGTGAGTTTGGGCAGGTTGCCCAGCCTCTCCGAGCCTCTGTTTCCTCACCTGTGAGATGGGGACGATACCCACCTCGTGAGGTTATCCTAAGGATTATAACAAGTTATTTTTGAACTTTTAAAACACTGCTCACAGTATTTCCATCCGAACCAGTTAGCACACGCACGTTAAAACCCGTGTAGCTGAAATAAAAGGCTTTATGGAATACGTACCCTTACTGTATATCATACGCTGTTTTTTTATCTTCGTTTTTAACAAAGCTGCTCGTGATCCCCAATATTGAGTTCATGGCCACCGGTTTAAACGAAAATAAGGCCTAGTGCTCCAAACATGTATCACAGACTTGTTTTTCCTTGGGTCGGGCAGTGGGTAGGTGCTTGGACTGTGGAGGGGTGCGGGTGGGGTTCCCGGCACCCCCGCAGGCTTGGAGACTAGGTCAGGTTACTGCTCACCCAGAGCTTTCTCCTGCCCTCCTAAGACTCTGCTTCTTGGGGCCAAGGTGGCCTGGTGCACCGTGTTACCCTGGGACTGGCCCAGTGCCTGGGCCAGAGAGGCCTGACCTGGGTGGAGCACAGCTTCGGGAGCACAGACCCTGACCTGGGCCCTTCACCTTCTGTCAGTAGACGGGGCCTACTGGGAAAGCGTCTGCCCCCCTGGGCTCTTGTAGGCCTGAGTGGACTCAGCGGGTGAGGCACCTACAAGAGGCGGCGCCCTTATTGAGAGGAGCTTGGGGGAGCTTGGGTTCGCTCTCACCTTTTACAAATGACGATTTGCAAGAAGTCCTGAGGGATTACTTGCCTAGGGACTTTCAGCTGACCTCAGCCTGTCTGTGTTTTGTGGCCCTGGCTGGGGAGAGTTGCCTCCTTAGAACACGGGAAGCCTTCGTGCTGTCCTTGGGAGAAAAGCGTTTTAAAAACGCTTTGAAAATGGGAGAAATCCCTGCAGCTGACCGCAGGTATCACCGACGGGAGCCGAGGCCTGGAAGGGCATCGGTCAGAGTCCCAGGGAATCCAGGCACGGGTGCAGGATTGTTTCCCAAGTCTGCAGAAGGTTTGGTCTATTCATTTGTTTGGTCAGTTATATAAAAGGTGCTGATGTTTTCTGTCCTGGCCGACCCGCTCCCCCGCCTCTGGTCTGCTGCTCTGCGCACCTGCGAGGAGGACGTGGGTGCTGCTGTTCCTCGGGAATGGGGGTCGGCTGTTAAAATGCATGCATATTGAAAAGTTGGGTATGTTCCCCAGTGATGGTTGGTAGCATTTCTTTCGGAGAAGAGAAAGGAAGCCGGTTTTCTCCTCACGGCAGGGGGGCGGGGCAGGAATGTGTCCAGTGCCTTCTTTTTCTTCAAAGATCATTATTGAAATTGGCAGAGTATTACTACTCTTTGGAAAGAATGTCTTATTTCGCGGCGTGAATCTTTTCTATGGGGAAGCTCATTTTCCCCTAGCCCAGATGGCTTCCCGTTACGCGGGGTGCCAGAGTAGATGAGAGCCACACTGTGTGTGCATGAGTGTGTGTGTGTGCGTGTGTGCGTGCGCGTGCGTGCATGCATGCACACATGCCGGAATGGGGCTGAGCTGAACTTTGGAGGAGAGATGAAGCGTTATTGGCCAGCACGCACCATTAACAGGAAATAGAACTGACGGTATGCAGTATTTTGTCTTTTTTACAGCAAAATGACTGTAGTTACTATTGAATTGAACTTGATAGGTGTTCCCGCAAGCCTCCTTTATTTGACTCCCCCCCTTTCATCATGAAGACCAAGAGAAGCCCGCCCCCACCCCCGCCCTGCCCCGTTCGTGGAGTCAGATGTTACCAGGCTGCTGTGTGAGTGCCTAGCGTCCCTGATCTAACTGCTGGTTTTCATTTTGAGGCTTCAAATGGGAATGTTTCTTCTGCAGGAACCGAAACTTTAAGTCGTGTGTTTCAGCCTAGGACTGCGGTATTTGCATGGAGGAAGGGGGCTGCGTGTCCTTCCTAAGAGTCCAACTCGAGTCCAGATTGGAATTTGATTTCATTTTTTTTTCCTTAAAAATTTTTTCAATGTTTATTTTTGAGAGAGAGAGAGAGAGAGAGAGCGCGCGCGTGTGTGCGCCTGAGTGGTGGAGGGAGGGGCAGAGAGAAAGAGAGAGAGACAGACTTTGAAGCGGGCTCCGGGCTCTTAGCTGTCAGCACAGAACCCGATGCGGGGCTCGAACTCAAGAACCACGAGACCTGATCGTGACCTGAGCCAAAGTCGGACGCTCAACCGACTGAGCCACCCAGACACCCCTGATCTCACTCTTCGGTGTGGCTCTCATCCATGTCTCGGGGATGATGGTGTGTGTGCTTCTGGTTTCAATCTTTGCAAATGCCTCCCCTGTGTCAGCAAGGCATATGGCCGTACTGTGTGTGTGTGTGTGTGTGTGTGTGCGCGTGCGTGCGTGTGTGCACGTGTGCAACACCTGTGACACATAACCTTACCGACAAGAGGAGTTTCCTTTTTTTGTGACAGGCACAAAATTTTAAATGGCTTTTGACCAAGAGCCTCCTGAACGTTCTCGTGAACCTCATGAACTTCTTTACGGTAGCGTTGCCCTTTACCCTGTTTCTGTGGCTTTTCTGGCCCAAATCTCTGAAGATCATCCGCGTTTTGAACATCTCTTACCAAACAGCACAGCGAGCCAGGAGCCAGGGTCCAGCTGTGTTGTCCTGTTTGGGGACTAAGCATCTCTCTGTGTTCTTGGCATTTCAGGCCATCTTAGTCTTCAGCGTCCCTGTCTTCAGTGTATGTTATTCTTGGCCCCTGAGAGGAATTCTGACAGCAAGCAGAGAGGCTGAGCTGGACCCTTGAGGAGGGACAGGTAGCCAAACTCATGGGCACTCTTTTGTGGGCGTTCTTCTTTATTCTTCTTCAGCCTGTTTTTTTCAGACCCACTGCCTTCCATGACGGATGTTCCTCTCTCGCGACACCCAGGGGCTGAGTGTGTGATGGGGGTTCCTTGCCCAAGGTTGTAACTGTCCAGTCTCCATGTTGCTGGGAATCGTGAGCACTGCCCATCCCAAGTGAGAGAGAGCATTTGTCATATTCAAACTGGAAATGCAAAACGAGAATTTTAAGATTCAATGAAAAACAATTCTCTTATCCCTGAGATAAGCAGATTAATGGTTTATCGTGTCAATATTTTGGCTGCAAACCATTATCTTGCCATCGATCCGGAAGAGATCCGGTATTGACTCAGTAGCCTCGCTTACTTTTTGCTAACATTGTTTCTTTATGCTTTTTCTTCTTCTTCTAAACTATGACCTGAGGGGGCACCTAGGGGGCCCAGTCGGTTGAGCGTCCAACTTCAGCTCAGGGCATGATCTCACGGTATGTGAGTTCGAGCCCCGCGTCGGGCTCTGTGCTGACAGCTAAGAGCCCGGAGCCTGCTTCAGATCTTCTGTCCCCCTCCCTCTCTGCCCCTCCCCCGCTTGTGCTCCCGCAAAAGTAAACATTTAAAAAATACATATCACGACCTGGTTTCTTTTCCTCTTCTTATGACCAGCTCCTGTCCAGTCAGAAGGACAGGGTTAAGTTCACGCAGAAAAAAAAAGCAATTGGGAGCCATGGACTCGAGATGTCAGACTAGTTCCTTCTTTGTTCTGAAGCTGATGTGACGGACCCTTCCCCACTTCCGTCCTGTCTGTCCCCCGCACCACTCTCCCCAGAGACCTATTTTTGAATGTCTCACTAGCACATCATAAGGTCCATTCAGTTCCTTGGGATATGTTTAGGATATGTACTTTTTCAGTGTCTGCCGACCGTGTTTCCCGGGCCGCGTTTTCCAAAAGAGAGACAGCACGGACTCCTTTTTGCTGATGGCTGGTGAGGGAGCCGCTCGTCAGTAGCTAAAAGAGGGGAAGCTCGAACAGAAAGCGTGGCTGAAGTGGTTTTGTGGGACTGTGATTGCAGAGTGGGTTTTCATAGTAAGGGGCCGTTTGGTACTGCTGTCTCTGTGAAATGGGCCGGACGGACACTTGCCCGTTCTTCGCGTCCACGACGTGTGGACTGTGGCGGTGGGTTAACGAAGAGGCCCAAGGGGGGAAGATGCCAGCTCCTCTCCCTGAGATGCGTATGTTTTCGGGAGGGCAGGGAGAATTGGGGGGTGGGGTGGGGGGCCGCCCCGTGGCCGGCGGGAACATATGTGCACGTTCTCAGTGACCACAGCTGCCGTGGAGCCGTCCTTAACAATGCTCCCGGGCTCGGAGGGTAAATCTTCTCATTTGTTTGAAAAAGAGAAAGAGGGAACCCTCGCTATCTTTACATTGAGTTTGGATCCCGAGCAGGAGGGAGGTGGGAAGGGAGAGGGATTTAGGCGAGCGGGATTTTCTCCCAGGCCTCTCAGCATGTGGACACGCAGATCAATTTCTTATCCTGCGTTCAGCTGGACACTGGGTTAGAGACTGTGTTGATCAAGACGTCCCCTCCTGTTTCGTATCATGTAACGCGTTCATTGCAGCCACTGAGCCTAAATTACTGTTTGCTTTCTTTCTGCCTGCTTTTTTTCCCTCCCCCCCGCCCCCCGCCCCCGAAATGGTAAGAACTTGTGTAAGGATGGAGTTAGTTTATCCGTGCTAATGCTTTGATTTTTCTTTTCTCTGTCTCTCTGCCACAGTAGGTAACCAGTTAGGGGCCTTGGTACATCAAAGGTAAGCAGTGGGTTATGTTTTATTATTTATTGATCATTTCTAATTGTTTATTGATCCACCATCTGTACTTGAGTGTTAGCAAGTCAGAGGTTGAGAGTGTGAAAAACCAGGAGCTAGATTTCTTTAAGGCTCAGGGTTTTTTTTGTTTTTTGTTTTTTTTTTTAAATAGTCCTTTCCCAGACACTGGAAGCTCGAGGGATAAATGAACAGGGAGTATTAAAAATCAGCCACTATTGTATGTAAACTCACTGGACCTCTAGGATGTGGGAGCTGCTTTTTTTCTCTGTCCACCTACTTCTAATTTAAAAGGAGAGACTGTGAAATTTTCCATCCTGATTTGACGGCTTTCCCCATGTTTTGAGAACCCTTAACGTCTTCATCTGAGCAAACGCGTCCCGAAGAAGCGTGAGTCACTGGGCTTTCACAGGATAAAGCTTGCGATTCACAAGGAGTCGTGGGCCTGGGAGGGCAGAAGCCCAGGGCCCACCCCGTGCCCTTGCAGCAGGGACTTGCCAGAGAACCTTGGAGAAGTGCCCATGTGACCCCCTGCCTCAGTTTACCTTCATAGCCTTCCCTTACAGACTGGGGATTTAGAGAGATACACAGGCCTCTGGGCTTTAAACAGACCAGTCTCTGTGAGGTGCAGTGTTTGCAGTCACAACGTTATCCCTTAAAAAGAAGGAAATACACAGGAAAGCCTGGGACAGTGTCTCTTTCCTCACGGATGAAATTCTGTGCTGTGCATCGGTTACTGTAACACATTATCCTTCATTTTCACCAGCAGCGATACAGCTGTGTCCTCTTGTGTGCTGCACAAATGTTGGGGGCTTTCTAGAAATCCTCAGGCACCAGTCAACCAGAAGATTTAGCCTGGGTTTTGCCATTGCTGTGTTACTGGTTTGCTTTGTTTTTTAATGAACTAAGATAGTTTAAACGACGTTGTTAGTATCAGACGTCACTCTCCCATAAAGCCGTTTATAGAATTTTACTTTCCAAGATGTCCGTACTTTGTGCATTAGACAAGCTTCGGCCCCGCAAGTCAGATGGAGCTTTGTCTCCAGGGAGCCCTGAGCAGCCAGCCCCTCTTCACACACTTCTTCCTCAAAGAGGGTCGGCTCTCACCGTCCTGAGGGCGGAGGACCTGCGTGAGTTTTGCGACAATTTGTATTACGATAGCGTTGAACCCCGTCAGTAAATTCCCCAGTCACCCCTGTTGGGAATAGACAGCAGGTGCCATGCACACGAGCCGCAGTCTCGTGGCTGCACGTATGGGAGCACCGTCACCCTCCACCCCAGCCAGGAAACCCTTCCCACGGGGACCCCGCGCCTCTTTCCGGATGTGTTGGGCCCGCCGAGGCTTGGCGTTTTTGTCCGCGGTTTACTGATTTAGGAAGCTGGAATTGCCTGATTTCGGGCTGAGCTCCAGTAAGTACCCCAAGAGCCAGAGAGGATCCCTGCACACTTATAAACCGGGGGAGGTGAGCCCTGGGAGGCGAAGGCTGTTAGCTCTCATCAGACTGACACGCTGGCAAGTGCTACTTACGCTATTGAGTTCCTTCCAAGTGCCACACTTGCCCTAAAAACGTGCGTTTTATTCGATCCTTTCCGTGATGGGTAAAAATCCAGCTGTGCGAGAGATGTTTAAAAATGCTTATTACCCTTTTTTCTTTTGAAACTACTTGCATTTAGCATCCTCCTAAGGTAAATGTTTAGATTTGATTGCTTTCTGGGGCGTCGGGCAAATTGGATATTGTCCGCAATACACTATATGGCAAATCGGAAGGTTTGTTTGAAAGAACCAGCACGGTAGTTGCTTTAAAAAAAAAAAAAAAAAAGTGAAAAACAACCCAACAGGTAAAGGACGGGATAGCGTTTAACGGAAGGAAGTACCTGATTATTCCGTCCTGGTCAGCACTGATTAGGCCTCTGTTGGATGCCGGTTCCATTGGGAGTATCTCACCCTAAACATCAGATACATTAGAGGGAGGCCACAAAACAAGAAAAAGATTGGGAAACGGGGAATGTTGAAGAGATGTTGAATATCTGTATCCAGAAAGGAGACCAGAAGAGAAAGCTAAACTCACTCCGCAAGCCCCAAAGAATGTTTTGAGCGTTAGGCAATACTGAGAAGAAAAGGCAGTTGTTAGGAGAGTTGACGGTTTCGTGAAAAATCAGAGGTTTCTTCCTCTGACACAAGGAGAGAGGAGGCTTGGGTCTTTTCGAGAAGTGATTGACCGGAGAGGGTCCATCAGACGGCGCTCTTTTCTCGAGGGCTGTGGCCTTGGTGGCCCAGTCGGCACGGTTCATTTTAAGTCTCTATCTTCCAGCCTTGCCCGTACGGGAAATTTGGGGAAAACCTAAAATGGCTGTGAATTTCTTTATTCTATATGTTTTTCCAAAATGTTCTTTGTTTTTAGGGCAGTAATAACAGAAGAATTCAAAGTGCCTGATAAAATGGTTGGATTCAGTAAGTATCCGCATTATCTCCTTGCCCTGATTAACCTTGCGGTGTGACTGTCACTGTGGTAGAATGCTTTGCACAGTGTGTCCCCCAGAGCCCCGAAGTGCTGTGGGTCTCTCTCCAGGCTGAGAGAGATTCGTGGGTCCCTCCCTTCCCACCCCCACCCCTGTCCTCCTCCCCACCGCACCCCTCTCTACAGTTCAGCTGGAGTACCCTGTATTTGTCTGCTGTGTTTCACCTGTGATTTTTTTCCATGGGCTCACCAAGGCCACCCTGATTTGTAGTGCTGCGAGCCAAGTGTAAATGTTTGCTGAGTTAATTAAGTCATTCATGCGTGGCTAAAGATGGAACCGGGGGCACGTTCTGACCTTGTTCAATTTGTTTCAGTTATCGGCAGGGGAGGTGAGCAGATTTCACGGATTCAAGCAGAATCTGGTTGCAAAATTCAGATTGCTTCAGGTAAGGCTGCTTTTTTTCGTAGATCTCAGTTTGGTAGAAATCAGTGTTTTGCCAAGTTTCCCAGGTTCATTACCTTTGCTCGTTACTTAGAAGTCTGGGGGCCTTGGTAAGTATATGGGGTTGCTGTTTTCCTTGTACTTTCGGAGCCGGACTCCCAGATGAGAACCAGAAAAGCCAGGGCAAAAGCAGGCCCAGACACGAGGCCCTCCGCAGTTCCGTGGCTCCTCGTGGCCCCCGCCAGACGCCTGCTGCCCTAGGATCTCTGTGTTCTGCGCCAGGATGTGATGCCAGACGGCGGGGCCCGGATGAGTGCTGGGGCCCTGGGATCACTCCTGGGGTCTGCCCACCAGCTTCCCTGCAGTGGGACCGCCCTGGCCAGCTGGGGGTTCTGGCTAAATGAGCGTGTGTGAAACGCAGTCCAGGACCCTCCCCAGCTGGGTCCGTTTCGACCGTGCGACGTGGAGAGAGACAGATTGCGGAAGAAGCGCTTTTATTAATAGGTCTAACGACGAATTTGCATTTGTTCTCTTTCCATAGTGGAGGAGGGGCTTTGGAGGAGGACAGCGCGCTAGAGAAGGTGTCATCCACTGAAAAGATACATATTACAGTGTCCTGAGGGCAGCAATTGGTGTTAGTTGTCCTTTTTTTTTTTGAGTGAGAATTTTGAGAGGCAGCTTTTTTTTAGGAATAAAGCAAAGCATTGTGTGGTGTTGGAAAGCAAGCTCTTCCTGTGTGGTCACATGGCCCGGAACTAGTTCCACGGAGATGCCCCCGACGTCTCAGGGTAGCTTTGCAGTCGCGGTGAGATCATCCGGAGGTGCAGACCGTTAAGTCCCTCGCTAGGGAGCCACCGGGCCGCTTGGGAACAGGCGACCTGAAGCCGCTCTGCGAGCGGAGAAACTGAGGAAGAGCGGGTTACGGGGCTCAGGCCCTCCTTGGCACAGAGACGGGTCCGAAACGAAGCAGGACTGGTCATCAGGGCCCACTCGGCCACCTCTGCCATGTCCTCCCACTTCCCCTGCAGAACTTGTTTCGACTTTGAGAACCTAGGGTGGCACTCCCAGCTTACTGTTCTGCCCGCGGGCGGAAGCAGACCGTCTTTTTCTGGGACCCGGGCTTCTGTGGGGCCGGCGTAGGAGCCAGCCCAGAGAGGCAGTCTGTACGTGGGGCAAAGGCGCACAGCGGCCTGGCGCCCACCAACACACCTCCTCTTCTTGGTTCTTCTTATAGAGAGTTCTGGGATTCCAGAGAGGCCCTGTGTACTTACCGGAACCCCAGAAAGTATTGAGTAAGTTTATTTTATTTACTTTTTCCTTGTACTCTTCTTCTTCCTTCCCCACGTGGGGAGAAACGGAAGGGCAAAACTGTCGCTGAGCACGGTGGATCTGTGCCGCGGCCCGGCCACGACAGCAGGCGCTCCTGCGGAGAAGGGTCCGGGCGGCTGCCACGCCAGGGGAGTTTCCTGTTGAACGCACGCGGTGGCGCGTTTCGGTCCAGTCCCACAGAGTTTCTGGCGGCTGTCCTAACATCTCCTTCCTACACCAGGTCCCTTAAGAGCGTGCACTCACCCCACCCGAATGCTCTAGTCAGCCTCCTTCTTCCTTGGCGCTGTCTCCTTTGCCCGAGCAGGTCTGCATCCGTGAGCCCGTCACTTCGGGAACCAGGGGGACGTGCCGGCACCAGGTCTTTTGCCTGGGCCGGTCCCCCTGCCCTTCCGACACTTGCGAACCAAACGAATTGACTCTCGGTGGCCGTGGCTCCACTCGGGGGGCTGTATGGACTGATCAGAGGGCATCTTGGCTCTCGGGGCCCTGGCAACCACCTGACGTTGCTTGCCGCCCCTGGGCCACCCGAGCTCCGAGCCTCGTATCAGATGCAGGCCTCGTCGATCCGACAGCCTCCTAGGGGACAGGGAGGTACTAACTTCCAGTCTGCTCGCTTCCCTCTTTTCGATCCGCTGAGTGGCGTCGCACTTGGGGACGGGGGTGCCGAGATTATGTCTGGCTCAAAAGACAGGGCTGTTTCATCGTCTCCATTTCTCCGGGAGTCCAGATGAGTTTAAATTCTCTTGTTCTGCCGTCGCATTGCAAGCAGCGAACCAGAATAAAGATTGCCGGCAGGTGTGCATTCTAGGGCACGCGGGATGGCTTTGCTGGAGTCACGGCATTTTTCTTCCAACACAGGTTAATTTAGCACACTAGCAAAATACTAAAAAGCCGCTAAGCTGAGAAGACCCGCAGGCCGATTCTGCACACAGAGGCTCAGGACTCCCAGAGGCAACGTCTGTTTCCCACCTTACTCTTCTAACCGTTCTGCGTCTCTTCTCCCCGGGCCTTCGGGGTAACAGGATTGTAACTTCAGGACAGTACAGCCAGCCTGCGCAGTAGCTGAATTCTTCCCTATTGGAGGAACCAAAAAATAGGTTGTACGTGGTGGTTTAGAGAATAAACAGTGAAAACAAAACAAAAGCCAGCCAGGGGAGATTCTGGTGCAGAAAAGGCAGTTGCCCCATCAGGTGGCCTCGGTGGGTTGGGTGGTACTGGTTGAACACTGCGGCTTCCCTCCCCCGCCTCCAGATAAACCGGCACCAGACAGCATCGCAGGGAAAAGCAGGGTCCTGAAAATCCAGCCGGAAAAGCTCAGAGCAGGCGTTTGTGACTCTACAGGCGCACCAGCGTCCTGCCTCCTCCCTCTCCCACCCCTCGAGACCAAACTGGCGGTTCACGGCCTTTGCTCAAAAGTCGTAGATGGGGCGCCCGGGGGGCTCATTCGGTCGAGCGTCCGACTTCGGCTCCGGTCACGATCTCGTGGTTCGGGCACGCGTTCGGGCACTGCTGACGGCTCAGATCCTGGAGCCTGCTTCCGATTCTGTGTCTCCCTCTGTCTCTGCCCCTCCCCCGCTCACACTCTGTCTCTCTCTCAAAAATAAATAAAGATTAAAAAAAAAAGTCATAGAGCAGGTTGGTTAGGGAGAACACCTTTGGAGTCTGGGAATTCGGATGGTGATTACTAACCCTTGCTTTCTTTCCTCCCGTCTCGTCTCTCGCTGCTCTCTCCTGCCCATATTTAACCAGTGTCATCCTGAGTGTCTACTCTGGGGGAAGCGTCATGCCGGACTGGGGACCAGAGGGAGCAAAGGTGGTCTCTGCCCCCATAGCGGCTGACATTTCTGATAGGAGACGAGACACGTGTGTGAAGTGACTGCCAGACAGCAGCACGAGCAGAGGGCAGGCTGGAAGGGGCTGTGTTGGAACACTGGCGTGTGGTGTGGGTCGCTTTTAAATTCCAGCCCAGTGGCGTGGCGGATGGCAGAGACCTCCCGGGTTGTGGGGGCAGGAGCTGGAGCTGGATGGAGGGCTGCCTTGACTCCTTCGTGTTCTTCCCCCCGGTGCTGTTTCCCCTTCGTGGGTGCCTAGCGCATTCATTTAATGCTCCTTCTCTTGTGATTCTCTTCCCGCCCAAAGACAAGCCAAACGGCTCCTGGGGCAGATTGTGGATCGCTGTCGGAATGGACCTGGCTTTCATAACGACATAGACGGCAATAGCACCATCCAGGAAATTCTTATCCCCGCGTCTAAAGTGGGTCTGGTCATCGGCAAAGGAGGGGAAACAATAAAGCAGCTGCAGGTAGGTGAGCCCTTAGCACAGCGGCGCTTAAACAGACCTTCCAGCATCGCCGGACAGATGCTTTTCTGAACATTTACCCTGGCCAGGCCTGAGGCCCGCCGTGATGCCGAGTCCTGCAGCTCCCCGAACTTAACCACGGCCTTGGGGCAGTGACGCTCTGCTAGGATTTTACCACCAAATGACCACATCTCAGATGAAAAGGCTGTGTCCAGAGCTGGGGCTCTTAGCCAGCCGTACGCCCCCTCGTTACCTGTGTGATCTCAAATACGTTTCTGTGTATCTCGAGGACTCGGGAGTCCTCGTCCGTAAAGGCAGGGAAGTGCCTGCCTCACTGTTGTCCAGAAGCTGAAATGATACTCGTGATTTTATGTTTGTTCAAGACCCCAGCCCAGAGCCTGCTACTGAGCAGACGCTCCGTGGATGTTAGCCACTTCTGTTCCAGGATCCCCCATCAGAGACCTGGGGAGCCAAACGTGTTTCGGAATTGAACAGCCCCGGCAAGTTCCGGGACCGCACCCTGTAATCCGATGCCTGTTTCCATAGCCAAACACAATGACGGTCACGCTCAGTGAGGGAAGGGTCTAGAAATAGGCTTCCGTGACCTCAGGCTGGGCTTTGCTGCCAAATGAGTTAGGAGCAGACTTTTATTTCCGAACTTTTGGGCTTTCGAAGTGGCAGGTCAGGGGTCCCGGTCCACCGTGGGTGCCCTCTCGTGGCCCAGGCTCCGGACAGGTGGCACGCTTGTGCGTGGGCTCCAGAGCTCTGGAAGCCGGAACCCGCCTGCTGCTCCCTCCCTCCCGCTCTGGAAGTCCCGGCGACTTGCTGTCAGAGCCCGCCCAGCAGTGAACGAGAGAAGCGGTCGCACCCGCTTCTCAGAGCTGCACACCAGCCCCAGCGAGAGGACGTCCACGCGGGGCCCTACATAAAAGTTGCTCACTGAACTAGGATCCTCTGGGGACCAGGAAAGGAGGAGGGTTCGGGGAACCGGTTTTCCGTCTCGCGCTTGGAGGCTCTCTGGCGTGGCCTGTATGCCGGCATCCTCGGGGACAGCGCCTCGTGGTGGGTGGGACGTGGCCCAGCCCTGCTCCTCGTGCGGCACTGCATTCTCCTTCGTGGCGGTGAGGGCCATACCGCGTGCTGCCCCCACAGGAGCGGACCGGTGTGAAAATGGTCATGATCCAGGACGGCCCGTTGCCTACGGGAGCAGACAAGCCTCTCCGCATCACCGGGGACCCGTTCAAAGTACAGGTAGGAAAGACACCGTGAATCGGGCAGGCCCCAGGTGTGGGGGTATCACCTGGTAGGACGTGCAGGGCTTTTACATCATTCGGGAAGTTCGAAAACTGGATGGTCCCTTATTTAAGGTCAGCCGTCGTCCCAAACCAGGTGTGATGGTGGAAGGGCTCGGGGGTTGTACTGCCTACACCAGAGCCACTGGCCACAGGCGGCCATTTAAATGAACTCGGATTCAGTGATTGAGCTCCTCGTTCACGCTGGCCATATTTGAGAGCCCAGGGGCCCCGTGAGGATGGTGGCTGTGTTATGGGTCACTTACCCATAAACGAAGATGGTTTTGTTGCACCGATCGGATGCAGTTTTCCACGTGGTGGCCTGTGGGTCCCCTCGGGTGCCGGCTCTGTTTGGCTCTTCCTCGCTCGTTCTCTCTCGGCCCGTTTTCACAAGGCCTCCGGCTCAGGCAGGAGGTGAGCACCCCACGGGCACGTGTGTGTCCTCGTAGCAAGAGTCCTGTGCCCTGAGCTCCTAGCCCCAGAGGGCAGCCCGTTTCCGAAAGCAGGGAGGGGCTTAGCTGGAAACCGTCATGACCTGAGCTGAAGGGACGGCTCCACCGTCCACCTCTTGCTGTCGGCAGGGATGCGAGTGGGCTGCGGGCGTGGGGACGTGTCTGTTCCCGTGCGATGCGAAGGTTCTTTTCCTGCCCGCTGCAGCGTGCCTCGCCTTCGCTGCACTGAGAGGAGCTCCTGGGTGACGCACCTTGCGAGCTGGTCTGTCAGCAACAGCTGTTCCTCTGTCCGTGTCTTGGGGCTTTGATCCAGTGGATATTACCAGTCTCTGGCAAAATATTTCCCCCGACTCTCTCCCCTCCCCCTCCCACCCCCCCCCCCCCCCGGCATTATACGTACGAGTGTGCGTGTTTATTTACGTATTTATTATAGTTGACCCACGATACCAGGTCAGTTTCAGGGGTACAACATAGCGACTCGACATATTGTGAAATCGTAGACGTTATGATATAAGTGTGCTTACCGTCCATAACCGTCACCATACAGGGTTATTACAGCATTATCGACTGGACCCCCTATGCTGTACTACTCAACTCCGTGACTTATTTATTTCATAACTGCAAGTTCGTGCCTCTTAATCCCCTTCATCTATTTATTTTTTTATTTTTTATTTTTTTTTTAATTTTTTTTTTTTCAACGTTTATTTATTTTTGGGACAGAGAGACAGAGCATGAACGGGGGAGGGGCAGAGAGAGAGGGAGACACAGAATCGGAAACAGGCTCCAGGCTCCGAGCCATCAGCCCAGAGCCCGCCGCGGGGCTCGAACTCCCGGACCGCGAGATCGCGACCTGGCTGAAGTCGGACGCTTCACCGACTGCGCCACCCAGGCGCCCCTTCACCTATTTATTTTTGAGAGAGCCTGAGTGTGTGCGCGAGCAGGGGAGGGGCAGAGAGAGAGGGAGACAGAGGATCTGAAGCGGGGTCTGTGCTGACAGCAGAGAGCCTGATGTGGGGCTTGAACCCACAAACCATGGATCGTGACCTGAGCTGAAGTCGGTTGCTTAACCGACCGAGCCACTCAGGAGCCCCTGTAAAATAATGGTTTTAAAACAGGATTGAGGGCCAGTGATTGGAACGGTCTCTTTCCGTAGGCTCCAGTCAGGGACACAGCCCTTTCCACCCTTCAGGTGGGCCCAGGTCCCCCAGGGGCCTTTCCTCCCGGGGCTTTTCACCTCTTCAGTTGCTTGCAGGTGGGCTTGCCTTCTCCGTTGGAACTTCTGGTTCTTTTATGAAAAGAATACCAGAGCAAAGAGCTTATTCTGTTAACGCTTCAGAAATTTGCAGGAGAATAACTACAACAGGTTTTTAGCATTTTTTTATTTGAAAATTGTCTCTTTGCTATATTTAGTATAAATTATTGTTCATTCGTTTTCTCTCTGTCCCCAACTTAAGAAAAAAATTTTTTTAATGTTCTTATTTATTTTTGAGAGCCGGAGTGTGAGTGGGGGAGGGGCAGAGAGAGAGGGAGACACAGAATCCCAAGCAGGCCCCAGGCTCTGAGCTGTCAGCACAGAGCCCGACGCGGGGCTCGAACCCATGAGCCTCGAGATCACGACCCGAGCTGAAGTCGTATGCTCAACTGCCTGAGCCACCCAGGTACCCCTCCCCCATTTTAAAAAAAGTTTTATTTTTTTTTTTAATGTTTGCTCATTTTTGAAAGAGACAGAGCACAGAAGACAGAGCACAAGCAGGGGTGGGGCGGAGAGAGAGGGGGACACAGAATCAATCCGAAGCAGGCTCCAGGCTCCGAGCCGTCAGTATGGAGCCCGACGCGGGGCTGGAACTCACGAACCGCGAGATCATGACCTGAGTCGAAGTCGGACACTTAAGCGACTGAGCCACCCCGGCGCCCACATCCTCCCCCACTTTTTATCATGAGAAACTTCAAGCTTACAGACACGTTGAAAAGAGAGAAGAGTGAGCACCTGTGTAGCCCCATCCGGCCTGTCATTTTACCACACTTGTGTCTGTGCGTGTGTGTGTGTGTGTGTGTGTGTTATTTATTCACTTACGTCTTCCTCGCCAGTTGTAAGTTAGTGGCGGGCGTCAAGACTGTCCGCCCGTAGATCCTGCAACACGTCTCCTGAGAACTAACTTCCGCAAAACCAGGCCTAAGAACGTAACAGCAGTCCCCTAACATCCTCTTACAGCCTGTCTGTACTCCCGATTTCTCCAAATGTCAGAAGACTTTAATCGCTATTTTGGGGACTTTCTGGTTTGGTTTGGGTTTACCAGAACCAGGGTGCAGTGTGGGCTCCCGCATGACCTTGAGCTGTTCTGCACGGCTGGTGCTTAGGGCAGATTCCCGTGGGGCCGGCTGGGCTTCAGTGCGTTTGTGGGGAGAGGAAGGACGTGCCTCCAGGATTGCCAGGCCTGGGAGGCAGTCTTGCCTGTATTTGGGGTATTTGATCTCTGGGTACTAGCAGGTCTTTCCGGGCTCCCTGGGCTGGCCTTTTCCCTTTGTGTCCCTGTTGCTCCTCTGTGATGGGGTGTCTTGTAATGCCTTCTCTTCCGTGGAACCTGCCCTCAGGGCTCTCCGAAAGAGACAGCGTGCCAAAATGCCTCAGGGCCGTCTTAAGCTCCGACCCAGCACAAATGTGCTGATCCGACTGTGGCTTAAAAGAGGGTGGGCCCTGGTCCGTGTGGGGATCTTGGGCAACGTAAGGAACACATCACCTACGATCTGATCGGTGTGACCCTCACTAGCCTTCCCCTGTCTCGTGTTGTTGTAATGCAAGAAGGGAGCTGTCCCACGGCCAAGCAAGCGCCTTCTGAGTCTTTCCGCCCAACTTAACAGGGTCTGATCTTGAAATTTCCCCTGGTGTCGTGTCTTTCCTTAGGGTTTTGTTTTCCGTAATGCCTTTGCTCTGTGTTTACGCAGCAAGCAAGAGAAATGGTATTGGAGATCATCCGGGAGAAGGACCAAGCTGACTTCCGAGGCGTCCGCGGTGACTTCAACGCCCGCGTGGGAGGAGGCAGCATAGAGGTATGCTTGACCGGCCGGCTGGTTAGTTAGTTCCCAGGCAGACGGGCCTAGCTTTGGGCCCAGCTTTCAGATCGTAGGCCACGCTTTGATCTCACCTTGGCAGCCGGGGGCGGGTGTGAGGAAGGACCCAGCCGTAGGGGGAGGAGCCAGGCGGTGGGGGGCATAGCAGCCGTCCTGCATTGCAGGGAAATGGGCCATTCCTCTGGGTTGTGAGGTGTTCCTGCTGCCCAGGTGAGGACCAGAGCCCAGATTTTCTCAGTGCTCTGCGTCGTGATGTAGCCTGGCTTGGAAGAACGGGATGAGAAGCTTTCCTTTCGAATGAAATCTTGAGATCCACAGCCCCGTGGGTGGACCTTGCAAACGTCATGCTTAGTAGGATAAGCCAGATACAAAAGGATGAATACCGTGTGATTCCGCTTACGCGAGGTGCCTAGAATGGGCGAGTGCATAGAGACAGAATGGAGAGGAGAGGTGACCAGGGCTGACGGAAGGAGTCTCCGTTCAATAGAATACGGTGTTCTGGGGGCCAGCGATGAAAAGGTTTGGGGGATATAGAGACCGGTGATGGGTGCGTAACGTTGCAAGTGTTTAATGCCGCTGAACTGTATACTTAGGAATGGTTACGATGATAAAGACTGTGTTCTGTATATTTCACCGGACAAAAGAATGAAGGGCTGGGAAAACGTTTCACGGACCGTTAGTATAATCATTGTGCACGGTACATTTGTGCTTATTTCAGAGAATTGGGAAGATAAGGTTGCCATTTTTAACCTGTTTTTTGATAAGGTTTATCTTGCTTTGCTTCATTTTCGTAACTATTTCGATCGAATATACTTAAGAGGCAGGAATGCCATCGTCAACCATGGTATTTTTCCTTTTCCTAAGAGGGAGAAACGTGCTGCATTATATCATTTCCAGGAAGGCACTACAGTCAAAATCAAGTTGTCTGTTCTTTCTTTTCTTTGTCTTTTTTCCTTTTTTAATGTGCCCTTTAAGAAACAACCGATTTGCAGACAGCGCTGATCAGGTTCTGTTTCCCTGTGCTCGCAGGTGTCTGTGCCGAGGTTTGCTGTTGGGATTGTAATAGGAAGAAATGGGGAGATGATCAAAAAGATTCAGAATGATGCCGGGGTGAGGATTCAGTTCAAGCCAGGTTGGTTTTGATGACTCTCAAAAACCCTTAGTGCCGCGAAGCATTATAAACGCGCTTAACGAGACAAGGACTCTGTACTTAGCTCATGCGTGTGTTCTCTCCGTGCCCCCCTCCCCTATTCTATTACCAAAATACCAGTCCAGCTTTCTCTGGGCCCTCATGGCGTTTCCAACTTGCCATTTGGTCAAGTAAAGCCTTCAAAAAAAAAAAAAAATCTGTTATTTTTGACTTCATCATTTAAAGGTAAAACCATTTGGAAAAGGACTAATATCTTAAAACGAAGGACAGACAGTTCCTTAAATGTTGTAGATTTGCCTTCAGGAGCAAAATTATTTACATTGTCTTAATTTCCCTGAAGATGGGAAAACATTGCAGTGTGCTGATTTTTGGAAACATTGCCATACCTCAACTCTGCTTTCTTCCGCGTTAACTGCTTTTTGTTTCTGTAATGATATCTTTTTAAAATGGCTATAGCTTGGGGCGCCTGGGTGGCTCAGTCCGTTGAGTGTCCACCTTCGGCTCTGGTCATGATCTCACGGTTTGTGGGTTCGAGCCCCGTATTGGGCTTTGCACTGACAGCACAGAGCCTGCTTCAGATTCTCATCTCCCTCCCTCTCTCTGCCCCACCCCCACTCGCTCTCACAAATAAATAAAAAGATTAAAAATAATAATAAAATGGCTAGAATTGCATGAGAAGTGAGTGTTGGCATAGACGGTGTAAAAAGAGGTAGACACATACGTTTCTCTGCGCATCTGGTAGGAATATCGATCGCAAGTCAGACTGACCTTTGTTTCCAAGTTACATTTGGGCTTTTTCTAACCCAGTCTCTCCCTTTGTTCGGCAGACGATGGTGTTAGTCCGGAGAGAGCCGCACAAGTCATGGGGCCCCCAGATCGGTGTCAGCACGCAGCACACGTCATCAACGAGCTTATTCTTACAGCCCAGGTGAGTCCGGCTCTCTGGAGTTGGGACATGTCCCCTGCAAAAGCTGATAGTGCCAGCCAGGGTCTCGGGACAGCACCGCAGAGCAGTCGCGCCCTCTCGGTCACATTCTGGAACCCAGGTCTCTTGTCGGTTGCCTGCCTCTGGGGGCACAGCCGGCAGCCCCTCTGCCTCTGCCCTTTTCCTGCCTTCCCGTTTTTTTTGGTGCTAGCTTCTCGCTCTCCTGACTTTATTGTCCCAGGATCTAGCTTTTGTTCATTTGGTAAGTTCCTGGCTGTGGGAACTATCTCGAGAAGTACAGTGCAGGTCGCCAGGTTTCCAGCCATCGGGTGCACTGGGCACAGGACTATTCGGCGAACTCCCATCTTCGCTTCAGAAAGCACTTCAGGACCCCCCAGGTCTTCGGGCTGCCTTCAGGCCCTGGATTCCGCACACATCTCTGTCTCGGGGACGTGAGCAGGCGTGTGTGACACCGTTAACATCTCCACCCGCGCCCCGGTTGTGAAGTGCCCTGGGAGTCGCTGTGGCCGAGCTGGGTCGGTCGGCATGTCCCCTGAGGGAAATTTCAAAACACCTAGAGCTGAAGAGAGAGGCATGGGATGGGACACCACAGCCCAGCTCTGCTGTGAGCCGCGCGAGCTGGGACCGGTCCCCGCATCTCCCTGGGCCGCGTCCTCTCCCCCGCAGACCGAGGGGTGCGCGTCGGGCCGTGCCGCCCACGGGGTCCCCCAAGCCGTCAAGCGTCCGTGCTGAAGTTACGGGTTTATAGCCCCCTCCCCAGACTCCCCGAGTCAGCACACCTCGGAGAGGGGCTTGGGCTTCCTCTGGAGTTATGGGCGATTCTTAGGATCAGATGATCTCAGAAGAGAATCCCTCCGTGAGCCCAGCATCCTTTTTAGCAGAGAAGCGTCTACGGACCCGGAGCTGCGGAGGCACAAGCGGCACCTCCGAGAATCTGATACCTGCCGGGGAGTTGGCTCTGTGTGTGTGTGCACGCGCGTGTGTGTGCGAGCGGGCACGCGTTTAACGTCCGTCCCTAAAATCGCCACGTTTACTCACTGTTTGCGACTCGTAATAGCCGAGCGCAGGGAAAAAGGCACTCCAATCATCTCCGCTTTCTGCTGGTTTAGATTCTGGGTGAATGCTCCGTTTACTCTTTGTCAGCAGAGGCAGGTCTTGCCGAACGTTTGTCCGCTGTGTTGAACATCTGTTCAGCTTCTCCCTTCCGTGAAGGAGCTCTCAGCTGGACCAGGTTTGCCCTCAACAGATAAAGAAGATGAGGGGGCGCCTGGCTGGCTCAGTCGGTTAAGCCCCCGACTTCAGCTCAGGTCGTGACCTCATGGTTCGTGGGTTCGAGCCCCGCGTGGGGTTCTGTGCTGACAGCTCAGAGCCTGGAGCCTGCTTTGGATCCTGTGTCTCCCTCTCTCCCCCTCCCCCGCTTGCTCGCTCACTCTCTCCCTCTCTGTCTCTCAAAAATGAACGTTAAAAAACCAAACCAGATAGAGAAGATTTTAAATGCCGCAGCTCCAGAGTGACTCAGAGGACCAGGACCTCCGATGAGATTGGCTGCCCCCGAAGGAAAGGAACCTTCTGCTGGGTGTTGGCCTAGGGTGTTGGCTGAGGGATGTGCTCTCTGCTGGGGGCGCAGCGTGAGGAGTCAGAGGCCGCTCCGCCCCCAAACCAAGGGCCCAGCCGCGTGGCTTGTTCCCTCGGCCTCGGCGTGGAGGAGAAAACTGGCTCCTGATACCTGGACCGTAGGGCCCAGTCCCAAAGACTGCCCAGCAGAGGGGCGCTGGGCCTCAGACACCGGAGTTTATGTCTGACTGCCTGTTTTAGTTGGATGGTTCAGGGCTGTTTATGTAGCCGCCCACGTTAGCCTGCACACGTCCTCCCTGAACGCGCCTGTGATTGGTGTTAATTCCGGCTTTAAGAGAGCACTTCAGAATCTGAAACGTGAAAAGGTGCTCAGGTTCTAATGCGTGGCGTTGATTCCATCCCGTCACTTCACCTCCTCCCCGGAGATGAAAAGTGGTCCCGGTGGCAGTGGCAGAAATCGTCACTCGAGCTTTGCTTCCCTCCCAGGAAAGAGACGGCTTCGGAGGCCTCGCGGTGGCCAGAGGACGAGGCCGTGGCCGTGGCGACTGGAGCGTGGGTGCCCCCGGGGGCGTCCAGGAGATAACGTACACCGTGCCGGCGGATAAGTGCGGCCTCGTCATCGGCAAAGGTAAGGAGGAGGCACCGGGGTCTCCGACAGCAGACGGGTCCCGCACGGTCCCTCCAGAGCGCGCGGGCGGGTCTGTGTGCCGCACTCGACCCAACGTGCAGGGTCTGGGGCATCTGCTGCCTTCCGCGGGAACCCGACCGGGTCGGGTCTTCTCACGAACACGGGCAGAGCTAGTCGTTGGCTCCCGTGTGTGAACAGACAGCGGGGAAGACCCACCGGCAGCAGAGCAGGCGCCGGTTGTGGGCGAGGGGCCTCTTGGCGTTTGCCGATCGACTGATCGGCGATTCGCTTCCCTCTGAGGAACTTAGAGGAACGGTTAAGATCGTTCCTCAAGTGAAGAGTGCCGTCCGACAAGCATGTCACTTCCGGTCCTTAGTGGGCGTGGGCACTTGGGCCCTGTGGACACGCGGGAGGATGGTGTTTTACCCGATGGCTTTTCGGCCCGTCTCCCGTGAGTAGCAGACACCCCGCGGAGGGGAAGAGAAAACTGACGGGATCGTGGTTTCTGGGCTTTGTAGAGAGTGTTAGCAAGAAACCCTCGTTGGCGGCTGGTGTGGCCCCTCTCCACCCTTCCCTGCGAGCAAGGGAAGAGCAGGCAGACATCGCTGCGGCGGTGAAGGTGTCTCCGTGAGGGTACCGTCCGTGGGCCCTCGGGGGAGCCTCGCCGGGGGCAGCACGTGCGCGTTTGACAACCTGTGGGGGACGCAGAGACAGGCTCCGCCCCAGGGTTTCTCCAGTGTCCGCGACCACCAGCCCTCCCTGACCTGTCGGAGACGTGCTAAGGATCCACGGCGCGTGATCCGAGAACGTCTCCAACGGGGAGCTGAGGCTGCCTTAGCGCGCGCTCGTGCGCCTGCGCACGCCCTCCTGAGCCTCTCGGTCACCTTCTGGAGTCTGCGCTTAGCCCTGCCCGTGAAGTGTATACGCGCTTGTGTGTGTGCTCTTGCCAAATGCTTATCTCCCGTCGTCTCTTAGATTGTTTACCTTTCGGAGGTGGCAGGAACGGCGTGGGTTCGTTTTAATTTCCCGGCAGGGGATACGTGCTGATGAGCTTTTAGTGGATACTATCAGCTGCCCAGATGCTGTGTTAAGTCAGAGCCGCCCCCCCGGACCATCGGCCTGGCTGCTGCGAGATGAAAACCAGTAGGTGCCCGTAGGTTGAGAATCAGATCTAGGTTTCTGTGCCTTTTGAGAACCGTTTTGTCAGCGAGGTTTGACCGTGCGTCTCCTCTAGACCGGCAGAATCTCGCCGCCTTTACTGTGACCGCTCCCCGGAGTCCGTGAAACCTGGGTGCGGGCAAACGGCCCCTCGTCGTGTGTCCCCGCCAGAGTCCCGCTGGGCGACTCCCGCAGGAAGGTGACAGCAGTGCAAGGCGGTGACCGATCCTGTGTCCCGGGGCTCCGACAGCAGCCTCGATAACCCAGGGTTCGGCGAGCAGGGTCTCTCTCCCCGCCACGCACGCCGCACACGGGGGCTGGGTGTGAGGGGCGCGCCTTCTTCGGAGAGGCGCGTGGTGAGGGTGAGTGAGGGAGGCAGGAGAGGGAGCCACGGGCAGCCAGGCCCAGCTCCCCCCCCCCCCCCCCCCGGCTCCAGCCCTTGGACAGACGCTGCGCCTCCCGGGGCCCCTGCTGGATTTCCATGATAAATACAGCAGTGGTGACAGATAGTGTGGCCAGCCCTGCTCTTGTCAGCCGGGCCTTTTAGCAGGTTTGATTAATTGCTTTACGATTTCACGTCCAGCCGGGGGGCCGCTGGTGGGTCGCTTCTGCCCCCCATCAGGTGGAAGAATGGACAGGCTGCCGAATGCGTCTGTAGACAGCCACCATGTGCCAAGCTGGTGACCTCATTTTGAAGGAAGGTGAACTTAAATTAACTCCTTCCGGCCCCGTGCGGTTTTGTGGTGCCTCTTCACCTTCCGAGCGTGCTGCCCGGGCCTCCGGGATCGGGGCCTGCGGGGCCGCTGCTCTGGGGCCCGGCGGAGGACAGCCGGTCTGGGCTCGGCCTCAGACACACGCGCGGTTTGTGCGCTTGCCTCCAGAACCCGAGAACCCCGCGGCGTCTGGGGGGGGACTCAGGGCCTCGGCCCGTTCTTCTCTTTGTTGCGCCCCAGAGACACTTTGCCCAGGACTGGCAAAGCTGTTCACGTGTCATGGTGCAGAGAAAATAAATTCACGACCTGGGAGCGGGGGGCGGCAGTTCTGGGGCTGGGAGGGGCTCGCTTCTACCCGGGGGCCGGGGGAGCCGCTGTGGGCAGGCTTGCTGTGACTTCCACGTCGGTCAGTGCCCTTTGCTCGAGGGGGAAAACGCAGGGACGCTTTTCTGGAGCTGTAGCAGAACTTCACGTGCACGTCCCGACCCGTCAGTCTGCGGAGTGCTTTTTCATTTGCTTTTAAATTGAAGCCCACCCTCAACTAAACTGACATAGGCACCAGCCGATCTGCACCAGGCCCTCTCTCCGAAGGCCATCAGCCTCCTGGTTTCCTTCCTGTGGTGCCCGCCTTCAGGAAGCCTGGTGGGACCCCGGCTCCGTCTTTGCTTCCTGGCCCCACAGCGTCCCGTCGAGGACGAGATAAGACACAGGCTGGGCCTGCTCTTGGCAACCCCTCCTTGTCTACTTGCCCCAGCAGCGGGCTAGGGGGCCGGTTGTAGCTCAGGAAGGATGGTGGACGTGTTACCATGAAATGACAGATGTCATCTGAGGTTGGTTTTGACTCCGGGCCGGGTGGAGCGACACAGACTAGCCTTCGGTCTTTGCTTTTCATCACTTGGGGCTCTCTGGTCTCCTGCGCCAGATTTTCCACAGACTGTCTTTCTCTAATATTCGCAAAACTCTGCTCCCAAGTTTCCTCATACTCTGCGCGCGCCCCCCCCACCCCCCCAATGGAGCAGGACCGATCTGTAAGTTCTGTGAAATTTCTAAAGAAGAATCACACCATTGTGACACTGCTGGAGCCTTTGTTACGCAAATCTCATTAAGAGACTGGAACTCTCACGGGTTTTTCAAAGAGTCCAACTAAATTTTCATTACCTCGCTCCACCCAGGCCCCTGTGACCCCCATCTCGGCTGCTTCTCTGTCTAGACCTGCCCCCCCCGCCACCCCCGCCCACGGAGGAGGCAGGGACCCGAGCAGTGACAAGATGGGACGTTGGACGCCCGAGTGGGCTCCAGGCATTGTTGGAGCCGGAGGCCGTCTGTTGGCCCTGTGGAGGGGGGAGAACTGAGCGAGGCGGCCCACGCCGGGGCTCAGGGGGCCCCCATTGTACGAGGAGGATGGGGTGCCTTCCCTGGGCCTGGGAGGGCCGAGCTCCCTCGAGTGCATCCGGGCGCCCCGCGGTGTCTGCTTCAGCCTGGCTCGGAGGGAAGGACCAGCTTCGCTCACGAGTCCGGTTTTGCAGACGAGAGGGCCCTGGTGTTCAGAACCGGTTCGGAGTAAACCGAGGGCACTTCTCTCCCGGGCGAGGGCTGGGGCGCGGGCCCCGCCCTTCCCTCCTCTCCACGGCGGAATCCTCCAGAATGTCCGGCTCTGCCCCCACTGCCGCTTATCCTTGTGTCTCGTGTCCACCTGCCCGCAGGAGGTGAGAACATCAAAAGCATAAATCAGCAGTCGGGAGCGCATGTGGAGCTCCAGCGGAACCCCCCCCCCAGCACCGACCCCAGCCTGCGAGTATTCACCATCAGGGGCGTCCCTCAGCAGATCGAGGTGGCCAGACATCTCATAGATGAGAAAGTCGGTGTACGTACAGGGTTCTCCCTACCTGGCGTGACGAGAGCCGGGTTTCCTTTTGGGGTGTCCCGGGTGCCTGTCCTCCCCCAGAAGCTCGTACTTCCTGTGCTTTCCGGCCCTCGCGTGCCGTGAGGGCCACCCCTCCCGCTTTGCCACGGGGGGGGGGCGGGAGGGTCGGGGCCCGGGGCAGGGGGGGGGGAGGGGTGCCAGGCGAGGAAGGAAGCCCTCTGGCAGGTCTCCCCAAGGCCCCCACAGCTGAGCAGCTCAGGCCCAGAGCCGTGCGCCCCACAGGCTTAGATGAGCAGCCCGGGCAGCAGCCTTCCCCCCGGCGCTGCCCCGACTCCCGCGGGCCTGGCCCTGGCGGCCGGCCCTGCAGCGTTCATTGACTCTGGCTTTAGTTTCAGGCGCCTCAAAGCAGATAAAGAAAGGGAGTGTTGATGGAGGACAGATTGGCCACTGCTCACCTCAAAGGGGACATAGAATGGCAGAAAGAGCCATGGGCCCAAATTGACGGGAGAGTCGAGCAGGTTGGTCCCGACCCCCAGGGTGACACGCTAGGGCCGTTGTGGTGGTGCCAGCGTTGGCTGCGTGTGGTATCGGTCACTCCACGGGGCAGAAGCCGTTTCTGCAGAAAAAGTCCACCGTGGGGAAGCAAGGCTAGTGAGCGTCATAGGGTGTCTTGGCCTCCCTCGGCTCTGTCTCCCCGAAAGCGGTAGTTTGCCTCGGGGTGGGCCTGGGCGGAGGGCGGAGGTGCGGCCCGCAGGCAGTGAGAGCTCCCTCTGTGCCCATGACAGGGGACCAGTCTGGGAGCACCCGGAGCCTTCGGACAGAGCCCGTTCAGCCAGCCGCCCACGGCGCCTCATCAACAGTGAGTCTCACCTCGGTCTCTGCCTCGAGAGGCTCTCTCTTTCCAGCTGCTTCCAGGGAGGGCCAGCCAATAGCCTGAAGTTCTGGGCGTGGGCAGGTCCCATCCCTTTGGCCCTGTCCGCTGGCCCCTCTGTGTCTAGCCTGTTCGTAGCCCGCTGAGCGGTCCCGGGGTGAGAGCCTTCCCGGAGGCCTTCCTGGAGGCGGAGGGCCTCCCGGCCCAGGCCCTCAGGCACTGTGTTCATTGATTCTTCACTTTCTTGCAGTGCTTTTCCTCCGAGGAGCTCGGCCTGCTTCCCCAGCATCGCTGCTAAGGTGAACGGAAACCCCCCCAGCACCCCTGTGAGGTGGGTGACTTCTCGCTCCGTCGGGACGGGTGGCACTGGGGCCCCGGCCACTGCCGGTAGGGGGCGGGGGAGCAGCGAAGGGCGAGGGCGAGGCCGGCGTGGCGGGAGGGGGCCCCAGGCCAGGAGGAGGGGGTGTGACCTGCTCTGGGACGAATGACCCTCTCGTCTTCCCAGCGGTCCTCCGGCCTTCCTGACCCAGGGATGGGGCAGCACCTACCAGGCGTGGCAACAGCCCACCCAGCAGGTCCCAAGTAAGTGACTCGGGAGGAGGCGGGACCGTGCGCGCCGCGCGGAGGCCGAGGGCCTGCTGTGTCTGACACGCGGGCTGGGGAGCCGCCGGCAGGCCCTGCGGAGACGGAGTGTATGTGGGTCTCGGCGGCTGCCCGGCTGAGCGGCCGGCTCCCTCCCGTCCACCTCTCGGGGCTGCCTTTCCCTTCCGCTCTGTCCTTCTCAGGGCCGCACTCCTGTCCGCTCTGCTCCCACCGCCGGGCAGGAAGGCCTAGGGGTTGGGCCTGGCCCTGCCCTCCTTTCTCCCCCAGGCTGTGCCCGCTTTCGGGGCTCCCCGCCCACTCCCCACCGTGGCTCCCCACGGTGACCATCTCCCCTCCTCGTCTCCAGCGCGGTCTTAGAAAGGCTGTTCTTTCTACCTCCTGGACTTGCCGGAGGATGAGCCGTGCCGTGCCGGGTGATGCCTCTCCCGACAGCTGGTTGTAAGAGAGGGGCCCCCGCAGCCCGCCCTCCGGCCCCCACGTGGCCTCCTGAGTCGCTCCCGAGCTTTATTGCTGGTACAGCCTTCGAAAACAAGAACGAGACAAAAAGCTCACCCTCAGATGTGGGGGCCCTCTGAAGCGGCCGCCTGTGTTTGGAAAGGGTCCTGTGATCTGTCTGCACGAGGTCCTTGCGGCTCTGCCCCCGAGGGCCCGAGCCCGCGTTCTGGGCTCCCCTCCCGCCCCCCCGGGCGCGGCTGGACAAGCCCGCGTGGAAGCCGACTCGGGGCGGCCCTCCGCACGGTCCCCTTCTCTGGGCCCCCGTCTGGTCGTCTGTGGCACGAAGGGTTTAGACTGCATTCCCCCCGTACCCGGGAGGTCTGAGATGGCACGCTTGCCTTCTGTCGTTCCTTTTCTTCCGCGGTATTTGTGAGGCGTCTCAAACGCACGGGATACCGTCGAGAATTGTCCCGCCGACTCGTGCGCCCCGCCTGGTGTCCGCCGGGCCCGGGTTTCACGGCGCCCGTTTTGTCCCAGAGCCTCTTCCCGTTTTCTTTCCTTCTGTGCCGGTCAGCTTTAGGGCCCTCAGGACAGGAGGTGACCCGGGTCGGGTTCACATTTGCCCCAGCGTCGAGGACCGAGACTCTGAGAAAGTCCTAGACTTGGGGCAAGTGACAGGGGCCATGGCGTCCCTCCGGAGGGGAGCTGACCCTGGGGCCACGGTTCCGCGGAGGCCCAGCCCGGCCGCCCGCCTCGGCCCAGGTTGGCCAGGAGGGCTTGGCAGAGGCACGCGGGACGGGTCCCAGAAAGCACCGTCGGGGCCTGGCTTCCTGCCGCCGTTCCCAGCCTTCGCCGTTGCCAGCCCTCTGGGTCTGACGGAGGAGCCCTTGGTGCCGCCCCCCCCCCCCCCCCCCCCGCCCCGGCCTCCGAAACTGCCTCATTCCAATCCCAGCCTCGTCCGGAGTCCCTTCCTGCCCCACCGGGAGGATGGGGGTGGTCTTCTCCCCTCCGTTCCCCCCACCTCACTTCTTCCCGAGCCCCACACACAGACTGCCCCGCCCCCCCCCCCCCCCCCCCCCCCCCTCCTCAGATGCAGTAAATTAACTCGAGGGGAAGACACTTTGCCGTGAACGTGGGCACCATAGCACGTGCTGCCTGCCGGCCGCCAACTGCAATGGTGACAGAAAACAGGACGCTTCAGGGGTCTTAGCAGGTGACGCGAAAGCCAGCCCTGACCTCGGCAGAAAGGAAGGCCCCGACTTGTCGCCCCGCTCCAGGCTTCTCGTCCCTCCACGCCCGGGGCTGGCCGCTGCCACCCTGTTCCGCAGCCCAGCCCTCGCGGCCCGCACCACACAGAGCACACACCCCGGGGGGTGCACTGGACGCGACCCCACGCGCCTCCTCTCCCGCTCCGCTCCTGTCCCGGAAAGGCGCGAAGCCAGATTGGGATCAGGCGCACGGGGTGGCCCGCGGCCCTTCTGCCGTGTGGCCCTCGTCTTCCCGTCCTCACCGCGGCGGTCTCTGGGCCGTTTTCCCTGTACTCTGCTCGTCCAGGGTGAAAGCCGCCAATTCTCGAACAGAAGGGCCAGGGGAAGGGTGCGGGCAGCACCACTTGGATCTTCTGTCCCGTTTGACGGCCGATCCGGGGAGCCTCAGACACAGTCGCCCCGGCCCCGGGGCTCCCTGCGGCTCGGATCTCCGCCCGAAGGGTCCAGGCCGGTCCCGCCAGTCGCGGTGGGGGGGGACAGCCGTCCCGCCCGGCCCCACCCTTACGGGGACCGTAGTCGCACCCGTCTGGCCCGTCGGCCTGTCCCCGCGGCCAGCCTGCTGCCGCCTTCCCGGGCCACGGGGCCTGGAGCCACAGAGCCGGGCCCGGCGCCGGGGGCCTGACCCTTTGTGTTCTCCGCACAGGCCAGCAGAGCCAGCCGCAGAGCAGCCAGCCCGACTACAGCAAGGCCTGGGAAGACTATTACAAAAAACAGAGTGAGTGCGGCGGCCTTCCGAGCAAGCAGAGCCCTGGGCCCAGAGGCCCCACGCCTTAGGCTTCGTCGGCCCTGCCTCCCCGTCACCTTTGTTCTTCAACGCTTTCCCTGTGTGACTCGATCTCAGTCCTGCCTTTGTCTCCCCGGGTCCCTGTGTGTCTGTCAGAGGAGACGTCCCCCCCGCCCCCCAACCCCTTCTGGATGCCACAGGGCCTGAGGACAGCTCAGGGCCGGCTCTCCCTGCCTCGGCCGCCCCCTTTAGAACCACTTGGCCAGGACTCAGACCAGCCAGGCGTCCTCTTCCGCGACCGGCTTTTTCTGGTCGTTTCCGGGTGGGGAAGAGGAAGAACAAAACTCAGGGCGGGAGTCTAAAATTGGAGGGGGTGTTGAGGTGCTGGCCTCCCGCCTCGAGGAAGCTCATTTTCTTAGCTGTGCCAGAAACAAAACCCATCTTTTTAACGAGAGAAGGAAGAGATTTGGGAACAGCAACCAGAAAAGCCCCCAAATAACTCATTGAAAATTCGTGCGACATCCTCTGTATGTGTTTGCGAAACTGCCGAGCCACAGTGGCTGTCGGGGAAGACGGCTCACGTGCCTTGATTTCGAAGGGTGTCACCTGCTGGTTGGAGCGGCTCAGGTCAGAGGCCGCTGAGGAGATGTTCGCCCTGGTGTTTGGGATCATCACCAGGTGGACAGCCCTTCCAGGGACTTCGATGGGGGTCAGGGAGGTTATCGGCACCCCAAGCACCTGCTGACAGGCCAGATGCCCCGTCTTCCCCAGACCTCCCGAGTCTAGACTCCCAGACATACGTGGGCCTGTGTTTCCAGCCCTGGTGGGATAGGCCCCTCCGCACAGGTGCAGCCCACACCCAAGCCAGGTACTTACACTCTTTTCCCTCTTCCCGCCTCTCTCTCTCTCTCTCTCTCTCTCTCTCTCTCTCTCTCTCTCTCTCTCTCTCTCCCCCCCTCTGTCTCTCTCTGTCTCTCTCTGTCTCTCTCTCTGGCACTGGCAGCCGACGGGGCAGGCAGACAGGTGCAGAGAAGAGAGAAGACAGACAAGAGGGTCCCGTAGGGGCGGAGCAGGGCCAGGAGCACGAGGCTAATGGCACCTTCTTGCGGCAGGCACGCGGGCCGCGCCCGACCACCCCGGCCCCGGCCCTGCTGACGTCCAGCGCCTGTTCCGGCCGCCCCCGAGCCTTTGGGAAGGGACCCCTCCAAGCTGGCAGTGTCCCCGACCTCCCCCCGCCACGTGTCCGCCCCCGGTAACCCCTGTCCTCTCCTCTGTCGGTCAGGTCACGCCGCCAGCGCTGCCCCTCCGGCCAGCTCCCCGCCGGACTACACGATGGCCTGGGCCGAATATTACAGACAGCAGGTCGCGTTCTACGGGCAGACGTTAGGACAGGCTCAGGCCCACAGCCAGGTGCGTCGCCGGCCAGCAGGCCCGGCCCCCAGCCCCTTTCCCCGGAGCCTGGGTGTGCACCCGGCCACGGCCACGCCGGCCCCCTCCTCGCCCCGGAGAGAGCGGGTTTGGGGCAAGCGGGGGAGGGATTGGCTGGGCAGCCCCTGGGAGGAAGGCGCCTCACGCCCGGTGCCGAGTGGCACTCAGCTTCCCCGGCTGTCGGGGAGTGCGCCCAGACGGAGGACCCGAGGCGGGCTTGGCGTCACGGTAGGGACCGTGGGGGTCACGGTCCTTGAAGAGGGCAGCGTGGCCTCACTGTCACCCTTGGCCCCGGCCAGCGGTGAGGGGCGGGCGACAGGAGGGTGAGTCCGCAGCGTCTGCGGGCCCGACAGGGCAGGGCGCCCGGCCTTCATCCCGCGCGGAAACCCGCTCGGCTCTCGTCCGGTCAGAAGCCAGAAGCCGGTTTCTTATTAACGTAGGGAACGTGGCGAGATCCTCCCACAGAGCATTTTTCAGGTGACCCGACGCCAGCCAGGTCCCTGTGGACGGCGTGTCGGTCACCACAGGCCCCGGGCCCAAAGCTCGCCGGTCATCTCACCGCCAAAATTGGCCCTCTGTGCCCGGGGCCCCGCGGAGACAGGGGACGGGGCTGACGGGTGGCCGAGGACAGCTCTCTCGCGCCCGCTCCCCTGCCCCACACCGCGGTGTCCCTTGCTTGGAGAGCCACCCAGGACCTCCTGTTCAGGAGAGGGTTTGTCTGGGCCAGGTCCCGTGGCGCGGAGACATTGGCTCGTGTGTGTGTGTGTGTCCACGCCTGTTGAGGGGCCGGAGGGGGGAGGGTGACCTGTCACCCCCTGCCGACAGAGACGAGGACATGAGAGGTGGCCTCACAGACTAACTTCTGTCCCCTTCCTTCCCCAGGAGCAGTAGGACGGCGGCCCCCAGTGCTCTTCTCCCCGAAATCGTTGTGAGCGAAAACCCGTTTGTAACAGAGGTTTATAGATTTGCAAACCTTTTGATGAAGAACTTTTGTTTTGTTCTGTGAAACACTATATTTAGATTAACAGGACTTTTCTAAAAATCGGGAAAAATTCGTTACTAAAAACGGCTGATAATTTCTGTTTCATTGTTCTTGTTTGTTATTTCAAACGTGTAAGCTCTGGGATTCTTTTTGGAGCAGTGCCTACAGATTCAGGCACCAGAATGTGCCTCAGAGCAGTGACATTTCAACACGGTGTGTTTTCGTTTCGTTTCGTTTCGTTTCGTCGCGCGTCTTTTTATTTACAGTTTTTTGGTGTTTTTTTTTTTTTTTTTTTTTTTTCTGTTGCGACAGAAAGTGGCTTGGAAATCTTAGGTGGTATGTAACAAATTCTTTTAAAAATTTTTAAACAGTATTTAAATATTCTTAAATGTGTAAATTCATTAAATGTTTTACTTCTAATTTCTTGTATCTTGGCTGTCTGGTTTTACTGCATTTTTTAAAAAAAACTGAACTATTATGTATTGTAATTAATTATGTGAATTCTGAATTGAGACAGAGAATTGTATTGCTGTCCAACAGGGATTGGGAGGGGGCATTTTATAGGGTTTGTATAATTTCTAGAGTGCTAAAGGGGTAATATAAAATGTTCTTGTGTTTAGCATACGTTTTTTTTTCGTGTCTCCATTACCATTTGCAACTGTGTATCTAAGACCTCCAAGCTGGTTTTAAAAACAAAACGAAAAACCTTTCTCTCTTCTCTCAGAAATATAAATACTGTTATTTTTAATATTAAAAAGAAATCCGATATAACTTTTAACAAACACTGTGGCACATTAAACCGCGTAAAAATGTAGTAACTATTTTTTTAATTCCAAGGTGTTTCCTTCCTTTGTCCTTTGAGATATTTTCTTAGTATTTGTCAAATTAACTAGACGAATAAATAAATCTAGTATTAACCACAATATGAATTAAATGATTTTGATTTAATAAAAGGGATAATATGATCTCCGACGTTTACCGTAGTGTATCTTGTACAGATAACATGTATTTTTAAAGGAAAGAAAAACGGAATCGAAGCTGTTTTTCCTTGCATTTTTCATTGATCTGAGGGACATTCCGTTTGAAATGTACCGACGTTACAGTCTCTTTTTTTCTCCTTATTTTCCTTATAATGCTTGAAATGTCTAACTATTAAAAAAAAGGCAATTGGAAAATGTTATGCATGTTGTTTAAAAAAAAAGCGTTCTTTTTATTTGACTGACAATTCATTTTACACTCTATATAATAAAATTTCCACAAGACGTCTTGTGGGCGAAGTATTTTTAGTCTGTTCGCTTTCCTGTCGCTCGTTCAGCCCCCTGCCCCCTGCCCCCCTGCCCCCTGCCCCCTGCCCCCTGCCCCCGGCCATAAAATCGAGCGAAGATTCTTGCAGTTCGTAGCCAGCTCGTCCTGCGCGAACATCAGCCCGACGTAGCTGGGGCCCGGCTCGTTAAGCTCATTTTATTTTAAAGGCTTCGCAGAAGCAGACGGCCTGACTGACGGGAGAGCCTCGATCACCACCAGCCCCTCTTACCTGTCCCATCTGGCCGGGGGGGCTGTGACACCGAGACGTCAATAGCGAGTTTCCTCACCGCTGTCATGCTAAGTGGGGCCGGAAGATTCATCGAAGGGAGGTTGTGACCAGCTCTGCAGCCAGATCAGCACGCTTCCCGAAACTGAGTCGGCACACAGCCTCCCTCCGCCCGCCCGCCTCCCCACACCCCTCCCGGGCACGCGGGGCGGCCAGGCCGGGGACGTCAGGGCTGCTCTGGGCCCGGTGCCCTTGGCCTGCCTTCCACGCTGTCCTAGGCTGCCCGGCCGCTCCCTCCGGGGCCCCGAGCCCCGCCGAGGGATACCGGGGGCTGGGAGACCCGGAAAGCCCCAGCGAATGTGCCTTCTTCCCGTGTTCCCGTTAAGGAAACAAAAGCGGGGGGGGGGGGGTCCTTACCCACAGGTTCGAGTCACAGAGGGCCCTGCCGTTTCAGGACAGGGCGTGACCGTGTGGGCCCTGCTCTAGAGGGGACTGAGGAAGACAGAGGAGCCTTGTACTCCGCTTTCTCCTTCCCTCCTTTCCTTTCCGGTCGGTTAAAGCAACGGGCTCTGAACACAGCTCCCGACTTTTAATATTTGACAACGCCCTCCCACGGCCGCTAGCTTTACATGTGAGTCATTGCCTCGTGTAGACGTCCGGTGCTGCGAGCACCCCGTGTAGAACCCTCGGTGGGGGGGGGGGGGGGGGGGGTGCGTGCGTTTCCAGTGTGGGTCCCTTTTCTCTTCACCCCAAGCTCTAAGAGGAGGGGGGGGGAGCATCTGTGGCTCCTCGAGGCCGAAAAGGGGTGTGGACGGCAGCCGTGCGGAGGCCTGTTGAGAGCCGGAAGACAAAAAGATGTGGCATCTTTAACTACACCTCTAGAGAATCGAGTTTGACGTTGAGAAATTGAATAGTAAAAGCCACTTGGAAAGAAGGAGGGGCGGGCGGGAGGAGGGCATAAACGCTGATGATGGGAATGGGAATTGGGGAGAGGGCATTACAGAGAAGACTTCCTTCTAATTCATCTTCCAAGCTCTGTGCCAAAACAGCATTTGGCATGGTTCACAGGGAGCGATTGTGTGATAATGAACCCTAAGGTGTCCCTTAATTGAAGACTGAGCATTGCGGTTCGTGCCAAGAGTCGTAAATGGTGCAGGCTTGCGGGAGGATGCATTTTCTTAAATGTATCGGTAAGTACAGATTAGCGTTTGTCCCCAGTGAAATGCCCATACTATAAATTATGGAAATCTCTCTCTCTCTCTCTCTCTCTCTCTCTCTCTCTGTCTCTGATGCAACCTTTTATTGAAGCGGGGGAAGGCGGGGTATAGTGCAGCAGGAGGCAGGGGGGAAAGTTTGCAAGCATATGAAATTTGGCCCTTCATTAACATGGCGCCCACAGAAGAGGGTTTTCATCAGCTGTCTGGTGTCCTGGAAGGAAGGCCAAAGTGCTCGAAATGTACCAAGTTCAGCGATTGTGTTCCATTAAGAAAGCTGCACGGTCATCACTGAAAGGACAGTCTGGGTTTGGGGAGGCGGGGGTGGGGCGGGTGCCCAGTCTGACTCCAGAACCCTGCCCCCCCCCTCTCCCACCCACCACCACACGCCCCCGGACTTGGCCTCGGCCCGCCTCCCCAGGGCAGTGTTCAAGGACTGGGCTGGGCTGTTACCGAACGACCCAAGAGTTTGGGCTGGGGGTGGGGAGTGCTCCCGACAGCGTGCTCCATCGACGTCCCTGCCCTCTCAGCGGGTGGGGGGGGTGCCATCTTTTCAGTGTCCCTTTTCAGGGGTGACCGTCCGTGGTGCCCTGCAGCCCCCACAGTCGGGTTGGGGCTGGGGCCCAGATGGCATGAGACAGCACCCCGCCCACGAGGGCGTTTGGACGCCACGGAGCCTCAGCTCCCAGCCGGCTGCGATGGCACAGTTTTCCGAGCCCCACTTCTGGTCCCCGGGGACCCAGCCGGGTTTGGTTTTTTTTTTTAGACAGGCTAATGCAAATGGTCCTAACAGACTCTTAGAGATTAATGGCCAGAAAGTGGCTTGACATTCAGTTCCGCGGGGGGTGCTGGCCCTGGGTCCGTGCCTGGCGTGGGGTGGAAGGGGAAGTCAAGGAACCCCCGTAACAACAAAGCTCCTTGCTGGCCTTTGTCCCGAGGGACTTCTAGCAGCATCTAGCAAGGGAGTTCTGGTCCCTTCCCAGAGGAGACGGATGAAGGTCTCCATGTCTTGGAGGGGAGACAGGAGGGTCCTTCCCATTTCACAGCCGAGGGCTCCGCGTGACTTCAGCGGTCATCCAGATGCCCTGCCCTCGTTCAGACAAGTGGAGGGGCCGGTTCTGTGCCAAGTTCTATGCTGTGCTCATCCAGGGCTGCATTCGAGAGCCCACAGGAGCGTCAGGACCGCCAAGTGAGGCAGCCAAGATGGTGGGGGAGTGGCCGTGAAAGTTAGCGTTGAGCGCCGACCGTGGGCCAGGCCCTGTGAGGCCCTTACAGCCGACCGTTGTCTTCCGTTCCGCATTTACGAATGTCCCTGCTCACCAACGGTTGTGTGTAATCTCCAGATGAACACCCACCGCGCTTCCGTGGATGTTCTCGGCCAAAAAAATACAATCGGAGTTGCGCGACCCACGGGTCTCTCGCCAAGGGAAACAGAGGCAACGCGCTGCCTGCCCGTCACGGCTCTGGGGCTGTAGGCAAGTGTCCGTCTGGCGGTCTATTCAGTGCCACGGTTTTGCAACGTTTGTGCTTCCTGTGGGTGGTTTCGCTGCTGAAAATGGCCCTGAGCACGGTGCCGTCCAATAGTCCTAAGTACAAGCAGGCAGTCGGTGTCAGTGAACCGACAATATGTATGAAATAAGGTGTTTGTATTTTTTTGTACCTATTTATTTCATTTAATCTCTACACCCCAACGTGGGGCTTGAACTCATGACCCCAAGCTCAAGCGTCACGCGCTCCTCCGGCTGAGCCAGCCGGGCGCCCCAAATAAGGGTCTTTACTGTTTTATGAAGTTTGCTTATTTTCGTTTTGAGAGAGCGCACAAGCCGGGGAGGAACAGACAGAGAGAGGGAGACAAGAGAGAATCCCAAGCGGGTTCCGCACGGTCGGCACAGAGCCCGACGCTCGGACCGTGAGATCGTGACCTGAGCCGAGATCCAGAGTCGGACGCTTAACCGACAGAGCCAGCCGGGCGCCTCCAGATAAGGTGTCTTTAAACACGCATTAAACACGGTTACGTGCCGGTGGGGGAAACGCTGTGGCCAGAGGCGTGAAGGGACCTAACCTTGTGTCTCCCCTGGGAGCGATGGTGCCCTCTTCCCCGATTCAGCTTCTGGGAGACTTTATAGAGCGTAACTGCGGCAGCGGCGTGGAGGGTATAAATGCACCGACACTCGAGCTTGGGTGTGAGCACTGCCCCCACCGCTGTGACCTAAGGCACATTATTCAGCACTCCGTGCCCCCAGCTCCCTCAACTGCAGCGTGGGGTTGAGAACTATCCACCTGGCCAGGGGCTGAGTTAGGATTCAATGACAAGTATGTAGAGCACTCGACATCTGCTTCGTGATGAGCACCCAAAACATGGCAGCTCATGGTAATGACTGAGTCCAGGACCTCTGACTGTTCCAGTGGCTTTTCCCATTCCGCGGCGAGTGCCAGGGGCTGACTGTGCGATCTGAAAAAGGCATCAGCCTCGCTACTGACCCTCTCTCTGGCTTCTTCCGGGCTCTCCCGGTCTCCCCCAGGATTCTAGGACCCCCAGATCAAGTTTGTTGGTCCCCCAAAGCCATGGCGGCCAGGCCGTTAGGAAAGAGCGGCCTTCGTGGGCAGGTGGGGCAACTCTGGGAGAAGCCAGGACCCCACCCACCCACCCAAACACACACACACACACATCGCCGTGTGCCACAGATGTGTGGGCTGGCCAGCGCGCGGGGGTGCGGATCGAGGCTGCTCCATTCTGGCCTGAAAGCTGATGTTCAAGGCAATCCTATTGCAAGCACACGGAGAAGGAGTTTGATCCTTTGTGTCTCGCCCTCTCGCATCAGATTCTCTAATCGGGACCCCCTGGGAAGCAGGGACCCGGGCCCCAAACTGTCCCAGCTGTACTCACCGTAGCCACTTTGTTGAGTTCCCACGACACTCCAGAAAAATCCATGTACCTTCAGTTCACTGCGGGGGAGTCGGATGGGAGAAGGATGACAAGGGGGGGGCGCCTGGGCGGCTCGGTCGGTTGGGTGACTTCAGCTCAGGTCGTGATCTCACGGTTTACAGTTCCGAGCCCCACATTGGGCTCTCTGCTGTCAGACCAGAGCCTGCTTGGGATCCTCTGTCCCCCTCTCTCTGTCCCTCCCCTGCTCACACACTCTCTCAAAAATAAACAAACAAATAACGGGGGTACTTTTTTTTCTTTTTGCAGTGTTTTAATCCGTGTAGACAGGCAACTATCATAATTGAAAGGATACTGCTTAGTAATTAATTAGACTGTAAGAAAAAAACCCTACCACGAAACCACCTCCCTAAGTGATCAGGGTCCTAGAAAATGGTACTTTTTAAATGTCGCTTTTCATTTCTTTGTCGCTGGTTTTAGAAAAGTAGTTTTTAAGTTTCTTGACCTGGATTCCAATGACTTTATTTGAATTCCTTATTAAGTCTAATAGCTTGTAGATTCGTTTGGATTTTCTTTGTTCTAAATCATGGCATTCACGAATAACAGTGGTGTTATTTTTTTCCTTTCCAATCTTTGTGCCATTTAAAAAAAAATCGAATGGGGCGCCTGGGTGGCGCAGTCGGTTAAGCGTCTGACTGCAGCCAGGTCACGATCTCGCGGTCCATGAGTTCGAGCCCCGCATCAGGCTCTGGGCTGATGTCTCAGAGCCTGGAGCCTGTTTCTGATTCTGTGTCTCCCTCTCTCTCTGCCCCTCCCCTGTTCATGCTCTGTCTCTCTCTGTCCCAAAAATAAAATAAAACGTTGAAAAAAAAAATTTTTTTTTTAAATCGATTGTTTCACTGCCCTGTCCAAAGCCTCCAGTTCAGCAAAAGTAGTAGGGACAGGGCATCCTGGCTGGTCTCCTCCGTAATCTCGGCGGGAACACATTTAATAATTCGCCATTGATTATGTTTGCTGTCCATTTGTTATACACACTTTTTATCAGGTAAGGGAGTTCCTTTCTGTTTCTGTTTTATCATGACTGGGGGCCAAATTTTTCAAATGCTTTTCCTGCATCTAAAGAAATCATCCTACGATTCATCTCCTTTTAAATATTAATATAGCAAATTACAGTGATTGTTCAATATTAAACCAGCCTTGCATTCCTAGAATAAACCTCACTTGGTCACAATCTGTTATCAATGTTTCTTGTATATCATTGGATTGAATTGCTAACATTTTTGTTTGGAATTTTTGCGTGTATATTCATGAGAACAACCGATCTATAATCTAAATCGTAATTTAACCCATTGTAGACCCACAACATGTGCTACTTATTAGCTCACGACCCATTTCCATCTGGCTATGCCGTCGCTGGTCACATTCCCGATGAGGGATGTTCTAACTCTGGACTGCGCTTTGAATACGGGCCTCCAGCAAAATCATACCACAAGGTTCATTACTGAGTTCCAGACTCAGATGCCAGGCAAGGCTCCAGCCGACAGACCACTCGCCGTGGCCAGGATTATCACATCAGATATTCCTTCTGCCCCATCGCTCTTTCTTCTCCTTCCGGGACTGCAATTTCGCATCTGTTACACCTTTTAATTGTCCCACAGTTCTTGGCTATCTTGTTGTGTCTTTCATTTTTCTTTGCTCTTTGCACTTCCGTTTGGTAAGTTTCTATCAACACATATTTAAGCCCCCTGATTCGTTCCCCCGCCACAGCCAGCTTACTGATGAGCCCGCCAAAGGCATTTTTCATTTCTGTTACAGTGGCTTTTTTTTTTTTAATGTTTACGTATTTTTGAGAGGGGGAGAGAGCATGCGTGTGCAAGAGAGAGCGGGGGGAGGAGGAACAGAGAGAGGGAGACAGAGGATCCCAAGCAGGCGCTGTGCTGACAGCAGAGAGCCCGATGCGGGGCTCGAACTCACAAACTGTGAGATCATGACCTGAACCGAAGTCAGACGCTTAACCGACTGAGCCACCCAGGCGCCCTTCTGGTGTTCTTAACTTCTAGCATTCCCTTTCGATTCTTTCTTAGAGTTCCCATCTCTCTCCTTAACATGCATATCTGTTCTCCCCTTTGCCCACTTTTTCTACTAGAGTGCTCAACATATTAATCATAGTTATTTTCTGTTCCTTGTCCGATCATTCTGGAACTGGGGTCATACCTGAGTCTGGTTCTGATCATTGTTTTGTCTCTCCAGATTGTGTCTGTTGTTTGTTTTGTCTTCTCGTTTTGTTTTTGCCTTTTGGCATGCCTTGTGATTTTTTTGCTGTGGAGAGCCAAACCCGCTGTAGCAGAGACTAGGAACCGAGGTAAACAGGCTTTTAGCGTAAGGAATACATGAGTCTGCCTACGAGTGAGGCTATGTCATATTTGCTGTAGTTGCCAGCGTCTGTGGTTTCGAATTCTCTTCGTGTCTCTTCTCACCTCCTGTCTTGACTTTGGGTTTCCCTGCACACTCCTCCTCAGATAGAACCTTGCAACTCGTTTAGCTGGGATCACCACCCCCACACAGATGGGATCACCACCCACATCCTGGAGCTCCTGCCGGTGGGGAGGAGGGGAGGTCCAGGAGACTGGGACACTCTACAGTTGCTCAGTGGCGGGTCCGTCTCTTAGTGAGCCTGGCTCTCAGGGCCGCTTCTCCAGTCCAAGAGCTTTTCCTTGCCTGCCTCCCACTCCCTTCTCCGGCTACTCTACTCCCCGCAAATTCTTGGAAGCTCTGTCTCCTGCCGATGATGTCTGATTGTCCATTTGTTTTCCCTTAGGTGAGACAGGAAGTCTGGAGGGAGCTGGAGGGAGAGGAGACCTCCCCTCCCCAGTTTGGGATAAGGCTCTGGGTGAATTTCACCAGGACGCCTCTCCCCTCCCCGTGCCAGGGGCACTAGCTGGTCTCTTCTCAGATCTCCTCCTGGAGAACCTGGTGGGGTTCCTGGAGGTAAAAAACCATGGCTCCCCCCGCGCCCACACTCAGCGTCCAGCGATCTGTCAAAATCGCCACGATGTGTTCCTGCACCTTTGTGGCCCCAGCAACTCTGCTGCGGGTGAACACATCCTGCCCGTGACTCGCCAGGTTCCCCGTCTCCCCAGATCGCTGGGTAACCGTTGCCTTTCAACCTCAGTTCTCCAAAGGGTCCTGGAAACATCGCTGGTTTTCAGTGTGTCCAGCATTTCCCTTTCCTTTTTTTTTTTTTTTTTTTAAACACTTACTTATTTTTGAGAGACAGTGAGAGACAGGAGGGGCAGAGAGAGAGGGAGACCCAGAAGCCAAAGCAGGCTCCAAGTTCTGAGCCGTCAGCACAGAGCCCGATGCGGGGCTCGAACTCACGAACCATGAGATCATGACCTGAGCCGAAGTCGGACGCTTAACCGACCGAGCCACCCAGGCGCCCCCAGCTTTTTCTTATTTGTAAGGACTACAGTGGTGACGTCTGAGTTCTCGACATGTTGGGCTGAACTAGAAGTCCTCTATCTGTTTCTCTAAATCGGATTTCTTCTTTTATTTATTTATTTATTTATTTATTTATTTATTTTTGGGACAGAGAGAGACAGAGCATGAACGGGGGAGGGGCAGAGAGAGAGGGAGACACAGAATCGGAAACAGGCTCCAGGCTCTGAGCCATCAGCCCAGAGCCCGACGTGGGGCTCGAACTCCCGGACCGCGAGATCGTGACCTGGCTGAAGTCGGACGCTTCACCGACTGCGCCACCCAGGCGCCCCAAAATCGGATTTCTTCTTAAGAGTTCATCTGGAGGGAGCATTTCCCTGCTCGACACACATTTAAAGCCGCCGATCTGGGTACGTGAGGGCGCAGTTTCACGCTTCCTGATAGGACGTGTGGAGCCGGCATGGGGCCCGGTGGGCCCGGTGGCTCTAAGCACCCCCTTCATGAGAGTCGTGAGGAGCAGGAGGACGTTCCCCCCAGCTGGAGGACGAGGACTTGAGACTCGGGTTCCCTGGCTGACATCTCACCATGTGCCTGGGATCTGTGGACCCGCCAGCTTGCTCAGGAAAACCTCAGCACCCCGAGCATCGATACCAGGTGGGTCCTCCGCGGCCTCTCTGTGCTCAGACCGGGCTAGCTCAGGGCAAGTGCTCGGGAGACGCTGGGTGAACTACTTTCCCTTCAACTCAAGTCTCCAGGGACCAGCCTGCCACACGGTGGGTGTGCGTTGAATATAGTCGCATAATTAAAATACATACACGACGATCTGAGAGTCTGGAGTGTCCAGGAGCCTCCAGAATAAATACAATTTGGGACCTACTGGGTATTTGAAGCAGTAAATTTCCGCTTCGTTGTAGCTACAACTTATTTAACGGGTCTTCAGATGAGCCTATCGTCTCTAATTGCCCAAAGTCAGACTCTGGACAGACAGGAGGGGAGAGGCTGGAGCCGGTGAGCGGGGGGGAGTATTAGCGGTGTGAGTACATGCATTTGGTTTTGCTTTTCAGTGTCCCTTTGGCCGTAGTTGGTACCCACCCAGCGCTTTCATATTTCCCACATTTCCAAGCGTGGCCACGTGTTACTTTTAAGTGTAACGAGGTTGCTAATATTTTCTGTATATGAAGCACATTTTCGATCCTACGACCTTTCCATGCATTATGTCTTTTATTCAGCAGGACAGCCCTCCCGCCGGAGGTTCTATCATTATCCCCATTTTGCAGATGAAGAAACTGAGGTACAGAGAGGGGGAACTGGTGCCTGGGCTCCAGACCAGTACCTGCTGGAGCCAGGATTGGACTCACATCCTCGGGTCCTCGGGGCATATCCAGATGGTCCCAGAGGACCCACCGGTTGCGTGGTCTTTGGAAGCAGTCGTTAGGAATGACAGCCGCAGGCTCACTCGCTGGGCCCATCAGGTCTTATGACACAGGCAGGGTTATTGTTCCCACTTTACAGACGAGATCCAAGCCACGCGGACAGAGGCATCGGGGCCACCAGACTGGCCATGGTGGCCCCGCACCCCACCCAGCCTTGGAAGCTGGTCTGAGAAAGCAAGGACTGCGGCTGCCCTGGTCACGTGGGTGCTCCAGGGCTTTGTATGGAGGCAGGCACACGGTGGCCACTCAATAAACGTTTCTTGGGCAAAAGAATGACCAGAGCCTTTGGGATCTCCGTGAGGCCAGATACAGTGTGGATGGCAGCCAAGGGGATCATTCTCTGCCCCAACCCCCTCTGCTCCGGGGGCGTCCCAGGCGGACAACAGCAGGTGTAAGAGCTGGGAGGCAGGCAGCCGAGAAATGGAGGAAGGCCAGGCAGGCCCGGTGCCACGGGGGCAGGGTCTCTGGAAAGGAAGATGGAGTGGGGTCCGGGTAGTTCTTTCGGGCTGTCCCAGGACCCACAGGAGGGGGAAAGCCGTCAGAGTTGAAGGGCCATGCCAGAGGGCCTGGAGACACCCACCTTCCCCAGCCAGCCTCCTCCTCTCTCCATCCTGCCAGCCTGCTTCCCACCGCCCCCCCCCCTCCTCCCACACACCCCCGCCCCCATGTCTCTGTCCCCAGCCTCCCCAGTCCTCCCTCTTCCTGCTTCTGGGCCATCTCTCTAGCTCTCAAAAGCCGCAGGCACTTTGGGAATCCCTGCTCGACCTCCTCTCATCTCTACCGGTCCCTGTGTCTCCACGTCGTCGCAGACTTTAACTTTCATCCGGATCCTTCCATCTCGGCCTCTCTTGGCCTCAGTCTCCCTCCGTCTCCGTCCCTCGCCGCCTCCCTCCATAAGCCTGTGTCCAACACCCGCCCGCCGTGCCTCTCCTGGAGTTGTAGCTCCCCTGGGTCCCGCTGCGCCGATTGTCACTCGGACTTGGGCGCTGGCATCCTCGGGGCTGGGAGCCCGGGCGCGGGCGTTGGGGGCGGAGGGTTCTGGAAGGCGCAGGGAATGGGGGGGGGGGGGGGGTTCCTGCCCTCGGCGCCCAGCGAGACTCGCGTGCCGGTCACCTGGCGTCCGGGACGCCGGCTCCGCTCAGACGTGCTCGACGTGGGCGCCCCGGGGCGCGCCTTTGTCTCTCCCCGGCCCGGGAGGCTAATTAGATTGAGGGCGGCGGGGGCGCCGTCCCTATTGAAGGCGCTGCGGCCGCCGCTCCGCCCGGCAGCCCCGGGCAGGCCAGGCCCGAGTCACGTCCATCAAAACCGTTTCTACGGGCCCGCGCCGCCACCCCACCTCGCAGCCCGTCGGGCCTTTGGAGGCGTCGGCGGGGGCGCTGGAGCCCTGAACCGTCCCGCGGGAACGGGGGCCGGGGGACCCGCGGGCCCCACGAGAGGAAGGAATTTCCCTGGGCCACGGCGGGACTGGGACCCGAAAGACTGAGACTCAGCACGGGAGAGAAATGGGAGGAGGAGGCCGAGAGGGTGTGAGAAGCCGGCGAGGGGGCCGGAGCCGGCGAAAGAGGAGAGCGCGCCGGAGAAGGAGGGCGGCGCGGGCGGGGGGAGCGCGGTGGAGGGGAGCGGCGGGAGGGGCCGGGACCCCGCGTGCGGGCGCGGAGGGGTGGGGGCGCCCGGCACGGGGAGGCAGGGGGAGCCCGGGAGGGGGGGAGGGGGGCGAGCCGCGTCGCGAGGCAGCCGGCCGCGCGGGCCGCTCGGGGGGCCCCGCCGCCGCCGCCGCCGCCGCGGGGCTGGGGCGCAGGGGGCCGGGGGACCCGGGTAGGGGGTCGGGACGCGGCGCGACCGCATTCTTCGCCTTTTCTTCCTCGGGCTCATTCCGGCCGATCGATACCTGCGCGGGACCTGCCCCCGCCGCTAATATCTTTTTAATGAGTTCGCGGGGCTTAGAGCGAGCGCGATCTGCCCTCCAGGGTGGATTTTCCCCCGGCAGATGTTTCGGGAGGAGGAGGCGCGCGGGGGCCCCCGGGAGGGGAGACAAATCTCTCCCTCCGAGGGGCGAGGGCAGAAGACTTTCTTCTAAAGTTCAAAAGAAAGACGGGCTTTCACTCGGCCCCCAAAAATGTATTTCCCGGCGGACAATGGGCTCCTTTCTGCGCCTCGGAGGGCCCGCGGGGCGGGAGGGGCGGGGACCCGGGCGCTCGGCCCCGCCTGGCCGACTCGCGCCCCCCCTGCACCCGAGTCGCGGCGGCTGAGTGAGGGCGCGGGAGCCGGGCACCCGGCTTCCCCTCGGAACGCCCCGCCGAAGCGCGCAGTCTGGACCGGGGCGCCCGCGGGCTGAGCAGGGGCGCAGAGGCGAGAACGAAAGCGCCCTGCGGGCCGGGCCGCCCCCCACCCCGAGTCCCGGGTCTCGGGGGGTGCTGCCGCCGGGCCTCGGGGGCGCGCGCCGGTGCGTCGAGAGGGGCTCGGGCCGTGGCCCCCGTTCTCTCCACGCTCCGCTCTGTGCGGGGCAACAGGTAGATACGAGCCGGTCTCGGGCGGCCGCGGGACCCTGGGTCCCTCTTCACCGGCGCCGGGCCGGCCACCCCTCGCGGGGCTCCCCTGCCCTTGCTCCCTCCCCCCCCCCACCCACCCAAGTGTCCCTCAGTCCGTAGGTCCGTCGGCCTGCCGCCGATCCCTCTGTCCACTCCCGTGGGCTCCGGGAGAAGGGGGAGCCCAGGCCACGCGGATGACCTCCGAAGAGCCGCGGCCGATTGATTCGTTCCGCCCGGAGCCCGGGAGCGTGAATGGGGGCCGGGGCGACGACGGCGGCGACGGCGGCGGCGGCGGGGATAAAGATGTTCTCCCCGCGAGGGGGAGGAGGCGCGGGGCGGGAAGCGGGGCCATTCACTCCTGGCCCGGCCCCTCGGGAAGCTGCGCCGAAGAAAGAGGGCCGGGGCCTATTCAAGCCCTACGAGCCGCCCACAATGGACCGATATACTGGGGGCCTCTCTATTAACGCCCATGAATATTAAAGAGATCTCGGAACAGCGGCCCGCAGGCGGGAGGAGGGCGGCGCCTGCGAGCTCGGGCCGGGCCAGGGTAGGGTAGGGGGCTGCGGCGCCGACACACTCCACGCCTGGGCCCCGCGAAAAACCACGCGGCTCATCCGCGGAGAAACTCCGGAACGTGCAATGTCTTTCTTCCCTCGCATTTCGGGGCGCGGCCTTGCGCCCCGACTCCAGTGGGCCCTGCCCTTTCCCTGGGGCGCGCGGTTCAGGCGGGTCCCGGGCTGGACCAGAAGCACAAAATTTGAGAGCGCACGGCGGAGGCGCGCGCGGGGCCGGCGGGCGCACGAGCTGGAAGGCAGCCCCGGGCGCGGCTTCCGCCCCACCCCCCGCCCCCAGCACCGCTCCCCGGGTTTTCGGGTCCTGGGGAAAGGAATCGGGCTCCCTAGGCGCGGTCCGAACCCTCAGTCCTTTCACCTTCTGACCCGGAGCTGGGGTCCAGGTCCCAAATGCTGCGCCCGTGGTTGGAGGTACGCACAGACCCGAGCGAGGGCTTTTCTCCCGGGGCGGGGGGGGGGGGGGGGGCCGGGGAATTGGCAAAAATCCTCCGGGCTTTCAGAGGAAAGTGATCTGACCCAGAATGGGGCAAGGTGGGAAGGAACCTCAGTTCGCAAAGTCCAGCTTAACCCGTTGTGCAGACAGGGACACTGAGGCCCAGACAGAAAGGCCGTCCCAAGGACGTACAGAAGCCCTCAGCCTCCTTTCATCTCTCGGGGCGCTCTCCGACGTGGTCTCCTACGCCCGGGCGCGTTTCCCCCTCTACCACGTCCTGGCAGAAGCTAAGGTCCAGGCGTGAGTGAGGGCACCCAGGCTCGGACTGCGTCGGCCCCCTCCCACGGAACCCCCGGTTCAAGCCTGAGCCGGTGTGGCCCTCCGGCAGCATCTGCAAGGGACTCGAGGTTCCGGGACCTCACCCGCGAGCTGCGCTTGCTCCTCTGCAGCGCTGCCCTCTGCTGGCGCCAGGCCCGACGGTCGCGCCTTCCGCCAGGTGCAGCCTCCTCTGGGCATCAGCCTCCAGGCGCACCCGGGCCCTGGGTCTGAAGGCCTGCGGTTGCCGCCTTCTTTACCCTAAGCGCCGATGCGGACACCGGGATGCCGGGGACCACTGGCCCGCACTGGGCGGGCGGAGGCCGGGGTCCACAGCGGTCAGGTGCGAGGATGGCCTAGCAAAGGCCAAGACCCCACGGTGGAAGCAGTTCTTTGCCAAGGGGTGGGGAGGGCAGTGACCTCCGAACGGGAAGGCCAGGCCTCCGACCTTCCGTGCAAGTCCCCCGTGCTGCGGAGGAAGCCTGGAGAGTCCCATTCCTCTAGCTAATCCGGAGCCCAAACCATGCCCCCAGAAAACTCGGCTCCGTTAACGGAACCTGAAATTGCAGGGAGGGAAGGAGGTGTCCCTATGAAGCCCCTCCCGCGTCTAGGGCTGGGGTCGGGGCTTGAGGCTAACCCCAGAAGTCGGCAGAGCCTGCAGGAAGCCGTGGCCTCGTCGGAGGCTCAGCAGCTCCTCGTCTCCGGAAAGAGGCCGAGAGACACCGTGCTGGCGTGCTGGCGCTGCGGGTGCCTGGGAACCTCAGCGCCGAAAAAGCACCCTGGTGGAATGGGGGAGGGAGGAAGGGAGAGAAGAGGGAGGCCAGAAGAGAAAGAACGAGAACTAGGAGGCCAGAAGGAAGGAGTCCCGAAGGCTGCGAGCCTCCCTCGGTGGCAGCCGAGCTGAGAAGCTGGGAGGCCGGAGCCTCAAGCCCCGCGCGCACCGCAGCCTCGCCTGGGGCTGCCAGCGGTTTCGGAGAACGTTCGCTTTGGAGCCCGGCTGCTCCCACTCACTGTCCGGGGACCCCTCTCAGCACCGCCTCCCCCGGTGCTCATCAGAAAAGCCTATTCTGGACAACGCGCGGCTAGCGGGGATTTCCGTCCCTAGCCCCCCGAGAGGCGGGAACCGGTCGCCCACGACGCCGTTTCGGGCAGGGCGGCCCCAGCGTTGGCCGCAGCCCCGCCGCGCAGCCCGTTCCGCGCGGGGAAGAGTTTCACACTCGGCCGCGAGCAGCGAGCGGGGCGGGAGGAGCGGCCCGTTTGAAGCGAAGCGCCCGGCTCCAGCAGCGCCGTCTGCAGCGGGGGATCGGCGCGGCCTGCGTCCTGGGGCCCGGAGCTCCGGAGAGCCCGGGCCGGGCCGGGCCGGGCCGGGAGGGCCTGGGAGCGGAGGGGAGGAGAGGGGAGGGGAGGGGAGCGCCGGGCCGGCCGGGCCGGGCCGGGCCGGGAGGAGCTGCGCAGAGCCAGCCTGGGACAAGTGGGTGAGCGCGGGGCCGGCGGGGCCCGAGGCCAGGCGTCCCCTCCGGCCCAGTCCGGTCCCCGGAATCCGAGCGAGCCTCTCCGCGCCCCCTCCCCTGCTCCGTCCCCTCCTCTCCTCGCCGCGGGCTGAGCCTCCCTCCCAGCCCTGCGCTTCCCACGGGGAGAGGAGGAGGAAGAGGAGGGGAGGGGAGGGGGGGCGAGAGAGGAAGGGCCGGCGAGGGGCGGGAGGAGCGAAGAGGGACAATTCGGAGCGGCCTGCGCGCCCCCGCCCCTTGAGCTCTCGCGGAGAGGGCTCCTCGCGCCCGGCCGGGTACAACAAGTCTGTCCGACGTCAGGGGTCATTAATAACCAATTAGGAGGGTCACTGCGGCTCCTATAAAGGCGCTGAGATTTTGCCAAGGGGAAGACCGTCCGGGCCGGGTGTGCGAGAGGCGAGCGCGCGTCCGAGAGCCCCTCGCCGCCGTTTCTCGGCAGCCACCCGCCTCCCACCCGCCCCGCACCCCCCGCACCCACCTCCGCCTCCACCCCCGTCTCTCCGGCCCTCCGCGCCGCCTCTGCCGTCCCTGCTGATTCCTCTCCCTCTCTGCCTCGCTCCCCCTCGTTCACTTTCCTCGCAGCCCGCCTCGCCTCCCGCTCCCTCCTGCGTCCTCCCCCTCCTCCTCCTCCTCCTCCTCGTCCTCCCCCTGCTCCTCTTCCTTCTCCTCCTCCAGCACAGCCCTCCTCTCTCGCTCCTCCGCTCCCCTCTCACCCGCCGCATCCCCGCGTCGGCCCGGCCGTCCGTCCCCGGCGCCGGCGAGCCCCGGGCCGCCCATGATGGGCTCCGTGCTCCCGGCGGAGGCCCTGGTGCTCAAGACCGGGCTGAAGGCGCCGGGGCTGGCGCTGGCCGAGGTCATCACCTCCGACATCCTGCACAGCTTCCTGTATGGCCGCTGGCGCAACGTGCTGGGCGAGCAGCTCTTCGAGGACAAGAGCCACCACGCCAGCCCCAAGACGGCCTTCACCGCCGAGGTCCTGGCGCAGTCTTTCTCCGGCGGTGAGTCGCGCCGTCGAGGCCGGTCGCGTCCCCTCCTCCCGGCGGCCCCGGATTCCCCGCCTGGCGACGCCCGGGGCGCGGCCGGGACCAGGGGCGTCGCGGCCGCTCGCGCCGGCCTGGGCGCTGCAGGTGCTCCGCGGGCCTCAGTTTCCCGGAAGCCGAACCGGGGCGCGAGCGGCGAGGCCCCGGGCGGGGCGGGGCGGGGCGGGAAGCGGCCGCGTCGAGGCTGCGGGGCCCGGCGCCCCCAGGCTCCCCCCACCCCCCGCCCGCCCCTCGCCCCTTTGAGCCGGCGGGTTCCCGGCATTTAAAGCCTTACTAGGCGTGTAATAGCAGTTGACTCAAAAAGAAGGGGTTTAAAATTCATTTAGTTAACTTGGGCTTGACCCGCGAAAGTTCCCACTTAAACCGAGAACTTTAAAAGGGGGGGGGTGCTGGGGAGGGGGCGGAGGGCGGGCGGGCCGGGAGAGAAAGCCGCGGAGGGAGCGAGGGAGAGAAAGAGGGAGCGAGAAAAGTTTCTTTTCTTTAAGATGTCTCAAGTTCTTACTCCTCATTCATCAACCTGCAAACAATATCTTTCCCCGACGCTGGCATCTCTGCGCGTCGCCCTCTCTTCCCCCGTGACGATTTCTGTTCCTCTCTTAATTTACCGTGCAGACTAATTCCACTTCCATTCACGCTATGTCAACCATCTAATCCCCCCTTTTTGTAAGGGGAATTCCTCGGCCCCTTTTAAACAAGTCCCCTCCGCATTGAGCTACAATTTACTGCTACAGCATTCTTCCCGGGCTAATGAATTTAGAATTAGCAATTTCTTTCGAATGGAGCCGAATGAATGCTATCACTTTAACAGCGTGACAAATTGCAGGCCGCGCCGCAATGGACACCGTTTAACCCCCCCTTTCAGCCGGCCCGCTCGCCGGCTATTTTCCCAGGTAGCTTAGAGGGGAACCTTGTAAGACATGGAAAACGCCCCTGTGCGCCTGGCCGCCCCCACTCCGGCTGCCGGGCCCGGCGGGGGGACCCCGCCCCGGGGGGGCTGGGGGCCTCCCGGCTCTTTCCCGCCCAGAGGGGCGACTTCAGGGCTCGCCTGGATCCGGGCGCCGCCCTTTCTGGCGCCCCGGATCCCCGGCGCGGAGGGGGACCCAGGCGGGCCCCGGGTCACACGCAGCGCGCCGAAGGCGGCCCGCCGCAGCCCGAGTTTCTTTGGACCTTCCGCCGCCTCCCGCAGCCTGCGGTCTCTTTCCAGCGCTGTCGCCAGTCCGCCCCGAGGTGCGGGGCCTTCCGCACCCCGAAAAGCGTGAGAGCCGCTGGCCGCCTCCGGGGTCCTTCCACGGTGCCCTGGGTTCCGTGCGGGGAGGCGCCGTGAGCGCTGAGTGCCGGGCCCGAAGGGCGGTCTCGGCTTGGCTACCGCCTCCTCCTGGGAGCTGGCCTCAGTTTACCCATCTGTAAACCCGCGCGCTGCGACAGGCACGGTAGTTCTTGAACTCTTCCAGGGTGGAGGGCAGGGAGGTTGTGGATGCTTTGAGAATTAGTGGAGAGACAAAAAAAAAAAAAAAAGGAAGAAAGAAAAGAAAGAAGGAAAGAAAAGCGTCCCTAGAAATGAGCCCCAAAGCATCTCTTGCTTTGGAAGGTACGGAGGGTCCCCCGGTTGCAAATGGAGGAGACTCCACCCTGGGCCCTCCACTCCTCCGCGCGCGCACACACCCCAGTGACTTCTGCAGAGTCATTCCAGGGCGGGCCCGGGGTTGGTCTGGCCAGGCAGGACGGGCCTGGGTCCCTGGTGGGGAAGAGCCGGCCATCCCCTGCCTCAGGCTCTGACCGGGTCCCCCTGCCCCGGCGGCGGTCACAGAGGTGCAGAAGCTGTCCAGCCTGGTGCTGCCGGCGGAGGTGATCATCGCTCAGAGTTCCATCCCCGGCGAGGGCCTCGGCATCTTCTCCAAGACGTGGATCAAGGCCGGCACCGAGATGGGCCCCTTCACCGGCCGCGTCATCGCCCCGGAGCATGTGGACATCTGCAAGAACAACAACCTCATGTGGGAGGTAGGTTCCAGCCGGGGGAGAGGGGCTCGGGCGGGATCCTGGAGTCAGGCAGACGCCGCTGCTTGGTCCCTGGCGCCCCAGCGCTCCCTGAAGCCCGATCCCGCACCTGTATGCCTGAAGGAGCCTCCCCAAACCACTCGCGGGAAGGCCGTTGTTTGGAAAATCTGACCCTCCTCCCCCCTGGCCAACCCTTGGGACTGTTGTTGGCCCCAACTCGCAGAGGAGGGCACTGAGAGAGAGCAGGAGAGGCCGATACTTGCCCAGGGTTTTGCCGACTGCTGGGAAGGGAACCCGGAGGAAGCTGCAAGGAAAACGCCTCAGAGCCACCCGGCCTGGGTGTGAGGGTGGCCAGCATGGAGAACCACGGGAGCTGTGGGTTCTTCCGAGGAATGGGCTTCTCAGCCCAGGCAGAACGATGACAACTGGAAATGATCAGGGACAAACTGGTGTTGAGTCAGCTTTCCAGGTCAGGGGCCCACATTCCGCCAGACGATCTCAGCAGCCCTATGAATTATTATTCCCATTTTACAGAAGGAAACTGAAGCCCAGAGAAGCTTCCATTCATCCCAGGCCCTCGGACCCTTCTCTCCTCCGCCAGGGAGGACAAAGCCACTCCCCCAAACAATTCCGCCTCCTGGGGCTCCGGAGCAGCCCCAGCAGCAGCTGCCGGGGGTTCGGAGCACCCTCTCCCTGATCTCATTCCCCCTCCCTCCATGGATCCACTTCCAGCCCCCACCTCACCGTCCCTGGAGGAGCCCAATATGACACATCTTGCTTCTGGTCACAGGAGCAGGAGGAAGGGAACAGGGCGATGGTCCAGACGCCTCTCCTGACCTCACCTCCTCCCTCCCTGGAGGCCTGGGCCAGTAGTTACCGGTCCCATTTGTTGCTAGGTTAGCAAGCTGGGGTCCAGCTTGGTCTCTGACTATTCTTGGTAGGTCCCACAAGGGGGGTTAGGCCAGGCCAGGGTGTCACCGTGAGCCAGTCTTCCCTCTCCAGGCTCCCGAGTGCCCCCCTCTGAGGTCCTGGCCAGTGCTCTCCGCTGCTTTGAGGAGCACCTCTGCCTCCCCAGGGGGTTCGCTGGATACCACTTTGTCCAGTCAGTGATCCCTGGAGACCCTTCTCTTCTGGAGATGGGGAGCCCATGGCAGCAGGGGCCGTGGGGCCCGGGAGACCGACTGCCTGTTGGTCACTTCTAGCTGCCTGGCCTCCGGAAAGTCACTGCGCTGCTCCCAGCCTCCCTTTTCTCAGCTGGAAGACTGAGTTGAGAGCTGCTTCCCCTTCCTGGGGCTGTTGCGAGCACGGGGAGAGAGTGTGTGTGTGTGGATCTGCCGGGCCTGGGCCCGGCCACAGGTGGCGCCTGCGACACAGCCTGCCTCACTCCGTCCCTCGCCTCCCTGCGGGCAGGTGTTCAATGAGGATGGCACGGTGCGCTATTTCATCGATGCCAGCCAGGAGGACCACCGGAGCTGGATGACCTATATCAAGTGCGCACGTAACGAGCAGGAACAGAACCTGGAGGTCGTCCAGATTGGCACCAGCATCTTCTACAAGGCCATTGAGGTGAGCGTGTGTCCTGTTGTGTAAGGAAGCGTGGGGCGGCCGGGAGAAGGTGTGCAGGCAGCCGCGTCCGTCCCGGGAACCGCAGGGGATGGAAGGGCGTTGCCTTCGGGCCCCGCTGGCCCCGCTCAGGCTGTACGACCGGGGCCCACGCATCGCGGTCCCTGGGAGCACGAACTTGGTGGCAGGTTTCCTGCTGTGGATCAGAAAGGACAGAACTTGTGACTTGATGCCCTTGTGGATGTCACGAGCGCCTCAGCGGTGAGGTCCTTGGATAGCTGCTTAGGGTGTCCTGGGGTCCAGAAGCCAAGAGAGACGGAGAGCAAGACGCGGGAAGGCAGCCTGGGGAAAACATCTGGATGGGAGGGAGGGCTCTGTGTCTGCGGCATTTTAGCTCCTTGTCCTGCTCGCGTGGGATGCTCATGACATGTGGATCACGACTCTGGTCTCCGCTATCACGTATTGATCCCTTGCTGTGTAAGGCTTCTCCTAGGCTCTGTGTATGCATCCTCGTTTATAATCCTTGTGCATTTACTCCACGAGGGAGGATTCCACGAGGAGGAAGCTGGGTCTCACTTGGTGGCAGACGGCCTCGGGAGCTCTCACCGAGCCTTGCGGGGGCAATGTTAGGGCGAGTGCCCGTGTGGAGTGGAACTTGTTGGAGGCGAGAGAAAGGGAGAGAGAGCAGACACATAAATATCACATCCCATGGTTGGGGGTAGCTAAGCCAGACCCAGGTCACGGGAAGGTTCGGGAGGATGGGAAAAGGAGGTGTTCCCAATAGGGAAACGCTTGGGCAGAGGCAGAAAAGCTGACGGTGTGTGGGGAGGGGCTGACGGCACAAAGCAAGCCAACTGGTGGCCGCCATGATGGCCATGCTGTCGGGACCCTCCCTGGACAGTGTCCCTTGGTAGGAAATTTGCTTACCATCTGGCCCGGAGTCGAACAAGCTGTCCTCCTTCCCCATGGCAGATTGGTGGTAAGGGCTGTGGGGGGGGGGGCAGGGGGATGTTCCCCCCACACTTGTTTGGACCTCATTCTTCCACTCCGCTAGCGGAAGGGGGCAGTGTCCCTTAGGGTGGGGCTGGGCTTGGTTGAGTTTTGGAGGAGTCTGAAGGAGAATGATTTCCCGTTAGTCCATTTTCTCCCCGGGACTCAGAGCCCCAAGTCTTTCTAAGGCCTGAGGGGCACTGGGGCCTAGCAGCTTCTGGAACCGGGGTCCACTTGTCCCTCCGTCACCAGGCTCCAGGAAATCTCCCAGAGATGACAGCAGGGTGGTCTTTGCCTGGGTACCGGTGTGGCCGGGAGTGGGTCGCAGCTGAAGGGTGGGCCCTGGTGGGGGGGCCAGGAAGTGGAGGGGGACCAGGAGGGTGAAGCCAGGTGCAGTTTCTGGACTGGGGTTCAAGTGAGGGGGAGCAGCATGGGGCTGCGTGAAGGTGGCCTAGGCCCAGGACACAGGTGGCCGCTGTGACCATGTGGCTGGGCCACCACTCTGTGGGAACAAGGACCCCCTCCCCGCCCCCCCCGGCTGCCCTCAAATTGGCCTCGGGGGTGGCTGAACCTCACTGCCAGCAGAGAGCACCCCCTCCATCTTCACCCCTCCCACCCTCCCAGCCTCACTCGCACATTCTCCTACTTGGGCACTGAGTCCCGGCCATCCCGCTACAGAAGAGACCGGGGACGCACACCCTTCGTGTTCCTCGCGTGCACACACGTAACACGAGCACAGGTGCACACGCGCGTGCGCATGAGAGAAAACAGGAACGTTCACACGATTCGGGCCAAAGGACTCCCGGCTGGGACGGACTCGGGGGCCTCTCAGTCTCATCTCCCGGTGTGGGTGTCCCTGCCCAAGGCTCACCAGAGTCAGGAAACATCAATAGAAATTTCTACAGAAATTCTGAGTCAGAGGGCACAGTGGCTGAAGGGTATCTCCAGGGAGGAATCTGAATGTATAAGATCAAAAAAAGAAAACGCTGCATTTCATCAGGATTTAAGGTGAGAGAAAAGGCTAAGGGGAAGGAAATCGTATCACATATGATACTGTGAGCTAAACACCACTGGCTTGCCGTTAATGCTTGCCCAGGGTTGGCAAGCCTACGGAGGGGACTGTTTGGGTGAGGGACAAGGAAACACAAAATGTCACTTTACTTTCATTTAAACTTAAAAAAAAAAATGTTTATTTTTGAGAGCGAGAGAGCACATGAGCGCAGAAGCAGGGGAGGGGCAAAGAAAAAGAGGGAGACACAGAATCCGAAGCAGGTGCCAGGCTCTGAGCTGTCAGTACAGAGCCCGCTCAGGGCTCGAACTCACGAACCGGGAGATCATGACCTGAGCCGAAGTCGGAGGCTCGACCCACTGAGCCACCCAGATCCACCCACCGTGCCTCAGGGCGGAGGCCAGCGCTCCCTGGCCCTTCTAGGCTCCACCAGAAGAAATTGCTGCTCCCCCGGGCCACTCCCCGAAGCCTCTGGAATACGTGGGCCATTTGTTCTGCGCGTGTGTGTGAGTCGGCCGAGGAGCTGGGCCTTGGCCATGATCCATTGTCTTACTCTTTCTGTCAACTCAGAGCTGCTGTTTGTTTTCCGTAACGGGAACCCATTACTTGCCCCCCAAAATGGGAAGGAACATCTTTCTTCAATAAACAGCATACACGGCGGCTGCCCTCACAATCCCCACAAATACAAAATAGTAGCCCTCCAAATGGGGCTGGGGTTTCAAGGCCAGCCAGTCGGTGGAGAACCCCCAGGCGGGTTTGGCATCTGGCTGCTATTCCTGGGCCATTCTCCTCGTCGATTTGGCCACAGAAGCATTTACTGGAACGTCAGGTGCCTAAAATGACATTTCTAGAAAGCGCCGGGCACATAGCAAGTGACCACTCAGTGTTGAACAAGCAAGTCTTGCTGCAGGGGATGGGGGCCTGGATCTAAGGTCTGAGCAACTTTTTACGAATCGAGACCTTTCAGCTCTGTGAGACACTATCACTGTCCCCTGTCCCCGTCTTATTATTTTTTTCTAAGGTTTATTTACGTATTCCGAGAGAGACAGTGACAGTACGGGCAGGGGCGGGGCAGGCAGAGAGGGAGACAGAGAATCCCAAGCAGGCTCCGGACTGCCAGCGCAGAGTCTGACGCGGGGCTCAAACCCACGAGATTGTAAGATGGTGACCTGAACCGAAACCAAGAGTCGGATGGATGATCCACTGACTGAGCCACCCAGGCGCCGCTCACTGTCCCCGTTTTAATGATGATAAAACTAAAGTTCAGGGAGATCGCAGGAGGTTGGCGAGCTGTGATTTGAATCTAGGCCTGTCTGACCGCCCCCCCCCTCCAGGGCAAAGCTGTTGGTCACCATGTCATGGGGCCTCCCTGGCCAATATGTATTTGCTGGAACTCTATTAATTGGTGTGTCAGGACATCTGTGGCACAATGGAAATTGATATTCGTCCAGATGACACGGAGATCCTTCTAGACGAGGGCTTTTGCGCCGCCCGGGGAAAGGGAGGGAGGGCCTCAGAGCCTCCTGGGAGCATGTTCAATAGTGCGGCATAAATTTTTATTAGGAAAACAACCCCAAGCCGGTCGGCTTCCACTTACAATAAAAATTCAGAAATGGGGCAGAACAAAACTTCTGGGCTGATAGGGAAGGTTAAGAAGCACAAGTTGAGAGGGGCGCCTGGGTGGCTCAGTCGGTTGAGCGTCCAGCTCTTGATTTGGGCTCAGGTCACGGTCCCAGGGTCATGGAATTGAGGCCCGTGTCAGGCTCTGCACTAAGCGCGGAGCCTGCTTAAGATTCTTTTTCTCTCTGCCCCTCTCCTCTCCTTGCGCACTCTCTCTCTAAAATAAAATAAAAATTAAGAGCATGAGTGGAGCGATTAGTAATTTGTCAAGGAAAGACTCAGGCCCCGATATTCCCCCCAAGTCTTGGCAACGTAGATTTTATGGTACGCGACTCTGTTTCTTTGGGAATAATTTGCTTTATTGTGTGTCCTGAGCCAGCGCCTAATGTCCAGAAAAGTGAATAAATAGCTGATTCTGGTTCTCCGGGCTCCAGTGGAGAGTCCTGCCAGGGCCACGCCAGAGTGTTGGCCATAAGGCACCACGGAAGGATCTGGAAGGCCTGACGGGCACCGTGGCTGTTCTTTGCTCTCGGGCGGTCAGCTGCCGGGACCCTGGGAGTCTGTGGACAATGGCGCCAGGATCTCAGGGAGGAGGCTATGGGTCCGGTCTGAGGGTCTCCTTGTCTCCGTCTCTGGGGTTATTGCATGAGGGTACCAGTGAGCAAACGGAGACTAGACGTCCAGGTCAGGGGCTGCCGCTGGCTTCCCAGAGCTCGGGAAAGATCTGAGAGCTCCACTTCCGATCTTCCCTAGTGCTGGTGGCTTCTCCAGATCCGGCGAGCTGTGTCGTTCCCAATTCCAGTAGATTCTTCTTCAGAGATTTTCTTTCTTTTATGTATGTATGTATATGTATATGTATATGTATATGTATATGTATATGTATATGTATATATATGTGTGTGTGTGTATGTGTGTGTGTGTGTATGTATATATATGTAGCTTGAAGGTAATATTTGTTCATTGCTTTTCTAAAAATCCGCTATCTCATCTAGAAAGCAGAATTCACTCTGCTCCTCACGAACCTTAAGTCAGCATGTTTTAATCGTCTCAAAATGACAAACCCTTCTGTGGAAAGAAGCGTAGAAAACTGGTGACGGTGGCTGGCCGTCCAGGATGAGAGGGAGAGTTACTTTTCGTTATATACCCCCCCCCTTATGTGTTGACACATTTTGGCCAATGTGTCTGCATCATGGTTTCAATTTCTGAAATTAACTAGTAAAATTAATTTTCGGACGTTTAAAAAAATGTGTTGGTAAATACACACGTCACTCTATATCAAAAGTCGATATTGAAGCTCTTATTTAAAAAATAATATTCCTGGGGCGCCTGGGCAGCTCCGTCGGTTAAGTGTCTGACTCCTGATCTCGGCTCAGGTTGTGAGCTCACGGTTCGTGAGTTCAAGCCCCGCGTGGGGCTGTGCGCTGATGGCGTGGACCCTGCTTGGGATTCTGTCTCTCCTTCTCCCTGCTCCTCCCCCCCCCTTGTGCTCACACTCAAAATAAATAAACTTCAAAAAAAATTTTTTTAAATAATATTCCAAACAACCATTTTTAAAATAATTTTTAAATGTTTATTTATTTTTGAGAGACAGAATACAGGCCGGGGAGGGGCAGAGAGAGAGGCAGACACAGAATCCGAAGCAGGCTCCAGGCTCCGAGCTGTCAGCACAGAACCCGACATGGGGCTTGAACCCACAGATGTGAGATCGTGACCTGAGCCAAAGCCTGATGCTCAACCGACTGAGTCACCCAGGTGCCCCTCCAAACAACCATTTTGAATAATAATACTCAGAATCTGTGCAATCCCAGATGTTCTTGGCTTCTGGTTCCTCGCCATTGTTGTTGTCGTGTTCATTTTAGATTTAATAACAATCGCTATTGTCTATTACAAGGAGAAGGCTGGTGTTGATTAGATACTTGATTCCTACACTGAGAGTCTGGAGGTAGAGGCAAAGATCAGGGCGACATCCGCCGGGGGCTTGCTGAACTTCCCATGCACATCACTGCCTTCCCTGGGGGTGCCCCCGCCCCAGCCAAGCCGGAAGCAGTGGCCCGATCTCGGGCTCCTGTGCTTGGCGCACGTGGCCCCAGCCTGTCTCTTGTCGGGTCACCGAAGGCAAAGCCACCAGTCATCCTGGGCTTTCACTGTGCCAGCGGCCGGAGCCACGCTGCAGGCTCTGTGGGGACCACTGGGGGACCTGATGCTCCACGGAGAGCTGCCAGCTTCCTGAGAGGCTGGTGGGCTTGGGGAAAATTATAGCAAGCGCTCCTGTGTCCGTCCACCTCGCCAAGGTTTATGTGCGGGGCTCCGCGGAGCCCTGACCCCGTGAGACCAGAGCAGTGGTGCTGTCCCTGTTTTAGAGTCGAGGAAACTGAGGCCCGGCGATGGAAGGCAAGCTGCCCGAGGTCACAGGCTCGGCAGCTAGGGAGCCCAGGTGGCGCCTGACAGCGTGACTTCAGGTCCTGAGTCAGAACCCTCTGCGGGAGTGTCTCCTGTTGGGACAGTCTGACGGGGAGCCTGTTGCTTTGGAAGCATGATTCTGGAAACGGAAGCCAGGAGTCGGGACGGTGTGGGAGATGACTTACGATCAGAGTGTCAGGGTTGGGGGACCTCAGGGCTCATGTTCCCCCACCCCCTCATTTGAGGAGACAAGCTTAGAGAGGCCAAGGGCTGGCCTAGGGTCACACAGGGACCAGATGGCGGAGGGCCTATCCCCACCTTCCCTCAGAGAGCAGCCTTCTGACAATGAACCGATCTTCAATTGTTCTAGTTTCAACCTCCTCTTTTCCAGGGGGACTCACAAAACCTCCGTCTTCTCTGACCCCTTTCCAGCAGGGCCCCCACCGCTGTCCCGCTGACTTCTGGGACAGCGGCCATGACTGTGAATGACCTTGAGGACTGTCCCTGTGGTGCCAAGTTCTAGTCTGCCTGCCTTCTCTGAGGCACCACCTAATTTTCCTGGGGTTCGGGGGCTGCACTTTCCATATTCAAACCCTGGCATCCTCTGCTTGGTTTCTGGTCACTCACTGACCTCGAGGGCTCGACGTGATGCCCCATGGGTGGGGGCGGGGAGGGGGAGCTGCTGGGAAGGGACCCGGGGACCCCGGGCTGAGTCTTAGGAGGACGCAGTGACGAGGCCCCTCACACACTTGCCCTCGCCCACTCGTCTCCTTTCAGATCGAGCAGAGCTGGCTGGTCTGAGGGTTGTCCTAGCTCTGACCGGGGGAAGGAAGCGGTGGTGGCCAGAAGGGTTCCGCCTGTGGTGGGGGTCTGCAGGCCAGAGCCCCACGGAAGGGGCGGGGCCCTCTCTGCCACCAGGGAGCCCAAGGGAGGGGGCTCCTATCCTTGCGTGATTCCAGATACCCCCAGATGGTTTCCGTGTGACCTTTGGTGCTGCAACTCCGTTCAGATGGTGGACGACCCGTGAGGCGAACAAGCCACTTGCTGCCTGGGGGCGTCCAGCTTTCTCTGGGAAGATCAGAGAGTGACCCACGGGCTGAATGCCAAAGTCAGCTCGGGGGGTGCAGGCTTGGGAGGGTGGGGCCCATCTCCTCTTTCCTTTGTCTTCTCTCTCGCCCTCTCTAAGATTTTATTTTATTTTATTATTTTTTTATTTGGGAGAGCACGAGCAGGGGAGAGGGACAGAGGGAGAGAGAAAGAATCCCAGGCAGGCTCCACCCTGAGCACAGAGCCCGATGCGCAGCCTGATCCCACGACTAAAATCAAGAGTTGGACACTCACCCAACCGACTGAGTCACCCAGGCACCCCTTTTAAGATTTTATTGTTGGGGCGCCTGGGTGGCACAGTCGGTTAAGCGTCCAACTTCAGCCAGGTCACGATCTCGCGGTCCGTGAGTTCGAGCCCCGCGTCGGGCTCTGGGCTGATGGCTCAGAGCCTGGAGCCTGTTTCCGATTCTGTGTCTCCCTCTCTCCCTGCCCCTCCCCCCTTCATGCTCTGTCTCTCTCTGTCCCAAAAATAAATAAACGTTGAAAAAAAAATTAAAAAAAAAAGATTTTATTGTTAAGTAATCTCTACACCCAACATGGGACTCGAACTCACAACCCTGAGATCAAGAGTGGCGTGCTCTACTGACCGAGAAAGCCAGGCGCCCCATCTCTCTCATCTGTCTTAGTTGCCGGGGCCTGAAGATTCCCCGATTGGGAGGGGCTAACTGGCTGTCGCCAAAGGCCTGGCGGGCCCCTTGGGATGTCCCCCCCTTCCTCCGGAGTGTGGGGTTTATGGTTAGTGCCACATCAGGCCTTCCACAGCCTCCCTGGACTGTCCAGGCCTTCACCCCTTCCCTGGGGCAGGTTCCCCCCCGCCCCGGGGAGTGGCCCTGTCATCATTTGTGAAGTTCTCTCCCATAGAAATGGATTTTAGGTCCGTGTGCCCCAGTATTTCCTGAGGTGAGGGTGTCTCTCAATCGGAATGCTTCTTTTCTAGCATTTGCCGTGTGCAAGGAGTCCCGCAGAGACAGTGACAGGGACAGAAGCACGTGTGATGTGGTGCTGCCTTGTGGGCGCTTTGGATGAGAGGTGTTGCCAGAACATTTTCAGACAAGATGTAACCAAGTCCCCTAGGGTGCCCCGCAGCCCACGCTCCTGGGGCACACCTGCCTCAGCCCTGCAGACCTGAGGGCTGGCTGACTCTGGTTCCCCTCAGTAAGAAACGAAAAGTTTTCTGGCCTACCTTCTTCCGGAACTTCTGCTTGCTACAAGGCTTCGTTCTGTTGCTGCCAGTTCGGGAGCTCTTACGCGGCTGGATGGCAGCTGTGTTCCCCGCAGTGTTCCCCAGGACAGAGATGGCGAGAAGGCCTGGGCTGGGAGAGGGAAGCAGAGGGCCAGACGGAGCATCCCCCGGAATTCTATGTTTGTGCAGCTCGCTGGGGACGCCTAGGGTGGCTTTCTCGGGACTGACACTGGATCCACATCTCCATGGCAGGCAGAGGACAGCTGCCTCCTGGCTCCGGGGCAGGGGGAGCAGGGAGGGGGGATGTGCAGACACCCTGAGTCTCACACCTGGGACCGCTGTCTCCCTAACCCCCTCCTGCTTTCTTCCCTGTAGATGATCCCTCCTGACCAGGAGCTGCTGGTGTGGTATGGAAACTCACACAACACGTTCCTGGGGATCCCTGGTGTGCCCGGACTAGAGGAGGAGCAGAAAAAGAACAAGCATGGTAGGTAGTCTCCATGAGGCCACGATGAACCCAGAATGAGAGAGTGAGTGTGTGTGTGTGTGTGTGTGTGTGTGCGTGCGCGCACGCGCGCATGTCTTTGTGGCAGGGAGGCTCCTGGCCTCCGGGGATCCTGGTTCCATCTCCAGCAGTATTGAGCACAGGAGACTATTGGCCCAAGCAGGCCGATGCCCCTGGAGCTGCCCCCCGCAGTCCCCGCATGAACGGCAGTGTGTTTCCTGGACAAAATAAATGATCTGGGGGCAGGTTCCGTGGGGAGACACCAGAGAGGCGGAGGGTGTAGCGGAAGGAGCAAGGGGCCCAGCAGTGGGAGCCCGGATTGAGATCCAGCTCTGCTTCACCATCTTGCCTCAGTTTCTCCATCTGCGAAGGCAAGATGTTGGGCGAGATGATCTTTAAACTGCCTTCCAGCTCTGGCGATGTACGTGCCCCTCTGTCCCCGGTGTAGGGCCTGGGGCAGGTGCTTGGTATAAACACGTTGATTGAAGGTGGGGCAGAGTGTGCCTTGCCTCCGTGGGTTGTGGGGGGTCACTGGTCATCACGATAGAGACCACTTGCACAAGACCTATTTCATGCCAAGTTTACCGAGCTAAACCTTTTACAGGTTATCATCCCACTTGGGTCCTCCTAAAGCCCTCGCGAAATGTGGTCATCTTTAATTTGAGAGGACAAAGCTGAGACCCTGCGCTGCGGCTAATGTTTTGCAAACACTAATTTCTCTGATCCTTACAGCAGCTTCTGGGGCTGATGCTATTATTACTTCCATCTCAGCAATGAGAACAATGAGGCGCAGTTCCCTGGTACATAACAGGCACCCAGGAAATATCTGTGGGATGAATAAATGGCATTCGGGGGGCCTTTTATGGAAGACAGTCATTTATAGAAGGCTGCTTTGAGCCACGTACTTCCCATATACAGGCTAAGGGAGGTAAAGTGCAGCTTTTTGTGATCATCTGGCCAAGTTGTGCATAGCCCCATGAGGTCGTAGTAGGTCTCCGTTTTACAGATGGGAACGTTGAGGTTTCGGAGGCGAAGTCACTAAGGCCTCGAGGTCTCAGCACAGTCTGGATCCAACTCCTATCTGACCCCAAGCCAGGCTCCCTGATGCCCCTCTCATCCCGCCCACCGGTCTGCTCCGGACCCCGCACCCGCCCGCCCGGGGCCATCCGAGGCGGGGCCGGGAGGAGGGCGCGCGTGGCGGGGGGGGTGCGCGCGTGGCGGGGGGGGTGCGCGCGTGCCGGGCCGCGGCGGCGCGGGTCGTAACGAGCCTGCTCTCTCCCCCCCCTCCCCCGCCCTCTCCCCGCCTGCCCCCCCCCGGGGCCCCGCCCGCGCGGCCAGAGGACTTCCACCCGGCGGACTCGGCGGCGGGCACCGCGGGCCGCATGCGCTGTGTCATCTGCCACCGCGGCTTCAACTCGCGCAGCAACCTGCGCTCGCACATGCGCATCCACACGCTGGACAAGCCCTTCGTGTGCCGCTTCTGCAACCGCCGCTTCAGCCAGTCGTCCACTCTGCGCAACCACGTGCGCCTGCACACGGGCGAGCGCCCCTACAAGTGCCAGGTGTGCCAGAGCGCCTACTCGCAGCTGGCCGGCCTGCGCGCCCACCAGAAGAGCGCGCGCCACCGGCCGCCCAGCGCCGCGCTGCAGGCGCACTCGCCCGCGCTGCCCGCGCCGCACGCGCACGCGCCCGCGCTCGCGGCCGCCGCCGCCGCCGCCGCGCACCACCTGCCGGCCATGGTGCTGTGAGCGCCGCGCGCGCGCCCGCGCCCGCCGCGCGCGCGCGCGCCCCGCCTCCCGCCTCCCGCCCGCGCGGCGCGGGCAGGGACTGCGCGCTCACTCCTGACTCGACCCCGCCCCCGCCCCCCCCCCCCCCCCCGCTCCGGCCAGAGGTGCCCCGCGCCGTAGGTGCGCCCCGGAAGTGACCCCCTAGGCAAACAGTCTCCGTTCAGTCTCGCAGGTGAGGACACTGACGGGCGGCTGATCGGCCTCCTCCTCCTCCTCCACGCCCGGCCTCGCCCCCGAGTCTCCCCGCTGCCGTCGAGCCGGCCGCCCGGGCTGGCATCCCTCGGGGGTGGCGGGGCCTCAGCGGGGACGGGGAGCTCGGGAGTGGGGGGAGGACGACCGGCCCGGGCCTGAGGGCGGGGGTGCGGGCCGGTGCGCGCACCGCACCTCCGGCTGCCTCTGGGGACCGGTGCCCCCGCAGGGTCGGGAGTCACGGACACGACCTTGAGAGTTGGGGGCTGGCGGGGCTCGGGGGCAGCCGGAAGAGACCTGAAACCTGCTCCTCCCTCGTGGGCGGGCCCTTCTCTCCTGGCCACCTTAGTCCCAAAGCCGGCTCCCGGGGAGGGACCGAAGCACCAATACTGTGTGTGTGCCAGGCAGGCTGAGCGCGAGGGCAAACGGAAATCCACCGGAGGACCGGGGCAAGGCCCTCCTCCTCTTTGGGCCCCGGTTTACCCCTTACCGATCTGTAAAATGGGAGAGTTGGAGCCATGCCTCCTCTCCTTCATGTCTGATTTATGTTTGGTAAGAGGAAGATTCCCTTCCCCTTCTGGCCACACGCCTGCGGGAGGAGGGCAAGACTGGCTTCTCCGCCGGCAAAGAACTTCCAAACAGTGCGGGATCCCGGGGCCTGGGGGTGCGGGGTGGGGGTTCGCCCCTTCCACCCGCACCCTCCTTGCCTCCTCCCGAGTCTCCCCAAACTCTGGCCGAGGGCGCCCTCTGGTGTCGCCTGTCCCGCCTTGCAGTCCTTTACCAGAATTCCCTAGGGCGTTTTGTAAACTAAAGAAACTATAATAGTAATGAAAAGTATAAAATGTATAGAGTTTTCAAGAAACTGTGTTCTACTTCCAGAAAATGGTCACTTTAACTTTGTAAATAGTTATCTAAAAGGATATTTACGAAACTGTGATATATATTATTTGATTGTATATGTACAACTGTAAATACATTTGTACCTCTCTTGTATTCTAAAATAAAAATTACTTGGAACATTTATCACTTAGCATCTGAAGGGGTCGACACATTTGTCCGCAGGAAAAGGAAATATGGAAGGCGCCTAGCAACTGGAGAGGGGGTGGGAAGAAGGGTTGTTTCACTGCTTTTGAAAGTCACCATTGTACCCTCCCCAAGGAAAATTCTGTCACAACCGGGGCGTCAGCTCCTAAAGAGAAGGCCACAATTCAAAGCAACCGGGACCCTCGACGGGGCTGAGCATATTCTTTGTGGTTCCCAGCGCTGACTCTCAGATATTGGTGTCCCACTTTGTTACTTGCCCAAAATCTTTACTCACTTTTTCCCCCCCATTTTGTGAACAAGTTGAAAGAATTCAAACAGCCAGTGTGGGTGGACCCCGATGGCCACCAAGTGCCCTCCCAGTGCCTAGAATTTCCGAAAGCTTTGGGCACCCATTTCCAGACCCTCCCTAAGGAAGACGAAAGGGCAGGAAGGCCATAGTGCAGGGCCAGGCCCTGGTTCTCCTCTCCAGCACCTCCCGGCCAGGAGGACGTGTGCACACTGGGGAGTGTGAGTTCACACCTGTAATCCAGCACGTGCAAGCCAAGGGTCACGCTTCCAAGCCACTGACATCCCACAGGGATACTTCTGTGCATCCTCATAAAGCCATGCGTGTGTACATGGGCACACACACACATACCTGAAGGCACTTGAATTCACCCCTTTTTAAAATGTTTTTATTTACTTTTGAGAGAGAGAGAGAGAACAGCAGAAGGGCAGACAGAGCAGGAGAGAGAGAATTCCAAGCAGATTCCACACTGTCAGCGTGGAGCCCCAATGCGGGGCCCCAACCCATGAACCATGAGATCATGACCTGAGCTGAAATCAAGTCGGACACTCAACCAACTGAGCCACCCAGGTGCCCCTGAATTCACACTTTAAAAAAAAATTTTTTTTTTTTACCGTTTACTTATTTTTGGGAGACAGAGTGCGAATGGGGGAGGTGCAGAGAGAGAGGGAGACGCAGAATCTGAAGCAGGCTCCAGGCTCTGAGCCGTCAGCACAGAGCCCGACGTGGGGCTCGAACCCCATGATCGTGAGATCATGACCTGAGCTGAAGTCAGATGCTTAACCGACTGAGCCACCCAGGCGCCCCTTGAATTCACACTTTTATCTTCAGGCCATCCCCATTTGGAGTTTCGGGTACTCCGAAAGACTCCCATACTCTGGGGGACTGGTCTTGTATCCTGGTAGATGGGGGCATGGGTAGGGATGTACATCCCATCTGGGGTGTCCTCCCCTCGGCTAAATGGGGAAGGTCACCCTTGGTACTCCTCTCCCCCTGTCACCAACCTCGCCTCTCCTTTGAAACCTCACCAGCAAACTTCTGATCCTTCCAGTGGCCCCCGGTATTACCCTCCTCCCGCTGTAGACCCCAGAGGCCTCGTTTCCACGAAAAAAAGCTGAATCCCCTTTCCTGTGGATGCTGATGCAGTTAAACACCCTCCTGACCCATATGCCATGCCTCCCAGAGAGTAATGTTGGCTTCCCAAAGAAGGAGCGTGGGAAGTCAGACCTCAGAGAAGTCAGTGGGGCCCTCGATCAAAAATCGATATCACTCCCTATAGACAATTAATTCCCTTCTGTGAAGTCCCTGCTTCAGATAGATCCCAGGGTCCACAGCCCGGGCTCCGGAACCCACCTGGTGGCAGCAGGCTGTAATTGCAGACTACAGCACATTTGCTACGCCTGCTGCTGACCTTGTACTGAATGAAGCGTGCTGGCATTTGCAGGAGGTGCCTCCGGCCCCTTTCCACAGAGTGCACACCCCGTCCTCCCCGCAAAGCCTGCAAACACAGCCACAGAAATTTCTGGCCTTAGGGATCTAAATGCATTTATTCCGGGAATCCTCCCACGAAGCTGATGTTCTTTTTTTTTTTTTTCCCTCCGTGATGCTCTATTAATATCCATTTGATGCAGGAGAAAACTGAGCTAGAAGAGAAGTCATTTGCCCATGTCACCCAGCCACGACTGGCAGAGTACGTTTCGCCAGGGCGGCTGACCCTAGAAACCATGCTCATGAGGACCAGTAGGCCAACCGCTGCCCAGGCAACCCACGGAGTCGGTCCAAAGGGCTTTCCGCTTATCCCACAGGGATGCAGTGTAGACCAGCACTGTATATGGACCTCGTGTCCTTCAACCTTGCAAAACCCGCTTACTCATTTTATGCTTTTTTGTAGATGCCTTAGGACTACTATTTACACGATCGTGTTGTCTATGAATAAAGACAGTTTTACTTCTTTCTTTGCAATCAAGATGCCCTTTCTGTCTTTTTCTCATCTTGTTGCATGGTTCAGGAACTCCAGGAGTAGAGGGCTCTAGATAGAGGCCACCCAGCCTGGGTTTGAAACCCTGCTCCTCCCGTCACTAGCTGTGTGACCTAGGGCAAGTCAATTAGTGTCTCTGTGTCTCGGTTTCCTCAGATGGGAAAGGGTGTCGTGAGGATCCCGTGGGATGATGCAGGTAAATGAATGAGGCTTGGTCCCCGGCACAGAGTAAGGGCTCCATAAACGGAAGTTGTTGGAGCGCCTGGGTGGCTCAGTCTGTTGGGTCTCCGACTTCGGCTCAGGTCATGATCTCACGGTTTGTGAGTTTGAGCCCCGCGTCGGGCTCTGTGCTGTCGGCCTGGAGCCCGCTTCAGGTCCTCTGTCCCTTTCTCTCTCTCTCAAAAATAAATATTAAAAAATTAATAAAAAAAATAAACGGAAGCTGTTGTTAATACAGGGATGCCTTTGCTGGGTGAGAAGGGTTGTGGCTCCTTTGGGCATCCTGCAGAGGGCATCTACTCCTACCCTTTGCTGTGTCCTTTGTCCTTGGATATCTTGAAACAGGAACAGCTGTCCCGAAGTGTCAGCTGCCTTCCCGCCTCAGAGTCGGCTTGCTGGGATGCGTGTCTGCGGAAAGTGGCGAGAGTTATGGATGGTGGACAGTCAGCACCCCTTCTGACTGCTTCCTGCAGCGTGGCTGCCTTGGGGAAGTCACGCTTCTTGCACGTGGGCTCAGGGCTTCAAAGACAAGGGCTCCAAGAGAACCCTTGGCAGCTGCAGGGTCTATTCCGACCCATCCGCAGAGTGACACAGAGGCACTGACGACATATGCTGTCAGTCTGAGCAGTCTCAAGCCTGCCCAGATACAAGGGGGCAGAAGAAGCATCGAAAAATTCGTGGACGAGCTTAGCGCCACGGAGGGGCGCCAGGGTGGCCAAGTCAGTTAGGCTTCCGACCCTTAGTTTCAGCTCAGGTCATGCTGTCTCTCGGCTTCGTGAGTTCGAGCCCCGCGACGGGTTCTGCGGAGGCTGCTTGGGATTCTCTCCCTCTCTCTCTGTCCCCCCGCCCCCACTCGTGCTGTCTCTCTCTCCCTCCCTCTCAAAATAAATTAATAAATTAAAAAAAAAAAAAAAGGAAGCCGCTGCAGACATTGAGGCTGTTTCTGACATTTTCAGGAGAAGTGATACTTCGATGGGCATCCTCGTGCAGAAATCTTTGTGCGCATCTCTGACCAGAAAGTTTCTGCGGTTGCTTTTCCCGTTGCAATAGAACACAGGGTGAAGCCCCGGGGGTGGCCAGTGGGCTCCAGGCCAGAGTCCCTGCTGCCTCTGCTGTCACATTCTTCAAGATGTCCTTGTTGGTGACTTCACTTTCACTTCACCTGGGCCCTCCGCGCAACGGGCACAAGTGTCCAACGCTTCTTTTCTGGGCTCAAATCCCAGCCCCGCTCCGCCCTGAACTCCCGGCTGAGCGCCTCGATGGCTGGGGCAGCCACGCAGCTGGCTCCGTAGCCCCTGCCACGCACTGCGGTGCTGGCAACAGCCAGTGCTTGTTTATTCGCTTCCGCACCAAATATTTAATGCATGCTATTCCAGGGGCGCGCGGGATTGGTTTTGATCCGGCACAGCAAGACACACAAACAAGGAAGCGACTGTCACCAAGGAAGAAGCTTGCTATTCTCACAATTCCCCGGAACCCGGAGGCAGGGCACAGTCCACAGGGGTGGATCAGGAGGCAGAGGAAGCAAGGAGAAGGTGTGGGAAGGAGCCTTTACTACAGTTTCCAGGGAAAGGGATGGGTGTGGCAGGACAGGCAGGCTTAGGGGGGGGCTGGTTTGAATATTTTCAGCGGGCTCTGGGGACATAGAGCCTGTCCCTACTTGTCTGGTACCTGATCCTGGGGTATAGGGCAGGTGGGTAGTGACCCAGAGTGAGCCCTGGAAAGGAGGTGATTGAGAGGTTGGGCTCCGGATTGGTCGGTTTACGTTTAAAAGGCACACCCTTGGGGCACTATCTCTAGGCCACGGCTAACCTTGGGAGGGGCCTCAGTTCCGAGCACTGATACACAGTGAACAAAACCTCAAGTCCTTGGTTCTGGTTCTGGGAGTACTCACATTCTAGGGGAGGAAGTCTGCAGTAAACAAACGAGGATATGCAGTGACCGGAAATGAGACAAGCATCGAGTGATAAAAAGGCGACAGAGCATTATTCCAGATAAGGTGGTCAGGGAAGACTTCTCTGAGGAGGTGATATTTGAACTGAGGTCTGAATGAGGAGAAGCAGCCAGTCACACAAAGACTGAAGGGAAGAGAATTCCACGCAGAGAGCACCCAAAGCATACCGGGCTCGGCAGGGCCACCAGTGTGGTGGGTGTGGAACTCAGATGAGACCAGCACGTCTGGCCTCAGTGGAGTGAGTAAGGAAGCGGGATGGGAGGAGGGCGGGGGGGGGGGGGGGATCAGAGACAGGGCCCCGGGGAAGATGAGTTTGGATTTTATTCTTGATGTAAAGGGAAGCTGCCAGAAGTATTCTGAGCAGGCAAGTGGGTTAACCTGACGTGTTGTTTCTTTTCTTTTAAAATTAAAAAAATATATTTATTTATTTTTGAGAGAGAGAGAGACAGAGTGTGAGGCGCAGCGAGAGAGAGAGAGCATCCAAAGCAGGCTCCAGGCTCTGAGCTGTCAGCACAGAGCCCAACGCGGGGCTCGAACCCAGGAACCGTGAGATCATGACCTGAGCTGAAGTCGGACGCTTAACCGACAGAACCACCTGGGCGCCCCTAACCCGGTGCGCTTTTAAAAGCTCGCTCTGGCTGAATGTGTGAGCCCAATGTGACAACAGGAGGGACTGAGGTTACGACTGTCCTTTCTGGCCTGAAAGTGGACGCTGTCGAGAGCACCCTGCTCTTGGCCTAGGGGCACTCCCAGGTCCAGCTCCCTAGCTGAGCTACCCCGGTTCAAAGGACACCACTGCCCTCTTATGGCTGAGGCCAGGTTCAACAGATGGACCCTTCTCCCACTACTGTAGCTCTACTCCTCTGCCAGACAGAAGGGCGCGTGTGTGGCCTGCCCGCTTGGCAGATGACTCACCGAGCCCTGGAATGTATATCCTTGACCACCTTGCAGGATTGGCTTTCTTGACAGATGTAGTTGTGAGCTTTGCTCAGAAAGAAATGTCTTTTTGGAGATTTATCAAACAACTGGTCTGAGGGTTCTTCAGGAGACAATGGATCTGATTTACCGAACGCAGTGTGCGAGGCTGGTGCAAGTTATTTCATTTAATCCCCTTTAGGGTCCCTGTGCATAAAGCATCATCAGCTCCAATTCCCTGAGGCTGTGGATGCTATAAACCATGTAGGGCAGGGGAGAGGGAGAGGGTGGTGGGAGGCAGGGAGAAGGGAGGAGGGAAACACTCCTAGGAAACCAGATGCCGAGATAAAGCCACATATACATCCCTCTGTCCACCACTGGATCCTTAGAACAGCTCCTGGCACACAGAGAGGGCTCAATTTGTTGTGTGAGAAAATATAAGCCAAGATCTTTATATTATGTACTTGCCCTCCCTGCAAAATATATCTGCCTTGCAAGGTTTGGATATTTTTCTTAGGCGGTTTTCCTTTTAAGTCAGAGTAACCCAGCTCACTCAAAAGAAGTCAAGAAAGAACAGAACTGGCATCTGGAGCACCGTTTGTGTGTAGATGCGGATGGTTGGTGTTGAACCAGCACCCACGAGGAGGCGGTAACGTAGAATACCGGGCTACGAGGAACAGTATGAAAAGGGCCTCGTTTTTCTGTCCAGCTAGTGTTTTCTGGAGGTCCCAACTCCCCATCCTACTAAGCTCTCTCATACCAAAGAATCAAGAATCACATTTTAGCAACTTAGAGTTGGAAGGAAACTCACAGGCCCATTTCTCAATTATCTACCTGGTAAACAATAAACGGGATGATGATTATGAGAGATTTTTGGTAAATCAAACGCCATCCAACCTGAGCTTTTAGAGTTCCACAGGTGAAGCCCTGCCAATAGTAAAAATGGAAACTCGGCTCCCTCATTCCCTTCATTTAGCCTAATGGTTGCCAATAGTCAACATGGCCACCAGGCTGTGCGTTCCCATTGGCGGCTCCTCCGAGGCCCGCCCCGCCCCGCCCCTCCAAGCGACCGCAAGGAATCGCGGAGCCGGACGTCGCGGTTCCCGGCCGGACTGCGCTTGCGCCATTCTTTGGCGCCAAGATGGCGATGGAGATGAGGCTTCCCGTCGCTCGCAAGCCCCTTAGCGAGAGCTTGGACCGCGATACTAAGAAACACCTGGTGGTTCCGGGGGACACGATCACCACGGACACGGGATTCATGCGGTACGTGGGGATTTGGGGACTCGGGGCCCCACAGGGCGGCTGCTGGGCTCTCTGCACGTGGCCTCTGTTCCCTTGCACCTAAGTACCCGCCTGACGCAGGGCACATCTGAGCATCGCAGTCCCCTTGTTTCTGAGTCCTTGGGCTCGGAAATAGTCCCCATCTGCGTTTGCCTCAGCCCTTGGAGGCTCTTCTGTCCTGAGCTCTGGTATCAAGGACTCTTGGGTGCTCTGCCTGAGACCCTGATCTCTGAGACTTCCTCTTCTTCTTCGTTGGAGACCTGCAACCCTGGGGGTGGGGGTTAGGAGCAGAGACCTCTTTCCAGTTTTCAGATTGAGGGGACTGTGGGCATTTCTGACTTGGTCTCCTCTTCTCTCAGCGACATCGCTTAGCCAGGTGCTCGGTTTTGGAATCAGCAGTTGTTTGGGCTCAGGGCATAGAAATATATTGTGCCGCACGCACCCAAATATACATTTCGAATCCGAGGGCAGTACAATATGTGTAGTTAAGAGAGCAGGCTCTTGACCCAGACAGTTGAGGTTCCAGCCCTGCGCCATCACATATTATTGGTTGTATTCTCTCTCCATCGTCAGATTTCTCATCTGTAAAATGGTGATAATAACAGTAACTGTTTGATAGGGAAGCGAGGATTAGATGAGGCGATAATTAAGAAAAGAAGCAAAACTCACCATTCTGTCACCATCAGAGATAAACACCAGTGGTGTGTAGGACTTTTTGGAGAGGAGGGGAGTACAGCATTTATAGCATTGCGCTTTAACCCTTTAGTTTGAGGCTATTGGAACCTAGGGAATCTGAAGTGTCAGTCCTTCCTTCCTGAATTCAGCATATATTTGAATTACGTGTGGTTGGGGTACAACTGTGATCAGAGTGGAAACTTCTGTCCTAGTGGAATTTATCTCTCAACAGAGACAGATAATAAGCAATGAGCCCAACGAATGAGTTGGTATGTTTGGCGATAACTGCAGTGGGGGAAATGAAAAGTTGAGCAGCATCAGTGGAATGTGGTTGGAGATATGGTGGGGGTGGTGGCAGCATGGTGGGGGGACTACTTTAAATGGGATAGTCAAGGTGGGCCTAATGGAGAAAGTGTCATTTGAGTAGACAGGAGTAAGACGAAGGAGATGTCCGTGAAGCTCTCTAAAGAAGGAGTGTTGTGGGCAGAGAGAGAAGCCAGGCTTTACAGTGGGAGGATCCTGTTAGGAATACCCTTGTTCTTGGAAGGAGAGGTCATCTCAAGTGTACTCTTTGTATCCTACTCTTGTAACAGGGGCCATGGAACTTACATGGGGGAAGAGAAGCTCATTGCATCTGTGGCTGGCTCCGTGGAGAGGGTAAACAAGTTGATCTGTGTGAAAGCCTTGAAAACCAGGTGAGAACAAAAGGTGTGTATTCTCTTGTGTCATTCCCCTCATTCCCGCCCGCCTTAGGTCTGCGGTTCAGTAGGTCTGCGATTTTGAACACGACGGTGGAAAGGGGTATAGATGACTACAGGTGAGTGGGGGCTTCAAAGGTTTCCCCACATTACTTGACCTCTCCAAACCTCGGTCGCCTCCTCTGCAAATGAGGATAATAGCATGACCTACCTTGTAGGATTTTCATTGGAATTCATTCAAATAGGACATGTAAAGTACTTAGTGCAGGGTGCACTACCTAGAAGGGTTCCATAAAGGTTAGCTCCCGAAAGGAAGCCAGTAGGGTTGGAACAGAGCGAGCAAGGGAGAGCGTAGGGGCAGACGAGGTGGGCAGACAGCCTGCTTTGTAGCCACAGTAAGCATTTTATCTTCCACTCTATGTATAATCTGGGAAGCCCCTGGAAGGGGTGGAGCAGAAGAGGGGCCTGGTCTGACTTCTCTTGACTCTGGAGGAGTGTTGAGAGGGGGTCAGGGGCAGGCTTAGAGAGACACATTAATGGACTGTTTTCATCATCTGAAGCGATGGCGGCTTGGACTAAGATGGCGGTAGGAGTGAGGAGTAGTGGTTGATTCTGCATAGGTTTTGTGTCCTGAGTTTGTTTTTTTCATCCCGTAACAGTGTTGGGTTTTGTATTCTTTGGGATTTGCCATATGTAGGACCATGTCTGTGAACAGAGATAGTGTCACTTCTTTTCCAATTGGGATGCCTTTTATTTCCGTGTATATTTTGAAGGTAGAGCCAGTAGGATCAGCTGCTGGACTTGTCCCAGAGCATGAGAGGGAGAGGGAGAGGGAGAGGGAGAGGGAGAGAGAGAGAGAGAGAGAGAGAGAGAGAGAGAAATCAAGGGATCTTCCAAGGACTCCCAAGCTTTTTGACTTGAGCAACTGTAGGGATGGCGTTGCCATTTACTGAGACTGTGATCACTGGGAGGGGACCAGTTTCTGACGGGAGCTGGGGAGGGGGCCGTTGGAAAGCTTTGCTTTTAGGTTGGTGACATGTGGAAATGCCTCTAAGTCACGTAAATAGAGATGCTGCGTAGCCAGCAGTTGAGTAGAGTCTGGAATTCGGGACGGAATAGTCATTGGTTGTATTTCAAGCCATTCGGTTGGATGAGCTCACCAAGAGGTGAATGTGGGTTAAGAGAGAAGAGGTCCACAGCCGGAGCCTTCAGCATGGAACACCTCATCATTAGAATTGGGATAGGGAACTAACACAGGGGCCAGAGGTGAGCACCTTGTGGGTGAAGGAGACAGTGTAGACTGGTAGGGGTGGGGTCCTATCTCAGTCTCCTCCTCCTTTGCTGATGCAGAAGCCATCTGTGTTCCAGAGCCCAGCAGGAAATATTCCATGCTTATCGGTGGCATGTAATTAACAAAGTAGGGGTTATGGGCTTAATGAACTATTTGGAATAAATGGTTTGTCTAAGAATAAGTAACGAAGACTTTATACATGTAGGAATGTTTGAAGTTATCAGTTCCGGGAAAATAAATTTAAAAAGCATAGTTATATGAATTTACCATATTTCAATGTGGTATGTAATTAAGGCCCTCATCCTGTTTAACCGAAATCACGAATGATGCTTGGTCTGGTGATGAGGTCTTTTTACTGATGGACGACCTTTTGTTTTATCTTTCAGATATAATGGTGAAGTAGGAGACATTGTAGTGGGGAGAATCACAGAGGTAAAGTCGATACCAGATGGTTTTTTACAAAATAAAAGCAAGCTGGTGACTGAATGGCTGGGATAGTCATTCCCTATGTAGTGATGCCAGTGGGCATTAATTGCATTGGACTCTTTGTGCCCTTTGAGGTAAACAGTTGGCTTGTTGTAGTAGGGATTATTGGTTGCTTATGATATGAGCTCTTGCCCCTGAAGTCTGTCCAACTGTGAAATTTCTCTGCAGGTTCAACAGAAGAGGTGGAAGGTAGAGACCAACTCTAGGCTGGATTCAGTCTTGCTTCTCTCCTCTATGAACCTTCCTGGAGGAGAGCTGGTAAGGGTCTCCAGGCCGGTACTGTAGTTTGCTAGCAAGAATGCTGGGGTCTGTTCCTCCACTAGAGAACTTTGCTTTTAGTGAGGTTGCCTCTTTTAGTCTTGTTTGCTGTCTAGATTACACGTACACTTTTTTTTTTTTTTTTACAGTTACAAGATTAAAAAAAATTTTTTTTTAATGTTTGTTTATTTTTGAGAGAGAGAGAGAGAGAGAGGGCACGAGCCAGGGAGGGGCCGAGAGGCAGAGAGACACAGAATCCGAAGCAGGCTTCAGGCTCCAAGCTGTCAGCACAGAGCCCGATGGGGGGCTTGAACTCATGAGCCAGGAGGAGAGAATGACCTGAGCCGATGCCGGACGCTTAACTGACTGAACCACCCACGCGCCCCACACATAGGCTTTTTACTTGGCCCAGGCCTCCCCAAATAAGCAGCAGTTGGTATGTGGTAGGATCTGGAACAGCCATGGGGAGCGATCCCAAAAGAGAAGCTCTCAGATGCTTGCTGCCCATTTTCCTTTCCTGGGTGGATCAGCTTTGCACAGTGAATGTGTGCCTTGGAAAGTTGTGCTTAGATTAGCTTTTTGTGAATTGAATGGCATTTGGTTATTCCAGGCATCTGCAGTACCTGAGGGGCAGCCTTTTGTAAAATGCCACGGTTTGCCTTTCTCTTCAGTCCAGCATGTATTGCAAAGAGGCTCACTGTGCTAGTTTCTCCGGAGAACGTAAGATAAAGGAGGCATGGCCGAGTTCCTGAAAGAGTGTACAGATGAGTAGGGGAAACGAAATAAGTGATCTAAATATCCGGCAGTCGGAAGGATAAACAGGCGTGCGCTCGTACAAAAGGAATGCACGCTCATCGGAAAGCGGGGCGCTGGAGTTGATCTTTGAAGGATGGATAGAATTTCACAGGGAATCTGAGCTAATGGGAAACGTGTGAGTAAAGATAAGTCAGGCAGGAGGTAGTCTGGGCCTACTGGAGCATGGAGGGCCGCCACGGAAGGTGAGTGTGGAAAAGTGGGCTGGGCACGATTGGGAGCGTTTTCAGTAGCGCGGAAGGACTTGGGATATTATCCAGAGGAGGGCGGGAGAGGGGAAGAGGAGCCGTGGGAAGGTCCGTGAGACAGGAAGTAGTGGCGATCGCTCTGGTTTTCCTTGAGTGACACTGGTTACCTACTCTAGTGTTTGAATACTGTGGTTCCAGAGATCTCACGAGGAAGTGAAAGAGAAAGTAGGTGGAGAGAGATCTTTCTGCAGGATCTGTCTGACTTAAGCAATGTCATCTCTTTGTGTATTTCAGAGGAGAAGATCTGCGGAAGATGAGCTGGCCATGAGAGGTTTCTTGCAGGAAGGGGACCTTATCAGTGTATCCTGCACCTTGCATGACAGCATCTTTATGTTTCACATGGAACTGGGAAATGGGGCTTAAATTTTATGTCTCCACCAGGAGAAACATGTCCTGGCGGGGATCTGAATCCTAGCTCAAGGCCAGGGGCTCCGCTGCAGTCTTTCTCCACCTCCTTAACCCAACCGGACTCTCTGGCTCTTATTCAGACCTGCTGCCTCAAGTCCTTTCTGTGGGTTTTGTAACTTGCGGTGGCCCGTGCCTTAAGCTAGACTCCACTTTTCATGGCCACGTTAGCTTTGATCCAGGGAGTAGAAAAGGTGTTGTTCGTGTCAAGATATTCACGAGAACCAAGGAGGAGAGAGATTAGGTCCCATTGATGTCCTCTGGGTCTGTCTAAGGCTGCGAGTGGGACTGTTGGGGATGGGAGGGAAGGAGGAGAGGAAGGATCAGGGACACAGGGAAGGCAGGTGACGTGAAAGTGTGTGTTCCTTTATCACCCTGGCCAGGCGGAAGTCCAGGCAGTGTTCTCTGATGGAGCGGTGTCTCTGCACACAAGGAGTCTGAAATACGGAAAAGTAAGTTGGACTCTTGCTGTTCCTGTGTGCTAGCTGAGACTTCAAATCCTTTTCTGAATCCCCAAGGCTCTGGATTTCGGCCCTGAAGAACCCCAGAAGTTAAGCGTTACAGGCTGGCATCCCACACACTGGCTGGTTTGTGGGTCAGTAGTGTAACGGACGACAGCTTTTACTTCTCCTGCTACTGAGGCGATGTTGCGGCAGGAGAGCTCTTGTGACCGTGGGCCCGGAGGCCCTGCTGTGTCTGTTCCCTCCTGGGGGAACTGCCGCTTTACGCAGGGGCCAGGGGTAGAGGCTGTCCTGGGAGCGAGGGGAGGTGGTGCATTGAAACCCGATGGCCTTGGCTCCAGACAAATGTCCAGTCAATAAAATGGGTATCATTCATTATTAGGAAGGGCTGGTTTGCCACTTGAGCCTCTAAATGAAATGTCACTGCTTTTCTCGTAGGTGTTGTATGAGGTTACGTTACTGAGGCTGTTATTTTTTTTAACGATAGCATAGTTTCTTTATTTTTTATTTTATTAATATTTATTTTTGAGAGAGAGAGGTAACAGAGCATGAGCGAGGGAGGGGTAGAGATTGAGGGAGACACAGAATCCAAAGCAGGCTCCAGGCTCTGAGCTGCCAGCCCAGAGCCGGACACGGGGCTCAAACCCACCGACTGCAAGATCATGACGCGAGGCCGAGTTGGTCGCTCAACCGACTGAGCCACCCAGGCGCCCCGACAGCATACTTTCTAAAACAAATTACGACTCGCTAGTCTCTTGGCTTCATCTGGGTGAACCTTTTCATTTCCTGAGCGGAACAGAAGACTGTTCCCTGGTGGAGCGGCCACGGTCAGCCACGCTCACAGCCTTGAAGTGGGTAGAGTTGCCGCACCGCGTGTGCCGACCTTCACGGGACTGGGTCCTGCAGACCCTCCCTCAGCGGGATGGGGGCTTGGAGCGGTCCTGCCAGGACCCGCGGTGGATTTGCACCCCGCCCTCGGCCAGTCCTCTTGCCCGCCCGGCGGCACGCATCTCACGGGCAAGGTAGGTGGTTGGGGTCGAGGTGGAACGGGACAGTGCGCCTTGGCCCGAAACAGGCACGGGCTCGCGTCCTCGTTAGCTCCGGCTGCTCTGACTGCTGGCGCGGCGACCCTGGGATGACGGGAAGGTGGGAGGAGAGTATGGAAAGCCCCCTTCTCTCCGGGAATGTTTCCGGTGTGTGTGCGTCCGGTGACCGTGACTGAGGCTGCTGATAGGAGCGGCCCTGCTTCTGCCGTAGCGAGGACGCGCGTCCTGTGGTCCGCTCTTCCCGCACTGCGCGGGTGACCCTGCTATGACTTCGCGTGTGCGGTGTTCCTCCAGCTAGGTCAGGGGGTTCTGGTCCAGGTGTCCCCCTCCCTGGTGAAGCGGCAGAAGACTCACTTCCATGACCTGCCGTGTGGCGCGTCGGTGATTCTGGGCACCAATGGCTTCATCTGGATCTACCCGACGCCCGGCCACAAAGAAGAGGATGCAGGGGGCCTCACTGCAAACCTGGAGGTGAGGAAACGCTGCTGCTGCTGCCCTCGTGGCGGAGCGGTGCTCAGTCTTCGCTGTGCTTCTGGGACAGGCGGGCTGGCTGTTTCTAAACCATATGGTTGCTGTCATCCGCGTTAGTGTGGGTCTCCGTCGAGATGTCTTCATGAACACTGTTGCCTTCTCTTTCTCTTTTTATTTATTTAAAAAGAAAAATGTTAAAAAACTACTTAACTTTTGAGAGAGAGAGAGCACAAACAGGGGAGGGGCAGAGAGGGGGGCACAGAATCCGAAGCAGGTTCCGGGCTCTGAGCTGTCAGCGCAGAGCCCAAGGCAGGGCTCGAACCCACGAACCGTGAGATCATGACCTGAGCTGAAGTCAGACACTTAACCAACGGAGCCACCCAGTCACCCCTTTTCTTTTTATTTTTTTAAGTTTGTTTATCTTGAGCCAGAGAGAGAGGGAGGGAGGGAGGAAGGGAGGGAGAGGGAGAGAACCAGTGGGGAAGGCCAGAGAGAAAAAGGGACAGAAAATCCGGAGCGGGCTCTGACAGCAGAGACCCCAACGTGGGGCTTGAACTCACAAACCGCGAGATTATGACTTGAGTCAAAGTTGACGCTTAACGGACTGAGCCACCCAGGCGCCCCATGCGTTCTCTTTTTCTCAAGAGATGGAATGGAACTGGTTTGATCTTTGTCGCCAGAGGTAGCAAGTTACAGGGTAACAGCAACTGAAGGGTCATCTGTCTTCGTCTCCCTCGGAGCTAGCCGTTTGGTTGGTTGGGAGTCCCAGAGTTGATACTGTTTAAATCAGAAGTGATTTCTGTGACTTGCTGGGACTGTCCTCTTACTGTCGTTCTGATTCTGTTTTCCCTTTGCGTCCGCTGGTAGCCTGTGTCCCTCGCTGACCGAGAGGTGATCTCCCGGCTTCGGAACTGCATCGTCTCGCTGGTCACTCAGAGAATGATGTTGTACGATACCAGTATCCTGTATTGCTATGAGGCGTCCCTTCCGCATCAGGTACTCCGCCCGGGCCTTCCCTTTTCCCCATCGGTCTGTGAGTCGGCGTCGCGTGTCTGTCGTCTGCTCCCGTGTCTCCTCAGTGATAGCAAGCACGTCTCCCAGATACCTTTACCGTGTCCGTCGGTACGAACCCGATCTGGCGGACGGCCCTCCCGGGTGGCCGGTAGATGTTTCCCCAAGATGCTTGTAACGTCCTCAACGTCTAGTGTCAGTCCGAGGATTTGGGGGTGCGGGGTGGGGGCCCCTGGGGGACTAGTGTATGACATCAGCTGTCAGGACTTCGTCTTGCCCATCCCAAATTGTAGCTTGTTAGTGAATGCCGGGAGAATGTCTCTGCTCCTGTCACTGTATACCATGGATTCTTGATGACTTGTTAAGCTGGTTGTAGCAGATCCTGTCTCGCAGTACTTAGCCTCTGACAGATGAAAGGAGTACAGAGGGTTTATGGTAGCCATGCTTGGTTTCTGCGTTTGGATTGGCTTATGGCTGCTTATGGTTGATTTCTTTTCTGAGCAAATACCTTCTCTTCTTTAGATCAAAGACATCTTAAAGCCAGAAATAATGGAGGAAGTAGTGATGGAAACGCGCCAGAGGCTTTTAGAACAGGAGGGATGAAGAGAGGCCTCTGAAGGACAGGACTGCGTGTACCTGAGTGGAGCAGTTCTTGAAACCGAAGAAGCTGATTTGTGGTCCCCAAGTGTGGCTCAGCGGAGAACCGTGAAACTCATTCCTTGACCCACACTGGGCCGCCTCCGGCCCAAAGGGCTGCTCTCTCTTGTTCTAAGGCAAAGCCTGGGGAATGTACTGCCAGTCCCTTAGGTTGCCTGCAGAGTCCGGCACTAGGGGTGGTTTCGAGCCTTTAAAAGCACGTGGTGTTCCAGCCAAGTGGCCTCCCATCCTGGAATAAAACGGAGAATCTTTTGTCTTCTACTCACCATCAGTTCACAAGGCACAAAGCCCCCATGAAACTGCCCCTATAAACAACACAGCCTCCCTGACCCCCAGATTGTCCGTTTTGGCCTCTATTTCCACCTCTGCAGCACAAGTACGACATTGAAGAATATAGTTAGTGACGTCAACCCGGCAGTCGAATAGAAGAATAAAGTTAACCAAGCAGCCTTTTGCTTGGCTGGAATGTTATTTCCCATTGCATGATGCTTCTGGTGATAGATGCGAGTACATCTCTAGCAGGCTGCCTTAATCTGTCCTGCCTTTAGGGTGATTTGTAAGAAGTTGAATTATCGATAATGGAATGAATGCCCTGGGTGCTGTGAGGAACATGGAAACAAATGCAGGTGGGAAAAGAAAAGCTGTCTTCATCCTGTAGCTGAAGTAGTGATGCATTAACTTTGGCATAATTCAGGGCGAAAAACGAGGCTGGAATTCTCACTGAGGAATGCTAGAATTCCCACGCATCGGTTTTCCTAATGACTATCTAAAGAGGGTACTTTGATTCAGGTTTGGGGAAACTTTTTTTTTAAAAGCCCTCTCTTTATAAAGTGCTATTTTATTTCACATATGTAGTGAACTATTTTTATATATTTATAAATGTGTTAACATCACTTTCTGGTCTCGTGTCCTGTGTAACGAGAGCTGAGTCCAGTTGAAGGAGGGTTTAGCAGATACAGATTCTGACAGAGGCCTTCAATACTCTATTTGGGCCGCCTAGGAAAATGTAAACCCAGGACAGTTTCAGCGGTAGTGACTGAACACTGCCTTTGACGGTTATGAACTATAGCTCAGCTCTTGAGTAACAGTATGTTTCTTGTCCTTGTAACGTGACTCAGGGGTGTCATTTTACCTCTTTTTTGGCTTTCCAGAGTGTATCATCTGTTCGAGGAGTTTGCAGACAACTGAATGTTCCATAGGCTGTGTTGTAACTTTAGTTTTGCTCACTTGGCATCTTGTTCAGAACACATGCCAGGCTGGATGCCTCTTTGTGGAAGGGAGGGGGTGGGGGAAGCCGAAGTCCCTGGTTTGGTTTTGAGTTTGGGCGGGGATCGTTTGTAAGCTCTTTGAAAGTTTGGTCTCCCTTGGTCTCTCCCAGCCTGCCAGCCTATGCTGTACTTCGGTATATACAGAATGGCAATTATCTGCCAGATGGGAATAGGGTGAAGGTCTGAAAGCACCTTTTCGGGCTGATCTACCGTCCGTGGCCCACTAGAGGGCGCCCTTGTTGAGTGTTAATTCCACTGCGTGTTTTTAAGAAAATGGAATAAGCTGAAATTTTTACACTGGTACTTAGTTCCTGTAGCAACTCACGGGTTGATTTTGCTTTATAAAAGTGAGGACAAAATTAGACTGAACTGAATTACTTTTAATGAAGAATATTTGAACCTGAAGGGATTTATTCAGTGTTTGGCAACATTGGTTTCTGACTATCAGGCATTTGCTGGGCTCTGGATTTTAGTTTTAAGTCCTCAAAAGTATCATTCTACAATGTTCTACAGGGAGAAAAGAGCATAGTGCGTCTCTAGAAAATATTGTAGTCTAGGCTTGGGGTTCACCACCAGAAGGTGGGTCGGTGGAAAATGGAGATTGGATACGCATTTAGATCAGGTGCAGGTGGCCTCCACACTGACCCCTGCAGCATAATCTCACCCTGTGGAAGACCAAACAAGATCTCTTGACAGCCAGCAGATGTGATCCTCACTTAACCAGTGAAGAAAGTAGTTCAGAGAAAATGGCTTGATTAAGCTCAGGAGGAACTATGGATCAGGAATAGGCTGAAGCTTTAGAGGGAAAGCAGCCTTTTAGAGAATGGGTTGGACTGGGGCACCTGGGTGGCTCAGGTCATGATGCCAGGGTTGTGGGAAGGAGCCCCGCATGGGGCCTGCTTACTCCCGCTCCCCCTGCCCCTCTCTCTGCTCGCAGGCATGCTCTCTCTCAAATGAAAGAAAAAGAATAATAATCTAGAGAGTGGCTTGGACTGTTCGTGAAAGAATGTAGGTCCAGAAACTTTATTTCCAGCCCTGAGACCAATCCCTTGAGCTACCATTTTGCTCACTGCCTGTCCCTCCCTCTAGGTATGCTCCTCTGGACACAGATGAGTGTCCCCCTGCCCCCCATTGCATGCCAGCAACTAGAGCAGTGCTTGGCACACAGGGGACTCAAATGCTTGTTGAATGAATTAGTTCAAGAGACGCGTATTAGAAAATTTTAGGGGTGCTTGGGTGGCTCATTTTGTTAGGCATCAGACTCTTATTTCAGCTCAGGTCATGATCCCATGGTTCATGAGTTTGAGCCCCGTGTGGGGCTCTGCGCTGACGGCTCAGAGCCTGGAGCCTGCTTGGGATTCTGTGGCTCCCTCTCTCTCTCTCTCTGCCCCTCCCCCACTCACACTCTGTCTCTCTCTCTCTCTCTCTCTCTCAAAACTAAATAAACCTTAAAAAAAAGAATTTGATCCAGTCGCTCAGTTTTAAGCTGAACTGGAGAATGATGATGCACAGGATGCGATTAAAGCATGAATAGGAAGAAAGCAAAATTGCTAAAAATAAAGAGGAGGGTGCTGATCAGGGTAAGATCGTAGGTAAATAAAGGAGAACAAGGGTGCTGAATGTTTGAAGAATGATACTATGAGTCAGGACTAAGTGTCAACCAGATTATTTTGTGAGAGCAAAGCTAAACCTACTAACATCAATTAATACATTTCAGTTCCAACTTTGGGTACAAGTTTTCATATGCTCACATTCGGTACCTCTACACGACTATTCTCGATGCCACTGTTAAGTCACTACCATTTCCCCATCCAGCAGAAATATTTCTAAAATCCGTAACTCAATATACTACTAACTGGACGTACAACATCCATAATGTAGCTTCTTCCCTAATGCCAGCAACTTCTGAAAAGTCAATTGTCTAACATTTGGTCAAGTTATTTGATACTGAATGGTACAGTGGAAAGATCATGGGCTTTGCAGCAAGATTCATCCGGGCTCAAATGGTGACATTGTCACATGCTAACTAGGCAAGTGACCTTGAGTAAGTCACGTCTCTGAATCTTTTTCCTCAAGTGCATAATGGGGAATAATACTACATGCTTCACTGGACTACAGTGAGGATTAAATTAGATAATGTGGTTTGTGAAAAGCATTACGATATAGAGTAGGCACTAGAATGAGTGGATCTCCTTATAAATGGGCACATATCCCATATATGGGGACACAGAGGGTGAAGACTAAGGGACCTGGTGGGTGCTTTTCAGGTGCAGGAGATGGGTTATGACAAGTGTGGGTTTGGTGTGTTTGGGTCATTGTCTCTGTGGGCCTGCTAGCCCAACAATCAGTATTTTCTCAGCTAACAGGGTGTTCTCATGCAAATACATGTATGTACACAAAATGAGGTCGTTTCATCTTAAAGGCTCTTTCTAGCTCAGACAGCTACGATTACGCCTGGTTTAGCCTCTGAGAGGTGCTTAACAAGCTGTTCCTTTGAGGAGGGAGCCTCTGGATACCCAAAGAAAATTCGTTCGCAATAGGTCGGATGCTCTTCAGTCATTTATATTTCGCCAGTTCTAATATTTATACTTCTTGTGGAAAAGGTGAGAATTTGGGGAGGGAGGGTAAGGCACTAAATACCTTGGTTTCCAGGAGCGGGCCAAATTTCCCTCTTCCCTAAAGAGGTTTAAGGAAGTAATCCAACTCCGGTTCTGAGATAATCCAATCCGCAGTTTTCCCCTTGCTTTGGCTCCTCGCCGGTCCTACTACCCGCGCAGGAGAGACATTGGCCAGCCCAACGCGAGGCAGGCGAGAGTCCACCGGCTCCCTGGAGGGCGGGACCGAAGCTCAGGAGCCGGGAGCAGAGGGCAAGAAGTCTCGGGGGCGCGCGGACAGGAGCGGGCGCCTCGGGACTACGACCCCCGGCATGCCCTGCGGCCTGCGCCGACTGGGGTTGGCCGGGAACTCTAGCCTACTGCCCTCACCGGCCAATGGGACGCAGGAGAGAGACCTGACCCGGATTTTCAGGGACCAATGGCGGTACAGAGGAGGCGGGGCTTCCTTGCCGCTCACCTTGCGCTCGGAAAAACCACATTTAAAAGGTCGTGTGGGGCCGAATTCTGGTGGGTCGGGAGACCAGAGGCGAAGGGCGCGGCGGCGTCCCCGAGAGCGGCGCCGGGAAGGCCCGGGTCCCCGCGAGGCGCGCGCCGGACGTCGGCGGGGGCGGGGTCAGGGGCGGGGCCTGGCCTCGTTGTGGAGCGGCTCCTAATCCATCATGGCGGCCGCGGGGGTCGGTGTCCGTCCCTGAGCAGCGCCGGAGCCGGAGCCGGTCCCCGGGTCCTGCGGCTGAGGAGCTCCTCGGTTGTCCACGGCTCCCACCTGCGGGGGGAGGCTGGGTCCCGCGGCGGAGTTCCGGGGATGTGACTGCCTGGCGGCGGCGGCTGTAACAACGTCCGGAGCCGGGGGAGGGGGTGTCTCGGGCAGAGACCCCTGGGCTCGGGGCAGCTGAGGCGGCCGGGCCTCCTCCCCCCTCCGCCCGCCTCCCGCCTTCGGGGCCGCGAGCGTGCTCTGTCCCGTACAGCCCTGCCCTGGCTCTGGGGCACTGGGGGTGGTCTCTGTTTCCCCCCAGACCTGGGACACCCCGTTTCCTGAGGCGTGGAGGAGCGACGCCCCGGAGTAAGCCGCCCGTGCCCCGCCCCGGCAGCCCCCCTTTACCCCCGAGCCGCCCCTCGCGCCCACTCCCGGCCCCGAGTTTGGCCTCGGAGCCCCCCCCCCGCCCCCCATTCATATCCCCTCCCTGCTGTCAAGTGGCCTCCCCTTCCCCCCTCCCCCCCCCCAGGTTGGTCCCGGGAGCCTCCAATGCCTTGACCTCTTCCAATGTCACCTACGGTCCCTTTAGTCTCAGCCCAAACAGAAACTTTAATGCAGAGGAAAAGCCTGGACTGGTTTCACAGGCCTTTTAAAAAGCGGACTTAAAAGTTGCTGGCAATGCATTCCTTGTCATCCGAGGCGAGGGCAAGCCCTCGCTGAAGTCTGGGTGACCCGTGTCGTTTTCCGGAGCGCAGGGTAGAGCAGCAGGAGCGGCACAGCTAGTTTGGCAGGAAATCTGTCGGAAGATGAAGAAACCGAGATAGGAGGTAGGGTGGGCAACTTCCCCAGGAAAAGTTCTGGAGAAGCATCCAGAGGTGATCACCATTTCCTTTATGTGCGGGAATCGAGAGATGACTTTAGTGTTACTGACCCTTTTACAGCATCCCTGTGAATATTTGTTTTTCTTCTTGGAGAGAAAGAAACTTACTCAGCCCGTGAAAGGCACTCAAACTCAAGGAACTGTGGGGTCGCCCCGCAGTTGCAGGACTTGGAGTTGATGGACCGCGGGCATAATCGGAACTGCTGTTCGCATGTGTTCACTTGTGTTTGACCTCAACGTACTGACTTGCGGCGATTCGGTGACTGTGAAATCCCACGTATGTACTGTTTCCTTCTAAGCCCGCTGACCATTCTGGAGGATCTCGAACCCTCTTCTGGAAAGGGGTGCCTATCATTACTTTATGGGGCAGCAGCCTGGAAAAGTTCTTGGGGACCAGAGGAGGCCAAGCTTGCCTGCCCTGCACTTTATCAAAGGAGCAGGGAAGAAGGAGTCATCGAGGCACGGGGGTCCGCACTGCAATGTCTTTGTGGAACACGGTGAGTGCTTTTCAAGCTTTCGGATCCTGTTTTTGCCTGGTGTGTTCAGCCTAGGAATGCGTAAGGCACTTTTGAACCACAGCGCTTGTGTCCGTTCCTTCCAGCTGTACTTGAGACTCGCGTTGCTGTCGTGTTCTCTTAGTTTGTGGAGGGACTGTCGTCGTAGCAGAAGAAGTTACTTGGGGACTCTGTGTGGCTTTACCCAGAATCTCTCCGAGTCGTTTATTTCTCGCCTGATTCCCCTTCTCACTCACTGTTGACCTTAGATAAGCCATTTTACTCTTCCAGTTTGCCGAGGAGAGTGCACTTAAGCCGTTTCTCGGATCAGAGTCCACGATCCTGCTCCGACCTAAGGCATGGGCTCTCCCCGAAGATCCTTCACCGCTTTGGCCATGGAGGGGCTTTTATCGTATCCTCAGAGTGGCCCGTGCTCCCCAAAAGGTTAAGAACCACAGATCCTGGTGGACGCTAATATCCTTGACCTTTTCAGTCCCGAGTAGGACTTGAAAATGCCCCCTTTGGAGCTGCGTGGGAAAAGTGGAGTGGGGAAGCAGTGTCCTTTGCGGATCGAGGAAACCCAGCTGCTTCTAGTTGCTTTGCCTTACCCAGGAGTGATCGTTTCCCCGGCGGTGGGGCTTGTAGCCTCCCCTGCCTCCCTGTTTCGGATGACATTTGGGGCCAGAAAGGGTGCCTTCGACGTTTGCGTGAACGTAGTTGGCATTTGATTGCAGACTGTCTGTATTCCACTGCACCTTTCCAGTAATTCCGTGTGAAGTTTTAAAGCGAAGGGTCGGCTTAGACTCCTGCCTGCTACAGGGGCCGGCCGTGAACCACTTAATTAGGGCCCTGGCCGTAGTGCTGTAGCCTGACGTTTTTCCAACCGTGAGCTTCATATAGGAATTTCGACCCCACCCGCTCTATTAGCGAATGTTAGAAGAGCGCACGCGGCATCTACTTTGAAATTCAGCCTCAGATGCCTTTTAACGGTGGGTGACCACGGTCAACAGAGGTCTCTGTGCCTTGCACTTGCATGTGACCGTTGAGGTTTTACTTTCTGACAGAAAAATATTTGCCTCATCTGTATAATTTGGGCGCTCGAATTGTGTTTTTCCTTGAAATATTAGTTACATTTTAGTGCTGGTTTTAGACTGGGAGATATGGAAGTTTGTTACATTCTGGTGCTTCCCCAATTCAGGATTTGTAAAGTGAAATTATTTACATTCAAAAATTTTTTTTCTAACGTTACTTGTTTTTGAGAGAGACAGAGAGAGAGAGAGAGAGAGACAGAGCGTGAGCAGGGGAGGGGCAGAGAGAGAGAAGGAGACACGGAATCGGAAGTAGGCTCCACGCTCTGAGCCCGTCAGCACGGAGCCCGACGCGGGGCTCGAACCCACAAACTGCGAGATCATGACTTGAGCCGAAGTCGGACACTCAACCGACTGAGCCACCCAGGCGCCCCTGAGTTATTTATTTACGTTTTTAACTAGTGACAATCATGCAGCCTTGGATAGTGAAAATTGGTACAGGCTTTTTGGAGAGCTTTGGTCACACTTAGCAGAATTTAGTGTGTATATACCAATAACCCAGGAATCTCACTTCTAGGAAGCTATTCTAGTACGGAACAGTATGATCCCCTTGGGTGTCCCTGATACCCTTTCCGAGAGGGTCGAGAGGTTAAAACAGTGTTCATATTACTACAATTCTCAGATGCTGTTTGCACTAATGGTGCCGAAGTCATGCAGGCTCCTTAGCGTGAATCAAGGCTGCGGCACCTAACTATCCTAGGAGCCATCGTACCGTTCGTGCCTTGCACTCGCGATGAGTACGATACAATGAAATAATTTGGTTTTCACCTGAATGTTCTCGATGCAGTCGTAGAACAGGTTACATTTATTAACTGTTGCCGCTCGTGGAGATGGTTTTTCCCGTAGTCTGTGGGATGAAATGAGAAGGTGCACGTGAACGTCTCTGCTGTGCACTGAGGTATGATGGTCCTCTCTCCAGGAGAAGCAGATGGGCAGTTCTTCGAGCTGCGTGCTGAACTAGCTGCGTTTTTCACCGACTGCCATGTTTACTCCATTTTACTGCCACCGACAAACAACGGTTAGTCAGTCTGGAAAAAAAAAAAAAAAAAAAAAGGATAAAGGAGTCTTTCAAGAAAACAACTGGCCGTGTATGTTGCCAGTGATAAAACTTCAGCTTTCCAATGAAAATTAGGATTTTGGAAAACTTGTATCTGCTACTGTGGTGTAGAGATCGGCGGTGATATTCACAGGTGCGGTGCTTTGATAGCTTATAATGAAATGTATTATTCAGCAAATCTACATAATTCAGTGAACCCATTTTTTCTAAGTGATCACTATGTGGGATCCTAAAATCACACACAGGTAAAAAATCCATCCAGGGTGCAAGGTGGGCCAATGGATTTTAATGTTACAAAAGTTCCCTGATACAGTTTTAGGTTCTACATCACAACTAACCTTTAAGAAACTACCACTTAATGGCGTTTTGGTGTAGCTTCTAAGAAGAATAAATACAGTGATCTAAAAAGGCTACTTTTTTGGTGGCCAACATTTATTTTCCAGTAATAAAAATGTTTTTTTTTATTAAAAAAAAATTTTTTTTTTCAACGTTTATTTATTTTTGGGACAGAGAGAGACAGAGCATGAACGGGCGAGGGGCAGAGAGAGAGGGAGACACAGAATCGGAAACAGGCTCCAGGCTCTGAGCCATCAGCCCAGAGCCCGACGCGGGGCTCCAACTCACGGACCGCGAGATCGTGACCTGGCTGAAGTCGGACGCTTAACCGACTGCGCCACCCAGGCGCCCCTAAAAATGTTTTTAAATGAATAAATTTTAGAATTTCAGTTTAAATTTCTTTAAAAAAATTTTTTTTTAAATGTTTATTTATTTTTGAGACAGAGAGAGACAGAGCATGAACGGGGGAGGGTCAGAGAGAGGGAGACACAGAATTGGAAGCAGGCTCCAGGCTCCGAGCTGTCAGCACAGAGCCCGACGCGGGGCTCGAAGTCACAGACTGTGAGATCATGACCTGAGCCGAAGTCGGATGCTTAACCGCCTGAGCCACCCAGGCGCCCCTCAGTTTAAATTTCTAATGTGGTAAACTGTGGTGAGATAATCTATATAAACAAAAGCTTGTTGGGGTCCTGAGTAATTTTCAAGAGTGTGAAAAGGTCCTGAGATAAGAAAGTTTGAGAACTGCGGCTCTAGAAGTTTTCTCACGAGGGCACATAAGGCTGTGTATTGCAGGTGCACCATGAAATACTACCCTTGAAAGGCATCTGTGTAGTGCTGAGAGGTAAAAAGCAATCTGGAGATGAGTCAGCATGGTATGGGAATTGGGATTTAGGTGGCATCGGAGAAAAACTTGGACTTCTTACTTTGCCTTTGTGATTTCTTTCTGTGACAAATTTGCTATAATGCAGAACATAAAAAGATGTAAAAACTGAATTGATGGCCGCCCAACCAAACTGTCCCTCTTTTTATGAAAGAATTTGCCTAATTCACGTTTTACTGAAGACAAATCAATTTCTTTGGACCTTGGGTATCTTTTTCTAGGGCAACACAGTCTTATTTTGTGTTACAGATTGTTCTTGATCCTTCGTAGGGTGATCTTTCTAGAGTTGGTTAACATCCATATAGGTTGGATTAAAAAACCTGCAGTCATGGGTCACCTGGGCGACTCAGTAGGTTAAGTGTCCAGCTTCGGCTCAGGTCGTGATCTTATCATTCATGGGTTCAAGCCCCGGGTGGGGTTCTGTGCTGACCGCTCAGAGCCTGGAGCCTGCTTCGGATTCTCTCTCTCTTTCTCTGCCCCTTCTTCCACTCGCGTGCTGTCGCTCTGTCTCAAAAATAAATAAACATTAAAAATTAAAAAAAAAAAAACCCACCTTGCAGTCATAACATACATTGTTGGATCAGACACGAACCTGGAAGCCAAGAATGCTGCAGTGTGAGAGCGGCAGTGGTGAATCTGGAAGGAGAGGGCAGATGGCAGTTTTTTGCCAGGATCATTCAGGGTCAGAATGGCTAGTCATATGTACAGGGAGAAAAAAAAGGAAACCGTGGTATTATTTCACGCACCATATGTCCCTTCCAGATTTCAGTGGCTTGACTACAGAAAATTCACTTTCGGGAGAGTTGGTAAAAGAGGAATAAAAGCATTCACTAGTAAACCTCTTTTCCTTAGTAGTTTCCTTCTTTTTCCAACAAATATTTATTGAGCACACTATGTATCAGGGAATGTTGTAGTCATTGGTGATACATTAGCAAACCAAAAACATCCCTGCCCTCCTGGAATTGACATTCTAGTGGGAGGAGACAGACCATAAATAAGCTAGGTAAGTACAGTATAGAGTCTGCTAGATGGTAGTAGGTTCTGGAGAGAAAAATAACGTAGAAAAGGGGCTAAGGAATGTTGGGCCCTGCGATTTTAGTTAGGGAGGCCTCCATGAGAAGGTGACAGTTGAATAAAGACCCGAAGGCAAAGGTGGGAAGTGAGGAACAAGCCTTGGAAATAATGGGGAAATCATCGGTGCAAAGGCCCTGAGGCAGAGCTTGTTTAGCTTGTTTGAGGAGAAGCCCAGAGTAACTGGAACCATGGGAGCAAAAGGAGAGTGGTAGGAGATAAAATGGGGGTGAGGAGAGGATGGCTGGAGCAGAATGTGGCCTTGTTGACCATTGGAAGGCTTTTGACTTTTCACTTGTGTGGTTTGGGAAGCCTTTGGAGAATGTTGAGAGAGGATTAACAGGACCCGATTTCTGTTCTATTAAAATGTCCCCGGCTGCTGTATTCCGAAGGAGGGGAAAGAGGAAATGGATTACACTTAGGGGTTGGTTGCCCTCATCTGGATGAGGACGGTCATGGCTTGGACCAGAGCGGCGGCAGTGGTGAAGGGGTCAGATGGCGTGACTATCCAGGCACAGCTGCCCAGATTTGCTGTTGAGTTCGACCTGAGATGGGGGGTGCAGGGTTGAGAGAAGTCGAGGGCGACTCCAAGGTGTTTGGACTGAATCACTGGAAAAATGGAGTCGCCTTTTACTGCAAGACAGACAAGTGGGGTTTGGGGAGGTGTGTTGTGGGGAATGGAGACGAGGATCTGGGCATGTTGCCTTTGAGATGTCTTTTATTGGGCGTCCCGGTGGATAGGTCACATACGCGTTTGAGTCTACAAGCTTGAATTCAGGGAAGCAGTCCCGGCTGGAGAGGGAACGTCGGGGTCACCAGGTTACGGGTGCATGTCAAGCTGTGAGAACAATGACAGGCCCAAGGGAGAACTCTCCCGAGTATGAACCTTCCAAAAGGGTGAGGTGACATTCGGTAGTTTATGAAATTAGGACTTCACGTTTTTATATAGGATTAGTTTGATTCGTTTTTGGGGGGTGGTGACATTTGAATTCTGAGTGGGAATGATTTTAACTCATTCTTAAGTTTTACTTTGTTGTTGTTGTTGGTTTATTTTTGAGAAAGAGAGTGTAGGCCGGGGAAAGGCAGAGAGAGAGGGAGACACAGAATCTGGAGCAGGCTCCAGGCTCTGAGCTGTCAGCACAGAGCCTCATGCAGGGCTCGAACTCACAAACTGTGAGATCATGACCTGAGCTGAAGTCGGATGCTTAACTGACTGAGCCACATAGGCTCCCCTCGTTTTTAAGTTTTAAATCCTGTTTCTCTGAGGACTGGTTTTTTTTTCCTAAATCAAAAAGTTGCAGATTTAAAAAAATTTGCACATAATTTTTCCTATTCTTGGTAACAAGTGTTTAATTTTTTTAATTAAAAAACGCTTTGTTTAGTTTATTTATTTTAAGAGAGAGAGAGAGAGAGAGCGCGAGCAAGCTTGTGAGCAGGGGAGGAACATGGGTGGGAGAAAGAGAATCCCAAGCAGGCTCTTGGCTGTCAACTTGGAGCCCAGTCTCACGAACTGTGAGATCATGACCTGAGCCAAAATCAAGAATTGGAGGCTTAGCCGACTGAGCCACCCAAGCGGCCCCAGTGTTTTAAAGGTAAAAAATCCATTTCAATTTTAAAAGTTTGGTTGGGGAGTCTGGCTGGCTCAGTCAGGTGGTAGAACATGCAACTCTTGATCTCACGGTTGTGAGTTTGAGCCCCGTGCTTGGGGTAGAGTTTAGTTAAAAAAACAAATAAATAAAATAAAAAATAAGTTTTGTAATACTTTACTAGTTAATGCTTTAAAAAATTTAAGTTTAAAAAAAAAATAAATTATTTGTGGATTTTCTGATTGTAAGTTAGTACATCTATGTCCTGCGGGGTATTATTTAATTTGGTAATGCCTCATGTTTTACTTATGAGTTTACCTGGAAACTGGTTTTAAGAAATTGTTTACTCTCACTTGAAAACTATTTTACAGGGGCGCCTGGGGGGCTCAGTCAGTTAAGCGTCTGACTTCAGCTCAGGTCATAATCTCACAGTTTGTGAGTTCGAGCCCCGTGTCGGGCTCTGTGCTGACAGTTCAGAGCCTGGAGCCTGCTTCGGATTCTGTGTCTGTCTCCCTCTCTCCCTGCCCCTCCCCCGTTTGTGCTCTGTTTCTCTCTCTCAAAAATAAACAAACATTAAAAAAATTTATAGACAAAAAGCTATTTTACAGTTCTTGGGGTGCCTGGGTGGCTCAGTTGGTTAAGTGTCTGACTCTTGATTTCAGCTCAGGTCATGATCTCATGGTTTGGTAGTTCGAGCGTTGGGCTCTGCGCTGACAGCGTGGGGCCTGCTGGGAATTCTCTCTCTCTCTCTCTCTCTCTCTCACTCTCTCTCTCTCTCTCTCACTCTCTCTCTCTCTCTCTCTCTGCTCCTCCCCTACTTGAGCATGCATACATGCATGCACGCTCTCTCTCTTTCTCAAAATAAATAGACATTAAAGAAAACTATTTTACGGTTCTCGAGTAAAACTTTGTTGAAGGTAATTGGAGTATGATAAATCAACACTAATTCCCATCACTGGTAAATTGTACTAGTATCCATGTCAGCAGGTGGGAGACCGTGCAAGTGTGGAGTCTACAAGTATTGAAGTTGAATGAGTCAGATTCTTAAAAAGAAGTCATTTGGAAAGATGACATTTACCTACTTACGTTGGGGACTGAGTTGTGAGCTGTGAAAATGCGGACCAGTGTACATGTACCTTTTTTTAAGGCACCGTGTGATTTCCTGTCGGTGAATACATTCTGTATGGCCTTCTTACTATTCATGAAACCTTATCTCCCATTTTAAGAAGTATGCTTAGGGGCATCTGGGTGGCTCAGGCAGTTGAGCATCCGACTCTCGACTTTGGCTCAGGTCACGATCTCACAGTTGCTGGGATCGAGCCTCATGTCGGGCTCCGTGCTGACAGCAAAGAGCCTGCTTGGGATTCTCTCTCTCCCTCTTTCTCTGCTCCTTTCCCACTTGCGTGCTCTCTCTGTCTCAAAGTAAGTGAAAATTATTTTTAAAAAATCTTAAAAAAAGAAATATGTTGGTAATACAGAGGAAAGCAGGAATTTCAGTTGTGGGATAAAGGAGGATGATCAAAAATGATTTAACCAGAAGAATTTTTACCTTATTTAAACAGATCTCCATGTGATATATGCTGCTGTGTTGTGACGCGTGTTGCAAATTGTGCATTTTTTGAACGGGGGCATAGAGATGAGTTAATATGCTCGAGCTGAGAATTATACCCATAGGAGTATGTCAAGCATATTCTCTGGATCTAGGGGGAAAAGGTTAAAATCGATATCTAGAAGATGAGCTTCAGTAAAGGGAAGGGTTCCCTGAAGGCCTCTTTGGAGCACATTTAGCCATTCCCTACCTCTTTGCCTCTTTGGTGGTTGTGCCCTGACATTACGCTTTTGTGTGTTCACAACCTGCCTGCCTTTCAAAACTCTGCTTGGGTCCCACCTCCTTCTTGAACACAAATTCTGATGTGCTTTTTTAATTTTATTACTATTGTTTTTTTAAAGCGAGCTCCAATGCCTGATGTGGGTCTTGAACTCATGACCCTGAGATCGAGAGTCGCATGTTCTACTGACTGAGCCAGTCAGGTGCCCCTGATGTATCATTTCAAGGTGTTTAATTCCCAAACATTTGAGGAGTCTAGGTATCTTATTGATTTCTAACTTAAGTGCATTGTGGTCAGAGAATATCTTCTGTAAATTTCAGTCTTTTGACATTTACTAGGACCAATTTTCTGGCCCCACATATGACCTATCTTACTGAATGTTCCATTTGTACTTGAAAAGAATCTATATCTTGCAGTTGTAATTTTCTGTAAATGTGAATTAGATCAAGTTGGTTGATAGTGTTTAAAATCTTCCACATCCTTACTTACTTTTTGTCTATTTTATCTGTACCTTTGCTGAGTTTCTTTTTGGTCTCTTTTTTCACTGAGAGGCAGGTATTAAAAATCAGCAGCTATAGTGGTAGATTACCTCCCCCTTTCAATTCTATCAGGTTTTTTTGGCCTTAAGAGCAATTATCAGAAAACAAGAAAGACTGGGATGGGGGGGTACCTAAGCATTTAAGTCAAGAAGCTAGAAAAACAAAGTAATCCACAGTACACAGAAGTAAGAGACTAGTACCAACGAAAACAGAAATTAAGAGATAGAAATGTCGGGGTGTCTAGGTGGCTCAGTTGGTTGAGCATCCACCCCCCCCCCTTTTTTAATGTTTATTTTTGAGAGAGAGAGAGAGAGTGCTAGTGGGAGAGGGGGCAGAGAGAGAAGTAAATGCAGAATCCAAAGTAGGCTCCAGGCTCCACGCTGTCAGCACAGAGCCCAATGTGGGCTTGAACCCACGAACCTTGAGATCATGACCTGAGCTGAAGTTGGATGCTTAACCGACTGAGCCACCCAGGCGCCCCGAGCATCCAACTCTTGATTTTGGTTCTGGGGTCGTGGGGCTAAGCCCCAAGTTGGGCTCCATGGTCAGTGTGGAGCCTGCTTAGGATTCTCTCTCTCCCTCTGCCCTTCTCCCCTGCTTGTGTGCTCTCTCTCTCCAAGACATACATACATACATACATACATACATACATACATACATACATATAAGAAATGGAAATGCCAATAAAACCGAGAGCTAATGTGGAAAAAAAATCAGTAAAATAGCCAAATCTTATAGCAAGATTGATGAAGAAGAAGAAAAGAGGCACAAGAGCATGGTATTCAGGATGGGAATGTAACTGTGAACGTGCAGTTTGTTTCGTGTATTTGGAACCTCTGTTGGGTCCCCAACACTATGGTTTTTTGTTTTTTGTTTTTTGTCTTTGTCTCTCTCCGTTGTTGCTTTGTTTTTCTAGCTTCTTGAGTTAAATGCTTAGGTTCCTCCCCACCCCCTGCCTTTCTTGTTTTCCAATAATTGCTGTTGATCTGTCTTCAAGTTGACTAACGCTTCTGCAGTTTTCCATGGTTAATCTCTTTAAGATTCTCATTTCAGCTCTGGTATTTTCAATTTTAAAATTTCCATCTGGTTCTTTTAGATAGTTTGCGTTTTCCACTGAGTTTCGCCATCCTCTTAGTCATTGGGCCCATCTTTGCCTCCAAATTCTTAAAGGTATTTATAATAAAGAATTTGCCTGCTAATTTAAGTACCTGGGTAATCTTGGGGTCTGTTTTTATTGACTGCTTTTTCCTCTACGTTGTGAGTCAACATTTTCATGCTTCTTTGCATGTTTAATAATTTTTTGTTGTATGTCAGGTATGTGGATGTCACACTGCAGCGATTCTGGATCATGTTGTCTTACTTCAGGGTTTTGGTTTTTTTCTAACCTGCAGTGACTAGCCTGTTCTTTTGACCATCTCGCCTGGTTTTGTGCTTTGTTAGAGTGAGTCTGCTCTGGATTCATCCTTAGTCCAGAGGCATGGCCCTTGCTCTAGAGGGCGTCCTTTAGACTTAATGCTTGGCCTTTCTGGGATGTCAAGTAAAGGCCCGAGGTGCTCAGCGCGGCCTCTCCATGCGGCATCGGCTGACACCATGAAAGCTTCATCTCTCAGTGCTCAGGTGCCACCCTCACAGCCACTGCTATCTGTTAGGCCTTGTAGAATCTCACCGCGCGTGTGTGCTGCCCAGCCCTCTGCCAGGGACCCACGGGGCACTTCCCTCCTCTTCTGCCCCCCATGCACCCCCTCCTGTTGTATGTCCTGCCCTACACTTTCTAGGTGCCTCCACAGCCACAAATCCTGGTCTCGGCTTCCTCACTTCCAGGAGACCTTCCAGGAGACGGTGGCTCTCTGTTTGGGTTCCAGCTCCGTGCACTGCAGCTGGGAAAGTTGCCCCAGGGCAGGAAGTCAGAGGTGACTGGCTGCTCGCCTTGTGTTTTTCTCTCCTCTCTGGGATCACAGTCCTGCCTGCCTGTTGCTTAACACCTGGAAGCAGCCGTCTCAAATATTCGCTTAAGGCAAAGGATGTCTGATAGGAGAGTGCCGTTGCTGTACATTCTCGACAAACTGATACTGTCCCTGTTTAAAATGCTAGCTTTTCTTGTGGTTGTACAGTGCTGTCTCATTGTGGTTTTGATTCACTAGCTTCTTTGAGGACTCACTGAAATGAAGCACCTTTCCATATGCTTATTGGTCATTTGGATGTTATACATATGTATCATTGTGTATGTGCGTGTGTAAATTGGTATAAACGTCTGCATGTGTGTGTGACCTGTCAGTTCACCTCTTTTGCCCATTTTTCTAGTTATGTTTCTTATTCGTAGGAGTTATTTATATATTCTCAATACAGGTCTTTTGTTGGATATATTTACTGCTAATATTGAGTCATGCTCTGTGGCTTGCCTTTTCACTCTCTGAATGGTATCTTTGATGAACTGACAGGTTTTAATTTTAATGTAGTTCAATTTAATAATTTTTTCTTGGTGCTTTTTTATGTCCTATGTAAGAGATCCGTCTACCTCAAGGTCATGAGGAAGTTTTTCTTTTTGTTTTTTGTTTTTTTTAGTTGTTTTTATTTTAATTCCAGTGTAGTTAACATATAGTGCTATATTAGTGTCTGGTTTTATGAAGAAGTTTTATTCCATTACCTTTCGTACACAGATCTACAGTTTACCTGGAATTGATTTTTCTTTACCTTTTAAGATTTTATTTATTTATTTGTTTTGAGAGAGGGAGAGAGAGCAAGCAGGGAAGGGTTAGAGAGAGGGGTAGAGAGAATCTCAGGCAGGCTGCGTACCCGACATGGGGCCAGAACCCAGGAACCGTGAGATCACGACCTGAGCCGAAGTCAAGAGTTGGACGCTTAACCGACCGAGCCACCCAGGCACCCCAAGATTTTTTTTTTTTTAATTTTTTTTTCAACATTTATTTATTTTTGGGACAGAGAGAGACAGAGCATGAACGGGGGAGGGGCAGAGAGAGAGGGAGACACAGAATCGGAAACAGGCTCCAGGCTCTGAGCCATCAGCCCAGAGCCTGACGCGGGGCTTGAACTCACGGGCTGCGAGATCGTGACCTGGCTGAAGTCGGAGGCTTAACCGACTGCGCCACCCAGGCGCCCCAAGATTTTGTTTTTTTAATTTTTTTTTTTCAACGTTTTTATTTATTTTTTGGGGGACAGAGAGAGACAGAGCATGAACGGGGGAGGGGCAGAGAGAGAGGGAGACACAGAATCGGAAACAGGCTCCAGGCTCTGAGCCATCAGCCCAGAGCCCGACGCGGGGCTCGAACTCACGGACCGCGAGATCGTGACCTGGCTGAAGTCGGACGCTTAACCGACTGTGCCACCCAGGCGCCCCAAGATTTTGTTTTTTAAGTAATCTCTACCCCTACCCCCACCGTGGGGCTCGAGCTCACAACCCCAAGATCAAGAGTCGCACGCTCCAAGCGCTGAGCCAGCCAGGCACCCCGGAATTGATTTTACTGTGTTGGGGTGATGGTTTATTTTTATTTTTTCCACACCGACCTGTAGTTCTTTAATTGAAGAGCTCAGTTGCTGCTGCATCAATCGGGTATCCGTCTATGCGTGGGACTGTTTGGGAACTCCTTACTGTGTTCGTTGATTCTGTTTTTCTGTCCTTGCACCAGGGCCGTCCTATCTGAAATACTACCCCTTTAAAACAAGTCTTAAGACCTCCAGTTTTGTTCTTCAGGATTGTCTTGGCTTTTCCTGCTCCTTTGTATTTACAAATACATTTTAGACTCAGTTTTATTAGTTTCCTGCCCAAACAAAAACACGCGTGAGGATTTTCTACTAGGATTACACTAAATCTGTAGATTACTTTGATCCTGGGAATAAATAATGGAAGATAGAGAATTCTGATTGATAAAAGCAGACCTCTTCAGGAGACATTTTTTTCCTTATTAATCATAAATGTGGAATGATTTCTATAAATTGTTGAAGATTTCAAAACATCAGCTTATTCCAGATTCACCTTTCTGTGTGTTGTTTTTAATTCTGTTTTTCTTGGACACTTAGTTCTTGGTTCCTTGATGGTGGAGACCACGTTTATACATCTTCATGGGTCCAGCATATATATACATGTATATATATGTGTGTATATATACATATATATATGTATATATATATGTATATATATATAATTAAAATATTACTCTCTTAAAATATTTTTAACTTATAAATTTAGTATTATAAAGTACTTTGACAAACATATATTTAATATATATTTTAAATGTTTATTTACTTATTTTGAGAGAGAGAGAGGTGTGTGTGTGGGTATGCCAGCAGGGGAGGGGAGAGATAGAGGGAGACAGAGAATCCCAAGCAGGCTCTATGCTGTCAGCACAGAGCCCCATGTGGAGCTCGAACTCATGAACTGTGAGATCATGACCCGAGCCCAAATCAAGAGTCAGACACTTAACCGACTGAGCCATTCAGGCACCCCCAGTATTATATTTTTTACAGACTAGATGCTCAGTAAATATGCAGTTGAATCTCATTGGTTATCTCAGTGCCCACTCTGTATCATGTACTGTCAGTCTGGGGTTGTACAGCAGACTACCCTGGAACCAGGGGACAACAAAAGGCTCCCTGTGTCCAGTTTACAATCCTAAGGACCACCATCAGCCATCTGCTGGGGAAAATGGTTACCGCCTTTGACTCAACAGTGTAGCGGTAGGTCCAGCAAATGGGCCAGGGCGAGGGGGCACTTGTTCAACTTGATCGTGGCTGTTAAGCGGTGAGGAGACCCCTGTTGGGGCCACAGCAGTGTCTTTTCTTTCGTTCTCATCTCTCTTATGACAGGGCTGCTTGTGGCCACTAACTGGATCTGGAAATGTAGTACAGGAGTATAACGCTGAATTTACAGTCATACCTAAACTACTAATTGGAACCTTCACTTAATGGATTTTATTTTTGGCCCTTGCAGCTTTAGGAACGAAAGGCAGCCAATCCAGTATCAAGCATTTAGGCGAAACAAACAACAGCATTTTCCCTGGTGATGAACGGATTCAACCTAAACCTCTGTACTTTCTACCTCTGCAGTGTCATCCTGATTCATGCTGGTGATGAATCAAGTTGGTGATTCTGTAGCATCCCAAATTACAAAGGGTGTCTGTCTCTCGTGGATGTGAAAGGTTTAACTGTTTTTAGAGCACTCGTTTTCGGTCTATGGTATAGGTAGCATAGACCGCGTTCCTGGTTTTCGGTAGAGTAAGCTGTGGTCCAGGATGGTAACAAAGTGTTTTTTAGGATTACATTGCTGATTTGTTACAGAGCCGGGGTTGAAATCAAGTACATCTTGATAGCTTGAGTATTTTTTTCTACCCAAGACATTACTTTCTGAAGATGAACTCATCCTTTTGGAAATGTTCACAACACTGAAATGAGGGGGGTTTAGAGTTTATTTCGATAGAAATTTTAGGTTTTCACCTTTTTGTGGGCTGTGTTTTTGGTACTGACTCACATAACGAATGCACACAAATGCATGGTCTAAGAGCCATGACCTTGCACCTGGGATACCCTCCGATCTCAGGGCTGGAAAGGACCCGGAGGCTAGCTGCTTCTCTGTGCTTAGGTACAGGTCCCCACACCGCATGGGTGACTGCTCCGTTAGGTGCGAGAGCTAGTCGTGGGGGCTGCCTGGTGCCCACAGAGGCCACGGCGGTCTGGTGGGAGGAGGGGAGCGGGAATAGTGGCGGCCCTGCTGGGGTGCGAGCCCTGGCCAAGACGCGGGGCTTCTGTGCACACGAGTGCAGAGTGCTGGCCCTCGCCTGTCCTCAGGTGTTTACAACCCGGGACGGAGAAAAACAAGAGCAAAGTAAGAAAACTGTAGTGGAAAGGAAACTGGATGAGGGCCCAGGGGAAGGGACAGAGTGGGTTGGTTGGGACCGGTGAGTGCCACGGCTGCCTGCCGGCGCCTGGTGCCAGTGCCGCGGGGGCTGTGCTGTGTGTGGCCCAGGCCGTGGCGATCAGGGGACTCCATGCCCCTCCGAGGCCGGTTGTCAAGAGAGGGGAGCACGGCCATCTGCCCTGTGGTCCTAGTCCTTTGCTGCAGTGCGTGGCTCACTCCCGGGCCTGCCAAGGTGATGTGTCCTGTGTGTTTTCTGCTCGTCACTGGTTTTGGCTAAACTCCCAGGACGGCCGTTTGTGAAAAGCACGGGTACTTTTCACCACTTAACTTACGTGCTCCCACTGCCCTGCTTGTCATTCTGGGACGTGTGCTCAGCAGCGAGTCAGCTGGGACGTGCACGTGGCTTCTCGGTTATTCACCCGGTGCCCCGGTGCGGTGCGTTCTCCTGACTTATTTCTGAGAAGCACTGATGACTGCGTTTGAAACTGTGTTTCCGCGGGCTGGGGTGTCCAGCAAAACGCTTCCATCTCTCCTGAAGTGCCTTAGAGACACTGGAAGCCACCTGATTCACGGATGGTGGGCTGCATATAAATAACCCATCTTCGACACCAAGTGGTGTCACGTATTCCTTAACCTTTTATGGCTGCCATGCGAGTGCTTTCTCTGGCCGGGCACTGTGCGGAGCCCTTGGCGTGTTATTTTCTAAAGTGCCACATAATGCCAGAGCCCTTATGCTAAATTGCAGTCGAAGCTTAGGATTCTGTAGCTTAAAACCCTCTGGTGGTTCCCATCAGGTGGAGCAACAGCGTCTGTTTTTGTAAACAGTCATGTACCCTTATCCCTAATCACTTTTTGAGCAAACATATCACTCACGTATATCTATTTGCCCTAGTTGTGTTTGAAGTTGCGGACTTGAATGTTTTTCAGCTATTTGCTTCTCTGGAGACAAAAGTAGGCAAAGAATAAAGGTAGGGTGGCGAGAAGGGTGTTAGACCTTTTAATTGTCTGTGTGCAGGTAGTTTTATGCTGGCCTGCCTGATGGAGCACCCAGCTCTTTTGATTTGTAGTTTTCTGTAGAAAGAAAAAAACCAACCGACCCTCAAACAGTAGTGAAGTCCTTGAGACCCCCTTGTTTCTCCCTTCCTCCTTTCTGCCCACATATTCTGGCTTCTGAGAGGAAATGGAGATGCCTAGAGTAAGGGGAAAATGACTTTCACATTTAGGTTTCTTTCATTTTTTTAATTTTTTTTAACATTCATTTTTGAGAGACGGAGACAGAGAGTGAGTGGGGGACGTGCAGAGAGAGAGGGAGACACAGAATCCGAGGCAGGCTCCAGGCTCCAAGCTGTCAGCAGAGAGCCCGACAGGGGCTTAAACTCACGGACTGTGAGATCATGACCTGAGCCGAAGCGTGTCACTTAACCGACTGAGCCACCCAGGCGCCCCTACAGCATGTCTTTTTAACTGGAGTCTTTGGTTCTTCATTCACAAAATGGGCATCGTAGTTTTTACTTGATTTACTATTAAAATTTTTTTTCAACGTTTACTTGTTTTTGAGAGGCAGAGAGAGACAGAACAGGAGCGGGGGAAGGGCAGAAAGAGAGGGAGACGCAGAATCCGAAGCAGGCTCCAGACCCCGAGCTGTCTGCACAGAGCCCGACGCGGGGCTCGAACTCACAAACCGCGAGATCCATGACCTGAGGGGAAGTCGGACGCTCAACAGACTGAGCCACCCAGGCGCCCCTTTGCTTGATTTACTATTAATGAGAGAATGAAACGGGATAATAAATTTAAAATGTCTAATAGTGCCTGGCACTTGGTTAGCTCCTAACAAATAGTAATTGTTGCTTATAATTCTGAAATCATGTATCTGTTCGTAACAAGGAGCAGGCCCAAGGGGACTAAACCAGAGGAAGATTAAGAAGTAAATCCTAGCAGTAATAATGTTGTGATAAGCAGCTTGCCCGTGACAAGCTTGTACATTGTTGGTAATTGAGGATTATCTATAAAACCTGTGGGTTATATCCGACCATATGACGCTACTGGAATGCTAGCGCTTCAAGAAAATTCTAGAGGAAACCCCTGTGGAACTGTAAGCATTTTTGAGAAAGAACTTCTTAGAGCGGCTGGAGGATGTGAGCCGTGGAGCCCTTTCCCTCCCTGCCGCGTGAAATCAGCACTTGGGGTTTTCTCTGAGGGTTTCCTTGTTGTTGGGGCCGAGAGGGCGCTTCCACTCCCTCAGGGAATTTCTTGTTTCTCCAGGACAGGGTTACCTAATCCTTAAATCTGCTGCTTCTTGTCCAGCCCACTTCATTCTTTTGGCTCTTTTCTCAGAGTCCCCGTAGGTTTTATCGATGAATCTGGATGGAAGATAGGTTGGTAAGACCCATTTGGTCTGGATTACATTGCGGTTAGGCTGCTGGGGGTGAGCGCCGAGGTTTTTAAGCGTGTGTGGCTGTCAACCCAACCAAGAATTGCACCGTAAAACAGACCCTCTCACTGGTCAGAAGGGTTTATTGTACAGACAAAAGCCTAAGAAATGTACGGGTCCGTAGTGTTTGTATTTTGTCTTTATGTTGTTGTGATGGATGATTCACGATGGATAATTTTCTTCATGACTTTCTGGGAATCTGTCAACTTAAAGGAACTCATAGGAATTTAAAGTAAATCTTTATGCTCTGTGTGCCCCCACCCCTCACCGTTCCCCCTGCCCTGCCCACCCCCGGGGCAAACACTGACCTGTTCTTGTCAGTGTTTTGTCTTTTTGAGACTGTCCTATAAATGGGACCATCTAGTATATAACTTTTTCAGACTGGCATGTTCACTGAGTCTGACACCTTTGAGGTCCATCCAAGCATCGTATATAACAATAGTTCATTCCTTTTCATTGCTCAGTAGTATTCTGTTGTATGGATATACCGTAATTTGTGCATCCATTCATTTGTTGAGGGACATTTGGGTTGTTTCTTGTTATGGATGATTATGAATAGAACTGTTATAAACTTTGTGTACAGTTTTTGTAGGAACATAAATTTTCAGTTTACTTAGCATATTAGTTTCCTGTGACTGCTGTAACAAATTGCCACAAACCGGGTGGCTTAAAACAACAGAAATTTCTTGTCGACTGTTCTGGAAGCCAGAAGTCTGAAATTGGTATCGCCTGGCCCGAGTCATGCTGTCAACAGGGCCTCACTCGCTCTAGAGGCCCCGGGGAAGAACCCCTTTTTTGCCTTTTCCGGCTTCTGGAGGCCACCGGCATTCCTTGGCCTGTGACCCCCTCCTCATGTCCCTCTAAACCCTCACTTCCATTGTTACTCTCCTCCTCCCGTTATGCCGTCAGATCTCCGTTAGCCTCCCTTTTATAAGGACCCTTGTGACTACATTTAGGGCCCATCGGGATGATTCAGGAGAATCCCCCCAGCTCAAGATCCTTAGTTTAGTCACATCTTCAAACACCATTTTTTTGCCACGTAAAATAATCCAGGTTCCCGTGAGTATGTTGTATGTATCTTTTAGAGGACCTTTTCCTCAGCCAACCACAGGCAGGTAAGGACTAGGCCCGGGTATTATAGGGTCACATGGCAAGTGTACATTTCATTCTATTAGAAACTGCAAAACAGTTTGCAGAGCGGCCCTTGTTTTACATCCCTACCAGGATCCTCATGTGCTAGAATTCCTGGCATCCTCACTAGCACTTGGTATTACCAGTATTTTTTTTATTGTAGCCATTCTAGTGGGTATCTCATTACGGTTTTATTTATTTATTTTTTAATGTTTATTTTTGAGACAGAGAGAGACAGAGCGTGAGCGGGGGAGGGTCAGAGAGACAGGGAGACACACAGTCCGAAGCAGGCTCCAGGCTCTGAGCCGTCAGCACAGAGCCCGACGTGGGGCTCGAACTCACAGACCGTGGGATCATGTCCTGAGCCGAAGTCGGAAGCTCAACTGACTGAGCCACCCAGGCGCCCCTCTCATGGTTTTAATTTGCATGTCCCTGATGGCTACTGATGTTGAGCATCTTTTCATGTGAAGACTTCATACTTTTTAATTTTCCTTTTTCACTGCCTTTGTAAGTTTGAAGAAGAAAAGAGTGGGCCGAGGCAGCTGAAGGAAGGAAGAGCATTACTGTCTCGGAGCAGAAGCTTGCCAAGCGACAGAGCCACCCGGGTGCTCCTTTTGAACTAGATTTTGCGCAGGAACCATTGGCTTTCTCTCGAAGCAGTGGTTTATAGTAATTAATTGTGCTACATTCTTCTTTGGTCCTCGACTCAGTCTAGCACAGGAACTCCTGCTGCTCGAGCTCTTACCAAGTTGTGAAGGGGGGTTAGTAGATCTGAGGATCAAGCCCTCAGGTCAGAAAGGCGGGGCAGAGTAGAATAAATGAGCGGAGGCAAAATATAGGGCGTATCTTTAGAGTATTTGTTATTTTTTTAAAAATGTTTTTAAATGTTTTATTTATTCTTGAGAGACAGAGAGACGGAGGGTGAGCGGGGGAGGGGCAGAGAGAGGGGGAGACCCAGAATCCAAAGCAGGCTCCAGGCTCCGAGCTGTCAGCACAGAGCCTCATGCGGGGCTCGAACTCACAAACCGCAAGATCATGACCTGAGCTGAGGTTGGACGCTTCACCAACTGAGCCTCCCAGGAGCCCCTAGAGTATTTGTTATTCTGATTGTGCTGCTTTTAATAGACACTTGGGCACTGGGTGCTGTAGGGACGTGTCGAATCACTATATTGTACACCTGGAACCAATATAATACTGTATGTTAACTATACTGGGATTAAAAACAATTAAAAATAGAATGACCCTTTCCCATTAAAAAAAAAAAAACAACCAACATTTGGGGTTGAATATTTGAATATAAATAAATAGTACCCAGTTTCAGTCTCTGGACATTGAAAAGCCCAATATTTAAAATAGTCATGGCTCGAAAACAGGATTGCATGGCATTTCCTCACTCACCTAGGAGGATCCGCCTCCTCCACAAAGACTGGGGGGCTTTGCCTTTCTGATGTGATAAGTGGCTGTTAGTGGTGTGAGCTTAGAGTATGTTGACTTGATCCAACATTTACCGTTCGTAAGTAGTTGCTTCTAGCTCTGGTGCTGGTACTTCAAGCCATGTGATCTTGGAGAAGGCACTTAGCTGATAGGATGCCACCGAGTCCGGTGTCTCCAGCTCTCAGACGGCTCCGGGGGAGCCCTCTGCTCCTTCCCGGGGCGGTGGGAGGCCGAGATGAGCTGGTGTCTGTGCAAGAGCTTAGGAAACCGTAAGATGCTTCATGAATGTATATGATGATTATTATGACTTCAGGAAATCGTCCCCTGGTCTTTGTAATGTGAGATACCAGATCTCTGTTTGAATGCTAGGGCTTGTGGAGGATTTTCTCAGTTACTTAAAAAAAAAATATTGCCACGTAAATTTGAATACTCAGAGGCTGGCTGGCAAAGGCTGTTTCATTACTGACTTTTCAACTTATTTCTTCCAGATCTTGACACTTGAAGAGTAGGCATAACTTAAAGAGGGGGACTACTCCTACCCATAACATGTGCCTTTTTCTTTTAAGCTACTCTTTTGGTGGCACTGGGGTGATTGGGGAGGCAGGGAGTGTTGCTAGAATAGGGAAGAGGCTTCAACCTTTGTTGAAACAGGTTCAGAAACAGGCAAGAGACGCCTGGGTGGCGCTCAGTAGGCTGGGCGTCCAACTCTTGGTTTTGGTCCAGGTTATGATCTCAGCAGTTGTGAGATCGAGCCCCGCGTCGGGCTCTGTGCTAGGCATGGAGCCTGCTTGAGATTCTCTCTCTCCTGCTGTCCCTCTGCCTTTCCCCTGCTTGCATGCGAGGGAGTGCATGTGCACTCTCTCATTCAAAAAGAAAAAAAAAAAAACCAAACCAAACAAACCCCCCAATAAGAAATTGAAAAAAATAAGAAACCTGCAAAACACAATCATATAATATTTAAGGATATGTAAGTCGTACCCTGTACACATCCTTTTGAAACTTGCTTTTTTAATTGAGCGTTGTATTGAAGATTTGTCTGTGTTAATGCATACAGATCTGGGACCTCATTTAACTGCTGTAGGGTGTTCTGTAATATGGTTAAGGCATAGTTTATCCCTTCTCCCACTTGTGGCCAGTCAGGTGACTTCCACCTTTTCCGTAACGACAAACGGTGATGCGGTGAACGTCCATCTACACATGGGCTTGTGCACGTGTGTGAGCGTTTCTCAGGGAGGTGGACGAGCCTGGTGAGGCTAGGCTTTGCACTGGTAATAAACAGCCGTCAGATCCCAGTTGCTTAACCCGGAGGGTTATGTCTCGCAGGTATGGCTGAGGGGTGCTCTGCCCCACGTAGTTTCTCGGGGACCCGGACTGATGGTGGCCCCACCATCTTGTGCCGGCGTGACTGGAAAGTGCTGCCTCCCTGGTACTGAGATAATACAAGTGAGTAGCGAGAACTGTGAGTTCTCCAGCCAGGAAGGGACTCATGGTCGCTTCCGGTTACACCCGCGTCCAGAACTAGGCACAAGGTCTCACCTCACTGCAAGAGGCCTGGGAATGTCCTCTTCTGTGTGTTCAGGAAGGGGAAGGGTTACCAGTCACTTGTGAGCACTGGTAATGCGGACCCAGGATAGATCCGTGTGAAGAGGAGCCCGATGCTGTTAACACTGTGTGCCTAACACGCGATGTACAACTGTTCCTCAGGCCCCCAGAGGGGCAACCGGTTCTTCCCCAAATTGGAGGGGCCCCTTAGTCTTAAAAATTACAGCTTGATTGTGGGTTATAGGCTTTGTTTTTTTTGAAACATTAATAAAGCAGAAGATGGAGACCGAACCTATGTCTCGGGATCTGTACAACAGTTACTTATTTTTAAAAATGTAGAACAGAGATTTTCTGCTGGCCTGGGTTCAGTTACAGAGACAAGAACCCACGGGAGCTCATTTTAACCGGGAGGGCTTTATTATAGGGTATTTTATAGCTAACCGACTTCTTGGGAGAGCTGAAAGAGCGCGTTGTAGGTTGAGCTTTGTGAATGATTCCCAAAGTCACCACCCAGACCTGGGCCACCAAGGAAGCTGCAGCCTCTTCTGTCCTCGGAGAGTTGCCAGCTCTAGAACCACCGCTACAGTCAAGGGCATTACGCCCCTGGCTGCAGTCGGCCCCGCGCTGCTGCTTCTCTGTGAAGCTAATGCCTGGGGGCGGGACCCCTAGTTCTGCCCCGGAAAACCAAGCGCTTCCACAGCTGGCCCTGCCCCAGCAACAGCGGAAGCAGCAGGCGTGTGCTCGGCCTCCCTCGCATCTGCTCTCCAGATCTCACACGAGGGTCATCCGATTGAGAAAACCTAAATCATACTCAAACCCTCGCTGCGAGGAAGTCGGTGACGCTGATGGGTCGTTTTCAGCTCTCCAGCCTCTGCACTGCTACGTGGCAGAATGTTGGGGGCGGAGGGAGTGGGTACTGAGCATCAGTCTACTCCCCTCGCCCAGGGTCTTACGCTGATTATTAAGATGCATGCATACAGTTACGGAGCCTCTGACCCCTGGGCTCTTATGCATACTTTTGTGAATGTGCACAGTGACATTTTTCTTTGCAAGGAGCCTTTGCTTTCTGAGATTCTCCAAGGGGATGATGACCAAACAAAGGGCAAGCACCTACTGACCAGATAGTGAGTGATTAAGCGCCCAGATTCTGAAATCGGGAAGATCTAGGTTTGAATCCTGTCTCTGCTACTTTCTTGGTCAGAGGCCTTGGACACGTCATTTCTCTAAGCCTTCATTTTTCTCCTCTTTAAAATGGGATAAAACCTATCCCCTAGGGTTGTTATGAGGGTGTGGTCCAGAATGCATGCGTAGGGGTGCCTGCTGTATTGCCTACCTCGGAGTAACAATCAGTAACTAGTAGTTGCTTGCCTGCCTGCCTTCCTTCCTTCCTTCCTTCCTTCCTTCCTTCCTTCCTTCATTTCATTCTTCAGAAGGAGGTGGCTAACATGAAAAAACTATAGTGTCTTGCTGCCTCTGTTAGGAATACCACTTGGTAACTCCTTCTATCTGTGATACAGAAGTATACTGAGATATTATTTTGTCCACTCTCAATACGTCCTGTGCCTAGCACTGTGATATTTATCATACCCTTTGATTATTGCCTCTCTGTCACTCCCTCTTAAATGTCTTTAGGGCAGAGATTATACTGTAGTGCTTTTTACATAGGAGATGTTCAGTAAATGTTTAGAAAATGAACACATGAGTGTTCTGGGCAATCTTTTAGCTTGGAGGAAGGACTATGGGAAGACATGTTAGCTGCCTGAAATTTTTTTTATTTTTTTATTTTTTAAAGTTGGTTTATTTAAACTGAGCCGAGATCAAGAGTCGGACGCTTAACGGACTGCACCACCCAGGGGCCCTGTCTGAAAATATTTAAAGGACAGTTCCTGTGGAAGGAAGCAGGTCTCACCCTGCACTGCTTTGGCAGTCAGAATTAGTAGTGGGTAGAAGTCACAAACTAAGGGGCGTTTGGGCTTGGTGTGGAACGTGCTTTCGAACAGTGAGAGCAGTCCAGCAGTAGGATGGGTGCCTTGGAAGGCAGCGATTAATCTACCCTGGGGATATTCAAGAGGCGCAAGATAGGGAGATAAAGGTGGAATTCGAGCTCTTGGAACACTCTTGGGACACTTGCTTCTCTGTGTACCTTTATCGAATGTACACTGATAATCCCAGAGAGACTTACCTAGTCAGGGAGGGAAGGTATCTTCAGGTGGGAAAGGGCAAAACAAATTAGGAATAGTTTAGCTGGAATATTCAGGGGAGTATGTGGATTAAGGCAGGAGGGGCATGTTCGGGCTACTTCAGAGATGACCTTAAGTGCCAAGGCAAAGATTTTGGAAATATTTGGTGGGCAGTGGGAGTTATAGATAGTTCCCAGTAGGGTGTTAGCACCACAGAAGTATTCCCAGTACTTAGAGTAATGCTTGGCACGTAGTAGATGTTCAAGAAATATGTGTTTGTTTTTTAAGTTTTATTTATTTTGAGAGAGAGAGAGCACGCATGCGCACAAGTTGGGGAGGGGCAGAGAGGGAGAGGGAGAGCGAGAATCCCAGGCAGGCTTCGTGCTGTCAGCACAGCGCCCGACTCCAGGCTTGATCTCACAAACTGTGAGGTCATGACCTGAACCGAAACCAAGAGTCCGATGCTCAACCGACTGAGCCACTGTGGCGCGCCCCTCAATAAATATTTGTTGAAGGAACTTGTTAAAAGATCATAGCTGTGATGTAGAAAATTAATCTGAAACTCGAGTTTAGGTTGGGCTTGGAAGGAAGGACACTTGAGGTAAGGACAGCCTGATGAAAGGGAGAGGACACCAAGAGCCATCTTGGTTGTGGGGTTGACGGCTGGCCAAGTGGGCAGAGAGGGGAAGAGACAAAGATGATCCCATGAACTTCAGTCTGGTGGTCAGAAATGGGAGCGGCATTCCCAGAAGTGGGCCCTTCCTTGGGCTTCTTACTTAAGCAGAAGAAGGTAAGGCTTTTGGCTCTGGACACGCTTCAGTAACGGGATTGGGTTAACAGCCTCCGTCCGCGCCTCCCCACAGCGGTTTGTCCGTGTGTGTCACTCAACTCGGCACTTCTTTACGGGTCGTTTGTGGTTCTCACCGTGACTGGGAAGTCTGGGTCTCTGGAGAGAATCAACTGGAACGGTCAGAACAACTGCCCGGGAGGACTTCACTTCCCGTGAGTTATGTTTGGTGTGTTAGCTCTCACAGGGTGTCAGTTCGGAGACCCTTTGGACCAGCTCTCCCTTTTTTTTCTGTCTGGGGAAGAACCAAAGCTCTATTTTCTTGAGATGTTGCTCCTGGCCCTGCAGCTCCTTTGCCTGGGCTCACGGGGGTCGTGGAGGTTCTGGAATCGTGGCGGTCTGTGTAAACACCAGCGCCAGGGGCCTCGGCTTGACTGCGGCCCTCCCCGGTCTCCAGAGGTCTGGTCCGTGACCTGCTGCCTGTGCACATCTGCTCCGGCCGTGAGGGTGGTGACCCAGGAGGACAAGGACGTTGTCCAGGCCCCGTGTCTTTCAGGAGCTTCCTTGGACAGAAGGAACACTCTTTCGTATCAGGAGTTGTTGTCGACGCAGAAAGGACTTGACTTCACTTCTCGTTTATCCAAAAACAGCTTGTAAAGCATTGTCGTCTCCTGTTCGCCTCTCAGAGGAATCACGTCTCCGTGAGCAAAGGGGGACCCACTTTTCCAATAAAGAGGAGTGGGAGCGGAAAAGCACCGATCAACAAATGTGCGGTTCCCTGCCACCGCCTGCCTCGGGTGGATTCTGGTTTTGAAAAGCAGCTGAATTTGGGAGGTTGTGTGTGTTTTCCCCTTCCCGTGTCCTGGATTTCTGACAAACCAGGTTGGCACCGAAGCCTTCCCATTCAGTTCTCCTGGAGAGAGCCGCTTCTCAGGCTTTCTGCGTTTGGGTGGATATTTGAATTATTCGACCTTTCCCACACCCGAGTGCAGCGGTCTCCAGATTTCAAATCGGAGGATTCAGTGGGGCCCTTATTTCCTCACAACTTAAAACGTTTGACATCTTCAAACACAACTCAGTTCAGTGTCTTTGGCAGCCGTATTTCGGCACCGCTGGAAACGGAAGTATTTTTCGCTTTCAAGCCATTGACGTGCCTCGTGCTCTCTCGTTTTCTGTTCACCTTTGGGGATGATCTTGACAATGTCTAAGGCAACCCGATAGCGTTTTGCTCAGAAAGAGAAGTTGGGGCTTGTGGGAGCCCAGGGGAAGGGGCCGTTTCTGCTGTTGCGACTTGCCGAATTCTCTTCCACCATGCACACCCGGGGCCTTCACGCTGGCAGAGCGGCCGGCTGTGCTCTGATGTGCGATAGCCGATCTGGATCCCCTTGGCCTTGACTGTAAGGCGGTTTCGAGGCGAGTGCGTCTGGGGGTGTTTTAAAACGAAACGTAAACACAGCCCTGTCTTGCCCTGCCGCTCATGGCTGTGGAATTTGGGCATTTGGAGGCCCCCAGGCGCCGGGCCTGGGCAACGCTTGGGCAACGCTGGGCTCCCCGTGGTGCCGCCTGCCTCCCTCACTCCACAGCCGTACCCCAGCAAGTTAAGGCTGAAAGCTGGATGGAAAGGGGGACTCAGTTTGTTTTATTGGGCAGCTTGGGGCCCTTTTAGAAGCTTGCTTTCTAAATGAAGAAACTCAGGCCAGCCAGAGCACGTGCTCAGAACTCGGCGAGAACAGGTTGTTCTAAGACAGACTGAGATCAGCCCACTTGGGAAGGCTTCATGACTCCTGGAGAAGTCCAGATGGCGAACAGCGTGCAGGCCCCATTTTCCTGTTGAGAATCTCCATTTCATGGAAAACAGACTAGAGAAGTTTGGTAGAGATTTTAAGAAAGCCAAGAAGCCGTGGCCCCTCTGGGACACCCCGAACACTGTCTCTTCTCCCCCAGGAGTTTTACCTCAGATCCTTTAGTTGTAAAATGCGCCCACTCATACCTTCCTTCAGGGATGTGGTTACTATTGCTTACGTGGTTGGCTAACTTACCTCGAGGGCTGACCTTGACCTGGGCGCTGTGCTGGCTGCGTGACACGTTATCTCTGTCTCGCTCACAGAGTGGCTAAGAGTTTGGGCTCAGGAGTCACACAGACCTGGGATGGATTCTTCCTCTGTCTTCGCTAGCTGTCAGTTCTAACTTGTTATTTCCGCCCAGATCATCCCTATGTCACTGGGTTTGGGAGGTTGACTAAGAGAGGACACGTCATTCATCACAGTCAAGGGAAGCCTGATCCTGCCTTCCGAAGGTTCTCCGGGGCTGTGGAGGCCTGGGGGCAGCAGGCCGTAGGCTCCTGTGGAGCAAGGGGTGAGCGCTTCCCAGGACACCGGCCGTTTGTTGGGATGATGGTTGCGCACAGACCGTGTGTCTGGTTGAAGCCAGCTCCAAGGGTTTGTCTCTGTGGTGGAGCCAGGCTGGGAGCCCTGCTCCTGTCACACCCCCGGAAGGCTCACCTCCAGGCCCCGCTGGCTGTGGTTGCTTCGTGTCGTCAGCATAGCTGGCTTGAAATGCTGTCACCTTCTGCTTGGATCGTGGACCGAATGGGGTTAACTCTGCCGTTGCCTGGCCTGCAGATATCCTGGTGCTGGACCAAGGGTAAACAACAGCAGCTGTGTTTGGTCTCTTACCCCCCCTCCTGGAAGCGAGTCCTTGGTGTGGGGACTTACCCTACGAAGGACTGGAACACTGTTGTCAATTAGGACTCCTGTTCCTCTTGGGTTGGTAGTGGAAGCTACCGGCTGGTAACAAGAGATCTGTTGTTCCTGGCTTGCTTTCTGTTCTCTTAGCATAGACCCTTCCAAGTCTCACAAATGTCAGGGCTTCTTGAAAGCAGGAAGTGTTCTGATCTTTTCCAAGTGGCCGCATCACTGATCCTGGCAAAAAGACCTGAAAATATTAGGGGGTGGCTTTTCTGCTTAAAGCATAGGATGCTAAGTTCTATTATACGGCTTCTCTCTCTCCTTTTTAAGAAAGGAAGTTGCACTTACACGTTTTTTCATGACTCTTCGGTCTTTGACCTATCATTCGCATCTGATCACTGACTTCTGGAGGGAAAGTGGCATCTGTCTTTTCTCTGGCCGCCAGCCCTTCCCTACCCTGAAGCCTCTCCTAGCCTTCTCTCTTTTCTTTGGGAAGGAAAGGTTTTTGTTTTGATGCATTATTAGGACCAGGAGAACAAAAGCAAGAAATCCTGGAATATTCTGTTTTCTTCAACTCTTCCTTACATTTTATTTATTTATTTATTTATTTATTTATCTATCTATTTATTTATTTAGAGGGAGTGGGGGAGGGGCAGAGGGAGAGGGAAGGAGAGAATCCCAAGCAGGCTCCATCCATGACCCTGGGATCATGACCTGAGCTGAAATCAAGAGTCAAGCACTTAACAGGCACAGCCACCCAGGCGCCTCTCCCTTTTATTTTCTTGAGTCATTGCTAGACATTAGTAATGAAGGAGACAGTTGCCATTATCAGGCATTGAGTGCACGATTTTGTGGAAACTTCTCAGATACATTTCTCTGCTTATAGCCACAACATATTGTGTGGGTCATATTGTGTATGCTGGGTTTTTTGTTGTTGTTGTTGTTCATTTGTTTTATTTATTTTTTTAAGTCATTCATTTATTGATTTTGAGAGGAAGGGAGAGAGAGTGCATGCACAAGTGGGGGAGGGGCAGAGAGCGAGAGAGAATCCCAAGCAGGTTCCGCACTGCCGGCACAGAGCCCGACAAGGGGCCCAAGCCCACAAACCGAGAGATCACGACTTGAGCCGAAATCTAGGGTCGGCCGCTCAACAGACTGAGCCACCCAGGCGCCCCGTGGTTCATTTGTTTCAAAACCAACAAACAAAGCACCTTACCAGTATGTTGTAAGCCATTTTTTCATGCCATTGAATATAGAACATGGTAATTTAAAACTCTCTGTTGTTGGCATGTGTGTGCACTTTCTAGTTTATAGTGATGCCTATGTGTGTCGTGATTTGCAAACTGCGCGTCTATGACAGAAACCCCAGTTGCTGGGTGCGTGCAGTGTGCCAGGCACTGTGCTGAACTGTCTCCAGGAACCCGCTCATCCAGTCCATCCCTTTGTCTGGGGTTGTGCGGTAGCCTTCCTACGGATGCTCCCTGCGTTACAACTTATTTTTCATACATAAACCTGAATAATCTTTCAGGAATGCAAATGAGATCATGTGGCTCCTCTGCTAAAAGCCTCTAGTAGCTTCTCCTTTCACTTCCAACTAAGAGCCAAAGTGAGATCTGGCCTGTGTCCCGGCATCCCTCCCACAGCCACGTAGGCCCACATTCTGCTTAAGCGTGACAAATCTATTTCAACCACAGGGCCTTTGCACTGATTTCTAGTTCCTCTGCCCTGGGACACTTGGATGATTGACTTTATTTTCTTTCAGGCCCCAGTTCAAATTGAATTGAAGTGAAACGAACCGCATAATACGTGTACATTGTGGAAATATTTTAAAATTTAGCAAAATGTTGGGGTGCTTGGGTGGCTCAGTCGGTTAAGCGTATGACTTCAGCTCAGGTCATGATCTCACAGTCCGTGAGTTCGAGCCCCACGTTGGACCCTGTGCTGACAGCTCAGAGCCTGGAGCCTGCTTCAGATTCTGTGTCTCCCTCTCTCTCTGCCCCTCGCCTGCTCATGGTCTGTCTCTGTCTCAAAAATAAATAAAAACATTAAAAAATTTAAGGGGCACCTAAGTGGCTCAGTCGGTTGAACATCTGACTTCAGCTCAGGTCATGATCTCACGGTTCATGGGTTCGAGCCCCGTGTCGGGCTCTGTGCTGACAGCTCAGAGCCTGGAGCCTGCTTCAGATTCTGTGTCGTTCCCTCTCTGTCCCTCCCCTGCTCATGCTCTGTCTCTCTCTGTCTCAAAAATAAATAAAAACATTAAAAAAATTTTTAATAGAATCAAATTTAGCAAAATGGGCACTAGAACATGTCACCTGTAATCTCACTGTTGCTGTGTACATTTTTGTGATCGTTTTCATTTTAGTCACTTTATTTGTTCATCGTCTTAACAAAAGACCTGTGATGTGCCGCGTGTACTTTGCTGATGCCTGGTAGGGCTACAGCATTAGAAAAGACAGTTATGGTTCTTGCCTGTGTGAGATCTGTTGAGATGTTCATCCTTATGTGGAGGAGGCTGTGTGGTGTAACGGTTAAGAACTCAGGCTCGGGAGTCCTTCTAGCAAGAGTCGGACATTTGGTTGGACCACTTCCGAGTTGTGTCACTGTGAGCTGGTTACATTCCAAGCCTGTTTTCCCATTAGTGTTGGTCATCTCTTTCTGCATGACAAACCACCTCAAAATGCGGTGGCTTAAAACAACAAAATATGTATTACCCCACAGTGTCTCAGGACCAGGAAGTCAGAAGTGAGCCAGCTGGAAGGTTCTGGCTTGTGGCCTCTGCTGAGACTATGCTCTAGATGTTGGCTGGGATGCCGTCATCTGAGAGCTTGACTGGGGCTGGAGGAACTGCTTCTCACAGCTGGCAGGATGGTGCCGACTGGTAGGAGGCCTCGGTTCCTTACCACGGGGACCTGTCCACAGGCTACTGGAGTGTCCCCAGACTAGGCAGTCCAAGAGACCACAAGGCAGAGGCCACGATGCCTTTCTTTTTTTATTTTTAAGTTTATTTACTTATTTATTTTTAAGTAATCTCTACACCCGACAGGGGGCTCGAACTCATGATCCCGAGATCAAGAGTCACACGCTCCACCCACTGAGCCAGCCAGGTGCCCCAGCCACGATGTCTTTGGGACCTAGTCGTGGAAGTCCCGCTGTCATTTCCGCAGGATCCTGTTGGTTAACACGTCTGCCCTGTTCAGTGGGGGAGGGGACGGAACAAGTGAGATGGGAGTCACTGGGGACCGTTGTAGAGGCTGGCTCCTACACTGGCTATAAAATGAGCATCATGGTGGCACCCACATCCTTGATTTTAATAGTGAGGAGTAAATGAAGTAACACACTTAAAGCGAACGAGGAAAAGCCCTGGTACATAGTAAGCACTCAAAAAAATCTTAGTTGTGGTTGTGTGTTGTCATTGCCACCACGACGACCTCTTTGGCCAGCACCAGGGAAACCGCATCTAGCGTAATGGGGGTGAGGGGAGGGCAGGAAAGGCTGCCCTTGAGGAGCAGACATGGAAGCTGAGACTGGAACCGTGGAGGAGGTTTGGAGACGTAGAAACGTTCCAGGCCAAGGAGCCACGTGTGCGAAGGTGCTGGGGGGACGTGGGAGAGTGGCGGCAGGCGAGGGCAGAGGCCAGGTCATGCCCGGCTACAGAGGCCAGGATGTGGCCATCCCCATGCCTTTTAGGGAGCTTTTCCTCTCTAGGAACATAGATAGCTGAGTTTACCTAGAAAATACGCGCCGAGCTTTCTGGAGAGCGTTTATCCTGTGCAGGGAGGTTTTGGGAGTACCCGCCTGTCTCCAGAGCTCTTCAAGTTGTTTTGTTTTATTGCCTCTGGGCCTGGGGAAACATACATCTGGGTCTTCTGGGTCTGACCTTTTCACATGTCAGAGGTTCCCTTCTCCCTTTAAGGGGGCTGTGCTTGTCTCGTTTGAACAACGTAGTTAGCAGGATCAGATTCTTGTTCTGACAAATGGATCCAAAAAGCTTGTACAGATGTCCTGGCGCACGTGGCACATTATTTCCTTGTGTTTGTTATATGTAAGCTCAAGGATATCGTGTTTTGTGTCCTTGACACCTTGGGTTTGGATTGATTTAATTAGTTCAGAGGATACAGGCAGAGTAACTGAGGGGCGCCGGGGTGGCTCAGTCGGTTGAGCGTCCGGCTTCGGCTCAGGTCACGATCTCGCGGTTCGTGGGTTCGAGCCCCGCATTGGGCTCTGTGCTGAACACTTGCTCAGAGCCTGGAGCCTGCTTCACATTTTGTCCTCTCTGTGCCCTTTCCCCACTCATGCTCTGTCTCACTCTGTCTTTCAAAAAAAAAATTTTTTTTTTTGACAAGTAGAGTAACTGAGCCACCCAGGTGCCCAGATTTTTTATTCTTAAATATGAATGCTATGCTTCTCTTTGGACTTTCTAGGCCTCTTGAAATTATATGCAAACGTGTGTTCACCTGAGTTTGTTTTTTGGTGTGTGTGTGTGTGTGTGTGTGTGTGTGTGTAAGTCCACAGTCCTTATCAGCTTCTCAAGGGGGTTGTTAGAGGCACAGGGCAAGGCTTTGGTGTGGTTATGATGTTGCTGCGGCCAGCAACCAGGGACACCTGGGTACCTCTCACCTACTTCCCTGCACAGTTCTTAAGGGAGGAGGGGCACTGTGCTGAGGTACAGCAGGCTGGACAGCAGATACCTGCAACAGATGTGGGGATGCCGTACTTTATTCCCCTAATCCTCTGTTATTGAGCACTTAACGTTGTTGATGGTTTCTTCCTCCAGAATCTTCACGATTCATTTTTGTGTTTCTTATTATTTCCTTAGGATAAATTTCTGGAAGTGGGATTTCTGCGTCTAAAGAATAGATACTTTTTGGGGCACCTGGGTGGCTCAGTCAGTTAAGTGTCCGAGTCTTGATTTCAGCTCAGGTCATGATCTCAGGGTTGTGGGATCGGGCTTCGCATAGGGCTCCCCATCTAGCATGGAGCCTGTTGGGATTCTCTCTCCCCTCCCCCCTCCTCTTTTCCCCCTCTCCCCCACTCACGTGCTTTCTCTCTCTCTTTCTCTCTCTCTTTCTCGAAAAAAAAAAAAAAGAATAGGTACTTTTAAAGGCTTTGGTACATATCATGAACTACCCCTCTGGAAGGCGTGTCTGGTAGATCAGTTTACCTGTCCGCCGCCAATAACAAATGAATATTTATTTTTATTCCTGAGGGAGGAGTCCAAGCCACTGGGTGGCACAGAGCCATAATTTGACCTTTTGATCAGCCTTCTGATCTCTCTTAAGCACCTCAGGAACCCTTTGCTTTCTTCTTTACGCCACAGTTTGAGTGCTTTAACAAATGCTAAAATTCTGGAAAGTTATGTAAATCTAATCGGCCATAATAGCCCACCAGGTTTTCCCAGTCCTGGCACTGACCAAATGAATCCACCAGTCATTCGTGTCGGCTGGGTGGTTTGCCAGCAGAATTAGGTAAGGGAACTGTCACAAGGACTGGGTGTTAGGCTCCTTTTGAGTGCTTCCCTGAGGAGGGAGAAGATACAACCCAGAATCGGGTGAATTCATTAGACTGTATTTGGCAAGATGGAGATCAAGTGGGTGTGGGTCATCGCCCACAAGTTTCCCAGGGTCCCCGAGAAACTGCTGCCCGGGAGCTTCTGATTGTGAGAGCCCCGGGGCCCTGGCGTGCGCGCGGAAGAATGTGGCCCGGGGCATTCCGTAGACACATACCAAGCACTCTTGGCCTCCCCGGGTGCCCCTGCCGGCTGGCTCACGGCCACGCTGAATAACCAGAGCAAGCCACGTGACCACAGCGTGGCAAGTGGGTCTGGCTGGGCAGGACAGATGCCTCACCGTCGGTCCAGGGAGAGGAACGATGGTCATAGACAAACTTCTGAGTGGGACCCTGAGCAGAGAATGGAAAACTTAGAGGCCCCGGGTTTGGAGGCCCCTTCCAAAGCTGGCATCCGACAGGAGATTGGAGAGCCGCGTGGGCGCCCACCCGGGTGGCGGCGTTGGGCTTGGCGTGTCAGGGTACAGAGGAGAGTGTGCCCTGTGGTTACGGAGGTGACGGTGAAAAAGCGCATGTGCTTTCAGGGACTTCTGTCAAGGGGATGGGTTCTCACCAAACCTGCTCTTCACGTTCCCGTCCTTTTTAAAAAACATTAATCGAAATGTGGTTGAGCTGCAGTATTATATTAGGTTTGGGCATACAACAGTGACTCGGCGTTTATTACATTATGAAACGATCGCTAACATCAATCTCGGTGCCATCTGTCACCGTACAAAAATTATTACAATGCCATTACATTATGATTGTCATATTGTGTAATATTGTCATATTACAACATCATTAGAGTGTTATTCTCATATTATGTAATATTGTAATATTACAACATTACAATATTATTCCCTAGGCTGTATATTGCAAAACCCGAGTCTTAACTTACTTTATAGCTGGAAGTTGGTACCTTTTGATCACTTCCTGTCTCTTTTTTTTTTTTTTGGTGGCTTGGGACCAGGGGAAAGGGTGATATAGCCTGTGGCCCTGACTTCATCTCCTCAGGTGCCCTGCCCTCCCCCCCCATCATCCTTGACTCCTCCCTTACCCCTCCTCCCCACATCCAGTGAAGCAGCAGATGCTCCAGAATGAATCCCAGAGAAATCCTAGCACCCTGGCCCTGTGCCACCGCTGACTCTGTCCCGAAAGATTCCCCGGCCTCCCAACCTGTCTTGTTCTCGTACGTGTCTGTTCTCCTTCTGCCGTCAGACACCTTTCCTCAGACACTTACGTCAGATCCCAGCTTTCCGTCTTCTGCCGGGTTGGCCTCTTGGAATAGAATTCCCAGCTTCTCTCCACAGCCCGTGGGCCCATGTGGTCTGGGCCTGGTGTCCCTCTGGGACTTCCCCTCCCGTCACCCCCTTTGTTTACTGGGGTGCTTTTCCCTGTTAGTGCCTGCTCCGGGCTCTGCCCTTTCCTCTGCTGGGGTTCTCTGACGCCACGTCTGCCGGGGCCGGGCTCTTTCAGATCGCGGGGGTTCCTGCCCATGTGGCACCTGCTAGGAAAGGCCTTCCCTGCCGACCCGATCCAGGCTTCCCGCGCCAGCACTCGGACTCCTTTCCTCTTCGTTTCTCACAGCACGTGCCATCTGCAATCCCTTGTGTATTTATTGATATAGTTGCTTGCCCTCCTCCCGGGATACCCTCAGTGATCTCCTTCTTGTAAAGGCTCACTTGGCCTCGGAATGCCCTGGAGAGCCTGGCCTCATGTGGGAATACCGAGTTTTAGTTCCGGGAGAGCTGCAGGTCGTGTGAGAAAGAAACACATTTGACTCCTCAAACCAGCCATGACACGGCTCTTCGAGAGAAGGTGTGTGCGCACACGTGCACGCACACACGCGCACAGAAACCGGACGTAGGCACTTGCATTTGAGCAAAGAAAGTTTTCACACAGAAAGACGCGTTGAAATACACCTCCTAGCCTGTTAAACTCAGTCATCAAAATTTAGACTAAGAACTCTATAGAAACGACCTGTTCTCTGTTTCAATTGATGGGTAAATTGGAAGGAAAAGGTTGAGTGGCATCTGTAGAGTAACAGAGATGTGATTGCAATACCTGGAGCTCATTAAGAACTGAATTCAAGCAAAGCATAAAAATTGGGGGGGAGCATCTGGGTGGCTCGGTTGGTGGAGTGAATCTTGATTTCGGCTCAGGTCACAGTCTCGCAGTTTGTCGGGTTGTGCGTGGACGGTGCAGAGCCTGCTTGGGATTCCCCCTCTCTTTATGTCTCTGTCTCTGTCTCTCTCTCTCTCTCAAACAAATAAACTTAAAAATTTTTTTTTAATTGGGGGGGGGGGTGGAAATCTAGGGTGCCTGGCTGGCTCAGTCAGCAGAGCATGCGACTCTTGACCCCGGGCTCATGAGTTCAAGCCCCACAATGGGTGTAGAGCTTACTTAAGAAATAATAATAATGGTTAATACATTAAAACATTGGGGGGAAATCCATTTGTGAGCCGAGGAGTGGGTGTTCTGGAGGAGTGGGTGCTATCGATGAAAGCCAGTCAGCTGTGAGTCGGTACCTGTTGCAGCCAGGGCGGGTGGTACGTGGGTAGATGGGGGTACACGGGGATTCTCACACTGTTCTCTCTACTTGGAGATCTAGTTTTAAATTTCCATAATGATTTTTTTAACCAGGAGATTTTACTCCCACAAACCCTGACCTCTCCCATGGCCCCTCTGCTGGAGCTTGACTGCCTGCTGTCTTTCAAGCAACATCCCTTAGGATGGGGGAGCCTGTCTGAGCACTTCATTCTTGAGCTCAGCTGCCGGCCCCTGGAAGCCTTAGAGCTTGTGGCCTTGTCTTGTTCGTGGTCCTTCTTCTTCCTTTTTTTTTTTTTTTTCCAATTTTTCTTTATTTTTGAGACAGAGACAGCGTGTGAGCAGGGGAGGAGCAGGGGGAGAGGGAAACATAGAATCCGAAGCAGGCCCCAGGCTCCGAGCTATCAGCACAGAGCCTGACGCAGGGCTCGAACTCACGAACCGTGAGATCATGACCTGAGCTGAAGTCAGACGCTTAACTGACTGAGCCACCCAGCTGCCCCGTTTGTTGTCCTTGCTGGAAGCGTTGATTGGTGGCGGGATTTACTTGGTTGCTACATTTGTTTGTTTTTAAAGTTTATTTATTTTGAGAGAGAGAACACTAGCAGGGGAGGGACAGAGAGAGAGAGGGGGAGAGAGAGAGAATCCCAAGCAGGCTCCCCATTGACAGTGCGCTGACAGCCTCGACGTGGGGCTCGAACCCACGAACCGTGAGATCCTGAGCGGAGGCGAAACCAAAAGAGTTGGACGCTCAACCCACGGAGCCACCCAAGTGCCCCTGGCTGCTACATTTGTGAGCATGTAAAATAGTCTACGCTGTGCAAAGTAGGTACGCAACTTCGTGGGAAGCGCGGTGTGAGGTGGCATTTAGCGGCATCGTGGAGTGACAGAAGACATTTGTTGGCAAGAGCAGAGCCCCCTTACGATGGCGCCAGTGGTGACTCTCGCTGTGTGTCCTCAGTCCGATGGGGATGGAGGAGAGCAACGCCAAGAACAGACACGGGGAGCGTTCACCCAGTGACCGCCCTGCCCCACCTGGGCCGAGGACCTCTCTTCAGTCCCTAGAACCTTCCTTATGTCAACCCTGTCTTGCGCTCGTCAAGGGGATCGTTGCTTGTAACGGAGAGCAGAGAAGAAAGACAGTGAGTTATATGGTGGCCGAGACTGTCTGACTGTGCGTGTCGTGTTCCTGGCCCAGGGTAGTGTTTGTGGAAGGAAGGAACGAGCGAGTGCGTCTTTTCAAGTCTTGGGGGACTTAACCTATAATAGGTCCACTCTGTAGGGTCATCGGGAGAATTAAATGGGAACCTCTGTAAAGAACCTAACAGAACAGTTGGCGATAGCTTCATATTCATTAATGGAATGGCAAAATAAGTTGTGGCCATCGTCCTGTGCCACATGTCTAGCTGTTGAGGTTGGGGTAGCTTTATGTGGCTTGACATGGAGCCTGTTGAACACGTTTCAGAGAAAAGCAAGTGTAGTAAGTCCTATTCATGCAGAGAAAATTGTGGGTCGGTAGGCGTGTAGGAAAAGGTTTGTTGGTAGTGGCGGTCTCTGGGAGTGGAATGGATGGGGGAGTATGGTATGGAGAGGGGAAGGGGCGTGTTTCACTCTTTATTTCATATATTCCTGTAATTGAGACAGAGAATTGGGCAGTAAATGTAAAGTAACAGAATAGTGCTTGTTACACAGCACTGAGTAAATTGTAAATAGTATAAAGGGCAGTTCTGATAAAGGCCAGAGATCCAAGTAGAGTAGGTCGGTTATAGACAAAAAGTCGAGTCGGTTTTTAACTTTCATCGATTGCAACTTTTAGCTTCTGAAAACATAACCAGTATTTAATTTGGAAAGCCAAACAGTGGCCCTGGCCCTTTATTGTATTTCATATTATTATGTTTTTAGTCAAGTTCATTGAGGTACAGTTTCTAAAGAGCATAAGACTCTCTTTAGCCTACAGTTCTGTGAACTCTGACAAACGCGTATAGTTGTGAAATGACCATCACGTTCGAGACAGACAACAACGTCATCACCTCCAGAATTCCCCAGCGCTGCCCCCTTTGCAGTCATCCCCTCCCCCGCCCCCAGCTCCTGGCAACCACTGAGCTGTTTTCGGTCCTTATAGTTTTGCTTTTTCCAGAATGTCGTATAAGTGGAATCGGACAGTATATATGGTGGTTCCCCTCCTCTCCCCTCCCCCCCCCCCCCCCCCGCCGCCGTCTGGCTTCTTTCACTTAATGTAACACATTGAGAGTCAGCCAGTTGCCACCCATGATCAGCAGTTACCCGCCTGTCTCTGAGCAGTATCCCCTTGTATGGATATACCACAGTTTGTTTATCCATTCACCAGGCTTTTAGAGCAGACAGACTTCTGGCTTCTCTCCTCTTTATTTCTACCAGTTTTGCCTCCTTTTCTTTTTTCAGAAGATTACTGAGACTTATAATATGGGCCGTTTTTTCAGAATCCTTGCATGGGAAGAGCTGTATTGAATATAAATCATTCGGTAATTTTAAATTTTATTGGACACGTAAAGTGCTTACTGTGTGTCTGGCACACACACACTGCCTTCTAAATATTCATAAAGTGCTTAGAACAGTTGCAGGCGCATAGGAAGTGCTGTATATGTGTTTGTTAAATAAATAACAGCTTTAAAGTTGGCAAATTGTACTTCTTGTAGAAGAGAGGTGCTGTGGGATAGGGCTGTAGACCCTAGTGATACAACTTCTCCACATCACCCCCGCCCCCGATTACAGGCTTTGGTACCTTGGGTGATGAATTGAGTGTGACACATCCTATCGGTAGCTGTGTTAAAAGTGTACTAAAATCATTCACCACATGGTGGCGCTCCCTTAGAAAAACAAAATGAAGCAGAACAAAACGAAACAAAAAGTTAGGGGTCGGCATTGAATTTTAGGCAGGGATTTGCAGCTGGAGTGCCAATTTTTGTTCTGCACATTTGTGCTTTGAGTTTTCGGGGACAAATAGGGCAATGGAGTCCTGTCCTTTTATTGGCCCAATACATTATGAAGATGTTAGAACATGGGATCACTTGTCCTTTCTTAAGCGTTGTGAAATTTATTATACATTAACTGATACTATACTTTAATATTTTCTAGATATCTTCACTGAAAAGCTTGTGTGCTTAACAGGAAAAAAAGATACATCTATAAATAAAACATCATAAATATTTCTCCTTCAGAAATTGGCATTGGGACGCCTGTGTAGCTCAGTCAGTTAAGCGTCCCACTCTTGGTTTCGGCTCAGGTCATGATCTCACAGTTCGTGGGTTCGAGCCCCTCACTGGGCTCTGTGCTGACAGTGTGGAGCCTGCTTGGGATTTCTGTCTCCCTCTCTCTCTGCCCCTCCCTGCTTATTCTCTCTCTCTCTCTCTCTCTCTCAAAAAAATAAACATAAAAAAATGTTTTTAATTGGTATTTTTAAAAATGTTTGCCTAACAATTACTGCAGGCAGAACAGTTTTAACATTTTAGTTGAGAGGCAAAGTGTGTCTGCCGTACAGATTTGAATTGGATACTTCTTTTTTGTTTAAATGTTTATTTATTTATTTTGAGGGGAGGGGAGAGAGAGGGAGGGAGGGAAAGAGAGAATCCCAAGCATTCTCTATGCTCAGCACGGAGCCTGACGCAGGACGCGATCTCACGACTATGAGGTCATGACCTGAGCCGATACCAAGAGTCACCGACTGAGCCACCCAGGCGTCCCTTGAACTAGATACTTCTAAGGAGTCACTGCTGTCACCGGCTGGATTTAGGTTATTTGCACCAGAATCTCGGGCTGGTTGGCACTTGTGCTTCTTGGGGAGGGAGAGGAGATGGCTCCCATCACAGTAGTTTCCCTGAAGAATTTTCCCTCCTGTCCATTGATTCATTTGCCAGGTATTTATGTTGTCCGCACAGGCATTGTGCTAGCTCTGTGGGAGATTCAGATGGTCCTGCTTTTCAGGAACCAAATAGACAAGATGACACTCAAACATTTAATTCAAATGCTGGGCATTATTTTGTTCACATTAATAATTTAGGTAAGAAGAATTACAGTGGCCGAGAGGAGAGCTGCTCCCCACTAGGCTGCCTGGTCAGGGACAAGTGTGGGAGTGGTGTTGGGGGGGTGAAGGTGAGAGGAGAGAGTACGTGGGTGTATGGAGAGGTCTGCGGGAATGAGGTAGAATTTCACCCTTCCCCAGCTAGGACCCTGCCCCAAGTGCGTACCCCGCCCCCACCCAAGGGCACAGGAGGGAGACACAGATTGTGGGCAGAGGGCGTATTGTGAGCAAGACCCCGAGGAAAGGAAAATATACGGTCCACAGGCATTAGATTGTGATCCAACTGTATGTTTGCCTGAAGGTTTTCTCTGCTGGGGAGCTTGGGGGAGGAAGAGGACAGCATGATAGACCCTTAGGGACATTTAGCATCACCTTCAAAAACAGATGAGGGGGAGACTTCTGCTAGTGAAACGACAGATGAGCTATTCTGAAAATCCACCTGGACACGATACCTAAGACATAACAGACGTCTTATTGACAAAATAGCTAAACTTGCAAGAGAGGAGGGAAGGCCTAAAAAATAAAAGGATAAGCTGAAAATAAGATGGGCAGGTTTACACTCCAGCTGTCTTTGAGTCTGCTGGTTTCAGTAACCAAGGGGTTATTTTCTCCCCCAGACTGTTTTATTGATATATAATAAGCTGTGTGCATTTAAAGTTATATAATTTGATAAATTGTGACATATATGTACACCCATGAAATAAATCATCACCGCAATTAAGATAATGAAAATATCAGTCATCCTCAGAAGTTTCTGAAGACCCTCTAAAATCCTTTCCTGGTCTCCCCCCACACCCCCACCCCCATCCCCAACCATTTACCTGTTTTTTGTTAGTGTAAATTAATTTTTATTTATTTAAAATTCTAGAAAATATAATTCATATGCTGTATATTCTTTGATGTTATTTTGAGAGTCATCCGTGTTTTTGTGTATATCAGTGTTTTATTTTTTATTGCTAAGTACTATTCCATTGTCTGGATATACCACAATTTGTTTATATGTTCACCTGTTGATGGGCATTTGGGTTGTTTCCATTTGGGGGCTATTACAAATAAAGCCTGGGAACATTTGTGAACAAGTCCTTGTATGAGCATATGCTTTTAATGATTTTGGGTAACTAGGGACAGAATGTCTGGGTCACAGGGTGGGCGTCTGTGAGACTTGGGTTTCAAAGGCTGTTTGCGGTACAGGAGACAAAGTCTTGGACCCGTGGTAAACAGGGAAGTTGAACTGAGGCCCCCATATAAGGCTGTCATTGCAAGCCTAGATCTCTAGCAAAATGATAGAGTGAAAAAGTAAGCCTACTGGTAGAGTATTAAAAAAGAAACTTGTCTGAGTTGGTCCATACTTTGAGAGGAAAAAAAAAAATCTCCTCGGATAATTTTTACCCTAGGCCTGCCTTCTCTTGAACTTTGCTTGAATTTACTTGATCTGTGTAGTCTGGGAAATCGGAAGAAGAGAAATTATCTTAAAGAGAGCCTAAGTTGGTAGAGTTCCCAGGTGCTTGGCAGACGTCAGTACATGTCTTGGAATATACCTACTTTTATCCCAGCCTCAGCTCAGGATTCCCACATATCATAAAACCTCTCCAAGCATGATCTGAGAGTCCAAAATTTAAAAACAGGAGGAAACAACCGTGAATAAGAAGAGAGCAGGAAAAAAGAACAGCGGAGCCAGGGTAGAGTTTTAGATACTAGAGTGATCAGTTTTGGAATATAAAATAATGGTTTAAAATACTTGAGAAAGTAAAATGTGAAACAGAAAACAGGACTAAAAATCTTATGAAGAAAGAATCAGGAAGGATTGAAAAAGAGCCGAACTATATCGTCGGTGAAACTCGAACCTCAGTGGATGGGTTAAACAAGGTAGACACAAATGAAGAGACTGTTGGAGGACACAGATGGAGAAATTCACAGATTGCTGTACAGAAAGACACAGATGAAAAATAGGAAAGTCAAGTCTAGAGAAAGAGAGAACAGAATTTGAGGATATCAAATGTAGGCTTATATGGGGAGGCAGAAGAAGATAATACAGATAACCAGGGAGAGGCAGTATTTGAGGTGGTAACACTAAAAATTTCTAAAAATATTCAAAACCATGAATCTTTAGATGTAGGAATCAGAGCAAACCCCAAGTAGAATAACAACAACAACAACAACAACAACAACAACAACAACAACAAAAACCCCACCAAAAACCTTATCCAGGCAAATTGGAATGTACTGGAACACCAAAGACAAAAAGAGGGCCTTAAAGGCAATCGGAGGGAAACGCATGACCTTCTAAGGAACGCTGTTAGACTGAAGGGAGACTTCTCTACAGCAGTCATGGAAACCGGAAGACCAGTGGAATAGCGTCTTAAAAGTACTGAGAGAAAGTTATTGCCACCCTAGAATATTAAACTCAGAATATACTTTTATAATGAGGGAACAAGAATGAGATATTGGTTGGTGCTGGTGTTTTAAAAAAATGTCTCCAGTTTTGCCAGTTGTGTTTCCTTCAGGGTTCGTCTGTTTGTCTTGGTCTTTCTCTGTGATGTTCCAGGGCTTCCCCCAAACTCTCGTGATCCCAGTTGTCCGTTTAGATTTGAAGTGGGACTGGGCAGAGGGGCGCCTTACTGGCTCAGCAGAACCTGAGGCTCTTGACCTCAGGGTCATGAGTTTGAGCTCCACGTTGGGTCTAGAGTTTACTTAAATAAACTGAAAAAAAGTAAATAAAGTGAGACGAGGAATTGTACAACTAGTACAAGGAGGGATTGTAGGTTGGCTAATTGCCTTTCTGGATTAACGAGGAGGGGAATTAAGAAACTCCCTCTCAGAGGGCTTACGTTACGTTGGGGCATGGACACTGCATTAGTACTTTTGAGACTACTTGGATTTCTTTAGAGGGGACCCGTCCTTACCTGGAGGTAGCTGTCTGGGTGTGGAGAGGTGGGTCAGGTGTGGGTTTTTGGCTGTCTGCCATTTCACAGACAGACTTAGAAAGGGTTTAGACTTAAAAAAACAAATAGGGGCACCTGGGCCTCTCAGTCGGTTGGGCGGCTGACTACAGCTTAGGTCGTGATCTCGTGGTCTGTGAGTTTGAGCCCCGCGTCGGGCTCTGCGCTGACAGCTCCAAGTCCGGAGCCTGCTTCGGATTCTGTGTCTCCCTCTCTCTCTGCCCCTCCCCAACTCACGCCCTATCTCTCTCTGTCTCTCAGAAATAAATAAGTGTAAAATACTTAGACAAACAAACAAAACACCTTTATTGTAATTTAAAGGAGTCACAGGCAGGAGAGAGGGTAAGTTCATGTGCTCAGTCCACGATCTTGCCCCAGAAACCTGGAGTCATCATTTTAATACCTTTGATGGTTATGGATTACTGCAGAGAGGGAAAACACAGGCCATTAAGCCAAATGTATATTAACCTCTAGGGTATTATCAAGAGCAAATTATTTAGACTTCTTTTAAAAAGTTCCCTGTATTTTGAAAACTTGTCATTTTTCTCCTTGAAAAAAAAATTGTGGTAAATAGGGAAGAAACTCTCTGGTTAATTAAGAATTATGTGGCTCAGTTGGTTAAGCGTCCACCTTCAGCTCAGGTCATGATCTCACGGTTCATGGGTTCGAGCTCTGCATTGGGCTCTCTGCTGTCAGCACAGAGCCTTCTTTGGATCCTGTTCCCCCACCCCTTCTCTCTCTCTCTCTCTCTCTCTCTCTCTCTCTCACACACACACACACACACAAATAAACATTTTTAAAAAAGGAATTATGAGTGAGATTTAAATATTATCACATATTGGTGGGAACTATGACTTTTTTTTTTTTTTTTTAAGAAATCTTAAAAACTGGGGCGCCCGGGTGGCTCAGTCGGTTGAGCGTCCAACTTTGGCTCAGGTCATGATCTCACAGCTCGTGTGTTTGAGCCCCACGTCGGGCTCTGTGCTGACAGCTCAGAGTCTGGAGCCTGTTTCGGATTCTGTGTCTCCCTCTCTCTCTGCCCCTAACCCACTCGCATTCTGTCTCTGTCTCTCTCAAAAATAAATAAACATTAAAAAAAAAAAGAAAAAAAAAAGAAATCTAAGAACTGATTTCTAATTACTTGGTCACAAGTCAGTCCCCATGTGACCTGACAATGGCCTAAGCAGCTGCCAGGTGAATGAAAGCCGATCTAGAGTGACAGAGTGGCCATAACAGCACTGGGGATGTGTGTGCAGTTTGTTAAGATGATTCAAGTGGTAGTTATGGCAACGTAGATCAACAGAGGGAGAAGGAGAGAGATACTGGAAAAGCAGCAGGACATTTTAGAAAGGCATCATTCACAGTGGCAAAGTCATTCGCTTTAAAAATTCTATCCTTTGCCTCTTTGCTGTCCTCTGCCATTTTTTTTTTTTTTTTTACTTTAGGTTAGAACTTGCTGATTTATGGCATAGTATAGTTCAGATTCACCTCTGAAATGAAGTCTGTAAAGTCTCAGGATACATCAAAGACCTTAGTGCCCAAGAGTATGTCACAGGAGGACCTTATACTGTTTAGCCCTTTATGCTTAGGAAGGGGGGGCGGGGCTTATAAACGTATAGAGAGAAATGGGTGCGTGAGATGACGGAATGCCTCTAGCCAACGTGGCCACCACAAGGCAAACAACGATGTATTTAGCATATGAGTGATCTGTTACGTGGGGAATTATTTTGGGTTTAAAACAATGTCATCGTCTGGATGCTCCTAGGTGGCCGATGTCTTGGGACGGAGAGAATAGAAATACGGTGCAGTTGTATTTGAGATACTACTGGACAAGCCTGGCATTTTAGTTCGATTACTAGAGGTTTTATGATTTACAGCTGCTCAGCTATTGTATTAATAGAGCCCTCTCTGCTTTCTGGCACCGCAGAGGCCTTTTATAATTTGAGTGTTCTCAAAAGGAACATTGTGTGAAAACGATCAGCCCCGAATGTAAACCACTTTTAATACAAGCAAACACATTTTACATTGGCTCGTCCTCTGGTTTTTGGTTGTCTGTTTTATTAGGAAGGAAGTTGTAGGGCCTTCTGGAAATGTGGTGAACCAGGTGACAGTGAAGTTACCTGGTGATAGGCCGTGTGGATGTCGTCTTGTCTGTTTGTCGTATTGGTCGTGACCTTGGGGGTGTCCGCATCTGACCAGTCCCCGGATAAAACCTCTCGCAGCTTCAGTTTCGGATTCTCCTCACCTCCTAGCGATATGTGGATCCAGTCTTTGCAAGTGAATCCGCCCCCCCCCCCCCCCCCCCCCGTCCCATAGCTCACACTCTTCTCTTCCAGGTCACTTCCTGAGACCCTTCCGGTCTCAGGCAGGTTCTCTAGGACCTGTGTGAGTCCTCGTTGGCACTTCCCATGTTTACAATGAGTCCCATTAGTGTGGCAGGGAAGGGCTGTGACTGTCCCGGTCACTCTGCTCTGTGTCCAGTGCCCGCACTGAGCCTGGCACATGCCCTGGGCTGATGCTATTCGCCCTGATGGCTGGGTGGTTGGTCTGCCTTTGCCACTCTGGTCACATATCTACTTACGCTCACCAGCTTCGGTGGGCACACATGGGGACTGATGTAGGAGCCTAGGCGAGCCTTTGAGTGTCACCTGTATTAGGACCGGAAGAAATACTGAGTGATGGTTAGTGTGCGTTATTTCCAGAAATGGGAAGGGGAGCATGGATGATTGAAGTCGCTTCCCACTCCCTCTGAGGAGGTGTTTTTGGGTTTTTTTCTGTTAGATAAAAAGATCAGAGGAGGCAACTCCAGACGTGTCCATTCTTTTCTTACCATATGACCAAGTAAGTCCAAGGAAGCGCATTGGACTCAGAGTGGGCAGCGAAGGTAGAGACGAGGTCGCAAACGGGATGGACGCATTAAGAGAAGATTTGGAAGTAAATGGTCAAGCTGTTTTGCCAGTTGAAAAAAGTGATCAGACCACGACGAAATTGAAGATGAGACGAACACTCCCATCACCTGCCTGGTGCTGGCCGTTGTGTGGACGGGCGCCTGATGGATCCGTTGGCCCCAAAGGCACCCTTCGCCTGGGTACATTCACAGACTGTTTTGAAGTTGTGCAGAGAAGCTTGCTTGCGTCATCCCGAGATGGAGTGAGTCAGCGTGGTCCCAAGGGAGCCGTAATGGCCTCAAACAGAAACTCGGAATGAAAAATAGCTCTGGATTTAAAGACAGAGTACTTTCTTCCTATGATTTCATTTGCTAATGGTAAGATTAATTCACAGGAAACCCTCCTTTAATGGTGGATCATAAACACATGGGGAATGAGTGTATTCCTTTACTTTTCCCATTTGACCTTTGAAAGCAGGACATACGGTTAGGTACTTGGCTTGGGGGGGGGTGCTCTGTTGAAAGAATTTCTCTGCCGTTCACTTGGCATCCACACGCCCCCTTCTCCTCCCGCCCCGGCTGCTTTTGGATTTCTTGGGGAATTTCAGTGGAGTTTTCCTGGTCACTCTTTTTTTTTTTTTTTTTTTTTTTATGTTTTTATTTATGTTTGAGACAGAGAGAGATAGAGCATGAGCAGGGAGGGGGGCAGAGAGAGAGGGAGACACAGAATCCGAAGCAGGCTCCAGGCTCTGAGCTGTCAGCACAGAGCCCGACGCGGGGCTCGAACTCCCGGACCGTGAGATCGTGACCTGAGCTGAAGTCGGACGCTTCACCGACTGAGCCACCCAGGCGCCCCTTTCCTGGTTACTCTTGACCTGCAGTTGTGTCGACATGCATTGGGATTCTCAGTGGGGAAGAATCACCAGAGAAGAATCTTTTCATTTCATTGTAAGCATTGACCATATTTACAGATACTATTTCAGCCTGAATTTTAAATTGATAGCTTTTAATAGAATTGCAGATAACATCTTACTATAACAAACATCAAGGGGATTATCCAGATTCCTACTTGAAAATGTCTTTTATATTGGCAAATTTGCCAGCCACTCTATTATCTATTAGTGTGTACTAAAAGTATATTATTTTGGCTTATTTTGAGATTAGAGAATTCCCAATGGAACGTTTCCCTTAACAATTTAAATCTGTATTGCTTCTTCTCCCTGGTCTCCTGAACAGGGAGGCTTCTGGGCAGGAAATGAAAGAGAAGGAGGAGGCAACATAGAATAACGCAGTGGCTTTCAAATATGTGACCTCCTTGAGGATACGTACTCTGCTGCGACCGTGTGTGTGTGTGTGTGTGTGTGTGTGTGTGTGTGTGTGAGAGAGAGAGAGAGAGAGAGAGAGAGAGAGAAGAAAGTCTGTGGATAAATATCTTCACTGTGGATCATAGTGATACTTTTTATTTTATGTAATTTTTGAAAAACATGCTGGCTGTGACTTGCTAACAGTTTTCACGAGCAAGAATGAATCCTGACCCAAGTTTGAAGAGATTGGCCGTATAAAGAAGGTGGCCTCCAGAGTTTGTCTATCCGGGTATAAATTCTGGATCTACCCTAACTCGAGCAGGATCAGCCGGCTACTGGGTTACCCCTCTAAAGCTTTGGCTCTGACTCCTGTGAGGTGCCAGTGGTGGTCACACCCCCACCTCCCAGGGTCACCGAGAGGATGCGCGGAGAGGCGCAGAATCTCTGGGTGCAGCGCCTGCACACGGGCCTCCGTGGCGTCACTGCTCCGCCCGTGGTGGTGACCGTCCTTGTTAAGATGCTGCAGCGGCACTGGCTTCGTGGGAAGTTGTGGCATTTCCTTTCCTGAGGGTGTTGAGAGGGATAGATTGTGCTTGTCAAGAGCATTTGTTACTATTTTATTTTCTTATTACAAAAACTTTCAAGCCTCCAAAAAGTTGAAAGAACAGTGCAAAGGACCAGCAATATTGTCCTCGTGTAGGTTCATCTGTGAACACTTGCGCCACCCTCTCCACATCTCTACATACGAACACCCCTTTTTTGTTGTTGTTTTTAACCAAACCACCTGGAAATTGGCTGTAGTCTCATGATAGGCAAGAACGAGGACATCGTCCTACGCCGCCACAGCACCATTGCTGCAGAAGGAAAATCAGCACGAATCCAATAACGTTATGCAACACGCACTCCGTATTAAAAATCCCGCACATCTCGGTAACATTTAAAAAAAAAAAGTTCCTTTTAATGTTTATTTATTTATTTTTAATTATTTTCTAATGTTTATTTATTACTGAGAGACAGACAAAGCTCGAGCAGGGGAGGGGAAGAGAGAGAGGGAGACACAGAATCCGAAGGAGGCTCAGGCTCTGAGCCGTCAGCACAGAACCGTGAGATCATGGCCTGAGCCGAAGCCGGACGCTTAACCGACTGAGCCCCCCAGGTGCCCCAACATCTTGGCAGCATTTTAAATGGGAACCGCTCAAAGAATTTAGGATGAACTAGATGGCCTAAGGAAGGTCTGATGGAGGTGAAGACTCCTTTGAAGTAGAAAATAACCGCCCGAGGGGCACCGTCACGTGGAATATTAAATGGACCCTGCATCTCTCTGGCCTCCTTTGTGTGAACACTCGAGCTGGTGGAGGTGGTGATAACATACCCTGGGTAGGACCCGGAGCCTGGCAGTCCTCACACCTGCTTTCGAGATTGCGTCCCTTCCTTTACCAATTCACACAGTGTGCTCTCTGGTAATAAAACGGGGAGAGGGGACCAAAAAGATAACACCCCGGAATGCAAAGGGTAGAGCACTAAGTTACATTTGAACTTAAATGGCTGTGAATTGGAAATACTTGTTGGAATTAGTATGTGTCTAGGTAGGAATTTACATTCTTCCCTTAAATCGAGAATGATCAGGTTGTCTTGTAAGGAGAGAATTTAAAATGAACTGTATGGGGGCGCCTGGGTGGCGCAGTCGGTTAAGCGTCCGACTTCAGCCAGGTCACGATCTCGCGGTCCGTGAGTTCGAGCCCCGCGTCGGGCTCTGGGCTGATGGCTCAGAGCCTGGAGCCTGTTTCCGATTCTGTGTCTCCCTCTCTCTCTGCCCCTTCCCCGTTCATGCTCTGTCTCTCTCTGTCCCAAAAATAAATAAATGTTGGGAAAAAAAAAATTAAAAAAATAAAAAAATAAAATGAACTGTATGGATGTTTGGACACGTGTGGTTTTTAAGTACACATAGACACAGTAGAAAATTAAAGCAACAAGAGAAGGCATTTTATTTTTTTATTTTTAATTTTTTAATATGAAATTTATTGTCAAATTGGTTTCCATACAACACCCAGTGCTCGTCCCAACAGGTGCCCCCCTCAATGCCCATCACCCCACTTCCCCCTCCCCCCCACCCCCCATCCACCCTCAGTTTATTCTCAGTTTTTAAGAGTGAGAGAAGGCATTTTAAAAGGTCTTACCTTGCTAGTTCCTTCTGTATTTTTTCAGAGCTGCTTTAATGAATTAAAGGGGACATTATTTCACATTTTAAAACCATCTCTAAAATCAGGATGGAGCCTATAACGGATAGAATGCCATGGTTTAATAATTAGATTTGAAGAAGTATAATATTCCTTATATGTACAAGTTGATGTGTTCTTTGTGTGTGTGTTTTTTTTTTCCTCCCTTTTTGAAGACGTGGTAATGCAACAGGGTCATAGACTTATATCCTACGACCCAGTTGTGCAGAGACATTATCTGTCTTCCTCATAAATTGCCATCTTGTGGTGGGGGAGAAGTTAAGGAAGGTGTTTTAATTAGCCAGCTGACAAGGTCTCCTATTATTTTGGTTTAAACATCTTTTGGGTAAATTCTTAGTCTTTCCCATTTCCTACCCTCCCCTGCTTGTCCCCATTAAAAAATGAACATCTGGGTGCCTTGGGGGACAAAGACCTCTGTGGTGGGGAGAGAGCTCCTTGTCCATGGTTTGTTGATCTGAGTCTGTCTGGTCCCCGGAACCTTTGTCCCTGAGGTGTGATCGGTGACGTTGTGTTTTATCCTTTTGTCTCCGTCGGGTCCAGGGGCTGTCCTTGTCTGCCTTCAGTACATTCACCTGATGGCAGATGTCGTGGCTCTCGACTTGGTTTCTTTCCGTAGGGAGGAAAGAACTTGAGTTCCTTTCTAGCCACACACAAACTAAGGAGGCACCAAGTGCCACAGCCCAGATCCTTTCTCTGCCTTAGTCCACCATGCTGTGCCACCATTTTTAGTCCGTGGCCATCCACATGGGCATCAATGGGAGGTTACGTCCTACAAGGTGATCTTCTCCGAGAGTTTCAGTTAGAAAGGGAGGCAAGAGGCCATTATTTCCTCTCTCAATCTAACTACCCTTCTGTCCCCACCTTTCCCTCATTACGTAAGTGCCTGTTACCAGTTTATTGCCTCTCGTGTCCAGATCCATTCTTTGCCCTGCTTTGTGATGCGGGATCTAAACGTTTCTCCTTTGCTAGCTGGCTTAGTGTTAGGCTTTGCCGATAGAGGATGTTGCAGCGACGCCGAAAGGTGGCAGGAGGGGCATCCTGTCCTACTTCCCGTGTGGTTTTCAGTGGGCTGCTGTGAGGATGCCCAGGAACACTTCAGCCCCGTCACAGACCACCCAGCAGGTTGTTGGCTCAGCTCCGCCCCATTCACACACACTGAGCGTCTCCACCACGTGATGGGCCACTTCTGTAGACCATCTCTGGATTACTCCCTCCGGCAAGCATCTTTGTCACCGGCGGGCTGTGCATTTCTGTGAGCTGCACCCTCTCTGCAGCGGTCCGAACCCCATCTTTGGGGTCAAGGGGAGGCTCTTCTATACTCTTAAGTCCTTTCCTTGCTGGTCCTAGCTCTCTGGTGCTTGGCCCCGGGGGGATTTAGGACCAGGGAAATGCTGGTTTGGTGTGTGAGCTAGATAAGGAGGGGTTTCGGGGGAAGGACTCTGGATGGGAGGGGAGATTTAAACTTTGCCAGTCAGTTTGGCCCTATAGTTACTGGGTGCCAAATAAACAAATAGAGACTCTAAAGAACCCACAGTTGGGAAGCCCTCTTAGCAGCGGACGTCTTTCTGTTAAGTTTTTATATTAAGTTTTCCCTGTTCAAATTTCTCTTGACTGGACCCTGACTGGTACACCAGGGAAGCAATGACACGTTTGTGTGGCTTTGCGTCTTCCTCCCTTCTCTTCACACTCCAACCCGATGGAAGGACTGGACCTTCTTCTTTCTGTTGGGACGGAGCTCCTCTTCTGTCGTTTCCTCCCTCTTAGTGTGGTGGAAGCTCTTCCAGCTTGTCATAGAAGGGCATTTAAGTTCTTTTGCCAACACAAACAGTGCTACAATAAAATACAGCATATTTTGAAGCTGGCCCTTGGCCTTAAAAGCCAACCACATAGTAACTTACTAAGTGAAAAGGCTAATTTGGACCCATAAGGATGGAGGAAAAGTGAAGAAATGTCTATCAGAGTTAAAGGAAAGACTAAATTACTACTTTTATTTTTACTGTGTGTGTGTGTGTGTGTGTGTGTGTGTGTGTGTGTATACATGTACATATATATATATATATATATTGTTTTTAAGTTTATTTTGTGGGAGGAGAGAGAGAGAGAGAGAGAGAGAGAGAGAGAGAGAGAGAGAGAAGGGGAGGGGGGCAGAGAGAGACAGAGAATCCCATGCAGGCTCTGTGCTGTCAACGAGGAACCCAACACGGGTCTCAGTCCCTCAAACCGTGAGATGATGGCCTCAGGTGAAACCAAGAATCAGGTGCTCGACTGAGCCACCCAGGCACCCTGTTTATTTTTATATTTTGAAGCTCTGTTATCGGGCGCGTACACATTTAGGGTTGTTACACCTTTTGGTTGAATGGACCTTTTCCGATTATGTAATGTGCCTCCTCGTCCCTGGTAATATTCCGTGTTCTGAAGTCTGCTTTGTCTGATAGCCACTCCAGTTTTCTTTTGATAATGCTTAGAATATCTTTCTCCATCCTTTTACTTTTGATCTATCTATATTATCATTACCCTATTCTTATTATCCTAGCGATAATGTCCAGGCTCCCGGTCGGGGGCAGGGAGTTTCTTGGTTCTCTTGGTCCTTGGTCTTAGGCATGTCATGGGTGCCTGGACTTCGCAGGTGGGGCTTTTGGAGCATTTCAGCCCTTCCACCCTCTGTGGCACCTAAACTCTACCTTCTTCTCTAGGAGTGTCTCTGTGTATGTGGCAGGTGGGGAGGACCTTGGTGGGATAGAATTTTCCATGTGCCCCTCATCCCCAGTGGTAGTCGACTTCTGCTTTGTATCAGTGCAGGACCTGGCCAGCGATGACTTTGCCTTTCCCCTACCCCTAGAAAAGGTAGATCTTTGCCTAGATCCCAGGGCTAGGGAGGATTTCCTGCCCTTCCCCTCTATGGATTAAGGCTTTTACACTGTGTGAGAGAAGGGTCCAAGAAGTGGGCAAGATTTTATACCAGTTCTGTATTAAGGGGGCTTTTTCCAGTCTCCTGCTCTGCTCCCAGTCTTTCGCAAGACCATTTGGTAGAGGTCCCGTGGAAAAGGGCTTGTAGATGAGTTCAGACAGCCCTTGTATCTGGAACTCCTGGGGATTTGATATGTTCTATTAGGGCCACATTTGGCTTTGTAAGAATTCATTATCATTTAAAGTGTTTTCCTCTTCCCTAATGTTGTGGCAGCCACCTCTTCCTCTCGTGCTTGTGAAAGGTCATACAGTTTGCATATCTGCTTCTCCTTGGAGGGACTTGTCACTCTTTAGAATTCAGTTCACTTGGTTACCTTGTGACCTCAGCTTTCTGATGAGCTCAAGAAAAGTCACCATTATATAGAGTCTCTAGTTTTGTTTTGTTGGGATGGGAGTGATGTTCTCTTATGGCTTTCTAGATCTTTTCTTTTCTTTTCTTTTCTTTTCTTTTCTTTTCTTTTCTTTTCTTTTCTTTTCTTTTTTTGAGAGAGAGAGAGAGAGAGAGAGAGAGAGACAGAGCATGCACAAGCAGGGGAGGGGCAGAGGGAGAGGGAGGGAGAGAATCTTAAGCAGGCTCCATGCTGAGCATGGGGGCTCGTCGTGGGCTCAATCTCACAACTGTGAGATCATGATCTGAGCTGAAACCAAAAGTTGGATGCTCAACCAGCTGAGCCACCCAGACACCCCTGGCTTTCTGTAACTTAAGCAGGAGTAGAACTCTTACATTATTTCTTCAGTGGAATTGGATAGGTAAAATAGAGTTTTAGGTTCCTCACAGATCAATACAGTACTCTGTGTATATTTATTGTTTACTGTGTCTCTAGTTGGCTAAAGCTTGACCACACCCTTTTTTTCACTTTATATTTTTAAATAATTTCGAAACTTATAGAAACTTAACATTTTTTTTTAACGTTTATTCACTTTTTGAGAGACAGAGACAGAGCATGAGCAGGGGAGGGGCAGAGAGAGAGAGGGAGACACAGAATCCGAAGCGGGCTCCAGGCTCTGAGCCATCAGCACAGAGCCCAGCGCGGGGCTCGAACTCACAGACTGTGAGATCATGACCTGAGCCGAAGTCAGACGCTTAACCGACTGAGCCACCCAGGCGCCCCAAAACTTACAGAAACTTACAAGAATAGCACAGAGAATTCCCCCATGCCCTTTACTTAGGTGTATCAGTTTTTAACATTTTGCCAGATTACACTTGCTTTATCACTCTCCCCCTCTCCCTCCCTCACCCCGTGTCTTTTTCTCTGTCTTTCCTCTGAATTGTGTATGGATATAAAATTCATTTTTCTGAGCCAGTTGAGATTAGGTTATAACATTTATCCCTTTATTCCTTAGTGTTTCAAGTGTGTTTTCTTAGAACAAGGATATTCTCCTATTTAGCTACAGTACAATTATCAATTTTAGGAAATTCAAGTTTGATAATAATGTTCTTATTTAATCTGTGGTCCATGTTCCAGTTTTCTTGGTTGTCCCAGTCATGCCCTTTGTAGCGCCCTTCCTCTCCTACAAGTGTAGGATCCAGTCCAGGATCATGGATTGCATTAATTTGTTAACGTTCCTTAATCTCCTGTAATCTGGAACAGTTCCTCAGTATCTCTGTCTTGTATAACACTGATACTTAAAAAAAAAAATTTTTTTAACGTTTATTTATTTGGGAGAGAGAGAGTGTGAGCGGGGGAAGGGCAGAGAGAGAGGGAGACACAGAATCGGAAGCAGGCTCCAGACTCTGAGCTGTCAGCACGGAGCCCAGTGTGGGGCTCGAACTTACGAGCGGTGAGATCATGACCTGAGCCGAAATCGAGTCAGACGTTTAACCGACTGAGCCACCCAGGCGCCCCAGCACTGATATTTTTGAAGAACATAGGCCAGTTATTTTATGTTTTTCAGTTTGGGTTTGTTTGATGTTTCCTTATTATTAGACTCAAATTACCCATTCCTTGTTAGGAAACTACAGGGGTGATGTGTCTTTCTCACGGTATCACATCTGGGTGCACACAGTATCCTTCTGTCTGAAATTAGTGATATTAGTTTTGGTGATGGCCAAGGTATGGTCTGGTTCCTTCATTGGATAGTTGCGAGTTTCCCTCCTGCAACAAAAAAGCAATCTATGGGGAAAACATTCTGTGGCCATGTAAATAATCTGCTCCTCATAAAACCTTCCATCGATGATAACCTGGATGTATAGATCCTAATGACTTAGAACTTTATTGGAGGTGAGGGAGGGCAGTAGTGTACCTGTGACAAGCCTTCATTTCCTCTTAGGGTAGAGAACGGGGTCAGTAATCCAAGACCATTCCTTGAAAAGCCAAGACTTCAGAGGGGCTACATTCCCAGAGAAGAGGTAGACTCGGGGACTAATAGCAAGGAAAATCATTTCATACTTAGGTTTGTGTTGAAAGCAAAGAAAAAACAAGTCACGTGAAAACTTGTGGCCACTGACCAGCTCCCACATGGGTTTGGAAACTGATTTTATCCTCCACACGGATTTGTCCTCCACACTGACTTGTGTGACCTCCAGTAGCTACACGTTGGAAATCTTGATTTAAAGTAGAGCAGGAGCACCTGGCTGGCTCAGTCAGTGGAGCATGTGACTCTTGATCTTGAGGTTGTGAGTTTGAGCCCCATGTTGGGTGTAGAGATTACTTAAAAATAAATAAAGTGGGGGCACCTGGGTGGCTCAGTTGGTTGAGCATCTGGCCTGACTTCAGCTCAGGTCATGCTCTCACGGTTCATGAGTTCAAGCCCTGCGTCAGGCTCTGTGCTGGCATCTCAGAGCCTGGAACCTACTATGGATTCTGTGTTTCCCTCTCTCTCTGCCCTCCCCTGCTTGCTCACTCACTCACTCTCAAAAATAAAAAAACATTAAAAAAAAATAAAGTGGAGTGGGTTTTTAATCACCCTGAGTACTTGACAAAAGAAAATTGAAGTCTTCTCTGGACTCAGAGAGTTCCTATAAATCATTTTAATCAATATGAACACACCAAAAAAGGAGACAGACAGACACACACACACGCACACCAAAAACAAGATATCATGAGCAAGAGTCAGTAGAAATAATAGTAAGTTCTGACTTCTGAGACTTCAGATATTAGAAATACTGGATATAGAATATAAAGTAAATTCATTTAATACTTAGAGTAAACTAAAGAAGAAATTGAAAATAGGAGTAAAGAAAAAGATACTGTTAGAAACAGCTAAGCAAATTTATTTTGAAAACCAAACATAATATCCAGAAATAAAAAGCATAATTATTGAAATGAAAAATTCAAGGAGGGGTTGAATACCAGAATAGATAGAGCCGAAGAGAGAATTAGTGAACTGGATGGCAAATCTGAAAGAAGTAATACAAGCTGTAGCATAGAGAGACAAAGAAATGGGAAATACAAGCAGTTACGAGACAGAGTGGATAACAAGAAGTTCCAACTTGTGTTTAATTGGAGTTCCAGAAGAAGATTGGAAATGATGTATGGGAAATGGCAAAGAGCAGTGTTGAAAGGTAATGGGTGAGAATTTTCACAATTGATAAGTATCCAGTCTCCCCCTTTCATTTGTAGAGGCCGGTGCAAGAGTATAATTGGAGGTGCACAAACCATATATCTAAATATTTAAAAAAGTTACCAACGTAACGAACTGTTAAATAAAATATGTTCTTTTCTCTTTTCTTTGTTTTTTTTCTAAAGATTGTATTTAATCTCTACGTCCAACATGGGGCTTGAATTTACAACCCTGAGATTAAGAGTAACATGCTCTACTGACTGAGCCAGGCAGGCACCCCGAATAAAATGTATTCTATACTTCGACCTTGACAAATATGCCTTCATAATAACCTAGAAAGCCAGGTTTAAATTTATAGTCCTTGAACTCTACAGTCATGTAACAGCATAGACTGAGCTAGGTCCTGGCATATAGCCCAGCTCTCTTCCTTTCTTCCCCCAGGTTTATTCCGTATTGTGAGGGGTCTCATGCACTCATGCCTAGATATTTCAGCCTGCATATCTAACCTCTGTTCACACTCCTCACAGAAATGCCACTAGAGGACCCCTCTGGCCTATGCCCACACTGCTGGTACATTCCACTTTCAGAGTAGAATGGGGAAGAGACTCAGGCAAACCCTGAATGTGGGCTTGGAGCTGATTAGGATACCTAGAATATGGTAGTCAGGCTCTGGGTGGACACATCCCCGAGCCTTTGGACCTCTTACTCTGTGCAGAGAGCTGGAGTCTTTTACACTGTGGAATCTAGGACGGGGGCCCCTTGACCCAGGTTCTAAGGGTGGTAGAGAGACAGAAATTCTCAGGTTCAGGAAGCCCATCAAATTCTAAAACAATCAAAAGGGAAAGGAAAGATATTATGAATCTATAGAACATCAAAGACAGAAAAAGATTCTTCCGATGGCCAGAGAGAAAAGACAGATTACCTACAAAGAAACAACCAAGTGACAGCTGGCTTTTCTATAGCAAGAGTAAAAGCCCTGAAACAGGAAAATAGTATTTCCGGAGTAGGCAGTGAAAATAGCTGTTAACCTAGAATCATATTTATGAAACTGTCTTTCAACAAGGAGAATGAAATACAGACATTTTCAGATAAATAAAAACGAGGAATTTGCCCCTGAGAACCCATCACTAAAGGAATTCCTCAAGTACATATTTCGAGAAGGGCAGTCACCCCAAGAAAGAAGGTTTAAAATTTAGGAAGATGTTAAATAGACCCAGAGAGGTGAATGAACTTGCCTAAGGATCCCCGTTGGTTTAGGATCGAGCTTGGACTTTAGCCCAGATCAGGTTTCTTCGAGCCAGACAGAATGGGAGCAAGAAATAAAGTTGAGAGCAGAATAGCATTTCCATTTGGGAAGTGGATGGAGGATGCCTTGGGGTTCCCCTCTGGGGTAAGCCCTCCCTTTTTGCCAGAATACACCGTCACTTAAGCTGAGTCCTGACAGCGTCGGGGAACTTGTTCTAAGTTCCCCACTGCTGAAGGCTCGTCTTTCCCTTCTCTGGACACTGAGTTGGTCACAACTGAGGACTCGACTTTCTGACTTTCCAGAGGCCACATGGTAGCCTAAGGCCACAAGTAAGTGGAAGCCTACCAGGTTGCCAGGGACATGACAACTTGCATTTCTCTGCTAATTATCTTTTTTTTTTTAATGTTTACTTACTTTTGAGAGAGAGAGAAACACAGTGTGAGCAGGGAAAGGAGAGAGAGAGAGAGAGAGAGAGAGAGAGAGAGAGAGAGAGAGAGACAGACAGAACTGGAAGTGAGCTCCAGGCTCCATGCTGTCAGCATAAAGCCTGGTGCAGGGCTCAAACTCATGAACTGTGAGATCATGATGTGGGCCAAAGTCAGAGGCCCAACCGACCAAGCCACCCAGGCACCCCACTCTGCTTATTATCTTAATTCTCTCTCTCTCTCTCTCTCTCTCCTTTTTTTTTTTTTCATTTCCAGTTTCCATCAGCTCCTTCCTGCCCCTGTTGGTTATCTTAAGAGTTTCTTCGTCCCCCAGTCCTCCAGTTTTATCCCTTTCTCTGTTAACAAACAGCAGCCATGTCAAATATGATTTCCAATATGGCGGCCCTGGCTGGCACAAGGGGCTGTGTACTCAGTTGGGGGAGGGTGTAAGAGGCGTGAAGAATGTTGAGTGGGAGATGTTAGGAGATAGCTCAAATCATATTGTACCTTCTATTTACATAGTTGTACTTGGCAACATGGTGGTAGTACATGATCTCATGTGATATCATATGAGTTGGCGGATACCGTCCAGTTGTATGGATAGTCTACCGGGTGTAGACAGGCTGGGTGACTTGAGTGTGATGTGAAGGTAGGAAGGGGCGGAGTCCCGGGATTAGACCTCGCGGCTTCTCTCTGCTTTCTCGTTTATGCCTGCCGCGAATACCGTCTTTCCTCTCCGTGGTAATGGTTTACAAGGTGTGCTAAGGAACAGCACTGTTTTTTTTCCGTTGTAACTGACATAGGGAACAACACCTTTCATTTGTTTGTTTGTTTTGTTTTTCACTTTTAATTGTTTTCTAACAAGTTTATTTTAGCATATTGGCTTCCTATTTTGTTTTGAAGTTTCTAGCATTTTATTTATTTTTAATTAATTAATTTATTTTTTAATTTACATCCAAGGTAGCATATAGTGCAACAGGGAGCAACACCTTTTAATCAGCCACCAGGAATCACACGGAATTTGCTTATTTTTAGCATTCCTTCCATACTGATGAGTTTCTTCAAAAGTGGTTTCCACAGATTTGTTTTGTTCCACGTGTCCTTTAACTCCTCCAGTAACTCAGCATCTGCCCCCCACCCCCCTTTATTCTCCATAAAGATTTGGAAGTCTAGCCTGGGCCCAGATTATCATGAATTTTGTTTACTAGTGGTGTCCACATGCCAATCAGGATTTCTATCATTGAAATGTTCCTTATGCCTTTCAAGACATTGTTGGGATTACTCTCTCCATTCACTTAAGAAGTTTCAGACTATTCTGAGAAACAGCTCGAGTCCATACAAGCTGTGTTGTAAACTGCACACTTTGGCTTGAATTTTAGTCCTAAGCTCTGCCTGCTTTTTAGAGGCAGATAAACTCAGCTAATGAGGGCAGTTTCAAACCTACACCACCATTATCCTCCAGGTGACCTGGGAGGTCATGGCACTCTGTATCTTGTTGCTTTAAGTGCTTCAAACTGCCAAGTTTGTGACTGCCCTTAGGGCGCGCGCGCGCACACACACACACACACACACACACACACTTTTTTTTTTTTTTAACCTGTGAGCTTCCATCCATAAAGTTACCAGAATAGGTCATAGTCGAGTTCATAAACTAGCTGATTTATTTTGTTCATTTAGTGAGCTTGGGAAGAATCTTTTTTTAAAGGCCACATTTAAGATACCTTAGACTATCCAGATAGGCCTATTTCCTGGTCTGTTCTGTCTTTTGAAGGCCAGATTTCATCAAAACAAATGAATCACTGTTTTTTCTTCCTTCATCATCCCCTAATTGGTTTCCAAAATAAAATGATTAACGGCCACGTTTCTCAACTGCATTGTTTTGGTTACGGTCCTACTGGCTATGCCGGGTGGTACATTGGGAAACACTCAGAACTGGTGATCCTTGCTGGTCGGGTCACGTGACTTCTCGGCAGGTTCTCTGATAGTTGAGTCTTCAAAGGAGCAACCTCGTTCTTAGGCTTTTTGTTAGAAGCCGAGGAAGGTGATTGTAAGTAACGAAACCTTAGCTACGATTCAGGCTCCATTTTCCTCGAGATCTGTTTTCGTTTTCAGATAGGAAAACATGCATTTCAGAGCTCCCTAGAGCATATATTTAATTAGTGGAGTGGTTTTGTTTTTTTTTTTTTTTTTTAAACTGTCAGTTTGTGTGAAAGCATCAACTGACTCCCTGGTGGAATATGCTGATTATTCCTCACTCTAGGCCCCTCTCTGCTGGCACCCCCAAAAGAGGGGCTCCCTTCCCATTCCCACCGCACTTCGTCTGAAGGGGGTGTGGAAGCATGTGGTGTGCACTGGCCAGCGAGACCCTGGGTTTCTGTTGAGTCCCTACCTGCCTTTTGTTCAGCTTTTTGTTCATCTGGGCCTTTTGTTCAGCAGCGACCTCCTCCTTGCCAGGCTGTCCTATATTGGCCACTCTTTCATTTCTAGCAACCGGAAGGAATAATTACCCTGATCCCATGAAGTGGGTGGTTTTAGAATTCCATTTCAGATGGCATCGACCCTTAATGCAGCTGGTTTCACTTAATACGTTTTGTTTAAACAAACCCTGTTCCTGGAAATGGTTTCAGAATAGTCTGTTCCTTGTAGCTGTTCTTTGCACTTATTTTTAAAAATGTTTTCCCAACGATATCATAAGTGCCCAAGCATGACAGATTAGAAAATTCTGCTTGAAGTTATTGCACTTACGAATAGAGTTGTGTTCAGATGTGATACATTGATTACTGTGTTCAGTAGTTTAAAGATTTAATTTGGGACCGGTCATTTTATAAAACTGACCAAAATCCTTTGTTGTTTAAGTATATTTCCCTTTAAAGGACTCTGTTTAGAAATCTCAGTTGACAGGAGCGCCTGGGTGGCTCACTTGGTTGAGTGTCCGACTTCAGCTCAGGTTATTATCTCTCGGTCTGTGTGAGTTCGAGCCCCACATCGGGCTCTGTGCGGACAGCTCAGAGCCTGGAGCTGTTTTGGATTCTGTGTCTCCCCCTCTCTCTGCCCCTTCCTCACTCATGCTCTGTCTCTCTCTGTCAAAAATAAAAAAATAATTTTTTTAAATAAAAAATGTCAATTGACAAAACCAGATAAATTAGGGAGTGTTTTTCACTATAAACATGAAAAATTCTTTTTTTTTTTAAGGTTTACTTTTGAGAGAGCGAGACAGAGCATGAGTGGGGGAGGGGCAGAGAGAGAGGGGGACCCAGAATTCCAAGCAGGCTCCAGGCTCCACGCTGTCAGCACAGAGCCCAACGTGGGGCTTGAACTCATGAACCACGAGACCATGACCTGAGCGGAAGTCAGACACTTAACTGACTGAGCCACCCAGGTGCCCCTCTTTGTTTTTGTTTTTAATTTCTTTTTTAATGTTTATTCATCTGAGAGAGAGAGAGAGAGAGAGAGAGAGAGAGAGAGAGAGAGACAAACAGAGCGTGAGCAGAGGAGGGGCAGAGAGAGAGGGAGACACCCAGAATCCAAAACAGGCTCCTGGCTCTGAACTGTCAGCACAGAGCCCGACATGGGGCTCGAACCCCCAGACCATGAAATCATGACCTGAGCCGAAGTCGGACGGTCAACTGACTGAGCCACCCAGGCGGCCCACTGAGAATTTTTTTTTAAGCACTTTCCTTTTGTTACATTCTACCATAAGATTTATTCTTGTCTTTGGGGAACGTATCTCAGTTTATAATCACACATTAATTATTGTGATACTTTGTTCAGTGCCCCTCCCCTCCCGGACTGGACAGCTGCCTTAGTGCAGAGACCATGCCCATGTTGTCCTTTATCAGATCTTAGCACACATCAGATTACCTTGCATATAGTAGGTGTTTAGTAGAAACTTAATGAATGAAACAGCGAGACACTTTCCACCGAGAGTGCGATATAATGATAATAATAGCAAACTTACTACCTCCTGTGTCACGCACTCACATCCGTGTTTACACACGTTAACTCCGTATTTAGTAAGTATTGGGTGACTACATACAAAATGTTCAACAGCGTGCTGGTTAACACTTAAATCTTTGTTGCCAAGTTCTTTATTGTTTGTGTGTGACAGTTATACCAGGCATTTTCCATATAGGAATATCTTGGCAATAAAAGAACACAGGATATTCTTCCGCTTCCAGGACTGATGTGTTTGTGATTCCAGGTGCAGATCTCTGTTGCCAGAAACCAGGGGCCTGTTCTCAAGCCCAGACGCTACATCAAGAGATTATTAGACCAGGTGCCTGTTCCTTTTCCCCCTTCTTTGATTTTCATTTCTTTGGCAGGTCAGAATTGATATAGCTTCCAGTGAACAAAGATTAGCTTTTAATTCTTACGCTGATGAGTACTTTGTTGGTTGTGTAGTAGGTTTTATTACAAAGGTAAGATTTGCTCATACGTAACTGTCTCTTTCTCTTATCCTCCCTTCGTGGGTAACATTGAATATCCATCCACCAGACCCTGTCCTTCTGGCTTCTTGAATATTTAAGGAATTTCTTTCTAGGTTGTATTTTGAAAACATGTTATTCTACATCTGTATATCATAGTGGATGTTCTGCTTCTGAGATTACAATTTGATTTGCTTTGTAGACACCAGGAATAAAAGGCAGAGAAGACATTGAACCCAAAATTAAGCGTGGGGCTTATGAAAGGTGAAATGATTGTTACTAAATCATTGCTTGCAGTGGAATCTGTAACATTTTTCTATTAAGTTCATCTAAAGCTGCTAAGTATATTATTCCAGTCATCAGCAAAAGTAGTTAAGTGACAAGGAGCAGGAGACTTAGGCCCAAGTAAAAAATAAATGTGGATTTACAGTGTTTAAGAGTCTTTTGGCAAATGGAAATCGCCAAGCCCCTCACTACTGAGAACAGTGAAAATACAGAGGAGGCATACTATGAGATTGATTGGTATTTTCCAGCATGCATTTTCTATTTCTTGAAAATTCCACAGCACTCTGCCCTGGTTTGTTATCTGGATGAAATAAAGCACCTGTGCCTTCAGTATTCCTACTAATAACTCTTTCTTGATTGACTTTGTTCTCCAGGCTTCTTCCCACAGGGGCAGTGAATTCTTTAGAACATGAGGGGGGGGGGGTGGAAGAAGCAAGGTGGTTATGCAAATTGTCTTTACACCCCCCTCTGTGACACACGTGAATTCAGAGTGACCCCGAGGATCCCTCTTTGGACCCCATGCTTTACCATCAATAGAAATATGGGTAAAACTGGAGAGTCACAAGACTGTGGGTTTAAGGTGCCATGAGGAAAGAAGGCTCCACTGTCACCAGTGTCTGTAGCTCTGTTTGTCCTCCGGGGGGTGTTCATACCCGTAAGTAGTGCTCTGTAGTGAGGTTTAGGGCAAGTGAGTGGAAGCTTTGCTTTTGCCAAGTGCAGGGAGGGTGGCCGAGCAGGGGCGTGGGAGAGAATTACTGGGAAGGCTGCAGGTCAGGTGCATCCTCTCAGGCAGGTGGGCGTAGGGAAGCGTACCCAGGGAGGTGGAGGTTTGGGAATTGTATTTCCTTAAAGTGGTCTGTGCCCAACAACCTGTCGAGAGAGAAAAGCTTGTAGTAGAGAAATTCGAACGCTCGCTTGACAGAGTCAGGGAAGGATGTTTATAGAATACTGGGGCCTTGGGTTGGGTGATTTTTTAGAGTAATTATTAAAAAATAAAGGTATTATTTACATATAAGAAAATCCACCTATTTTTAAGTGTGTATTTGGATGAATTTTGGTGTATCACGTAGCCTCCATCACGGCTGAGATTATAGAAGTTTCCTCACCATTTAAGTTTTCCTGTGTCCTTTTCCCTTTGATTCCCTTCAACCATTGGCCCTTCAACCACCCATATGTGTTCCGTGTCTGTAGTTTTGGCTTTTCAAGAAATTCATACAAGTGGAATCATACAGAAACCAGAGACTTTTGTGTTTGACTTCTTCCACGTAGCATAATCTTTTTGAGATTCATACATGTTGTCGGTGTACTAATCTTTCCTTTCCTTTTCCTTTCCTTGCCAAGTAGCTTTCCATTATGTGGGTACAGCACAATTTGCTTACCAGTTTACCAGTGATTAACACAGGAGTTGCTTCCTTTTGGGCGGCCATTATGAATGCTACCGCTGTGAACATTTTTGTACTCATCACTGCGTGCACGTATACTTTTATTTCTGTTGGAGAAATACCTAGGAGTGGCATTTCTGGGTCATAGGACAAGTGTATGCTTGTAAGAGAGAAATGACATATTGTTTCCTAAAATGACTGGATTTCGATAGGTGGTGTTTTCACTTTTATTTCGCTCAGTGTATTTTTTTTTTTTTAATTTCCTCGAGACTTTTTTTGATCCATGAATTATTTAAAAGTACACGGTTTGGGGGCGCCTGGGTGGCGCAGTCGGTGAAGCGTCCGACTTCAGCCAGGTCACGATCTCGCGGTCCGGGAGTTCGAGCCCCGCGTCGGGCTCTGGGCTGACGGCTCAGAGCCTGGAGCCTGTTTCCGATTCTGTGTCTCCCTCTCTCTCTGCCCCTCCCCCGTTCATGCTCTGTCTCTCTCTGTCCCAAAAATAAATAAAAAACGTTGAAAAAAAAAATTAAAAAAAAAAAAGTACACGGTTTGGGTCCCAAGTATTTGGAGGTTATTATTTATCTTTCTGTTACTGATATTTCGTTTTGAGTCCATTCTGGCCCAAGGATATACAGATTTCAGTTATTTAAAAACCTTGAGGTTTGTTTTCTGCCCCAGGATATGATCTGTCTTGGACGCTTGGAAAGACTGTGTATTCTATTGTTATTGAGTGTACTGTTCTATAAATGGCAATAGACACTGTTGGTGGATGGTCTTTGAGTTCTAACAATAAGCGTTCTAGCGATCGTTGAGAGAGGAGTGTTGAAGTCTCCAAGTAGAATGGTGGGTTTGTCTGTTTCTCCTTTGAGTTCTGTCAGTTTTTTCTTTTTATATATTGGAGCTTTGTTGTTTGGTGCTTACATACTTAGGATTACTATGCAGTCTTGATGACTTGACTGTATATCATCTGTAAAGTCCCTCTTTACCTCTGATAATTTCATTTGCCCTGAAGTCTGATATTACTATAGTTACTTCGACTTTCTTTCAATCAATGTTTACATGAAATATCTTTTTACAACCTTTTACTTTCAACCTACATATGTCATTATATTTGAAGTGAGTTTCTTATATAAAGGCAACATCTTAGTCCATTCTGTCAATCTTTTTCTTTTAATTGGTGTGTTTAGACCATCTACAACTAATGTAACTATTGATATGTTAGGGCTTGAGTCTGCCATTTGATTTTTGGTTGTTTTTTCCCCTCTTTCTCTCTGTTTTACATTTCTCTGTTTTCCTTTTTCTGCCTTCCTTTGAGTTACTTGAACATTTTTTGGAACTCCATTTTGATATAACTGTAGTATTTTTGAAGATCTATCTTTGTATAGCTTTTTTAGTGGTTGCCTTATCTATCTATATTTTTTATCTATCTATAAAACTTATCACAGTCTACCAGTGCCATTATTTTGCCAGTTTGAGTGGAGCACAGAAACATTACCTCTTTTAACATCCATTTACTCTCCCCCTTTTATAATATAATCGTCTTAAATATTTCTTCTGCGTTTTAAACCACATTAGTGTTACAATTTTTTGCTATAGCAGTCATGCACAGTTTAAAAAACTTAAGATGAAAGGGAAAGTCTGTTGTATTTATCCATGTTTTTGTGTTGTGTTTTCTTCCTGATGTTCCCAAATCTCTTTTATTGTTTCCTTTATGTTTAGAGAACTTCCTTTAGCTGTTCTTTTAGTGTAGATCTGTTGTCCACCAATTCTCTTAGTTTCCTCTATCTGATAATGTTTTGGTCTTCTCTTTATTCCCTAAGGATATATTTGGTGGATATAGGATTCTGGGTTGCCCGTTTTCTTCTTTCAGCACATGAAAATTTGTTCCGCTCCCTCTGGCCTCTGTAGTTTCTGATGAGAAATTTACTGTCATTCAAATTGTTTCCCCCTGTAGGTGAGATACCATTTCTCTCTCTTTGCCTTTAAGATTTTTTTTTCTTTGCTTTTAGTTTTTTGAAGTTGAACTAGCATATGGGTTGGTGTCAATTTATTTGAGTTTATCTTTTCTGGGGTTTGCTGATGTAAATATAGACCTATATATGGGCTCTTCTGTTCTGTTGATACATGTCTGTTCTTCCACCAATGTCATACTGTCTTGGTTGCTGTAGCTTTATAATGTGGCTTGAGTTCAGGCAAATCTTACAGTTTTATTGTTCTTTTCAAAATTGTTTGGCTGTTCTAGGTCTTTGCCTGTTCATATAAATTTTAAGATTAGCTTGTCAATTTCTTCAGAAAAACCTATTAAAATTTTTATTGGGATTGCCTTAGGTCTATTGTCAGTCTGAGGGGATTGCCATCTTAATATTGGCTTCATGGGAAACCAGTCAGTATTTGATAGTCCACGAGTATAGTATGTCTCCCCATGTATTTAGGTCTTTTATAATTTTCCTTTGTGATGTCTTATAATTTTCAGTGTTCAGGACTTTCATATCTTTCATTAAATGTATAACTCAGTATTTTTAATGATACTGTAAATAGAGTTGATTTTAAATTTATCTTTCTAACTTAAAAATTTTTTTTAATGTTTATTTTTATTTTTTTTTGAGAGAGAGAGAGAGCGAGAGAGAGAGAGAGCAGGGGCAGGGGAGGGGCAGAGAGAGAGAGGGAGACAACAGAACTCAAACAAGCTCCAGGCTCTGTGCTGTCAGCACAGAGCACGATGTGGGGCTCAGACTCACAAACCGCGAGATCATGACCTGAGCCGAAGCTGGATGCTTAACCAGTCGAGCCATCCAGGCACCCCATATCTTTCTAACTTTTTACTGCTAACATTTAGAAATAAAAATGACTTTTGTATACTGATATTGTATCCTGCAATTTGCTAAATTCACTTATTAGTTCTAGTCGCTTTTTTGTGTTGGTTGCTTAGAGTTCTCTCCAAATACTTCAAATACTTGAAATTTTGTTGTTGTTGTTGTTGCTATCTTTTTGGTGTTGATTTCTAACTTGATTCCATTGTAGTTAAGGAATATACCCTGTATTATTTCAATCTTTTTAAATGTATTGATCTTGTTTTATTTCTTAGGATATGTTTAAGTAAATACACCATGCCCTTGAAGGAATGTATATTTTTCTGTTCTTCAACAGAAGACTGTGTCATCCACAAATAAAAATAGTCATGCCTTTTATTTCTTTTTCTTACCTTATTGCACTACCTAGGACTTCTAGTACAATGTTAAATAGAAGCCATAAAAGTGGACATCCCTGCCTTGGTCTTGATTTTAGCTAGAAAGCATTGAGCCTTTCACTATTAAGTATAATGTTAGTGGTAGGGCTTTCGTATACACCCTAAACGAGGATGAAGAAGTTCTCTTCTCTTCCTAGTTTACTGAGAATTTTTGCCATGAAAGTGATATCAAATTTGGTCAGAGGCTTTTTCTGCATCTGCTTAAATGATCATATGATTTTTCCCCTTTATTCTTCTACTATGGTGGTGAATCACATTGAGTTTCACATGTTAAACCAACCTTGCATTCTCAAGGTAAACTCCACTTGATATATGTTGTGTATTATTGGATTTGCTATATGATAACGCTTTGTTAAGAATCTTCATACCTATGTTTATGAGGGATATTGGCCTGTAGTTCTTTTTTTCTTGTGACATCTTTGTCTAGTTTTGGCATCAGGGTAACACTTGTTTTCCTGAAATGAGTTTGGAAGCATTTCTTCTGCAGTTTTCTGAAAGATTGATATTATTTCTTTCTTAAATGTTTCAATTACCCGTGAAACTACCTGGGCCTGGAGATTTCTTTGTCAGAAGGTTTTTAATTATATATTCTCTTTCTTTCATGGATATTGAGTTTTCTGGTTATTGCATAGTTTTGGTAATTTGCATCTTCCAAGGGATTTGTTCATTTCATATAGATTGTCACATATGTAGAAATTTACATAAGTTATATATAGCTATTTAAATCTGTAAAATTTCCTCTAGACACTACTTTTCCTATATTTTACAAATTTTGTTAAGTTATATTTTCATTGTTCAGTTCAAAATGTTTTCTAATTTCTCTTGTGATTCCTTCTTTGAATGATTATTTAGAAGCATGTTGTTTAGGGTGCCTGGGTGGCTCAGTTGGTTGAGCGTCCGACTCTTGATTTTGGCTCAGGTCACGATCCCAGGGTCATGGGATCAAGCCCCGAGTAGTCAGGCTCTGCACTGAGCGTGGGGCCTGCTTGAGACTCTCTCTTCCTCTGTCCCTCTCCCCATCTCATGTGTTCTGTCTCTCAAAATAATAAAAATAAAAAAATAGAAGCATGTTGTTTAATTTTGAAACACTAGGAGTTTTTTGGTTATCTTATTGGTATTGATTTCTAGTTTGATTCCATTGTAATCAAAGAACATACCCTATACAATTTTAATCTACTTAAATATATTGATCTTACTTTATTTATCTAGATAGATCTGTCTTAATAGAAGTACCATATAAAATGCACCTTGAAAAGAATGGGCATTCTTGTTTCTTGAGTAGAGTTTTATAAATGTTATTAAGTCAAGGTGATTCATATCTTCAGTGTGTTTGCTGATTTTTTTTTTTTTTTATTGTCTAGTTCAGTCAGTTGATGGTGTTAAAATCTCCAGTTGCTATTGTAGAACTGTCTTTCCCTTTAATAGTATCAGTTTTGCTTCAGGTATTTTGGATCTGTTATTAGGGGCATACCTATTTATGGTAGCTCTGTCTTCTGGATAAACTTATCCTTTTCTCATTTCTGGTAATACATTTTGTTTTGAAGTCTATTTTATTTGATATTAATATGACTATTCCAGTCTTTTATGATTATGTTGCATGTTGTATCTTTTTCTGTTCATTTTCTTTCAGCTTACCTGTGTCTTTACACTAAAGTTCATCTCTTGGGGGTGCCTGGATGTCTCAGTTGGTTGGACATCCGAGTCTTGCTTTCAGCTCAGGTCATAATCTCACAGTTCGTGGGTTTGAGCCCCATGTTGGCTCCATGCTGATAGCTCAGAGCCTGGTCGGGATTCTCTCTCCCCCTGTCTCTGCCCCAGCCCCTACTTGTGCTTTCTCTGACTCTTTCAAAATAAATAAATAAACTTAATTTTTTTTTTTTAAATACCAATGTCTTGTTCATCTCGTTTCATCAACAGGCTTGGGGTTGAACTAAAACGTGTTCCATTTTCTTGATTCTTGGCATGTTGACTAGTTTTGAATTGTATCCTGGACATTATCAGTGTCAACTTGTAGAAATTCCAGATTCTGTTATTTTTCTCCAGTAAGCTTTGCTTTATTTCTTTTATCAGGTCATTTTCTCCATTGGGTTTAAACTGCAAACTTGCTTCTCAAGGGGCAGCTCCTGTCTCTCGGAGTTTTTGTCTTTAGCCAGCTGTTTTGGGTCTGTCCTCTGCATGAGTGTGAGCAGTTCAAAGGTCAATCAGAGAATGAGTGTAGAGAGCTTGGATATCACCCCATCTCTCTCTCTTCTAGGATTACCCACTCTCTTTGGCATTCATTCCTGGCTTCACTTTTCTGATTTATCAAGTCAGAAATACTTTTTTTATTGCACGTCCCTACTCCCTCTGTATATATGACATAAGTCATAGTATCCAAAACCAAGAAAATGCTAAAGGAAATAATTTGGAAACACACAACAGTAAATAAAATGATTACAGGAACTTTAAAAAAAGACTTTTTTTCAAAATGATTCTGCCTATGCCAGAAAATTCAGACAGTTAACATCATATTTTGATGACAAAAAGGAAAGGAATCTATTATCTGGCAGTGGCATAACTTGGTCACTTTACAGAAAGATAACCCAGATTTGAATTTTATTTTTTGCCTATTATCCATTTAACTGTTGGCAATAAAAGATTTATAAGGCATTTCCTTCATGAATAAATTTATTAACATTGAGCCAACATTGCCATGATTTTTGAATAGAATTCATTATTTACTTCAGATTCACCATCTGTAGGCAGTTTGTTTTCTTCAGGCCCTTTATATTTGCCATTAATAATTTACCCTCAAATTTGTCTTTTGTTATCTCTGATCAAATATGAAATTTTGCATTAATCAATACACTTCCTTAGGTATGTGTTTAGATACATAGAAACATAATTCTGTAAATGATGATGAGAGTAAAGTTTCTAACTAGTTGTAAAATATAATTAATTATATCAGGACATTAAATACCATATAGATTATATTGATTTACCATCTTAATTAACAATTTCCTTAATGAGGGGTGCCTGGGTGGCTCGGTCGGTTAAGCGTCTGACTTCGGCTCAGGTCATGATCTCGCGGTTTGTGAGTTCGAGCCCCGCGTCGGGCTCTGTGCTGACAGCTCAGAGCCTGGAGCCTGCTTCCGATTCTCTGTCTCCCTCTCTCTCTGCCCCTCCCCCGTTCATGCTCTGTCTCTCTCTGTCTCAAAAATAAATAAACGTTAAAAAAAAAATTAAAAAAAACCCAACAATTTCCTTAATGAAAAAAAAAATCAAACCACATTTATTATACACATATTCCTGTTTTTTCATACCTATTTCACCAACTTTAAAGTTAAAAGTTTCTAGACATAAGAGAAAATTAGCGGGGTGCCTGGGTGGCCCAGTCGGTTAAGTGCCCAGCTCTTCTTTTTTCTTACGTTTGTTTATTTTTCAGAGACCGAGAGAGACAGAGCACAAGCAGGGGAGGGGCAGAGAGAGAAGGAGACACAGAATCCGAAGCAGGCTCCAGGCTCTGAGCTGTCGGCACAGAGCCCGACATGGGGCTGGAACCCACGAACCGTGAATTCATGACCTGAGCCTTCGCTGACTGAACCACTCAGGCGCCCCTAGTGCCCAACTCTTGATTTCAGTTCAGGTCATGATCTCATGGTTTGTGAGTTTGAGCCCCACGTCGGGCTCCACGCTGGCAGTGTGGAGCCTGCTTGGGATTCTCTCTCTCCCCTTCTCTGTCTGCCCCTCCCCTGTTTGTGCGTGTGCACTCTCTCTCTCTCAAAATATGTAAATAAACTTAACAAAGTATTAGAAGACAGGAAATTGGGAATTGTCTAGCAGTTTTTTTCCCCTTGAGTATACATTTTATGTCACTTTAACAAATTTTAAGATGACAAAAAGGCATGGATCTACATCATTTAGAGAAATTTACGTGTCCAGTTAATTCATAGGTATTTTACATATAAAGTTAAGGAAGAGAGGGGCGCCTGGGTGGCTCAGTTGGTTGAGTGTCTGACTCTTGATTTCAGCTCAGATCATGATCCCAGGGTCATGGGATCAAGCCCTGTATTGGGCTCTATGCCGTGCATGGAGCCTGCTTACTTGAGACTCTCCCTCTCTCTTTCCCTCCCTCTCTCCCTCTCCCTCCCTCCCCCACCCCTCTTCCCTATTTATGTGCATTCTCTCTCTCTAAATGTTTTTTTTTTTTTTTCAACGTTTTTATTTATTTCTGGGACAGAGAGAGACAGAGCACGAACGGGGGAGGGGCAGAGAGAGAGGGAGACACAGAATCGGAAGCAGGCTCCAGGCTCCGAGCCGTCAGCCCAGATCCCGACGCGGGGCTCGAACCCCCGGACCGCGAGATCGCGACCTGGCTGAAGTCGGACGCTTCACCGACTGCGCCACCCAGGCGCCCCTCTCTCTCTAAAAACAAATAGATAAATAAATGCAAGTTAAAAAAATAAATGAAAAAAAATTAAGGAGAGCCGCCTGGCTGTTTCAGTCGCAGAATAAACGACTCTTGATCTCAGGGTTCTGAGTTTGAGCCCCACGTTGGGTGTAATGATTACTTGAAAATAAAGTTAAAAAGAATAAGGAGGAAGCGTAATTTAAAACTGAATGTAGTGCCAAATCTTTGGATCTTTTCCTTTAATTAGAAATTGTCCATAGTTCCAAAGATTATTAACTAACTCCATTTGTTATTAGTTTGAGAGATCTTTAGTTTGACTGAACATCTGGAAAAGAAAATTAGGTCAACACATCAAATATTTATGAATTGAAACATAAGAATTTGTGCGATTAAATAATTTTTAAAAGATTTTATCATACGTTCTTTTCATTAAATACAGTTACATATTTTTGTAGCTTTAAACAATTCGTAGAGACAGATCTTACCGAACCCTTAGAACTACTGTTATTAATTTGGAAGGTTTAAATAATGAGAAATTAAGCCCAAGTCGTACACTGATTAATTACTGCAGTGACATTATTTTTATATCATAATAAAATCAGGAGGAAGCGTAGAGTTATTTTTAAGCTAATTTAAACTTACTCTTATTTATATTCCAAAGAATCATCTAATTATCAGGAATATAACACAATTTTAATATAAATAGACCTATTATAGTCATATATCCAAAAAGACTTTTAAGTCTCTTGGGTATACCAAGCTAAGTATACGAACCAAGACTTTTATCCCCCCAAAATGGGGCGCCTGGGTTGCTCAGTCAGTTACGTGTCTCATTTTTTATTTAGGCTCAGGTTATGATCTCATGGTCGTGGGATCGAGCCCCGAGTTGGGCTCTGTGGTGAGTGTGGAGCCTGCTTGGGATTCTCTCTCCCTCTGCCCCCTCCTCAAAATGAATACATAAACTTTTTTTTTCTTTTTTTTACAGACTGCTACCCAAACCCACACTTAGACTTTTTCTTTTGAGTTACAATTTTAGCAAGAGAAAAGTAGAAGTACATTTTTTTTCTCTTTCTTATGGAAATTCTGGACTATTTATCTGTACTAGATATTTCTTGGGTACGCACACAATGACAGAACAATTACTTATGATTAATTAATCTCCAGAGTCTCCCAAGAAAAGAGAAAAAGTGGGAAAGGAAGGAAGGAAGAAGCGAGAGGAAGCTGGCTTCACGCTGGCGTAAATGGTATATCTTCTCCCTGTACAGAGGGGAGACTTAGATGCAGGGAACTCCACTCAAACCCACAAGAACTGAAGTCAACACATCCGACTTACATAGGAATTCAGGTCCCTGACCGTCCTGTTAAGCCATGTCCTTAAAAAGCCAGCATTTATTAATAAGGGAAAGAGAGGGAGGTGTCCCGGTTAAACAAGATGATCTGTCTTTTACACAGGCAAGACAGAGAATCCCCTCATGAGGTTTCTTCCCTTTTTGTTTTGAATTTATGATGTCTCTTAGATGAACCATCTTTTTCTTTTCTTTTTTTTAATTTTTTTTTTTTTTTACATTTTAAAAAATGTTTTTATTTATTTTTGGGACAGAGGGAGACAGAGCATGAGCAGGGGAGGAACAGAGAGAGAGGGAGACACAGAATCGGAAGCAGGCTCCAGGCTCCGAGCTGTCCACACAGAGCCCGACGCGGGGCTCGAACTCACAAACCGCGAGATCACGACCTTTGCCGAAGTCAGACGCTTAACCGACTGAGCCACCCGGCCGCCCCTGAACAATCTTTTTCATAACAAAATTTTCGAAGTGGCAACTGCAGTTTCAGATTGGTGGAATTATATCAGTTATAAGTGCATTTGAGTGAAAAGATGAAGAGAGCAGGTGTTTGGTCCTCTGGACCAGACTACAAAGACCCCATGAGAGTGGGTTCAGTAAGACCAGTACTTACATAAATCTAGTATCTCCAGAATCTTGTCAAAGACCACGCATCACCAAGTGGAGTCCCAGTGACCCCTCCAACAGTAGAGGTCTGTCACTATCCTTGGAGAGCAAGGCTCATGGAACTTCCCTATAATACCATTTGCTTAACAGGAGAATTAGGTCCTTAATTCAGCCAACCCAGCCAATCAATAATGAGTGGCTGTGTGCTGTACTTGACCCTAGGTGTACGAAGACGGGTCAGATATAAGACATCATTTCAGCCCCGACGAGGCTCACAGCTTAACTCTTTTTTTGAGCAAAATATTGCATAAGTTGTTGTCTTCATGGTAGGATAACTCTGCCTTGGCATCAATCCAAAGGGACCTAATTACCATAAATAGTTACACTAATACGGCCTGAATTCTAGAGAACCCCATTTTAGATTCCAGCATTTTGCAGAATATGAGGTTCCCATTCTTAGGCTAAGCCAGGCCAGACCTATTTTCTATGATGACTTTTTTTTTAATGTTTTATTTTTGAGAGAGAGAGAGACAGAGCACGAGTGGGGGAGGGGCAGAAAGAGAGAGGGAGACACAGAATCCGAAGCAGGCTCCAGACTCTGAGCTGTCAACACAGAGCCCGACGTGGGGCTCGAACCCATGAACTGGGAGATCATGACCTGAGCCGAAGTCGGTCGCTTAACCTCTATGATGACTTTCTAAAAAATAAAATAATTCATTCACTAGTTTAAAAATTAATGTATATAAAAACTAGTAGGTTGAGGGCAGAATAGAATTAGTAGATTTGGTCAGAATAATGCTTGACCAAATATCTGGGTGCCCTGTGGCCCAGTCAAGTTGACACATAAAATTAGCCATCACAAGCATCTTGCCTCAATTAATTGTGGAGTAAATGTTACTCTGGTCTCGTCTAACAACATTTGAGAGCAAGATTTAAAAGGATCAAACTTTTCCAAACTGTATCTCAGAACACACTGAAGAATATTTTTTAACAACATAAAGATATCTAGGTAACCCAGCATGGTAAAATTCATGTCCGCCATCCAATAAAAAATCACTAGGTATGTGAAGAAGTGGAAAATACAAGCAACAACTGGCCGGAAGTGATACAAATGATAGAACCGGTAAATACGGCCGTTAAATAATTTTTTTGAAAACATTTATTTTGAGAGGCGGGGGTGGGGGGGTGGGGGACACACGCGTGGGCAAATGAGTGGGGGAAGGGCAGCGAGAGAGGGAGACACAGAACTTGAAACAGGCTCCAGGCTCTGAGCTGTCCGCACAGACCCCGGCCTGACATGGCGCTTGAACTCACGAGCCATGAGATCATGACCTGAGCCGAAGTCAGACGCTCAACCAACTGAGCTACCCAGGTGCCCCTAAATGTGTTTTAAACAAAAACAGGAATGACACGTTGTGGCATGCATAGCTTAGGTGGAAGTAAAATTTGTGACAGCAGTAGCACAACTGGAAGGAGGAACAGTAGTGTACTCTTACACGGTTCTTACGCTACGTATGAAGTAGTGTATCATTTGAAGGTGGATTGTGGTCAGATAAGACGTGTATGGTCACCTCCACAGCATCAGAGTTATGCTAATAAGCCAACAGAGATCAAATATAATCCTAAAAATAATTAATTCATCCAAACGAAAGCAGAAAAACTTGGAGAAATGAACAAAGAACAGATTTGATCACTGTAAAGCAAATAGCGAGATGTTGGGTTAAATTCCATATTGATGTTATATCAAATGTAAAAGTCAAAACATCCCAACAAAAAGCAGGGGTTGTCGGATTGCATAAAAAAGTAAGACTCATTCAGGGGCGCCTGGATGGCACAGTCGGTTAAGTAGCTGACTCTTGATTTGGGGTCAGGTCATGATCTCATGGTTCATGTGATCAAGTCCCGTGTCAGGCTCTGTGCTGACAGTGGAGAGCCTACTTGGGATTCTCTCTCTCCTTCTGCCCCTCCCCTGTTCTCACTTTCTTTCTATCTCTTTGTCTCTCTCAAAAAAAAAAAAAAAAAAAAAAAACTTAAGAAAATAAGACCCATTCATAGGCTGCCTACAATGAAACTGCTTTTAATATAAAGATACAAATTGGAGGGTGCCTGGGTGGCTCAGTCGGTTGGGTGTCTGACTTCGGCTCAGGTCATGATCTGATAGTCTGTGGGTTTGAGCTCTGCATTGAGGCTGTGCTGACAGCTTAGAGCTTGGAGCCTATTTAGATTCTGTGTCTCCCTCTCTCTGCCTCTCCTGCGCTCACTCTCTGTCTCTCTCTGTCTCTCTCTCTCTCTCTCTCTCTCTCTCAATAATAAATTAAAAAAAAAATTTTAAGATACAAATAGGTTAAAAACAAAAGGGTGGAGAAAGATGTACCATGTTAACAGTAATCAAAAGAAAACCTGAGTAGCTATATCAGACAAAGTGGATTTTATTTATTTTGTATTTTTTAAAAATATTTATTTTGAAGGAGAGAGAGTGTATGAGCAGGGGAGGGGAGAGAGAGAGGGAGACACAGAATAGGAAGTGGGCTCCAGGCTCTGAGCTGGCAGCACAAAGCTTGACACGGGGCTTGAACTCACGAGCAGTGAGATCATGACCTGAGCTGAAGTCAGACGTTTAACTGACTGAGCCACCCAGACGCCCCAGACAAAGTGGATTTTAAAACAAAACATACCGTCAAGGATAAAGAGAGTCATTTCATAATGATTTCATAATGATAAGAGGTTAATTCATTAAGAAGATATAATCCTAAATGTTTATCTATGTATTAACAGAGATTCAAAATACATGAATCAAAAAGTGATAGAAGTGCAAGAAATTCACAATTACAACCGGAGTTGTTAACACTTCTCAATAACAAATAGAACAACTAGACAGAAAATTAATAAGGGTATACGAGATTTGAACATTATAATCAACTAACGTGACTTAATTTATGTTTATGGAACGCTCTACCCCAGAACAGTAGAATACACATTCTTTTCCAGTGCACACAGAACTGTTACCAAGATAAACTATTTTCTGGGCCATTAAAAAAGTCTCAGTATATATAAGCTGGTTCAATTTATAGAAGGTATGATCTCTGACCACAGCGGAATTCAATGAAGGATCAGTGACAGAAAGATGTCAGGAAGAACTTTCAACTGTTTGGAAACTAGATAGCATTTTCAAATAAACCCTGAGTCAAAGAATAAAAATCAGAAGTGAAATTAGCAAGTATTCGGAACCGAATGCAGGTGAAAACGTAACATAAAATTTGCAGGATAGAACAAAAGGGAAATTTATATAACACTCAACCCTCACGTGAGAAAAGAAAAAAAGGTCTCAAATAAATGGCCTTGGTGGGGCGCCTGGGTGGCTCAGTCGGTTAAGTGTCCGACTTCAGCCAGGTCACGATCTCGCGGTCCGGGAGTTCGAGCCCCGCGTCGGGCTCTGGGCTGATGGCTCAGAGCCTGGAGCCTGTTTCCAATTCTGTGTCTCCCTCTCTCTCTGCCCCTCCCCCGTTCATGCTCTGTCTCCCTCTGTCCCAAAAGTAAATAAACGTTGAAAAAAAAAAAACCTTAAAAAATAAATGGCCTTGGGTTTCCACCGTAAGAAAGTAGAAAAATAAAGGCTAGTAAAACCCAAATTCAGTAGAAAAAAAGACCAATGTAGAAATCAGTGAAATAGAAAACAAAAACCGTAAAGAAATCTATGAAACCAAAAGCCAGTTCTTTGAGAAGAGCAATAAAATGGATAAACCTCTAGGCAGACCGACCGGGAAAAAAAGAGAACACAAAAATTGTAATATTAGGAAAGAAAAGAGGTAACATCACACAGATTCTACAGATCTCAAAAGTATAATAAGTGAATGAATCATCAACCTGGGAAAAACAGACAAATTCCTTGAAAGACACAAACAGCCAAAGCCAACTCAAGAAGGAACAGGCAACCCAGAGAGCGCCAAACTTATTAAGGAAGTTTTATTTGCAGTTAAAAATCTTCCCGCAAAGAAAACTCCAGGCCCAGATGGCTTCACTTGGTGAATTCTACCAACCATTTAAAGAGCAAATAATATGAATTCAGTGCAGCCTTCCCAGAAAATAGGAAAGGAGGGAACAGACACTTCCCAGGTCATTCTCCAAGGTCAGCAGGTCAGCGTCGCTCACTGATACCCTGATATCCTATCCGTCTTCTCCTGGTGCAGCCAGAGTAATCCCTTCAAATGTAATCAGATTCCTGTCTCTGCCCCACGCCTCCTGTGCCTTCCCAGTTCCTTCAGAGTAAAAACCAAAGCCCCAACAGTCACCTTAGGCAGGCGGGATCTTCCCATGCCTCTGCAACCTCTAACTACCTATTACTCTCCTTCTTGCTGACCCTGTTCTATCCACATTGGCCTGTTTGCTCTTCCTTGAACCTTTCCTATTCATCCTCCCTGCCCCAGTGCCTTTGTACTTGCTGTTCCCTGTGCCAGGAAAGTGCTTTCCCCATAGTTCATTCTCTCTCCTTTGGGTCTTTGCTCAGTTGTTTATCTTCAGCAGTGGTTTTTCTGATCACTTTCTTTAAAATTACAATCTGGAAGTGGGGGGGCGGGGCACGCCTGGGTGGCTCAGTCAGTTGGGCGGCCAGCTTCGGCTCAGGTCATGATCTCGCGGTCTGTGAGTTCGAGCCCCACATCAGGCTCTGTGCTGACAGCTCAGAGCCTGGAGCCTGCTTCCGGTTCTGTGTCTCCCTCTCTCTCTGCCCCTTCCCTGCTTGCTCTCTGTCTCTCTCTCTCTCAAAAATAATAAACATTAAAAAACATTTAAGAAGAATTAAATGAAATTACAATCTGGGGCACCTGGGTGGCTCAGTCGGTTGGACTTCAGACTTCGACTCAGCTCGTGAGTTCAAGCCCCATGTGGGGCTCTCTGCTCTCAGTGCAGAGCCTGCTTTGGATCCTCTGGTCTCCCTCTCTCTCTGCCCCTCCCTTGCTCATACGTGCGCGCGCACTCTCTCTCTCTCTCTCTCTCTCAAAAATAAAAATAAAATTAAAAAAAATTAAAAAAATTATTAAAATTACAATCCAATCCTCACTCCCTGACCTCAGCATCCCCAATCCCTCTTACTTGCTTTTTCTCCCTAGCAATTTTTACTTTCTTACGTATTTTGTGATTTACTAGTTTATTTTGTTGTCTCTCTCGCCCTACTAGAATGTGAACTGTTGGAGGGAAGGATTTTTTCCCCCTATGTTCTACGTGTTGTAACCCCAGAGCTTAGGACAGTACGTAGCTCTTAGTAGGTACTCAGTAAACATTTGCCGAATACTTAATGTTTATCTCTTAATGATACTCCCTTTGCTTTGCTCTGAAAGAAAACTTCCACCCTGAAGCCATGTATTCTCAGATTGTCCTATAGTTTGGTGACCAGGAAGTTTTAAGCCTATGGGGACTTACGAGAGGTGTTCTCCTTTGAGAGGAAGGAAGTGGCGATTGTGAAAGCAGCAGTAGGAAGGAGAACTGGTGGGGGTGTTCTCAGGCAGATTAGTTTTAGAACAGAGTATGTATGGGGGCGCCTGGGTGGCGCAGTCGGTTAAGCGTCCGACTTCAGCTCAGGTCACGATCTCGCGGTCCGGGAGTTCGAGCCCCGCGTCGGGCTCTGGGCTGATGGCTCGGAGCCTGGAGCCTGGTTCCGATTCTGTGTCTCCCTCTCTCTCTGCCCCTCTCCCGTTCATGCTCTGTCTCCCTCTGTCCCAAAAATAAATAAACGTTGAAAAAAAAAAAAAAAGAACAGAGTATGTATGAAATTGAGGATCTGAAGTTTGGTTCCTAAATATATACTTGCAAATTTCTTGGAAAGCTTCATGAACCCCCATGCAGACATAATTGTACCCCGTTTTGAAGGCTAAGACCAGAGTTTATTTAACTTAGTGATAGATGCTTTACTATTTAAACAGTGCTGCAATGAGAGAGAGAGAGAGAGAGAGAGAGAGAGAGAGAGAGTGTGTGTGTGTGTGTGTGTGTGTTCATACTCAGTTGTGTGTGTATGTATAGGTAAGTTTGTAGAGCAAATCCCCCAAAACAGAATTGCTGGGTCAAAGGGTAAATATATTTGTAATTTTGATAGATATTGAATCTTGTCAAATTCCTTCTCTGGGCTTTTTGAGAACTGGGGATCAGATATGCAAACCCTACGCAGAGTCAAGAGCTCGCATTCCCTTCACGATCGGCAACTACAGGACAGAGTCACAGACAGCTTTGTCACCTACATAGTGAAAAACTGAGGAATTAAGTGGAACTCTCAGTCCTTAGGAGACTGTGTACAAGGGTGATAAGCCCCACACCCCTTGTCTTTGTACAACTCACTGGCAGGAAGTTGAACACCCAGGTCTCTGGACACTGTTTTTATAAGGCTTTCTGGCTTGCTTGCTCAACACTTGCTCTGGAAGTGTTGAGATGGGGATTGATCGCAGCCAGCCAGGGCTGATTCTCCATATTCTTCTTTTTTAAATTTTTTAGAATCTTTATTTATTTTTGAGAGAGAGAGAGAGAGAGAGAGAGAGAGCAAGCCGAGGGAGGAACAGAGAGAGAAAGGGAGACCCAGAATCCAAAGCAGGCTCCAGGCTCTGAGCTGTGAGCACAGAGCCTGACGCGGGGCTCAAACTCATGAACCGCGAGTTCATGACCTGAGTCAAAGTCAGATGCTTAACCGACTGAGCCACCCAGGTGCCCCTGATTGTCCACATCGTCGATATGGTTTGCCCGAGACCTGCCCCTCATCCTCCTGGGGCCGAAGGGTTCCTAAGTCCATTTGTGAAGATTGATTGGGGCAAAGACCTCATAAGGGGAAGCCAGTCTTAGGTTAGGGTACAGTGCTGGCATTTATAAGGTAGCAGACTGCTCTTCCCAGTGAAGAAAATGTCTGGTCATTGTTTAGAAGCCCTCGACAAGGAGAAACTGAGAAAAATTTACCTCGGACTTTGACTCAGCTCACAGACTGAGAGCCTGCCGAGATCGTAACGGCTATGGGGTTCAGCCTCCGTTTTGCAGGTGAGTGAAGCTGGGAGTGGGGCGAGTACCTCCCCGGGCCTCACAGAACCTCCCGGAACCCAGGGCCCTGCTCTCCTGCACGGCTTCTCTCCATCACCCACAGCCACCTCTGCTCCGTGACCACCAATGCTCTCCCACCCAGGCGCAGGGAGGTTTGTGTTAGAGAAAGACAGCCCTTCAGCGTGCGGATTTCTCCCACCTTGAGGTGACGGTGCGTAAAACTACTTATTATTGCTGTTTGCACTTCTGATCGGTGTCCCACTTTGGGTCCCGTAGAGCGGGAGGAACGGAGAGACTGAAAAACAGATGACATAGACGATAGTGCTCATGGAGCACCATTAAGAGAATCCCCACCGGCCAGGTCACTCCAAGCCCAGTAGTGGAGCCCTCTCACGGTCCCACAGGGGCACATTCGCAGGGAAGCACCAAGCCTGGGTCCTAGCAGCGGACTCCCCGGGGGAATGGGGCCTCGAGGGAGGAAGAGAGTGCTGTTTTTGAGGTAGAATTCACATACGGTAGAATTTACCCTCTTAGTGTATGAGTTTTGACAATGCACGGAGCCAGGTCCCCGCCACCACACGTCGGATGTAGAACATCACGCCTACAGTTCCCTTCTTCCTTTGGTGGTCAAGCCAGCCTCCCAGCCCCAGCAACCACTTTTCAGTTTCTGTTCTTAGAATTTTGCCCGTTACAGAATAGCATAAATAGAATTACGAAGCATATAACCTTTTGAGTCGTGACGCATGTAGGATTCGTTCATGTTGTTGTGTGAAAGCAACATGGTTCCTTCCTTTCTGTTGCTGAGTAGCGTTCCATTGTGTGAAGGCACCACAGTGTGTTTATCCATTCAGCTGCTGATTTTCATTTGAGTTTTCTTTGAGTTTTGCTGATTGAGGATAAAGCCACTGTAAACATTCACACAGGTTTTTGTGGGGACGTGTTTTCATTTCTCTTGGATAACTAATCAGGAATAGAATTGCTGGGTCTTTACAAAAAAAATTTTTTTTAAGTTTACTTATTTATTTTGGAGGGATAGGGGAGAGACAGAGCCTAACTTGAGGCTGGAACTCACGAACCATGAGATCCTGACCCAAGCGAAAACCGAGAATCAGATATTTAAGGGACTGAGCCGCCCAGGCACCCCTAGAATTGCTAGGTCTTATGTTAAGTATATGCTTGTCAGCACTTGGTATTTTCTCCTGGCCTTTGACTAGGCTTTTCATTCTCTTAATAGTATCTTTAGAAGAGCAGAAAAAAAAAATTAGAATGCTAATTTATTTATTTATTTTGAGAGAGAGAGCGCTTGCACACACACACATGTGTGTGAGTGGGGTGTGAGGAGTGGGCAGAGAGCAAGGAAGAGAGAGAATCCCAAGCAGGCCCCATGCCGTCAGCGCAGAACCCGATGTGGGGCTCGATCTCACGAACGGTGAGATCACGACCTCAGCCGAAATCAAGAGTTGGATGCTTAACCGACTGAGCCACGCAGGCACCCTGAAGAGCAGACATTTTTAATTTTGATGAAGTCCAATCCGTTATGTCTCTTAAGGTTCGTACTTTTGGTATTGCACCTAAGAAATCTTTGGCTAACCCAGAATCACAAAGACTTTCTTCTAGAAGTTTTTATTTAACATTTAGAACTAGAACCCGTTTTGCATTCAATTTTGAATAGGGTGCAAGGCTGCCTTGCGTATGGATGCCCAACATTCCGGTGCCATTTGTTCAAAAGAATTCGTCACTGCGTTGCCAATGCACCTTTGTGGAGAGTCAGTTCAGCACCGTTCACATGCGTGGGCTACTTGTCTGCTGTTAGTTAATTTCTAAGCTCTGAAAGGAAAACAGTTTTAGGAAGGCTCATTCCACTATTTTCGCACTACTGGTTTCTCCACCGGGAGGACTTTCCTGACATCTCTAGGCAGAATTAGCCTCTTTTCCTGTGCTATTGTAGCTATTGTGCACACCCTTATCAAATTTTTCTCCCTCTTGTAATTCTTTGTTTCAGTGTCTGCTCCTCCCTCCCTCCCTCCCCTCTCCCCCAAGACTCCCCACCCTCTCCCCCAAGACTCCCCACCCTCTCCCCCAAGACTCCCCACCCTCTCCCCCAAGACCATGCATCCTTGGAGGCCCGCAAGTATGTCTCCTTCCTTTCTGTCATCTCCATCCCAGCTGGCTCTATAATGTTTGTTGAATGAATGGAACATTCTCAAATCTCTGATGACAAGTCAGATCTTGGATTGACAAGTGGTGAGCACTCAGGAACTTCATGATTGCTCTACCAATCAGATGAGGCCAGGAAGCAAAGATTAAGAACCAGTTCTCTCTCAAGCAGGAACTGTCTGTCATTCTCCTTTCGGGTGACCGCTGTTTTACCAGGGGTGTGTGGGGTGGGGCTGTGACACCAGGCACAGTTGGGTCATAGGTGGGTTCTCCGCTTCAGAGGATGTCTGGCTTCTCGAGTCCCCCTTCTTGTGGGATTCCTTCTGCTGGACTTCAGTCACAGCGGCGTCATTGGGGATCTGGAGTCTTTCTTCCCTACTTCCTTCCATGGGTTGTTTTGGAGACCAAATGAAGAAAGATATGGGAGAAGACCAGAGAGTATTGAGAATTATTGACCGATTAACTTTTGGAATTCCTTTATCAGAAGCTTAAGACTCATGAAATATTTATGGTGAATTAATTTAATTGATTGCTTCCCTCCCCCAGCACTTTCGGACCATATTATTTACTACCTGGAAATTTTCCTGCGTTAGATCTTAAATATTCTTCTTAACATTGTGATCTCAGGTAATTTACCACGACACTTGGTCTCTGGGAGAGGTTTAACAGTCGGCACTGTATCGTCCGGCAACACGGGTGGGGCTGACGTATATGTTTGAGAACTCTCAAAGTCGCAGCCCTGCAGGCCTCTATGAAGGCTACATTTGGAAAGCTCCTGCTGCTTAGGAGAGAATCTAAGTGCTTCCATGAATGGGAGATGTGTTGCTATAGGTTCCAGTCTCTGATGCTTCAGATTGCTGGCTTCCTCCCGTGTCTCTGTTTTAATCAACTGGAGATACACCTCCCCACTCCTATCCAGGTGTTGATCACCTTAGTTGTATCTGTTCAGTCCTCCCCCTGACACACACTCCTGAGCCAGGAACTCTATCAGGAGTCAGGAGAGGTGTCAGAGCTGGGTGGGATAGCTTCATGTTTGCTCTCCGGGAACGTGGCTCTCGTTGGAAGCATCTCTACATAAAATGCCACCTACCAGCAACACGTAGGGCATGGTCTGGGTGGGTTCGCTGCATGGAACCCAGCAGCCAGGCCTGAAGCACTTCTAATCCTTTGTCTCATCCTTTGTATGACATCCAGGTAGGGCAGTCCCTATCAAAATAACCCCAGCATTCTTCACAGAGCTAGCACAAACAATCCTAAAGTTGGCCTGGGACCAGAAAAGACCCCGAATAGCCAGAGCAATCTTGAAAAAGAAAACCAAAGCTGGAGGCGTCACAATGCTGGACTTCAAGACGTATTACAAAGCTGTAATCATCAAGACAGTATGGTACTGGCACAAAAACAGACACTCAGATCGATGGAACAGAATAGAGAACCCAGAAATGGACCCACAATCGTATGGGCAACTAATCTGTGACAGAGCAGGAAAGAATAGCCAACGGAATAAAGACGGTCTCTTCGGCAAGTGGTGCTGGGAAAACTGGACAGCGACATGCAGAAGAATGAACCTGGACCACTTTCTTACACCAGACACAAAAATAAACTCAAAATGGATGAAAGACCTAAATGTAAGACAGGAAGCCATCAAAATCCTAGAGGAGAAAGCAGGCAAAAACCTCTTTCATCTTGTCCGTAGCAACTTCTTACTCAACACATCTCCGGAGGCAAGGGAAACAAAAGCAAAAATGAACCACTGGGACCTCATCAAGATAAAAAGCTTCTTGGGGCGCCTGGGTGGCGCAGTCGGTTAAGCGTCCGACTTCGGCCAGGTCACGATCTCGCGGTCCGTGAGTTCGAGCCCCGCGTCGGGCTCTGGGCTGACGGCTCAGAGCCTGGAGCCTGTTTCCGATTCTGTGTCTCCCTCTCTCTCTGCCCCTCCCCTGTTCATGCTCTGTCTCTCTCTGTCCCAAAAATAAATAAAACGTTGAAAAAAAAAATTAAAAAAAAAAAAGATAAAAAGCTTCTACACAGTGAAGGAAACAAGCAGCAAAACTAAAAGGCAACCGATGGAATGGGAGAAGATATTTGCAAATGTATGACATCCAATTAGGGAAAAGGGTCAAAATCATAGGACACCTTCTTTTTTCCTTTCTGGTTTAGGTTTTTGTTTTTGTTTTTGTTTTTTTTAACGTTTATTTATTTTTGAGACAGAGACGGAGCATGAATGGGGGAGGGGCAGAGAGAGAGGGAGACCCAGAATCCGAAACAGGCTCCAGGCTCTGAGCCGTCAGCACAGAGCCCGACACGGGGCTCGAACTCACAGACCACGAGATCATGACCTGAGCTGAAGTCGGACGCTCAACCGACTGAGCCACTCAGGCACCCATCTTGTTTAGGTTTTTTGAGGTATCCTTTATATGCCATCAAATTCACTGTTTTAGTGTACAATTCATTGATTTCCAACAAATTTACAGAGCGTGCAACCATCTCCACAATCCAGTTTTAGAACATGTTCATCGTGCCAAAAACATCCCTTGTGCCCCTTCATGGTCGATCCCACCCCTACACCCGGGCAACCGCTAATCTGCTCCCCGCCTCTATAGATCTGCCTTTTCTGCACATGTCATATAAATGGAATCGTGCAATAATATGTGGTCTTTTGTGACTGGCTTTTTCCACCTGCAGCAGATCTTGGAGGTTTATCTATGCTGCAGCACAGATCGGCACATCTTTCCTTTTCATTGCTGAGTGTTACTCCATTCTTTGGATATACGTTTTGTTTCTCTGTTCACCAACTGACGGACATTTGGATTGTTTCCGGTTCTCGGCCGTGATGAATAATGCTGCTCTGAGCACTCACGGACAAGTCTTTGTGTGACTGTGTGTTTTCATTTCTCTGGGGTAGATTCCTAGGAGCAGAGTTGCTGGTTCTTATAAAAAAAAAAAGTATGCGTTGAACTTTTTTAAGAAATTGCCAAGCTGTTTTCTAGAGTGGTCCTACCATTTTGCCTCCCCACCTGCAGTGTATGAGAGTCCCAGTTTTCTCCCCATCCTCGCCAACACTTGGTTTTGTCTATCTTGTCGATTCTAGCTAAGCGAGTGGGTGTGAAAGAGAATCTCCTTGTGGTTGTAGTTTCCGTTTCTTGCATGACCGATGATGCCGAGCATCTTTTTGTGCGATTAGCCATTCGTATTTCTTCTTTGGTGACGTCAATGACAGTCTTTCACCTGTTTTTTAAATTGGTTTGCATGCTGTCTTATTACTGAGGGATAAGATTTCACTGTTATTCTGGATACAGGGTCTTTATCAGGTATACGATAGAACACATGAGGTTTTTGTTTTTGTTTTGTTTTTTTTGTTTTTTTTTTTTTTTTCCTTACACCAGGACCAGAGATTGTGGAAAGGGGAGGGGATGGTTAAAGGTAATAATAATTAACGTGTGATATTTGAGTGTTCTTTGTGAGGGGACACGGGGCTGTGTGTCTTATCCTGATTATCTAGGACACTTCCTCATTTTCTAAAGGTTCTGAGACTGTTTCAGATGCTTGCTCTCCAATTTACAGTTTTTTTTTTTAATTTTTTTTTTCAACGTTTATTTATTTTTGGGACAGAGAGAGACAGAGCATGAACGGGGGAGGGGCAGAGAGAGAGGGAGACACAGAATCGGAAACAGGCTCCAGGCTCTGAGCCATCAGCCCAGAGCCTGACGCGGGGCTCGAACTCCCGGACCGCGAGATCGTGACCTGGCTGAGGTCGGACGCTTAACCGACTGCGCCACCCAGGCGCCCCACCAATTTACAGTTTTTGATAAAGAAAAGGAAATGTTGATTTAGGGAATTCTTAAATTTCTGTGAGTTAGAATTGGTCTTTTAATACTTTTAGCATACAGGCTACGTGGCTGTTATAACAGATGTAGAACACCGGCAGTTAAAAAGAAATTTTTTTTAATGTTTTATTTATTTTTGAGACAGAGAGAGACAGAGCATGAGCAGGGGAGGGGCAGAGAGAGAGGAAGACACAGAATCCGAAGCAGGCTCCAGGCCCCGAGCTGTCAGCACAGAGCCCGATGCGGGGCTTGAACTCATGAACCGTGAGATCGTGACCTGAGCTGAAGTCAGACGCTTAACCGACTGAGCCACCCAGGCGCCCCCCTGAAAACATTATTTTTTAGTGGTGTACCATGTGAATGCAACATTTCATTTGATCCCTGGCCATTGGACAGTTAGGTTGCTTCCTTCCTTCCTCCCTCCCTCCCTCCCTCCCTTCCTTCCTTCCTTCCTCTTTCTTCCCTCCCTTCCTTCCTCCCTCCCTCCCTTCCTCCCTCCCTCCCTTCCTTCCTTCCTCCCTTGCTCCCTCCCTCCCTCCCTCCCTCCCTCCCTTCTTCCCTTCCTTCCCTCCTTTTGCCAATATCAACAGTGCTGTGATGAACATTCTTGTACTAAATCTTTGTAAGAACAGCTTTGCAATAAATTTCGCACCAACTCTTCCTGAAGTTAATGCCCCAGAATGAAGCTGTGGCATTAAAGCCTGGGGACATCTTACAAGGCTTCTGATGGAAAAATTGTTAAATCACTCTCCGGAGAGTACGTTCCCATTTACATCTGCAGGGAACATGGACGAGAGGGTGCCGGTTCGCTTGCATTCTTGCCAGCACTGAGTCTTGCTGCTTTTCTGGATGATTGCTGATTTTGTGGGGGAAGAAAAGAGTGGCTCGCTGTTTCAGTGTTCATTCCCTTGATTAGGGGAGGGGCAGAAAGAAAGAGGGGGACGGAGGATCCGAAGCAGGCTCCGCGCTGACCACGCAGAGCCCGACACGGGGCTCGAACTCACAAACCATGAGATCACAACCTGAGCTGAAATCGGACGCCCAACGGACTGAGCCACCCAGGCGCCCCAGAACACAGCAGTTTTAAACAAACTAGATGTTTGTTTCTTCTGCAACAGGCTGACATTAGCAGTCCTGGCTATATAAGGAGACACTGTCATCTTGTTACTCTTTGAAATGTGGATTCTCGGGGCGCCTGGGTGGCTCAGCCGGTTAAGCGTCCCACTCTTGATTTCAACTCGGGTCATGATCTCATGGTTCATGAGATCAAGCCCCACGTCGGGCTGTGTGCTGACAGCACGGAGCCTTCTTGCGATTCTCTCTCTCTCTCTGTCTGCCCCTCCCCTGCTCATGCTCTGTTTCTCTCTGTCTCTCTCTCAAAAATAAATAAACATGAAAAAGTGAGATGTGGATTCTGCCTCAAGATCCAAATGGCCACTCTGGCTGCCCTGTCCTTGTACGGGCAGTGGAAAGTAGAAGAGAGACTGCCTCCCTTTCCTTCTAAGAAAGGGGCTTGTGTCATTTCTGCTCACATGCCATTGGCTAAAACTTAGTTACATGGTGATGTTGAGCTGCAGAGACTGGGAAATGTCGTCTTTATTCTGGGCATGGCGGGGGTGGTGGTGCATATCCATCTAAAACTTACGGTTAAGGTCTAAAACTTAGGGGTTGAGGGCAAGAGAGGAGAACAGATGTTGGGGGCCATTATTTGCTTGGGGGTTCCTGTGACTAGTGTGCGTGGGATGCCCATTCGTTTGTCCTCAAAGAAAGTCTAGTTGATCTGCAGTTATTGGCCCAAGCCTTACTGAGGAGTTAACTTTAATGCTGTTTTTTAGAATTGCAATCAGAATGTTCTTATGCTGAAACAGCCGTAAATAGGAATTATTATTGGTTCGAAAATTTGAAAATTCACTTAGTGGTTAAATCCGATTCGGGAGTCGCTGCTTTACTGAATCTCGAGCTTAGACACACCAGCTGGTGGCTGGGGTGGCGGACAGGCCGACCGCTTCTGCCGGTTGACTTTGGAAGCAGAACTCGACGCCGTTTTCTCTTCAAGTGACTCTTTCCTCCTGACATCACCGCAGTGTCCCTTAACGAGCGGTTTCTCCAGTGTTCTCTGCAGCCATACTTCTCTGGTTATTATGTGGCTTTGGATTAATATGCCATATCTGTCGCTTCTGGAGGAGAAAAGCAGTCCCGTTTATTTCGCCACGCCTCTGCTCCTCTGCAGACCACAGCCACTCCTCACAAGTGCAGGGATGAAATCTTGCGGATCCATTTGTCCTTTGGGTGCGTTTAAGAACCTCGACAACAGGACACTTCGGTGCTGACTGTTTTGAAGAAGCAAACATAAAAACAACTTGAGTGTTTCCTTTCTAGGATTTTAGGCCTCACTAGCAATTGTCGAGAAACTTGCCTTCCCCGGGCGCAGCTCTGGGCTGCTCAGAGGACCTTCGTGCCCGGAGAGCCCATGCTCGCACAGCCCCCTTCAGCTGCCCCAGAGATAACCCGGATAAACACCAGCCCCTCTGCGAACCTCCTGATCCCTGCTGGGCCTTGCACTGTGGGGAGGTTCCGAGGACGTGTTTTCCTTCCCTACTGGCCCTTCTCTCTACCCTCCCTCCAGCTGCCTGCCTCCCCCACCCCCAAGTAACGTGATCTCCCTGGCCTGCTCTCTGCTGGCCAGATTCTTTCAGTCTTAGAGAAAGAGAAGGAAAAGTTAACCACTGGTGTCCCAGGTCAAAGTGAACAAAACTATAACCGCCAAAAGCAGCGTTTGAAAAGAAAACGGGTCTGGCCCATTCGGGCTTTTCCTTTATCAGTGTTTCTGCATAAAGTTTGTGCTTAAGCTTTACCTTATTCTAAAGATAATAGTCTGAAGCGTTTTGACTTTTGCAACATTGCTATTTTTGATTTGGTTTGGAGTTAGCCTACTCTTTAGTCAATATTCAGATTAGAGGCAAGCAAACGAGATTTAGGGATTTAAAATAAAATTCTTTGGCATTTATTATAAAAGTTAACTAAAGTAAAGGGACAAAGACAACTCATGAAAATGCGTGGAACCTCTCTGAGTTGAATTCATGCACTTAGAGTTTAATACCAATTATCCCAGACTATATTTTGTGTAATAATATATCTGTTTAGGGGCACCTGGATGGCTCAGTCGGTTGAGCGTCCGACTTCGGCTCAGGTCATGATCTTGCGGTTTGTGAGTTCGAGCCCCGCATGAGGCTCTGTGCTGACAGCTCGGAGCCTGGAGCCTGCTTCGGATTCTGTGTCACTCCCTCTCTGCCCCTCCCCTGCTCATGCTCTGTCTCTCTCTGTCTCAAAAATAAATAAAAACACTAAAAAAAATAATCATGTATCTGTTTATAACTTGACTTGTAAATGGATGTAAGAATTCAGGCTTTGCTTGCTTCTTCATCACCGGCAATATTATGATTTGAAACCTGTGGTGTGCAACAGACTGTACATAGTTTTGCAGCCTGGTGTCCTAAACTGGTCTGTCCGCTCTTGATGATGGATAGGGTACCTACCTAGCGGGTGTGACATAATGGGGAAAAAATCTAACGAGAGTCTGGGTTCTTTCCCTGGCTCTGCCATACTTTGCTGTGAGACCTCATGCAAGTTGTTTAACCTGTCTGTGCCTCAGTTACCTCATCTATAAAATGGGCAATAGAGATTCGGATTAAAAATGATTAAAGATTGAAGACCTGTTTTTATCTCTATCTGTTCCCAAGCCCAACTGAAATGATAATATGAAGATGGTTTTTTTCTAAATGAAAATGCGTGAGGGCAAAAGAACCAAAAAGGATAATTGGACAAGAAAGGTGAACACAGTTTTCAAAATGGAAGATAGTCAAAAGCAAATTGAAACGTAACTTCTTCTGAGAGAGGTATTGATTGGAAGTGAGCCAGTGTGCTTGTAAGATCCTGAGAAAAAGCATTAACATTAGATGCATTAGTACAGAAAGCAGGGGGTGGTGAGGCCTATAACTGGAATTGAAGGGATTGGTTGAAAGTTGGTTTAGATTCTTTACGCTCCTCCCCAACTCTACAGCAGATGGCCAGCTCTCCTTCCCACCTAGAAGTATTATATTGACAGATTGCCCTAAGGATTCTGGACTCAGGGGCATTGCCCCCACCATTGGTACAAATAAGCCAAGGAGCTGATAAAAGACTCACTTCGAGCTGTCTCATTGTGAAATTTCAGAACACTAAGGGTATTAGAAGATATTCCAGAGCTTCCAAAGACAAAACAGGGTCATATGTGCAGGATCAAGAATCAGAGCGGAATTGCATTTCTAAACAATACTGGAAGCTAGAAGCTAGTGCAGAAATGTCTTCAAAATTAAATGGGAAAAGTTATTTTTTTTTTTTAATTTTCTTTTTTCTTTTTTAAAATTTACATCCAAATTAGTTAGCATCTAGTGCAACAATGATCTCAGGAGTAGATTCCTTAGTGCCCCTTCCCCATTTCGCCCATCCCCCCTCCCACCACCCCTCCTGTGACCCTCAGTTTGTTCTCCATATTTATGAATCTCTTCTGTTTTGTCCCCCTCCCTGTTTCTATATTATTTTTGTTTCCCTTCCCTTATGTTCATATGTTTTATCTCTTAAAGTCCTCATATGAGTGAAGTCATATGATTTTTGTCTTTCTCTGACTAATTTCACTTAGCAGAATACCCTCCTGTTTCATCCACGCAGTTGCAAATGGCAAGATTTCATTCTTTTTGATTGCCGAGTAATACTCCACTGTCTATACATACCACATCTTCTTTATCCGTTCATCCATCGATGGACATTTGGGCTCTTTCCGTACTTTGGCTGTTGTCGAGAGTGCTGCTATAAACATGGGGGTGCATGCATCCCTTCGAAACAGCACACCTGTATCCCGTGGAGAAATGCCTAGTGGTGCAATTGCTGGGTTGGAGGGTAGTTCTGTTTTTAGTTTTTTGAGGAACCTCCATACTGTTCTCTAGAGTGGCCGCCCCAGCTTGCATTGCCACCAACAATGCGAAAGAGACCCTCTTTCTCCGCATCCTCACCAACATCTGTTGTTGGCTGAGCTGTTCATGTGAGCCATTCTGACAGGGGTGAGGTGGCATCTCATTGTGGTTTTGACTTGCATTTCCCTGATGATGAGTGATGTGGAGCATTTTTTTCATGTGCCGGTTGGCCATCTGGATGTCTTCTTTGGAGAAGGGTCTATTCATGTCTTTTGCCCATTTCTTCACTGGATTAGTTGTTTTTTGGGTGTTGAGTTTGAGAAGTTCTTTATAGATTTTGGATACTAACCCTTTATCTGATATGTCATTTGCAAATATCTTCTCCCATTCTGTCGGTTGCCTTGTAGTTTTGCTGCTTGTTTCCTTCACTGTGCAGAAGCTTTTTATCTTGATGAGGTCCCAGTGGTTCATTTTTGCTTTTGTTTCCCTTGCCTCTGGAGACGTGTTGAGTAAGAAGTTGCTACGGACAAGATGAAAGAGGTTTTTGCCTGCTTTCTCCTCTAGGATTTTGATGGCTTCCTGTCTTACATTTAGGTCTTTCATCCATTTTGAGTTTATTTTTGTGTCTGGTGTAAGAAAGTGGTCCAGGTTCATTCTTCTGCGTGTCGCTGTCCAGTTTTCCCAGCACCACTTGCCGAAGAGACCATCTTTATTCCGTTGGCTATTCTTTCCTGCTCTGTCACAGATTAGTTGCCCATACGATTGTGGGTCCATTTCTGGGTTCTGTATTCTGTTCCATCGATCTGAGTGTCTGTTTTTGTGCCAGTACCATACTGTCTTGATGATTACAGCTTTGTAGTATAGCTTGGTCGGGATTGTGAGGCCTCCTGCTTTGGTTTCCTTTTTCAAGATTGCTTTGGCTATTTGGGGTCTTTTCTGGTTCCATACAAATTTTAGGGTTATTTGTTCTAGCTCTGTGAAGAATGCTGGTGTTACTTTGATAGGGATTGCATTGAACATGTAGATTGCTTTGGGTAGTATCGGCATTTTAACAAAATTTGTTCTTCTTATCCAGGAGCATGGAATCTTTTCCATTTTTTTTTGTGTGTGTTTTCTTCAATTTCTTTCATAAGCTTTCTATAGTTTTCAGGGTATAGATTTTTCACCTCTTTGGTTAGATTTCTTCCTAGGTGTTTTATGGTTTTTGGTGCAACTGTAAATGGGATCGGTTCCTTGATTTCTCTTTCTGTTGCTTCACTGTTGGTGTATAGGAGTGCAACCGATTTCTGTGTGTTGATTTTATACCCTGCAACTTTGCTGAATTCATGAATCAATTCTAGCAGTTTTTTGGTGGAATCTTTTGGGTTTTCCGTATAGAGTATCATGTCATCTGCAAAGAGTGAAAGTTTGACCTCCTCCTGGCCGACTTGGATGCCTTTTATTTCTTTGTGCTGATTGCAGAGGCTAAGACTTCCAATACTATGTTGAATAACAGTGGCAAGAGTGGACATCCCTCTCTTGTTCCTGACCTTAGGGGAAAAGCTCTCAGTTTTTCCCCATTGAGGATGATATTAATGTTGGGTCATTCCTATAGGGAAAAGTAATTTTTAACCTAGAATTCTATACCCAGCCAAACTGTCAGAGTAGCATAGAAGAAGGCATTTTTTGGACCTGCAGCACCCACCCTCCCACCCCACCCCCACCTTTTTTTCTTTTCAGGAAGGCACTGGACAGTGAATTCCAGCAAAAGAAGAACAGAAGTCAATGACTAGAATTGAGGATATTTTAAGTGTTTTAGTGTTTGGAAAAAATACTACCAGGTGTTTAACAGATCTTCGAAATATTTGGGGGGAAACAGTAATAGATCTATAGAAGATTAGTCAAATGAAAAAAATCAAGGTAATTAATATCTCTAGGTTAAATGAATAAAGGAAATATTCATAGTATATTATTGGCAGAACAGTGAACAATATTTATATCATCACAGTAATGTAAACACTATTGATTTAACCAAAAATTGTGATTTTACTGTTTAGGGAGGTTGGGATACTACCAAATATAATGTGGAAAGCTGATGACTCCAGAAACAATATGAGGATATTAGTTAGAAATCTGAAGGAGGCTGCCTGCCTCTGGGGCAGCAAACTGGGGGATGGAGCTAGGGGATTGCTGTTTTTATTATAAAACTTCAGTACCGTTTGATTTTTAACCTTGCATGTGTTATTACTTTGATTAAAAATTAACATTAATTTAAAAATGGGCATACCCATAATAAATTGCTTCCACCTAGAGAAAAATTATTGTTTAATAGTTATGTTTGACTTGTTAATTATAAAAATGTAGAGTCTTGATGTAATGAGATTTTCTAGAAAGTAGATTTACTCTAAGGCAGTTCGAATTTGGCCCCCAGCTAAGAATTGTAGCTCTGGAAATACCAGGGGAACTAACCAAACAATCGGTATTAACTGTGTGCGGCTAGCTCATCAAGCCCTGGTCCTGAAATCGGCCCCCATTAAAGATGTGGGGTGTGGAGTTTGTGATTTGCCACAAAGCTGTGGTTGCAATCCCTGGCTTTTGGCTGAAAGGTAGGACTCTGACATTTCAATCTCAGTTGCTACCCCTACTCCATAGCTAGTGTTTCTTTCCCTTAATAAAATAAATGGATTCCTTGTCCCTTGGAAAACCTCCAGACTACTTTCACTCCCTCAGACTGTGCTTTCTGGAATCATTTTCACGTATCACATGTGTTAATTTTAGCTCTTGAGTTAGTCCCAGTAAGACTTACGCAGGAACACAGACCATCATCTGATCTGGTAAGGGGGCTCTTTTGGAAATAACAATAGCTCCTGTGTATGGAGCACCTTCCATACATTATTTTTAATCTTCGTAACCCTGTGAGATAGCCCCTCACCCCCAGTGTTAACGGTTGAAGAAATGAGGGCTCTGAGAGGTGAAGTCCGTTGCCCAGGCCACCACAGTGGATGATGCACACGTGCCGTTCGGAGCTAGGCTGCGTGAATAGCTCATTCAGCCTCTGCCGTGTTGCCTCCCCGTCTTACCAGTCCAGAGTCAGCAGGCCTTTGTGACACTTGACCCCCAGGTAGTGCTGTCTCATGGGAAAACTTGTAAGAGATGCACGTGTGTCCTTGTACAGTGGCCAAAATGGATGTGACTGACTGATGTGGTCTTCTGAGCCGCATTTTCCTTTTGTTGGACCCACACTGGACCCAGCAGGCTCTCGCGGGAGAGTGTTTGCAGAGTCAGAGGAAGTGGGCTTTGTTGGCAGGTGCATATAAAATAGCATCTTTGCTCTCGCGCAAAGAGATCTTTGCTCTCGCGCCCCCCACCCCCCAAAGTTACTGGCTGGGCCAGAAACAGTGAAGGGGCCTGTCACATTTGGGATCATCTGGTCCGGGGGGGTTCCACACCAGGCCCCATGTCAGATTCACCTGTCTCCCTTCCACCTGACCCCCCATCCTGCAGCTCCTGTCTCCTTCCCTTGACCCACTTTTGCCCCACCCCCCACCCCCACATTTAAATAGGACTGAACTCCAAACTTAAAAAAAAATTGTCTTTAGCCTAAAATCTTTAAGAGAAGCGTCCTCTTTTGGTGACTTGTTCTAGAGTTGTATGTTTCCTAGATTGAGGAAAAAATTGGTTTCAAATGAGAAAATTTTAGAAAAATCCATTCACGTTTGTCCTATTTCCAGTGAAAACAAGCACCTCTTCTCTCTTCTCTCTTCTAAAACAGTGGTTTTTGGAGCACGGGGCTGGCTCAATCCATTAAGCGTCCAGCTCTTGATTTCGGCTCAGGTCGTGATTTCAAGGTTCTTGACTTTGAGCCCCATGTCAGGCTCTGTGCTGAGGCCTGCTTGGGATTCTCTCTCTCCCTCCTTCTCTGCCCCTCCAACACACACTCTCTCTCTCTCAAAATAAATAAATAAACATTTAAAAAGTATATATATAAGGGGTGTCTGGGTGGCTCAGATAGTTAAGCTGACTCTTGGTTTTGGCTCAGGTCATGATCTCACAGTTCATGAGATTGAGCCCCGCATTGGGCTCTGCTCTGACATCCTGGAGGAGTCTGGGGATTCTCTCTCTCTCTGCCCCTCTCATGCTCACATGTGCACTCTCTCTCTAAATCAATAAACCTAGAAAATAAAAAAACGATATATACTTAATACGCTTTAAAATATTCTTGAATAGTTCTAGTTTTCTGAACTGTTTTCTTTTAAGACGTTTTCCCTAACGGTTAATGATCTTTATTTCAACCTCTAGCTTTGCTTATCTTACCCTTTCACTTAAATTGAAAACCATGTGCCATTTTGGAAAGGTCAGGGGCTCTGGACCATACCGCTTCCAGAGCTGTGTGAACTTGGACAGAGCCCTCTCCCCATCCCCCCAAGTTTCCTTATCTGTGAAATGGAATTAAACTACCCAAAGTTCATGGGATCGTTGTAACACTGGTGCCTGGCACGTATCAGGTGCACATTAAAAGTCTGTTTCTTTCCCAAACTGGATGCAGCCAAACCAACACGTTAGGTCACATCTTTTTCGTTTCTTTGCTTGTGTAAGTTCAGGCCTTTGGGTTTGAGGTTGCTCAAGGGAAACCTTTCTGGGGTCTTTTTTTTTTCATTCTTGTAAGAAGATCGGGGCTCACCTTTATTTGCTTGTAACAGCGCCTTTTTTACCTTGCAAATGAGTTTCAAACGCATCAAAAGCTGGATCTGGAAAGAGCAGTCCAGTTTGGTCTGGTAGTGTACAGGTTGGCAAAACTTTCAATATTTGTTGTTGCTGATTCAGAGTGTTTCGCCAGACCTGTTGATGCATGCTTTTATAACTATAATTTAAAAGGTTTGGATGCAGTTTATAAGCATTCCTCATTTTAAGAGGATTTAAGAGGATAAGGTCATTTTAGATTCAAGAAGAGAATATTAGTAATAGCCATTAGCCTTTTAAAATAAACTTACATCCCAACATAAAGTGCCTCACATGCAAACAAGTATTCGGACCTGTATTAACTGGTAGTATTCAAGGATGCGGTCAGAGCCGCAAAAATGCCTGCCAACGTATGATTGTTGGCACTAAGCTGCCGATTTGAGCCTGGCTCTTTAAACCTGAAATGCTGTATCAATGACACACTTTACTATTGTTTGGTCCAGTAATAAAGAACTTTCCGGAAGGGCACCAAAACAGATACTGTATTTTTCAGTTTGTCCTGGTGGCACCCTTTCAATTCTATTTTTGGTGCTACGTTTGGGAGTTTGAAAGATTCAAGACAACACTAAGCCGGTCAGCTGGCACTACCTGCAGGCCCTCTAGCAGAATGAGCGTGCCTCCCAGAGTCTAGATGGCACCCACAGTCACCGCGCTCGTCTCTTGTGTCTGCAGGTGGTGGGAACTGCGCGCTTACTTTCCTGCCCGTGCCTTCTTAGGTGCTCATGAGGCCTGAGCTGGTACCACAGCACTAACCACTCAGGTGCAGGAAAAACACGTTTTGTACACTGATCACAATTCGGTAGGACACTTCCGAAAAGTTATTAATGCCCTGGCTGAGAACCCCGGTGATACGCACTAGTCACGTCCAGTCCACTTGTGAATTTTTATGTGCTATATTTGGCAGACCTACGTGAAGATCTTGTTCCTTAGCCATTCCAAGATACCCAGGTTTCTGTTGTTACAGGATAGGCTGGAAAGTATAACAAATGAGTCCAGCTTTGCCTTCTGGGGTTGACCGTTCGTAGCCAGGGTCTCTTAACCAACACTGGCTCTGAAATATATGTTAGCTATCTTTTTTTTAATGTTTGTTTATATGGAGAGGGGAGGGGCAGAGAGAGAGGGAGACACGGAATCTGAAGCAGGCTCCGGGCTCTGAGCTGTCAGCCCAGAGCCCGACACGGGGCTCAAACCCATGAGCAGTGAGATCGTGACCTGAGCCGAAGTCGGACGCTTAACCGACTGAGCCACCCGGGCGCCCCGATATGTTAGCTATTTAACCAAAGATACAGATCTCCAAGGCTTTAATCCATTTGGAATTTATTGTTGATGAGAGGGTACAGTGTAATCCCCCGGTCAGGAGCCTGATCCTTGGAACCAGGCAGACCAGCGTCGGTTTCCAACCACGGGACCTTGGGCAGGGTGCTTGACTTTCCTGACTACCAGGTCTTACCCTGAAGATTTGGGATAATAACAACCCCAGTCCTCACAGGATCGTTGTGCAAACACAGCGTTGTAACGAATGGACCATGTTTCTCCTAAGAGTCTGACGCACATCAGATCTACTCCTAAGATCTTCCACGCATCCTTTCTTTTTACTACTCATGTGTTCTAAGATGTGAGCTACATTGATTTTTTTCTCCGTTGCAGTGCAGTTACTTCGTACTACTTATTAAATTCCTTTTCTTATTGTCACTGAAATATATATGATTTTTATTAAATTCGTTGGTATGATTGGGTTCCCTGTTACTTCCCGCTGATCTAGATTTCTGATTTTGTGTCACATAATACACCATTGTGATTATTGTTATTTTGTTATAATATTGTATATGATCAGTCCTAACCAGAGCTATAAAGATTTGAGCCCTGAACGGCAATGACATGGGTTTCAAATAACGGTACCCCGTGGCACTCACAAAACCAGGGGGAAAAAAAATCCCTGTGGAAGAAAGTAAGGCAAAGAAGGGACCCAGGCCTTGCCCCTGAGGATTTCTCCTTGTGAAAGCTCAATTCCCTTTACATATAATCAGAAATCATGTTTGAACTTGAACTCACACCTCTCCTCCCATTTCCAACCATCTCCTAGTCTGAATGTAGGATTTGACAAACGTGTTGCATACCTGTGAGGTTGTCATGTGGGTTCTAGCTCTGATTATTCATTCTTTATACACCCACTGAGTTAGCCTTAATCACTGTAAACTCCGTGAACATAAAATGAGACCAGCACTGGTAGCTGCAGAGGAATCCGCATTATTCACCAACATTTTGGGGACACAGCGTTTGCCAGAGCCCCGCGCACCCGCCGAGCTGGGCTGTAAGCGGTGCAGGTTGGCGTCTCGCCACAGAGATGCTGGAGGTTGCAAAAGTGGTGGCCGAGCAGGCCTGCGCTGGCGGCAGCCAGAGTAGCCCGTGTGTCTTTCTTGGGCCGTTAGGACTTGGCAACGTTGAGAACCACTCAGTGCTGCACCTGAAATCAGCACCCGTGTGGACCTAGAAACCGGCCCCGGGTTGATTTTGGATCTCGGCAAGGGGGCCGGGCCGGGTCGGGCCTGCCGATCACCCGCGACGAGCGGGGCCGGCCGACCGGCGCGGCGCCGAGGGGGTTAAGGCGGCGGCGGGGGCGGGCCTCGCGGGCCGGGCTCGGGGCCCTTTGTTAACAGGCGCGTCCGGAGCGGAGACGGAGACGCGGCCGCGGCCATGGGCGGGCGCGCGGGGCGGCGGCGAGGCGGCGTGGCGGGGCCGCCGGGGCGCGGGAGGGCGCGCGGGGCCAGCGGGGCGCGCCGGGCCTGAGCGCGCGGCGCAGCGAGCCGGGGGGCGCCGGCCCCCACGCCGCCGGCCCGCGAAAATGTTGGAGATCTGCTTGAAGCTGGTGGGCTGCAAATCCAAGAAGGGGCTCTCTTCGTCCTCCAGCTGCTACCTGGAAGGTAAGCGCCGGCTGGCGCCGAGCGCTCGAGGCGGCGGCGGGGCCGCGGGCCGGGCCTTCCCGGGCCGCGCCCGCCCTCCCGCCCGCGCGCGCTCCCTCCGCGCCCTCCCTGCCCCTCCCTTCCCTTTCCCTTTCTCTGCCCCCCCCCCTCCCCCCGCTTTCTTGCTCTCTCCTGGTCTTTCCCGCGACCCCGCCTGGGCGCTGCGGGCCGAGCGGGAGGGTGCGGGGCTCCGGTCCCCGCGCCCTACCCTGGGAGCCCACGCCGGGATGGCGGTGTCTCCGGGCCCCCAGCCGGAGGGGGGGGGGCTCTCCCCGAGAAAGTTTGAGAAAGCGAACTCTACAGGCCCGAACGGCCCTGTGAGCCCACGTTGTGGAATTTCCACCGTGAATTGGGAATTATGTGTCAAAAAGGTCGACCCGTGTTTGTGAAACATGTGATTCTCATTAAGTGTCGTGTACAAAGGAACACCGCTCTACCATTTATGGGTACGGAATTTCAAGTGATCTTTCTACCCCACGCCCCACGCGCCCCCAACCCCCAACCCCCAACCCACTCTTATCTGCAGACCACGAAGAGGTCTTAGGAATTCTCCCTTTTCGCGGGGATGGGGGAAGCGAAGTTACACATTTGAGGAAGGCGTTGTGAATGAGTCCAGCGTACTTGGCGGGGGAGGGGGGGGGACCTCATGTTGGGTTCGCTCCATAAAGTGCAGAGCCAGGAGCATCTTTCTTTTTGCCTTTTTTCCGTTCTGCTTTCCTTTCCTTCTCTCATCCCCTGTGTCCTTCTTTCCTGTTGCCTTGCCTTTCCTTTGCTAGTAACAACTGAAAGAAAGTGAACCGGGGAGGGTGCGTGGGGGTCGTCATTTTGGACTTGAAATCGATCTGACTTAGGGACCGGACATCCCAGACGAAATCCTGCTGGTATTTCTCTGTCATTTTCACTGAGGACTTAAAATAGGAATAGAAATGTAAAGCTCATCTGAGAACAAGTTGGATTGCTGCTAGTGTGCCATGAAGTTGTAACGTACTTCTTTTTAAAAGGAAGGAGAAATAAACGAAGGCCTCGTAAATGGTCTAACCTCTTTTCCTTCCAACTTTTTTTTTAATACCCCCGTGGCCCTCACCAGCCACCTTTTTTTTTTTTTCCTTTCTGATTTGAGGGCCTGCCTGGAGTCACATAAGCAGCTTAAACCATAAACACCAGTGATGCAGGTGAAACCTGTTTGCTCTTGCTTTCACAGGATGTGGACATCCATCCCTCTTCCCTGCCTGCGATTTTGGGCCTTCGAGCCGGCTCACAAAATCCACCATTTGGAGGGAGGAGATGGTTTATTTGTCCCTGAAAGTTGGCATTTGAAGCGGCCAAAATCATCTTCAGTTCATGCGTCGCTTATTTTCCAAGTTGCTCAAAATTCTGAGCACATTCTCATTTACATCTGTATCGAGTTAGTGTTAGGCATTATCTCCATTTGCAGATGGACGCCCACGGGCGGAGTAGATGAACTGGACTTTTGTAGCTGCAGAGCTGTGACATTGTTTTTGTTTTCTTGGGGTAAACCGGAGATTTAGGGCAGACTGTTTTCTTGGGGTAAACCGGAGATTTAGTGCATAGTTGAATTATTGGTTTTTATTTTAGGGGGTGGATCTCATCGAAAGCGTCTTACTGCTTCCTGTCCAGCCTTTCCGTTTTTTACTGACATCCCAAGTCAATCAATCAGTGTTGATTGACACCCTCTCGGCGCAGGCCGCTCAGGGCACAGAGAGTCGAATATAGTCAGCTTTTGCATTCTGTCAAAGATGGTTCCCGCCGTGAATGCGACCTGATCATGCATCTATGCGCTCCCCAGGCCTCGCTGTCAAAGCAACAATTAAACGCTTACTGTATGCCAAGCAGTGTTTCAGTATTTCTATATGATTCGGTGTGCGTGTCTCTCATGATGGCCCTGTGGCTATTTCCACTTTACAGATGAGGGACCTAAGGCCCCAGAAGGTTAGGAAACTTGTCTAAGGTCCCAGAGCTAGCAAGTGGTGGTGCTGGGATTTGAACCCATACCGTCTGGCTCCCGAGAGCCGAGTTTCAGCCATTCGGTGCTTTACCAACTGTGACTGTGACCTTTGGCACGCTCTGTGGATGTGGAAATGGCAGCTTCAAGAACGTCTGAAATAAGGCTATTCTTTCTTTCTTTTCTAGAAAACTAATACTGATAAAAATGATCATCTTTCGCAGAAGAAAATTTAAATGTATATTAAAATAGCTGTACATGATTTAAAAAAAAGAACATTCTAAAAGGGTATTTAGGGGCGCCTGGGTGGCGCAGTCGGTTAAGCGTCCGACTTCAGCCAGGTCACGATCTCGCGGTCCGTGAGTTCGAGCCCCGCGTCGGGCTCTGGGCTGATGGCTCAGAGCCTGGAGCCTGTTTCCGATTCTGTGTCTCCCTCGCTCTCTGCCCCTCCCCCGTTCATGCTCTGTCTCTCTCTGTCCCAAAAATGAATAAACGTTGAAAAAAAAAAAATTTTAAAGGGTATTTAGCGAAAAGTAATTGTGTCTCCTACCCAGTTTCCCTACCCAGAGGCAATCACTCAGGAGTTTTCTTGCGTGTCCTTCTGGAGATATTGTATGCATATAATAAGCGTTTAAAACATTTGAGTTTTGCGTTCCAACTTTGTGAAAATGTGTGTTTACAGGCAGTATGTATTCACCATGACCACATTTAGCTTTACAATCTTAGGTTGACTTCAAACACCCAGCTTTCTGATTATTGCTTCCCCCTAGAGATGTGGAAGAAAACATGAACACTGGCCATGTAAAAAAATTTTTTTTAAAGTTTATTTTTGAGAGAGAGAGACACACACACACACAGAGACAGAGAGAGACAGCACGGGCAGGGGAGGGGCAGAGAGAGAAGGAGACAGATTCCGCAGCAGGCTCCAGGCTCTGAGCTGTCAGCACAGAGCCTGACCTGGGGCTCGAACCCCCGAACCGTGAGATCATGCCTGAGCCGAAGTCAGATCATGCCTCAGCCGAACTGAGGCGAAGGTTAAGCGCCTGACTTCTTAACCGACTGAGCCACCCGGGCGCCCCGAACACTGGCCATTTGAATTCTTTTTTTTTTTTTTCCCCCAGTTCACTCTTCTTTGTTTATGTGTGTATTTGCATACATTGTTCATGAATATTGTACATGTATATGCTAGCTCTGTAGTGTGGAATCAAAAGTAATGTGAACTCTTCTTGAACTTTCAAAATTTATTTTAAGGGCCGCTTTAAAATGCTGCTTTTCAGCAGTTAACTTTCTGGCAAATACTTTATGTGGTGCCAGCTGCACAGATATGTACAGTGTTAGAACTTCTGTAGAGCAGCTCAGGCTCTCTTTCTAAATACTCTCTCCTGGGCTCATCACGTGCTTCCCTTGTTTAGTAACAAAGAAAATGCCAGTCTCTTCCAGGAACCTAATGGAAAGCCAGCCAGTTCTCCTCGCTTGAGGTGACATTAAAACTGGTGAGCATTTATGATGTGACAGGCGCTGGCACCAAGCGCTTTGTAGACACCCTTCCCTTATTTGCATACCACCGCTGTGAGGTTTCTAGAGAGGAGGAGGAGAAAGGCCCCTGTGCCCTTTGGAAATACTTCTGAATTTGGAGTCCGGAGATCCATTTTTGTCTAACCTCTCTCAGCCTCTCTGTTTCTTTGCCTCTAAGACAGAAAGAACCAACATCCTCTGTCCAGCCAACCTTGAGAGGATCGTTTTGGGGATCTAGGAGATGATTCACGTGAAGCTTTTGAAATCAATAAAGTGCTGACTGTTTGCATTTATACCTACATGAGGTTCCTTTGAGAGGTCCCTAAATGCAGACAGTTTCGTGGCTAGGGCATTGCAGAGTCCTCTTCTCGTGTGACACCCGCAGCCCCAGAGCCAGCCGGCCGGGGCCTGGATGCCAACCCTGCTGCCCGCTGGTCCTGGGCATCGTGCTGTCTGAGCCTCAGTGGCGTTCTCATTTCCAAATACAACTCGTGGTAGGCCCTCCTTCGTTGAGTTGTGAGATTGGCGGGAGAGATTTCATTTAAATTGTTCAGCACGGAGCCTGGCACAGAGCAGGATGTTAGCACATATCAGCTGTTACTTTAAACAAATACTGAGCAGTCTAAAAGGTTGGCATTGCCAGTTTCTCCAATGGCTGAAGTCATGACAGAATCGAGCTGAACCTACCCATAGGTTTTCTTGTTAACAAGACAGTTTGTTTCCATGTTTGCTCTGACGCATAAAATTAATACTTCTGTCATCAGTTTGAAGGAAAAGTATCTTCCTTTTTCCTGATCCTTTTTTTTTTTGTAAGTTTTAATTATTTAAGTATTCTCTACACCCAACGTGGAGCTCGAACTCACAACCCCAAGATCAAGAACCCTGCACTCGCCTCACTGAGCCAGCCAGGCGTCCCCCCTGCCCCCTGCCCCAGATCCTTTCTTACGCCCATGCTGAATGTTTTAATTGTGGAAAAGGAATCCCGTTGATTCATGATTGGCATCTCACTCTTTCCACAGCTCCAAGGATGTGAAGACTGAACATCTACCTCTCATTCCCTTGTTCTAAAATTGTCATAATTTTGCCAGTGTAATCGCCGATCCGAAATAGAAACAGGAAAAATGGTCGACGGAGAAATTTAAAAAAAAAAATACATAACACCGTTGCACAACACGATAGTTAGTTAACAGCACTGTATAGTTAGTTAGACTATAGATATAACTATATAGTTATACTATAGATAGTATAGTTAACAGCACTGTGCTGTATATTTAAAAGTTGCTAAGAGGGGCGCCTGGGTGGCTCAGTCGGTTGAGCGTCCGACTTCAGCTCGGGTCACGATCTCACGGTTCGTGAGTTCAAGCCCCGCGACAGGCTCTGGGCTGATGGCTTGGAGCCTGCTTCCGATTCTGTGTCTCCCTCTCTCTCTGCCCCTCCCCCATTCATGCTCTGTCTCTCTCTGTCTCAAAAATAAATAAACATTAAAAAAAATTTTTTTTTAAATAAATAAAAGTTGCTAAGAGAAGTAGATCTTAAGGGTTCTCATCATAAGGAAAAAATGTGCAACTGTGTGGTGATATGGAGGTTAACGAAACTTACTGTGGTAACTAACCTTTTCACAGTCTACATGCAGCAAGTTGTTAGGTTGTACGCCTGAAACTCCTACACAATGTGATATGTAAATCATATCAATAAAACTGGAAAAGGTAAATACAAGACCATAAGATCAAGTGGGATATGGGAAGAATTTAACTTTCCGTCTGTAATAGCGGATCATAATTAAACACCCAGAAAGATTCATAAAATAAATTCTTAGTTTTGAAAAGGGGGGTTTGTGGGGGGTTTTTTTGTTTGTTTTTTTACTTTTTAAAGGAAAAGCACACAGCCCATTGAATTCCTTGTACTCATCACCAGCTTTAATAATTCCCAACGTATGGTCAATTTTAAACTGTCCTTTTTAGTGCAGCTGGCAGAGCGTCCGTCTCCTAATCGGAAGGTCCCGAATTTGAGCCTCAGAGAGGGCGGATTAAGTCATTTTTCATAGTCGGCTGGGCCCAAGATTACCTTGGTTAAAAAAAGAACCCAGAGCAAATTATGGTCAATCTTGTTTTCTTGCCTCGTTGAAGTTCTACTTCCAAAGCCGTTTGGAAAAACAGCTTGCTAATTACTGACATTTGAGAGTCTAACTTTGCCCTCCCGATGACGAGAGTTGTCAGTCCCCGAAATTGGCGTTCAGATCCTTCTCTCTTAACCCACACCTAGGTACTTTGTTACACTGTCTGTGTTGGGTGACACAGAAGACAGACGAGGGAGAAGGAGAAAGAGGTGGGAATTAAGGAGGAGAGGGAGGCAGAGACCCAAGAGGAGAAAGGCTGAGACCAGAAAGGGAGAACCCAGGGGACACGGGACGGGGGAGGATGGCAGAGGTGGGCAGAGGAAGAGATCCAGAGGAGAGGAAGGGAGAGAGCAAGATCCAGAGAGAGAGACAGAGAGAGAGAGAGAGAGAGAGAGATTGAAAGCAGTGCAAGGGACTGAGTGTGAGCCATGCAGACTGATGGATGGGAAGCCGTGGGAGAGGCACGTGAGTAACCTTCACCTCTGCCTCTGTCGCCTGGCCTCTCAAAATGCCCGTCATGAGAGAGTCTGCTTAATAGACTTATGGGGGGGGGGGGGTGAGGAGGTGGGGGGGCAGGGTAGTGTAGTACCCTACACGGAATGCCTTAAAACTGAATTGAAAAGCTGGGCCGTGAATAGAATCAGCCATTGCTTTTTGGAACCCAGATAGCTTTTTATGGTCCTGTTCAGTTACTCAGCTTAGCAGTAGGAGGAATAATGGCAAACAAGACATTCTCGGGGATTCATCTGCCCTTGGGTAGCCCCTTCGGTGAGTCGGGTCTAACCTGACCCAGGCATCCTCGATGACCTTTCCAGGGAGATCAGGACACACGAAGTGAGTACTCGCAAACCATCCCCGGCCTGGCAAGGCGGAAGGGGAGGCTTTCAGTCTGCCGCAAAGGACCTGTGACAGAGTAAATGCTTCTCTGGTTAACGGGCTCACTGCCCACAGTTTGAATCGGGTCCAGTGCCAGGATCTGGGGAACCTTTCCTCCCCCACAGACACACAAAAAAAAAAAGTGTGTGGAGGGGCCGTGTGCCCGTACCCGCCTGTCACGCGTCCTGTTTCTCGTGAAAGCACAGAGAAACGTTCTTTCACGTTGCGCTGTGTTTCGGGATCTTGACCGTGGTTTACATTCCATTTTTTAAAAAATGATTGCGTTTCCTAGATCTTTATAAAAGCATTCCTGGTAAAGTGCCATTTGCTCTCCATCCTGCTGTCTGCTGTTTCTGCAGGTTCACAGATAATTAAGGTACACTCTTCACTCCGGACTTAATATTTTACTTTGTTGCTAAAGCCAGTCAAGTGCAAGGGGTTCTGCCTAGCTGTTCATTTAAATAAACACCTGGTGGTGCTGTATGTCCTGGCTAGCCCCGGGCAGAGGGTGAAGGCTGTGATGAGAATGCTGGTCTCAGGGCGCCTGGGTGGCTCAGTCGGTTAAGCATCTGACTTTGGCTCAGGTCATGATCTCGCGGCTCCTGAGTTCGAGCCCTGCGTCGGGCTCTGGGCTGAGCGCTCTGAGTCTGGAGCCTGCTTCGGAATCTGTGTCTCCCTCTCTCTCGGTGTCTCCCCCATTCGTTCTCTCTCTCTCAAAAATAAACATTAAAGAAAATTTAAAAAAAAAATGCTGGTCTCTGCCCCAGAGTTCACATTATTGTGGGAACAATAATAAATGAAGAAGTACTTGACCTGTAGGGCAGGGTCCTAGGGCCAGGTACCACACGTGGCGTTTGTGCAGAAATTCTCCACCTGCGGTGTGCGTGGAGCCCTCCTGACAGCCCAGCTGGGTAGATACTGTTGTTGCCCTATTGTGCAATCGAGAAACTGAGGCTGGGAAATTAATGTCTTCAAGACATGGTAGAGTGAATTTCAACAAGGCTTGTCCACCCTGGAGCCCAGGCTTACAGATTCTTCACCTTTGAGGTGAAGGGGAGATAATCAGTTAGGGGTGAGGTGCAGAGAGGAGGGAGGACCAGTCAGGCTCACTAGAAGGGGTGAGGCCAAGGAGGATGGAAAGGCTGGGGAGGCATTCCGGAGAGAGAAAATGGCACTTGTCACAGTGCTCACAAGCCGGGGCAGCAACAAGCTTCGGGTGGGGGAAGCTTCCAGAGGTTTGGGGAGGCTGGAATGGGGGACCACGGGTCGTGGGAGAAGCTGGTCGCAGACCAGACCCTGCAGGGCCTCGTGTACCCGCTTCAGGAGCTCGGACTTGATGATGACCCCAGCCATGCTGAGAGGGCCTGTTACACGCTAGGAACCGCGTCTTGCCTGTTAATCTGCAAACCGCAGTCTACCCTGCAGGGCACTTGACCGTCCTGTTCTTTGCGTTGCCACAGGTGACCCTGCTAGTACGTAGTGGCTGGCCAGTGACAGGGAGGATCTCTTCTGCCTCTGCCAGCAGCCTTCTCCGTGGGATTTTAATAGGAGAGCCACTCGGTCGGAGCTGCGTTTTAGAAAGACCCCTCTGGTGGCAGTGTGGAGGCACAACGCAGTGGGCAGAGTCAGGGAAACCAGTCAAGGGCACGGCGGGGCACACGGACAGGACAGGACCCATCAGGGAGATTGAGGAGGAAAAGTGGCCACGATGTGGGTGTAAACTTAGCTGGGATGAGGCAGGGGGGAGGTGTGGGGGTGTCGTATTCAGAGTGGTTTGAAGATGGTGAGGTGTTCCGTCTTTATGCTCCGTCTCCAGTAACCGTAGGCTTCTTTGACAACAGAGTCCTAGAAAGCGATACAGAATTCTTTTTGTTTTTGCTTTTTGATGGGAGGGGACCGGCTCTGTGTATCTTTCAGAAAGTTAATACTTGGACTGCTGATAGAGACGACGCGGAGAGTTCTGTTTTCTAAACTTGATTTGCTAGGAACATTATAATGTAAAGATTCCTGGGGAAATACTTAAACCTTGGTCTAATTTTATTTATTTAAATTTTTAAATGTTTGTTTATTTTTGAGAGACAGAGTGTGAACAGGGGAGGGCAGAGAGAGAGGGAGACACAGAATCCGGAGTAGGATCCAGGCTCTGAGCTGTCTGCACAGAACCTGACATGGGGCTCAAACTCATGAACCGTGAGATCATGACCTGAGCCAAAGTTGGGAGCTCAACCAACTGAGCCACCCAGGGGCCCCACCTTGGTCTAATTTTAAGTAACTTTATTTTTTATTTGTTATTATTATTTTTTTTACTTCTTATTTTTAAAAGGAGTTTTCTCCAGAAACCCATTTAGCTTAATGCTTATAATGCCTGTAAGTGGGAAGTGCTAAAAGTGCATTTATTTGTTTACTTATTTGTTTATTTTTAAAGTTTATTTACTTTGAGAGAGAGAGAGTAAAGAGAGCAAGCAGGGGAGGGGTGGAGAACCCCAACCAGGCTCTTGTCTTGTCCATATGGAGCCCAACACGGGGCTTGAACTCATGAACTGTGAGATCGTGACCTGAGCCAAAATCAAGAGTCAGATGCTTAGCCAACTGAGCCACCCAGGTGCCCCCAAACTGCATTTATTTAAAAAGAAAACTGCATAATTTGGACTTCTCACTAATTTATAGCAGCCTTCTTTTTAGGCCCCTCCCCCTGTCAGATTACAGGGGTTCTACTGAACCAAATCTATAGTGTAGGAGTTGTTAGCCTGGAAAGCCCTTGGGGTCTGGGATAGAATTCAGGGGCTCCATTTCCTTGGATGGGAAAATTTTAGAACTTTATTTCACTAACCTCTAACTGAAAATTAGTATATCATTTTTTAAAGAATGTAGGTAACAAACCACAGTCAGGTTAGCAATATTGGTGACTTTGTCACCAGTAGAAATCCGATGTTTTCGTGTCCTGTAACAGTTGTGATTATTACTTACACATATCAGAACTTTGAAATGATAGTAGTTACTACTAGATCTTGTTTCTTTAATCCATTAATAAGTAGATACTTAATGCATTAATGAGGAAGCCCTGTATCACAAATAAATTTCTGTTTAAGATTTGAGGACTGTTTCCATACAGCTGTTTTCCCTTACAGCCCTCCATATTCTCTGCATTTGCAGACTTTTTTTTTTTTTTTAATTTTTTTTTAGTGTTTATTTCTGAGACAGAGGGAGACAGAGCATGAGCGGGGGGAGGGGCAGAGAGCGAGGGAGACACAGAATCCGAAACAGGCCCCAGGCTCCGAGCCGTCAGCACAGAGCCCGACGCGGGGCTCGAACTCGCAGACCGCGAGATCATGACCTGAGCCGAAGCTGGACTCTCAACCGACTGAGCCACCCAGGCGTCCCTGACTTTTTTTTGGAGGCATCCGCAGACATCGCCAGAGGGTCCACAGCACGGATGAAGATCCCTCCCTGAGTAGCCTCAGTGTGTCAGGCTCGCCTTGGATCCCTGTGTTAATCCTGCTTCCCTTGCCAGGCGAGGTCTTACTCAGGAGCCCCTTCTGTGTAATGCTGGTGAGCGGGGCCCCTTCACACCTCCTCGCCCCAATGTCTGCGTTCTTAGAAATTCACCTGGTCTTCTATTTGACTTCTGCTATCGAGGCTGCGTACATTTTCCCCAGCTGTGTTCTCTTCCCCCAAGGGGCAGAGGCCGTGTGGGGATTCTTCGCATCACTGCCACCTCGCCCTGCCCCTGCTCCCCAGCAGCTAACACGGTGTTTGGGGGTGCTGGGAAGATGTTGTGAAGTGTGATGTTAAGGCCAAGGCTGTATTCAACTAAGCCCGTTTTTTAAATAATTTTAGCCGCTCTGGGTGAGGGTGTAAATTACAAAATAAAGGACCGTGTAGAAAGTGGGTAAAAGGACTTTCATCAAGTTCAGATTGTGGGAAATAATACTTTTCCTCTAAGCTCATATTCTAAAAAGTTGTAGGAGACTGTTGTATACTGACTTGAGAATAGTCTGAGCATGATCTCATCAGTTGGAACCGAGTATGAAATAAAACACGAAGCCTTCCCTCCTTTTTGAGGGATCTGTTTTATAGATTTCTGAATTACAGAGATTCCTTGAACTGGAGGGTAATAGTGAAAGGCCCACAGAGGAAATAAGAATAAACAACAAGGGTTTAAAGAATTGCATGTGAGCAAAAGGAGAGGGAGTGTTTATCACGCCTGACACACCCTGCCCCCTTCCGACCCCCCTCCCCTCCCCTCCCCACTGAAGTAGAGCCCACTCCGCTCTGTACTCACAGAGCAAACCGAGGCCTTGGGCACCAGCACCTACAGGAAGATGGGAAGCTTCCCAGGGATGTTTTCCCTGGAGGTGAAATCCCTCCCCTCGGGTCTGTGAAGTAGCCTCACGGCCCCTGAAGGTCACCAACATTTTACTTCTCTTCCTGTTTGCCCTTGGTGGGTGCAGGGGCAGCCCCTGGCCGTCTAGACCAGATACGCCTTATCTGAGAATCTTCCGTAAACATTTTTGATCACTGACTCACAACTTTAAGAAAGGGTTATTTTTGTATAAGAAGATCTTTAACTTGTACTTTAAAGACCCAAGCCATTTTCTTAGAATACTTAGAATATTTACTTAGAAATAAGTTAAGCAGGCATGGGCCGGAGCATGAGCGCAGGGGAGGGGCAGAGAGTTGGGGCCGGGGGGGACACACAGAATGCGAAGCAGGCTCCAGGCTCTGAGCTGTCAGCATAGAGCGTATGTGGGGTTCAAACTCACGAACCATGAGATCATGTGACTGGAGCCGGAGTTGGATGCTTAGCCGACTGAGCCACCCAGGCGCCCCGACAGACGCTGAAATTTCTTTCCCAAGACTTAACAATAGCCAAAAGATCCATTGGAAGAACAGAAAAGGGGAGCTATTTTGGACATCTTTCTTGAATGAAGCTTCGGGGCTTCTTTAAGGGTCCGACTTCCTGACAGTGCGCCTGGCAGAAAGTCCCCGCGTTAAGCCAGGAAGGTTGAAGTACATTCTGCAGTGTTGGCCTTGTGAGCTGTGATCATTTTTAAGGTTGACGAGCACAGTTCACTATGAGATGAAGCAAGGAACTTGGCATTTATGCACCGTGAGTCAATTTTGACATCAGCCTGGATGGGGAATTGACTGGAAGGTTTTGGTGTCGGACTGTGGCTACACTTCAGTGTCTCCATCCAGAGGCATGCGTGGGCATTACTTCCCTTTGGGCTTCGGCCATAAATTTGTGGAATGGAGCAAGAACTGGAGAGGAAGACGGAGAGACTGCCTTGGATTTCCTGACGTCCTGTTGAATCAAAAAGCGGTGGGAGGCCCTTTCCTTCCTGACAAAGGGCTCATCCCCTCGCGAGAAATTCCCAGCATCGGTCTCCCTGTCGGGGACAGTCCCTCTTGAACCCTGACTTGAAATCCACAGGCAGCCCTGGGCGAGTATCGGCCTTCTGCCTCTTCCAGGTGTTTTCCAGGCCACTTCCCCCTGATTATGTAACTTCGATCAAATCCAGATGCTGCAGAATGTTTGATAGAAGAGGTCAAATGGCATTTGAGAAGAAAAGCGTTTCTGTATTCATGACTTTGGTTTAATTTCCTGTGTGGGCCTGGTCTGCCAGAGTTGTGTGCTCATGGCCACGAGGTTGGGACTCCAGAGGGAGGTGCACAAATGTTTTTTCAGGACAGCACGAGGAGATTCCTCCTCCCCCAGGGTTCTTTTTCAGGTTAGATGATCAATTGTGGAAGCGTCAGCTGGCTTCTACTTACGATGGCAGTGTCTCTATTTTTGTCACTGTTTTCTGAATTGCAAAAACCACCCACATCCATTGTGAGAAATGAGCCAAAATACAGAAAAGAAAAGAGAAAATGTTAGATGTTTGTGATCCTACCCCTCCCCACGCCTTGTCAACTACGGTTCACAGTTTGGCGCGGTCCCTTCTGTGCTTCGTTCAGTTTTTACAAAATTGGGATCACGCTGCAAATGACAGGTTATAGTATGAGCACTTAATGCATTATCGTGAGTATGTTCCCAAGCCAGTAGTAGTTTTTGTGTAAAAATATCTTGAATGATGTTCTGAATGTATTCTGTATTACGGATGGACCACAAACTAACTTATCTTTCGTTGATAGATACCTTGTACTTCTCGTTTTCTGTGCTGTCATTTCAAAGTTGGTATATAGAGGGGCGCCTGAGTGGTTCAGTCGGCTAGGCTTCCGACTTGACTTCGGCTCAGGTTCGTGCACACGCCCGCTCTCTCCCTCTCTCTCAAACAGAAACACTTGAAAAATGTTAAAAACAATCAGTATCTAGAAATAATCATGTGGGTCTCGGGATAATTGCTGGAGGTTGATCAAAGGTTATGGAATTATTTAGAGATTCGATTTGTATTTCCAGTTGCCCTCCTAACGTGTGTAGCACTTTCTACAGCAGCCGCTAGCTTTGCATGAGAGTTCCATTTCAAGCCTTACACTGACTTAGCCTCAAGAAAATGGGTCTGCCCATTTGACGAACTTTGCATTTCTTTGATTATTAGCCAGGCGTAACGTGCTTCCCAAGTTTAATGGTAATTTAAATTTCCTGTGAATTGCTTATTCATGCTTTGGTCCATTCCTCCCTCCTCCTCCCTCCCTCCCCCCCCCCCCGCCCCTCCCAGTGGAGGATTTATCTTGTTCTTTCGATATGTAAGAGTTCTTTCACGTTAAGAATCCTAAGGCTAATGGTGTTACTTAATATAAGCACAATGGAAGCTCTTTGGACTCGCTTCCACGTGACCGACTTGTTGGGTTGACCATCATGCTCTTGCTTCCTGTAACACCTGCCTCCCCAGTGCCCGGGACCCACGGGATAGGGCAGCCAACCCCGCCACTCCGCTGCTGCTTACTGCTCTTGGCCACACCCAGAGCCCCTTGTGTTTCTTTCCACATCTCTTTATTTCAGATACGCTTGTTTTAATTACTTGTTCAATATGAAACCAGTGAAATGCAGTTGTAAGAAGAGAACTGTACCTGTGAACTTCAGATGGACGCCTCAGACATAGTCAGTAAGGACAGGTGGTTTTAAACGTTGCTACCCGACGGGGTGAGAGCGAGCCAGTCGTAAGCCAATAGATGGCATATGGCTCCCATTTTTCCCCCAGCCTGCAGCAAGCTGAAGCTGGGAATGTGCTTCGCACGTGCCCACCCTCGAAAGGACAGGCCTTGTCCCCGCAGAGTCAAGGCCAGCGAACCAACATGCACCCAGGTGGGGGTGGGAGATCCCACATCTTTGAAAAAGATAATTTTCTGCTTTTAACTAGCTTTTTTTGGTTAATTGATCAGTCCCCATCACGATTGTGCTAGGTGTGCCTTTAGAGCCCGTATGAACACTCAAGAGAATGGGGGCCCAGCCCATCACTAAGGCTTCTAGGAAATGGCAGTGTTACAAGACCCTCTTCCTTGAAATGATCTTTGCCCTCATGATTCATAAAATGAGATGACCAAACCGTAATGACAGAATTTGGGATTTACTCTTTCAGCAAATACAATTCCTAAAGGTTTACTTCAGTCAGGAGTACAAAAAGCTAGCATCGAAAGACCCTCGATTTTCATGTTGTAGCGGTTCATTACAACGAGATATAAAAAAAATTTTTTTAATGTTTATTTATTTTTGAGAGCGAGAGCAAGAGAGAGCTTGAGTGGGGGAGGAGCAGAGAGAAAGGGAGACACAGAATCTGAAGCAGGCTCCGAGCTGTCAGCACAGAGCCTGATGCGGGGCTCAAACCCACAAACCATGAGATCATGATCTGAGCCAAAGTCAGACGTTTAACCAACTGAGCTCCCCACTGCCCCCTCACTCCCAGGCGTCCTCTGTTTTTTTTTTTTTTCTTTTTTTTAAGTATTCTTTTTTTTTTTTTTTTTTTAAGTTTTATTTATCTTGAGAATGAGAGAGATGCAGGGTAGAGGGGCAGAGAGAGAGAGTCCCAAGCAGGCTCTGCACTGTCAGCACAGAGCTCGATGTGGGGCCCAAACCCACGAACCGGGAGATCATGACCTGAGCCAAGAGCAAGTCAGATGCTTAAGCAGCCGAGCCCCCCAGGCACCCTGGAGTATTTCCGTTTTTAACTGAGTTCATTTTGAATGAATGAGCTTAAAAAGCTGAAGCTATTTAGGAACAGCAATTGCCACCTTGGAAGGAAAATGCTTGGTGCTTTTCACAGGGTTTGGGGAAGGAAGGGTCCGTTTTTATTCTACGGCCTTTCTTATTAACACAAAATGCGTGTCGATGTTACGAAATAAATTAGAAAAGTATAATGACGGAAGCAGACTGTTTTTGCTCCTGAGAATGAAACTAATTTTTCCCCCCACCTCTTCCTGTTCCTTTCTTCTTTTCTCTTCCAGAAGCCCTTCAGAGGCCAGTAGCGTCTGACTTTGAGCCCCAAGGTCTGAGCGAAGCAGCTCGTTGGAACTCCAAGGAAAACCTTCTTGCTGGTCCCAGTGAAAATGACCCCAACCTTTTTGTTGCACTGTATGATTTTGTGGCCAGTGGGGATAACACCCTAAGCATCACTAAAGGTAAAAGGGCCACAGAGCAAATGGGGGGTTGCAAGAGACAGAAATCAGGGGAAACTGGGGCTTGACTGAATACCCCTTCACTGACTGAAAGAGCAGCTTTAAAGTCAGAATGCAGGGAGGTCCCCCCAAAAAGCCCAGCATCTTTATAAGAGAGCCACTTTTCCTAAAGGAGAAGAGTTCCTATATGATAAGTCCTTAGAAAACGCACATCCCCTATTTCATAGTTAAAGGGACACATGGGCCAGGCACGGAAAACACCTTTTATTTTTATCTTATTTTATCGTGTTCTAAGAAAAAGTATCTTTTCCCTAAGAAACTTCCTTATGTTGGGAACAGAACACTTGGGTAACGCAGCATATATATTATTTACGAAAACCGAGGCTGTGTATTTCTCTGCATGTTCTGTATTCTTCTACAGACCCACAAGTGCGTATATTTATGCGGATTTGTTCCAGCGAAGCAGGTAGTTAGGAATTTGGAGATTTTTTAGTAATCCTATAAGAATACATGGGAATGAGCAAAGCCAGCGTTGGAAGCTGACGTCTGGTTTGATTCTCTTCCAAGGTGAAAAGCTCCGGGTTTTAGGCTACAACCACAATGGGGAATGGTGTGAGGCCCAAACCAAAAATGGCCAAGGGTGGGTCCCAAGCAACTACATCACGCCGGTCAACAGTCTGGAGAAACATTCCTGGTACCACGGGCCCGTGTCCCGCAACGCCGCCGAGTACCTGCTGAGCAGCGGGATCAACGGCAGCTTCTTGGTGCGGGAGAGCGAGAGCAGCCCCGGCCAGAGGTCCATCTCGCTGAGATACGAAGGGAGAGTGTACCACTACAGGATCAACACTGCTTCTGATGGCAAGGTAGGGGACCCCAGACGGGGGAGCTGACCGGCTGGGGGTGGGGCGCGGGGATGGATGGGCGGCTAGTCTTTGGCCAGGAGGACCCAGAGCTCCTGCCACTGGGGTTGAGAAGTTACCGCGGCGAAACTCAACCGGGAAGGCGCTCGAAGACGACATCTTCAAGTGACCGCAGGCGGCGTCCCGGTGGCCTGTGAAAGACCTTCTGTCGAGGACTGATCACGTGACGTGACAAGTCCATGGGCCTGGGGTGGCCCTGGGCCTGTCCTGCTGGGGTTTTGTTGTTAGCTGTTTCATAAGATGGGGAATTACCTGTTGGTTCTTGGACGCACTTCTTGTAAGATATTAAGTCTCTTCCTTTTTAAAAAATCTATTGTGATAGCAATTCATCTCCAGTGGGTGAAGTTGCAGTGACAGATAGGTACTTTTAGGGTAAAAGGCCCCTTAAGAGCACTTCCGCCAAATGAGTACATGACATGCTTCCTACAGATAAGATCACGTGTGTATGTGTCTACATGCGGATACGTACATACACACACGCAGTTTTTAAACAAAAATGAGATCGCGTCATCATATCAAGAGATTTCCAAACCCAGATTGTAGTTTTTGGGTTTTTTGTTTGTTTTTTAATGTTTGTTTTTGAGGGAGAGACTATGCAAGCAGGAGAGGGGCAGAGAGAGAGGGAGACACAGAAGCCCAAGCAGGCTCCAGGCTCTGAGCTCTCAGCACAGAGCCCCATGTGGGACTCAAGCTTGTGAACTGTGAGATCATGACCTGAGCCGAAGTCAGACGCTTAACCGACTGAGCCACCCAAGGGCCCCTGTGTTGTTTTTGTTTTTGTTTTTCTAAGTTTATCTATTTTGAGAGAGACAGAGACAGTAGGGGTGGGGCAGAGAGGGAGAAAGAGAATCACCAGCAGGCTCTGTGCTGCCAGCGCAGAGCCTGACACGGGGCTCGAACCCACGAACCGTGAGATCGTGTGACCTGCGCCGAAACCAAGAGTCGGACACCTAACTGACTGAGCCACCTGGGCACCCCCTCACTTGTAGTTTTGTAGAAGAGTTGATATATGTGGTTTTGTGATCTTTATATGAACACTGCTTAAGAGTCCACGAAGGGATGGGGGGGATTGACATTTTCTGGGGTCCTGCTGTTGGCCGCTGCATTTTTCAGTCTCATTTAGACTTCACCTCAGTCCTCGGGGCAGAGGTTGCTGTGGACTACGGCATTTTTGCGTTAAGGAGACGGGAACTTAAGAGGGAGAACATTTCTTGCCCAGAATCACATCCTACGTGATCGATGGAACCAGGCTCGGGCCCTGCTATAGACCCTGCTGCTACACTCTGCCAGTGTGGAGGGCGGAGATAGCAGATTATCGGGCTGGGTCTAGATGCTGGATGTGTTTTGTTTTGTTTTTTAATTTTTTTTTTCAACGTTTATTTATTTTTGGGACAGAGAGAGACAGAGCATGAACGGGGGAGGGGCAGAGAGAGAGGGAGACACAGAATCGGAAACAGGTTCCAGGCTCTGAGCCATCAGCCCAGAGCCTGACGCGGGCCTCGAACTCACGGACCGCGAGATCGTGACCTGGCTGAAGTCGGACGCTTAACCGACTGCGCCACCCAGGTGCCCCTGGGTGTGTTTTTTAAATGGCATGTAATGTGTGCACATGTTTTAAAAAAAAAGAACAAAATGAATTAGAGTGGAAGAGGCCCCTCCCACCCCCCCACCCCCTCCCAGTGACCAGTTTCTTTCAGAGTTCCCCAGTACAGGTTTACGTTTATATTTTTTTAAAAAGCACAAGTGATGCAAACTCCACACTGGTCTGCATCTTGCTTTTCCCACCTAGTAATATTTTTTGAAGATTGCTTTCCCGCAGCGCATTTAGAGCCACCTCATTCTTACTAATGACTGCCTCGTGCGGATGGACCGTCATTCACTGAAGCAGTCCCCTGGGGGTTGAGTTTTAGGTGGTTTCCAATCTTTGGCTGTTATAAATAACACGAGGTGGCTTTCACATCTTTAAAAAAAAAATAACGTTGGCACACTGTATGAAAACATTTACAGTAGCACCCAGTCCTCACTGGTAACAAGATTCTTGAAACCCTGCTTACCCTCGCTAGAGGTGATGCACTCTTGGTATTTTGTATTCCATTCAGTTCGGTTTCATTTTCTTTGAAAGTTCTGGCCAGAATCCCCTCAATTTATTTCATAGACCCCCTAGTGGGTCACATCCTGCGGTTTGAACATATCGCACATACTTTGTTTTGGGTATAAGTGTATGCGAAGTAAGTTACTGGAACTGATTGAAGGTTCTGTGCATTCAGTACTTGTGTAGATGTTGGGGCGCCTGGGTGGCTCAGTCGGTTGAGTGTCTGACGTCGGCTCGGGTCACGATCTCGCGGTTGACGAGTTCGAGCCCCGCGTCGGGCTCTCTGCTGACGGCTCGGAGCCCGGAGCCTGCTTCGGATTCTATGTCTCCCTCTCTTTCTGCCTCTACCCCACTCACAATCTGTCTGTGTCTCAAAAATAAATGAACGTTAAAAAAAAAAGAATTATGTGGATGTTGTCAGATTACCTCCCGTAGAAATTGGACAAACGTGTTTCCTCCCCTTGCTTCTGGTGAGACCTGCACCCTGTATGAGAAATTGTGTCCCTCCGCCTCATTAACACTGTGTTTAGCAGGCTCGTGGAAACCTCTGTCCCGGATGGGCCACGACGGTCTCTCGTTAACGTGTAACGTATGCGCATCGTGTTTTGAGGGATCCCTGTACCATTTACTAAATTTCTCTTTTCCTGCATGTTTGAAATATGCCAGATTAGCTTATGCATTTTGGGTCTGTCGATCTGCTCTCTGTTCTCTTCCCATACCAGAATTAAAATATGTTTCAGCGTGGGGTAGGGCTGGGCCCCTCCTCCTAACCCTCTTAGCATTTTTATGGCTCTCCTCACCCAAAACGAATGCATGTGTGTTTCTCTTTTTCACATTCTTCTCTGTTGTCTTTCGCGCACATCCCAAAGTCTTCTGGCCGAAGTCCTTATTGCTGCTACCTGGTGCTTTCTGTGACGGCAGAGGTTTGTACAGGAGCACAGGGGCTTGCCGATGCGTGACCACAGACCGGCCCTATCAGCTTGTGTTTTGGGGCCTCGCCCTACCCCGGATGTGGAGCTGGGTCCTTCCATTCTGCAAGGGTGCATTCCAGGGTGGCGGGCCCTGTGAAACCGTGCCTTGAGACCACAGGGGTTCCTCTGTAGTGAATTAGAAGAGCAGAGCACCCCGCCCGTGAGGGAGGTGATCTCCCGGAGCTGACAGCTTGCTTCCCATCGGTGCTGTTTATCCAGCGGTAGTCAGTTGAGGTCTGTGCTGCGCGGGGCCCCGGTTTCTCCTCCCTGGAGTTGTTTAGTCAGGCATCCTAGGAACAGATTCGGGCAGGCATGATCTAGTTTGACGACTCATTAGCCGCCGGTTGGTCCAAAATACTGTTCAGAGGGGGAGAGTAAGGCCTGCGTGTGGGATACATGATTCAGGGAATTTGAGAGGCGTCTGATGAGGATGCCAACCCGTCGGTCGAAAAGCCGGCCAGGGGTGTGCCAGGGGCTCCTTTCATTCCGGGTTGGAGCACAGGGAACTCATTCGACCGGGCGGTGTCCGTCACTGGGCGCCTCACCCAAGCGTGCTGGGCCTCCTGCCGTCTTCCCTCCCTGGCAGAGACCCCTCCCTTCAGCTGTCCGAGCACCTGGAGACGGCTCGGCCCCCGGGGTTATCGGGCCGGCCATCTGCGGAGGCGCCTCTCTGTGAGGCCTGCACTTGAGGGGCTGTGTGGGGTGGGATCATGTTCCTGGAATGAGGGGAACAGCGTCAGAGGTAGTGGGGGCGGTATCACAGCCACGCATGAGACCGTGTGGCTCGGCCCTGAAAAAAAAAGAACTCACATAGCAGAGCCTTGATGCAATCCTTTTTGGATTTCTGAGGGGAAAATTTAAGGTCGGTAGGAGGGACGGGCTGGGGTTGCATAAGTTTAATTCTTATTTTCAAACAGCTAATCTTCACACAGCGGCTGAATATGGCAGACTCTTCTCCAAGGCCCCAAAAGATTTCTTTGGTGCCTCCGCCCTCTTGGCTCTGGACCGCTGCTGTTGTCATGTTCCTAAGCCTCGACAGCAGTTGTGGCCGGCCAGTCGGCCCCCGGGGCTCGGGGAGCTTCGAGCTGGACTCTTGCACGGGCCGCACCAAACTGAGCCATCGCCGCTCCTAGGACTCTTGACGGTCTGGAGACCCCCACGTACCCCGGGGTCAGAGTGTTGCGCTCTGTGCTTTCTCCGAGCTCCCTGCCAGCTCAGTGGAGTCAAAGGCGCATTCCTCTCCACCAGCCCCCCGCCTGGATCATTTTTAGTTCTGGCTATTTGTGTCTGCACTTTATTTACTTCTGTGGGATGCCACTGTCAGGTTCCACAATTCCTTGTAGCCCTTGAAGCCCTTGTCCTTTTCTTCAAAGAAGTTCCCAGGTGACGCTTATTGTCACGGTCTGCCGAAGTGACAGGTTCAGGTTGACAGGAATGGAATCTGGGCTTAAGCTTTAGCAGAGGTGGCAGGACGGGCCAACCGCACAACCTCTTGAGTTTTTCAGATTTACCCACCCTGACGGTGGCTTGGCAGGTGCAGGCATTCCGGGGAAAAGCCTGCTAACACGTGGCTGACTTTCCCCTTGTCCGGGAGACTCGGAGCATTATTAAGTCCTGCTTAATTAGTAAGTCCTGCCTTCCTGCTGGACTCTGGAAGCTCTCAGGCCAGGCTGCCTGTAACCTGTAACCAGTACCTCCCGGGTGGGACTCCGGGGTCTGAGGCCCCTAAAGGGGGCACAGGACTAAGCGCTGATAAGCCTGGCCGTGTGGCTCTCAGGAGGAAAAGCTGTTTCTGGCGAGCTGCTTTGACGGGTCCTGTCTTTGGGGTTCCTGTGCGATCAGGAAGAGGCCCAGTCCCGGCTGAGCAGCCAGAGTGTTTATGTGATCAGGTGCGCAGGATAATGACATGCCATTCATGATGCTAATTTCACTTTCTTCTCTGAACGTCTTGATGCTGATTTCACTTTCTTTGATCGGGCCATGAATTCCTGATGCAGACCACCCAGCTCACTAGCAGAATGCGCAGAGCTCAGAACTAACTGGAAGGAAGCCTCCAGACTTGACTGTTAGAAGATGGTCGTGCACTGCGCTGGAAAGGGAGAGTAGCTTTAATATTTAATAAGCGTCGGTATGTAAATTTTATGCTGACAGAAAGTCACAGGGTCTGTACATTTAATTACAGAAAAGGATAAAGTGGGTGTGAGCAGCGAAACCTCCCGTAACTCTGAAATCTCTAGCAGGAAGAGCCTGTGAGGGAATCAAAGGGGACCCAGCACGAATTCTGCATAAACGAGGGCTTGGGGAGCCATTAGCATTCTGGGTGGTTGAGGGAACTCGATCCTCCATCCGATCCTCGGGTTGGAGAGCATTCCTTGCAAGTTGCCCGGGGAGAAGGGGAGAAGTAGGTAATGAGCCTTGCTCCCAGGTGACCTGCACCGCCCCCCCCCCCCCCCCCCGCCCTGGGGAGCCCAGCAGGTGGACAGGCTCTTACTGTGCCAGTGTTGGGGGGGGGGGGGGCTTGGATTCCAGGGAGCACTTCTTCCCTCTTGTCTACACTCCACGGTAGCGAAAACAGCTGCCCTGAAACAGGACGGCTTGGAACACTTGGCACCTGCAGTGAGGTAGTTGGACAACTGACAGAGGTTTCCAGAGAGGGGTGGGATGTAGGGCTGTCCCCACATCCCACCCGGCCCTGCCCACTGACAAGTGTGCCAAGGACGTCACCGTGTGGACGTTCGGCTCGGGGCAAGCTCCCAGGCTGGCGGTGCCTGTGCTCCCTGCCTCCTCCCAACACCTTCGTGCACCCTGAGCACACTCAGAGTCAGGTTCTCGGTGGGGCCTCCTGGTGGGCCTTCTCCTCACCCTGAAAGGTCCTGCCATTGAGGGGCACCGTCTTGCAGAGGGATGAGTCCCCCAGAGCTAGAGGCTCTTTCTCGACAGTTCTTGGGTTGCTCAAGAATTTTGTTTCGCTAGGATTGCAACCAAAAGATTGTAAATTACAAACCCCTAAGTCAGAGTTGGCCACTGGCTCGCCTGAGTTTTAAAACTCTGTCATCTCCCCAAGCGAGAAAGAATCCTATTTACCCCCTCGAGGGTTGCAAATGGCATCGACTCATGCATTCGTTAATATTTTCTTCTTTGAAAATACTTTAATTCTTTCCTATTACAAACTTACAGAAAGCGGTGGGGAGCCTCCCATAACCGACAGCCAAGGCCTTGGGCTGCTGTGTGCTTCAGGCTGTTTCTTCCTTTTTCTGTTTCCACCCCACCCCCCTCTTCTGTTTTTAGGTAATCAAGATACTACAGCTATAGGTGACTCCTGTTCCCTTTTCGTCTTCCTGCCCCAGGCATCACCGCTCTTTCAAACCCGCGTTCCTCCTCTGTCTCTGTAGTCAGGGCAAGTCTTACGAACGCCTAGTCATGATTTTTGGTGTCCTTTCCCCCTTCCCACACTCGCTGGCTGCCCTTCATGAGCTGGTAGGTTCACTGATCCCTTGTCTGCCTGGAGCCCAGATGTCCTGTGTGGATTACAACGTGGAATTGTTTAATGTGGAAGCACTCCCTCACCGCCTCCCTGAAACGAACAAAAAAAAGAAGAAAGATAGCTGTCACCATCCACTGCTTGCTGTCTGTCGGCTGCTCTTTTCCTTTCCTTTCCTGTGTGTTCAGACGAGAACCACACGTGGACGGGTTGTGTGCACTCGTGTCTATAATCCTCTGTCCTCCCTTCCCCACGGCGGAGGAGGCTGTGTGGCCCTTGTGCACCCCCGATCCATTCCTGGCTTGAGCTGACCAGGGGCACCCATGGTGGCATCCAGCTGGGGTTTGCAAGCCTTGGCCTCTGGTGCTCCTTAGCCCAGATCGAGGGAGTAAGAATGAGAAAGAGATTTTTGTTTTGTTTAGTGATTTCCATCTCGGGTCACCGTTTAGATCTGGATAATTATATAACTATAAGTAATCATTCTAGGTTTCAGGTAATAAGCGTGATTTTAAACAATTACTTTGTTGGGGTACCTGGGTGGCTCAGTCGGTTAAGCGTCCAACTTCGGCCTAGGTCATGATCTCACAGTTCATGGGTTCGAGCCCCACATCTGGCTCTGTGCTGACAGCTCAGAGCCTGGACCCTGCTTTGGATTCTGTGTCTGCCTCTCTCTGTCTCTCTCTCTGCCCGTCTCCCGCTCAGGTTTTGTCTGTCAAAAATAAACGTTAAAAAAAAACTAAAAACAAAAAAAAATCTTTCTTTTTTAGTCTGCAAATACTAAGTTCTGCTCTTCGTTAATGTAATCAACAGGCATTTATTTAGTGCCTATTATGTGCTCATTTCTTGTTCTCCACACTGGGGATCCAGGATAAAAACAGACCACTTAGGGCTTTGCTCTCAAGAAGCCGACATTCTAGAAGGTGTTGACAGACAGGAAGTAATCCAGCAGATAAACAGGGACCGATCAGCCAGCGGTAAGTACAATGCAGAGAAGGAAGGAAGGTGATTCGATGACTAGTGCTGGGTGATGACTAGGTCCAGTGGCACAGTGACAATGACATTTACCCTGGGCTCGGAATGGTAAGGGAGACCCAGGCGTATGATGATTAAGTGGCCGAAGGATTTCAGGCAGAGGGAGCAGCAGGTGCAAAGGCCCTGAGGCATTTTATTGTATCTTTCTGCTTCGGCAAGTAAATTCCGGCAAGTGTCGAGGAGCACAGTCTAAGTGATTTTCTGCACACTCACTTAGGCTCAGCAGAGTTGTCTAGATGTGTGTGTGCCCGTGGGCTGAAGGCTGTGCTGTCTCTGTTTCCCTCAGCTCTACGTCTCCTCAGAGAGCCGCTTCAACACTTTGGCGGAGTTGGTTCATCATCACTCGACTGTGGCGGACGGGCTCATCACCACTCTCCATTACCCGGCCCCCAAGCGCAACAAGCCCACCGTCTACGGCGTGTCCCCCAACTACGACAAGTGGGAGATGGAACGCACGGACATCACCATGAAGCACAAGCTGGGAGGCGGCCAGTACGGAGAGGTGTACGAGGGCGTGTGGAAGAAATACAGCCTGACGGTGGCCGTGAAGACCTTGAAGGTAGGTCTGGGGCTGCCGCCGCGGCTCGCGGCTGAACACGGTTCGTTGCTGCCGGTGGGCAGCCCAGGAAGGGCCTCTGCAGGCCTCGGCCGACCTCTTCCGACGGGTTCAGTCCCCCTCCCGGACTCCGTGCCTCCACGGAGGGTGAGTGCTGAGGCACGCTGTGGTTTTTGGTGTAAAAAGATTAGTCATCCGGAGAAGTTTTTTCATTCCGTGGCAAGAATCTTTTAAAGCCGTGGGTTTCCGTTCTGTCCGTGTGGCCTTTGAATCACTTCCTATTGAGACGCAGGAGAAGGAGGGGAAGAGCTGTGAGTTTTGAAAGAAGAGGATTTAACCAAAATGCGTTGGACTCTCCAGTGGATGTTTGTTGGCAGATCTGAAAGGCAGGCGCGTTGGGCGTTCCTGGCAGGTTCCATCCAGTTCTGTGTAGTGTGAGCCCCGACTGCTGGAAACGGGAGCGAAGGCATGAAGGGGACGTCAGGGCTTCTCACTCGGGTTCCGCGCCATCGTTCTCTCGTCTGCACTAACGCGTGGTGTTCGCAGTTTCTGGGCGGGGTTTGAAGTTCTTTGAAACCTTGAGGCCAAGCAGCGGGTTTCATCTGGGGCCCTCGGCCTTCAGGATGTGATCTGAGCTTTTTACCTGTGGCCAGAGCGCCCCCTAGCGTTGACCTGTGCCATTTGCACTTGCTGTAAGCGAACCGATTACCCTGACAACCACGCGGAGGCTGAGGGGAGGCCCTCCGCTGAGGGGAGGCCCTCCTGTAGCCGTTGGACAAGAAGAAGAAGGGAAACATCCACCAGGCTGGAGGAAGGGACCCCGGCGCGCGCACGCTTCTCAGGAGCCTGTCGGGCACATGCTTGGAGACCGGGCCGCCAGATCGCTTGCCTTTCAGGGACTCTGTTACTTACCTGCCGCCTGTACTCAGAGGTGCAGCAAAGTGGAAATCACAGTTTCTGGCTCGTGTAAAGTGATGCTTCAGAGAAAGACTCGCAGTCTGCAGTTCTAGAAAACAAGGGTGGCTCGTGGCGCTCATATTGAACGTACCCCGTTAGATCAGCCCTTGGAGCAGGACTGACGCTTGTGTGTTGGGGGGGGGGTGGGTAGCATGGTTTGGGGTCACTTGAGGACTCCCGGATACTTTCCAGACATGATTTTTTAAAAACTCAATAAACACTTAGCGAGACCCTCGCTTCTGCTTGCCAGACCCTGGGCTTAGCCCTAGGGTTTTAAGAGTAGAGTTCTTCACCTCAGGCCAGCCTAGGTAGGTAGAACAGCGCAGTTGGGAGGAGAGACGGGCAATGACAGAACCTGCAGCGTGGGGTGACCGGGGCCCGAGGCAGGAGCGAGGCGCCCTCACACCGCACAGGGACGAGGTGGGGGGGGGGACTGGTGAGCTCCCCATGGTGGGGAGAAAGTGCAGGGTGGGTTGGTGCCGGAGTGGAGGAGCGGAGGCCTGGACAGAGGCGGAGGGCATAGAGCCCACGGTAAGTCACGGAGGCTACGGAGCCGGGGACATTCTCCTGGCGGCAGTGGGGCGCAGTGAAGGGTCTGATCCGCAGGAATAAGGTGATTGGATATGCGCTGCCCTGTCCCCCCACCCCCAGACCAGGCAAGTCCAGGGAGAGGCGTGCGCTTGTGCTCAGTGTCCCGATCTGGCACAGGGCTGAACACCAGGCCGGCCTCCGGGCCTCGACCAGCTTGAGAAACCGTTAAAGGCCCGGGCATCACCCACACGCTCGCCAGTATTTGCACACGTGAAACAAAGAGGAACAAAAGCACAAAATTCCTGGTTTCCACCCAGCAAGGCTTGTTTGAAAACGTTAGAAAGAGGGAGAGTTTGCACTACTCGAAGCGTGGGGAGGACACAGTCCAGCAGCTGACGCTGTGACATTGGTTCCTGAGCCGCCACCAGGGAGTCAGGGCAGGGCGCCTCCCGGAGGGACTTGTCTGGCAGTGGTGGCTTTCTTGTACCCGCAAATCAGACTTATCGGGAAGTTGGGTGCCTTTTGGAGTCTATTTCTCTAATGATACGCTACTAAACTTTTTTTTTTTATACTTTCAACGGTTTTCCCCAAGAGCCTTATTAACTTACAGTCCCACAGCCGGTAAAAAGGTGCAGAATCTAGTTGTGTGGATTTCTCGGAGTCGTCACCCCAGGTGATAGCTAATTAGGGAAAAGGGAAGGCGTCAGATTCTAGAGATGTATGTCAACCCGAAATACAGTACTGGGCAAGTGCTGAGTAAATTATCCCTTCTTCCTCCTCCTCCGCATAAGGCACATCTCCACAATAGGGTTCCCGCTTGTCCAGTAAGATTGATAGCACCCTTTGGGGCATTTATCGCCCCTGGAGAGGTTGAGAACCTTGAGTGGGTTCTAAATGACAGTTACGGTTACTGTTCATTGAGCTCTTACTACGGGCCTGCAGTCTGAGCGCCCCGCTCCGTGTGTAGCATCTCACTTAATCCTCACAGGCACCTTGTAAGGGAAGGGCCCGCCTGTCGCTGCCATCTCAGGCTTGAGGAACGCGCAGTGCGGGCGGGCCAGGCAACTGGCCTGGTGTTACCCGCCGGGGAGCCGCAGACCCGGGGTTCCGGCCCAGACATCCTGCCTCAAAGCCCGGCTCCTTTCTTCTCTTCCTTTCCTTAATTGTCATTCCAGTCCTCACCCCTCGCACACCATGCAAAATACGTCAACCACAGTCATGCGTCTTAGACGTCTCCCATCCCCATCCCCTCCCCCCATCCACTTCCCCTCGGGTGGCAGCTAGATCTCCCTCGCTCTTCAGGACGCCTTGGAAAGCCCTGGCAGCTCTTTGCACCAGACCCCAGCCGGGCACCTGAGTCTCAGTCTGCTCCCCACCATCCCCTGGTCCGTCCCATCCTGCCTGTTTTGTGTCGCTGGCCCCTCAGAGGGCAGAGGCAGACCCTCTTGAAGCAGCAGGGGGTGGCAAGACCCTGCTTTAACCCGGACTCTGTGTTGATCCACCAGGGAACGTTGGGTCCTGTACCTTCAGGGCCAGAGACCAAAAAAACGGGAGACAGGAGGGTGCTAGGCTGACCCCTGTGGGCAGGAAACTGGAATTACAGCAAAGGCCACCGACCGGACTTGCTGGTTTGAATTTTGACATTATTCACCAGGTCCTAGGCTTAACTTTACCTGCGTGTGATCAATGCTAAAGGTGGGATGTGCCTGAGAGAAACAACCGTCCAGTACAGGGAAGTCCCACGTTTCAAATGAGCTGTATTCCAGAAGTTTGTTTATGAGCCCTCCTTTTTTTCCTATGAAGCCGTTCTGGAAGTCCTAGAATCGGGGAAAGGCTGCTCTCGATCTCATGTGGCATTAGGATTGGCTCCTAAGCTCCTGACAGACTTACCGTTAAAAAAGTGGAAGATAACGTTGATGAAAAATGTTAAGGCTTAAATTCTTTACCTGTTTTTCGAATAGGTAACCTATGCACACAGTATCCTCCCCCCTGGATTTTTGTGCCCTTCCGGAAGTAGTCCACGTGCGGGTGTCCCTTCTAACCCACAGCATGCTGTGGACACTGCCCTGCACCTCCTAGTGTCCACCCCACGTAGCTCGGCACCCGTTCCACATCCGTATACGTACGGGGGTCTTGCTTTCGCGTGGATGTCTTCCAGCGTCTAGCAGCCTTCAGCGGGCATTTGTGTCCTTTCCAGTACTTTGCTGTTACAGACGGTGCCCCAGGGGTTCTCCCCGTTGGCCGTGAGGAGACTGTCCCGGTGCCAGTTTGCACGCGGCCAGCCGTGCTGAGAGGGTGCCTCCGTTGCCCTGCTCCGCCAGCCTGTTTTGGTTGGGGTTTTGTTTGTGGTGTTTTCCCCCAGGCAGTTGGTTCTACTAGAGAGCTGCAGAAATGAGCAGAGAAGCCAGGGCTCCAGGATGGCCCTGGACAGTCGCACGCGCTGGCTCTCTGACTTCCGAGGGGGCTGGGCCTCAGGGAGAGAGGCCGCGCGACCTGGAACCCACCGTTGCGTGCTCTCGCGGCGGGTTCTGTTCTGGCCGTGGGCTGGATACGCCTGCGAACCCGAGGACCCGAGTTCTGGGGGCTCGGTGGGCGGTTGTTTCCGCGGATCTGGCGGGTGAACCGCCTTCCTCGGTCCGGCTCCGAAGCCCGGCCCCATCTCTGCAGCCCCGTCTCTGGCGGGTGTGGGATGCTGCTTCCCTGGGGTCGTAACCTTGCTCCCCTGACACTTGGTTGAGAACCAGGGAGCGAGGGGGGAAACGGACCTCTTAGCCCCTCCCCCCGGGGACTTGGTCCCTGCTGAGACTCAGGGAGGCACCCGTGGGACACTGAGCCGCCGATGTCTCCGTTATGCCGGAGAATACCTTCACTTGGGGGCGAGGCCAGGGAGCAAAAAGGGTGAATGAAGCTGGTTAGAAAACCAGAAAAACAGATGTTGGGTCCGGAGAGTGCCTATCTGAGAAAGACAAAAACGAAAACACGGGGCGATATTAACTAAAGACCCAGCCCGTCTTTCCTACAAGCACTGTGTTTAGCCGGCTTCTCAGCCGTGTTCGTTACAGTAAAAGTGGGTCCAGCCGGCTGAGTGCTGCCCGCGTCTGGGTGCGGTGCTCGGGACTCTGCGCACGAGGCAGATGCTGCTGTTTTCCCGGTGTGTAGACGGGACCTTGTTCAGAGACCTCTCTTCTCTGGCGTGTGAATAACTGAGCTCTGTACGTGGTCACACAGCAGCAGGGCTTGGTCCACGTAGCTCTGAAGCCATCCTTTTAACCAGGCCTTCATGTGCATCTGGGCCAGGCCAGTCAGTCCCCATGAGGAGAGCCGGCCGACCCACCTGACTTCCAACGGACAAGGCCGAAACTCCGCGTTCACTCAGTGGTGCTTTCACCCTAATTATCTGTGTTAATTTTACTCCGTACATGGGAGATGTCTCTTTGAAAAGATGACAGAGGGGCGCGTGGGTGGCTCGGTCGGTTGAGCGTCCGGCTTCGGCTCAGGTCATGATCTCGCCGTCCGTGAGTTCGAGCCCCGCGTCGGGCTCTGTGCTGACAGCTCAGAGCCTGGAGCCTGTTTCGGATTCTGTGTCTCCCTCTCTCTCTGCCCCTCCCCTGTTCATGCTCTGTCTCTCTCTCTCAAAAATGAATAAATGTTAAAAAAAAAAAAAAGAAAGAAAGTGTTTAAAGGAAAGGGAAGGAGCATAACAGGATAGTTTCCCCGTTAACACAGCTACTAGAAGAGAGTGCTGCTGGTAGTGGCAGCTGTGGGTTGAACCCGGCCGGAGTCCACCAGGGGGAGACAAATCCACGCCGATTGCCCTGAAAGAAAAAAACAGGGAATTATCTATACCATCCACACGTGTGTGTGTGTGTGTGTGTGTGTGTGTGTGTGTGTGAGTGAGTGTGTAGGAATGAGGGGGAAGACAAAAAGACGGGCAAGAAGAGGAGAGGGATGGCTCCGAAAGCCGTATCGTTGTTCTCGCATGTCCACGCCTCTCAGGATCTAGAACGTGGTTCTTCTAGAAAAGCGGCGGGAGCTGTCAGAGCCCACGATCTCTGTGAAATGGTTTCACTGTGCGGAGTTGGTTATTGTGGTGCTTGAGAAGAAGGAAAGCTCCACTTGCCCAGAGAGCTGTATTTGAGAGCTGCGTCGTGAACCTCCTGTGGGCCAGGCGAGGCTCTTGAGGCCCCCGGTCCTTGCGTGAGCAGCGTCGTCTCAGCGGATTCCAGCAGGCTTCCCGGCCTTCGACGGCAGCGCGTCACCCGGTGGACCAGACGCGCCAACGGCTATGCTCTGCGGAGCGTGTTGAGGAGCAGAGAGGACTCCCAAGAATCGAACGGCCAGCGGAGCGGTGGCAGGGATGAGTTCTTGCCCCCCCCCGTACGGCTTGACACGGAGACTACCAACGATGTCTCATTGACATCAGAGCAGCCCACGATTTTTAAAGAGTGGCAAATTGCAGCTGAGTTTCAGCCTCAGAGAGCCCTAGACTAAGTGATAATGGGCTGACACGTATCCTCAGCGGTCACGCTCCGCTTGTAGACATGATTGGCCGCAGCGGGAACGTGCTGAGTAGAGGTTGACCTGTCCTCTGGAAATCTCCACGTGCAGGGGCAAGAATGGCGCGGCCACCGGGAGGCTGCAGTCAGGACCCTTTGAGTGCTTTGCCTCCTGAAGGGGCAGGCACGACCTGGAAGGTTCCACCTTGAAAATAAGCCCGAGGAAGCTTTCCTCTTGGGCGAGTCTAGTTTTCCAGGCGTTCACTCCCCATCTGCCACGCAGTCTTTCTCTCCGGGCAGACGTGGACTCCGTGTTGAAACTTGGAGGGTGGTGTTGGCCTTCGTGGCCAGGCTCTCGCACACACACGGGCCACGCCATTTGCCACCCGCTGGCTTCTGGTCGCGGCAGTCAGAGGACAGTGGGTTCTTTAAGTCATGAAGAGGTTTGCCTGAGGCAGGCCACAGCAAGCCTCCCGTGTAACGGGGCCAACTGTGGTGTGCGGGGCCAGGGGCAAGGCCCCCTCGAGTTGAGCCCCCACCCAGAGCGCGTGAGGAGATGGGGAGATGGCACCACGTTTGCTCTGGGCGTTTGCTAATATTCTTTGTTTCCGCGTGGCATTTAGATACGGTGAACTTGCTAGAATATGACATCTCTGACGATACTTGTGAATCTGTCGTTAGGGGGGCTGCTAGGGAGGATTATTGTAGAACCCGTAAATCGACCCGGTGGATAGCGGTGGTTGCTTCGTTGAGACCCCCATAGCGCTGCATTTCGGGCATCCTCTGTGGTACGGAGTGTTTTGAGGTGGTGTTCTTCTTTAGGATAGTATCGTTTTGTGTCAGCGTCTCTTCCATTAAAGTGGGTACATTTCTGATTCTTCAGGTGATATATATATATATTTTTGTAATGTTAAGTGTTTTAGGACTCCTTGGAAACCAGCTCTTCTTTAGGGAAATAGAACTATCCTCTGCATAGCAGCCCCCAGAAGCAAGTTGCCAACATATATTTACTGTTGGGGAAAATTCTTCTTTTTTTTTTTTCAATGTTTATTTATTTTTGAGAGACAGAGTGTGAGCAGGGGAGGGGCAGAGAGAGAGGGAGACCCAGAATCCGAAGCAGGCTCCAGGCCCCGAGCCGTCAGCACGGAGCCTGACGCGGGGCTCGAACCCACGAACCGTGAGATCATGACCCGAGCCGAAGTCGGACGCTCGACCGGCGGAGCCACCCCGGCGCCCCATCAAAGGGGAAAATTCTTTACGCCACGGGGGGCAGTAATCGATCCACTGCAGGCATCGTGCAGGTCGGCCCTGGCAAACCGGGGTGGTTGTCGGTCAAAGCTCCAGTTGGTACTAACCGTTCAAGCCATACTTTCCTGCTCGAACACTTTCTTTGCTGAGACAACTTCCTCCCCTTTTCTCCCCCAGGAGGACACCATGGAGGTGGAAGAGTTCTTGAAAGAAGCCGCAGTGATGAAGGAGATCAAGCACCCCAACCTCGTGCAGTTGCTGGGTGAGTGAGTTCTGAAGAGACGGCCTCTCTCTTACGCCCCCTGGGGTGATGCGGGCGCTATGACAGAGGAGGTGAACGTGTCTGATGTGGACGTCTGTCCTCTGGCGACACTCAGCCCGTGGTGGCAAGGAGGCCGATGCGGGATGGTGTGTGCGTGGACGGAATAGGCTGTTGCTTTAAGTGGAGACCCCAGAGTAGTCCGGTGCAAATCTCAGCCGGCCTCTGAGACCAGAGGTTTCGAGAGTCCCTTCGCTGCAGTTCTCTCGTGAGCAGACATCGCCGTGTAGGGGTGACGTGGGCTGTGGGGTGTGCACCTGACCTTTGCTTCTGAACTCGGTGGCGTCTTCTTCTGTTCGAGTTCAGGGGCTCGAGAGGAAGAAAAGAGTGTGGCCACCTCCCTCCCACAGGAACACATCACAAGCCACGAGTGCTTGGGACCGTATTAGACGTTGGGCCCCAGACTTTGGGGCAGACACAGAACGTGTTTCGGGGGCTCTTTTCTTTCATTTTCTTTTCTGTTTTTTAATTTTTTTTTTTTTACGTTTATTTTTGAGCGAGGGGCATGGAGTGTGAGCGGGGGAGGGGCAGAGCGAGAAGGAGACACACAGCATCCGAAGCAGAGGCTCCGGGCTCCCGAGCCGTCAGCACGGAGCCCGACGCGGGGCTCGAACTCGTGAATGACGAGGTCGTGACCTGAGCCGAAATCGGACGCTTAACCGACTGAACCCCCCCAGGCGCCCCCCGGGGGTCCTTTTCTGGTGCTTGTGCAGTCGGGAGCAGAGCGGCCCCCCGAAGCCCTCAATGTCTGTCTTGTTGGCAGGGGTCTGCACCCGGGAGCCCCCGTTCTATATAATCACTGAGTTCATGACCTATGGGAACCTGCTGGATTACCTGCGGGAGTGTAACCGGCAGGAGGTGAATGCTGTGGTGCTGCTGTACATGGCCACGCAGATCTCGTCAGCCATGGAGTACCTGGAGAAGAAGAACTTCATCCACAGGTAGGGGCCTGGCGGAGCAGCCCTCCTCGCAGCGCCGCGGAGCGAGCGTGGGGCCCGGGGCAGCCTCCTCCACGAAGCTCCAGCCCACAGGGCGTGAGGGCTCAGCCTCCCGCCTCGGCGCTGGCGGCACGTTGGACGCTGGAACAGAGGCAGACGCCGGGCTCCTGACTTTGCCAGCTCCAGGCGCGCGTCTGGGCCCACGGGGCAGTGGATCCCCGCGGTAAGAAACACTTCCCTCGGAAGCATCTTGGACTAAGTGGAATATCCAGCGACGCCCCTCAGAGGCGTCCGTGCTCCCCGGGGAGGCAGAGCGCTCGGTGTCACCAGGAGTGACCTCCCCCGCGGGGAGGCTGGCGTCGCGCCCACACCGCCCCGCGGGTACAGCCGGCGCGTGGCTTTTGTTTCCGAGCGGCGCGTTTTCTGCGCCCGCCCCCCCTTCCCTTTATTTCATTCTCCACTTAGCTTGCCGTCCTCCGGTCCGGGGACGCGTCCACGATTGTCAGGACGGCGTCAGTGCGGTCCTGAATTAAGCGCCTTTGCTGTTCTAAAGCCCGGAGGGCTTTGACCTTCAAGCGGGCCGCAATTATCTTGCTGTTCGCATTCTTTGCTGGTGGAAATGGCTTCCTGGCAAAGTGGCGGCCCAGGCAGGACAGAACCCGATGGGCTCTGCCGGTGACTTTTGTACAAGGTGTTCTCCACGCCACCGCCCTGAACTTTCCTCCCCAATTAGCTCAAGTATGAGACCCGTACATGAGATTTCACAGCGAGGGACGAGAGTAGAATGTGTGAGACGTTGGCGCTTCCTTGTAAGACAGATTTCCTGTGCTGCACGAGAGCCTGATTCCGATGCGCCTGTCACTCAAAGGGCGAACCCTCTGAGGCTGCAAATTGAGATTTCTTGACTTGTGGTTCGCTTTGCGTGGCTACGTCTGTCCCCCCTTCATTTCACAGACTTAAAACGCTTTACCAAAATCCTATTAGGCACAAGTCTTCTGTATTTAATTGCGCTCTGATTGCTGACGATCAGGCGATCTTACCTTCAGCCATCGCCTAAAGGTGCTGCCTCGTCGCATCCCCCTGTTCCGTTTTGCCTTGTGATTTCATGGTTAACATCCGTGAACCAGAGATTAGACTCCCACCTCCCTGGGAGAATCCGGAGGCGAGAGGAAGCCGATTATACGGGAGAGAATTTTTAGGATACGTTCGGATACGCATCAGGAGGAAGTAGGAAAGTAGGAAACACAGTTTGGGGAGGAGGAGGGGGCGGAGTGCCATGGGCTTTATTTCATTTTGTCCTCTGTCAAGTCTGGATAGGCCACATGGAGACTCCCTCCGATGGAAGTTTCTCCCAGTTGAGGACTGGCTGGTGCCTTCGTTCCCCGTGCCTGCCGTAGAGCCGTCCTCACCCAGCAGACCCTTAGGTGATCGCAGATAGGCAGGTGTGAGTTAAAGCGCTTCACGTATTAAGCCACGACCACTCACGACAAGCCTACGAAGTAGGCACTGCCATCATCTTCGTGTGACGGGTGCGGCCACTGAGGCCCAGGGTAATGAGCTTGCTCCCGCCCACCCTCTGCTACCTCTCCCCGCGGTGGGAGCCCGGGCGGATGCTGAGGCACGGGCACAGGTTCCCGGGGGACTGGACGCGGTCGTCGGGAGGGCGCCTTCCCTCCGTGGCGGTGGATTTGCGGAGCCGGGAACGCGATAGCCACAACTCTCACGGCTGAACTCTCTCTCTTTCCCCAGAGATCTTGCTGCCCGAAACTGCCTGGTAGGGGAGAACCACTTGGTGAAGGTGGCTGATTTCGGCCTGAGCAGGTTAATGACAGGGGATACGTACACAGCCCACGCCGGGGCCAAGTTCCCCATCAAGTGGACAGCGCCAGAAAGCCTGGCCTACAACAAGTTCTCCATCAAGTCCGACGTCTGGGGTAAGGGCTGCCGCTGCGGCTCCCGGCCGGCCCTCACCCGCAAGCGTGGGCTCCTTGTCCCGGTTTTCTTTGTCCCCTTGCCTTTCGCTGCCTCCCTCTCACTCCTTCATTTGTTTTCCTTAATTCTCTTTCTTACCGTTTTTTCCCTTTCTCACCTTACGATCTCTGCTCCCCTGTTTGCTCCAAAATGAAGTAAGAGCGGAGTTTTCTTCCAGAATAATTCAGGTTACCTTCCCCCCCCCGCCCCCTAACTTCCCATCTCCAGCCCGAGCTTACTGCTTGGGTTTGTGGGGGCACTTAGCCAAGCCTGCAGGCACCCACGATTTTCTGTAGTTTGGTTTGGGCTTTACATAGGCTGTTGCCCCCCGAAGCTTCATGTGCCAGTATTCTATTTGTGTCTTTTGTTAAAGAACTTGTTAACAGCAGGTAGTAAGCACAGGAAGAACCATATGCTCACTGCACGGTGGGCCCGAGGTACGCGTCACCCAGCTTTACCGGCCGTCGCCTCATGGCGCTCCCGAACCCCGTACCCCGCCCCCTGCCCCGACCCTTACTATCTTGAAGCAGACCCCCGATAGCATTTGATTTTGTCCATAAATACTTCAGTATGAGTCTCTTAAAGGTGTCTCTTTTTTACCCTTGTAACCACATCGCCCTTCCTCCCCGAATTGATCGTCATTTTGAATATTAACGATCCAGTCAGTGTTCACATTTCCAGTTGGGTGTTCGTAGTCCCCCGCTGTTGTGGTCTGTTTGAGTTGAGATCCGGATACTGTCCACACAAGGTGGACGGTTGATGCCCCCTCAGTGCCCTCTGGTCCGCAGGCTCCCTCTCCGTATTTTCCTTTCGCTGGCTCGCTATTTGTGGAAGAAACCTCACGTGTCCTTGCAAGTCTCCCACGCTGTACCCCGTGCTGTGATTTAATGCGTTCCTCTGTCTTCGGTACCCCTACTAAATGGGCAGTGGGATCTGGACAGTTTGGTCACATTCGGGTTTGACTGTTTTCTTTTAGCAGGAGCACTGGGTGCGCCGTGCCGTGCTTTGTCGTCAGTAGCTGCACAGTGCTCGATTTGCTCTCTTTTTTGTGATTTTAGCAGTTTCTAATCCCCAGTGCCGAGATCCACCGATTTATTAGGGGTTGCCAGACGGTAATTCTCGAATGCCATCACTCCTCGTTCCCGGCTTAGCTCAGTACGTCTGTCAGACGAAACCCTCATCTGCTGTGGGGTTACTTCGGGGTACGGTTCACACAGGAGAGGCCACATAGTTGTTTGTCTCCTTGCCCGGGCTTACCAGGGGTCACGCAAACGAGCTAGTTTTTTAATACCCTCAAATGGTGACCAAGGACATTTTTGGGTTTTTTGGGGTTTTTTCCTTTTGTGATGATATATACGTATATATGTGTATGACGTGTTTAGATGTATCTGATGTGTTTTAATCCACGGTAGTTCTTCTCCTTATTGATAAGCAGAGTGTCTCTTGTTTGGCCAGATTGCTCCCTTTTGACAAGACCCCTTGTAGTCTTTGATGGCATCTGTGCCGTCTAGAGCGATTAAGATATTCCAGGTTCGTTCCGGCCCTGAACCTGAATCATCCATTCTCCAAGGGGTCCTTGGATCTCTTCAGTGGGATCTGGGATTTCAAGGCTACAATCTGGGCTTTCAAAGATTTTGTAAGATTTTTATGAAATGTTTAGAGTTGGTAGGGGCCCTGGAGATAATCTCATATGCCCCGAAAGGAGACGTGGCCCGTCTGAGACACTTAGCCAGGTGATCTCAAAACTAGGAGTAGAAATGGCGTCCTGATCTCCAGCCCTAGGTTCCCTGCATCACAAATCCCAGTAAAGATGGTCACCTTACCTCAAAGACCTTGGAGAGGCCGATCAGTACAGTCTCTTCTCCCCTGCGGTGCGTTTTAGTCTGGTTCTGTCCTGGGCTGTTGGTCGTTAAGGGCCTGGTAAAATGTTGGTGTCTGGCCTGCTTCTGAGGATGTGGTGGCTGCTGCTTTTTTTTTTTTTTTTTTTTTTTTTTTTTTTTTTTTTTTTTAATGTTTATTTTTGAGAGAGACAGAGCCCAAGTGGGGGAGGGGCAGAGAGAAGAGGGGAGACACAGAATCCGAAGCTGGCTCCAGGCTCTGAGCTGTCATCACAGAGCCCGACACAGGGCTCGAACCCACGAACCGTGAGATCATGGCCTGAGCCGAAGTCGGATCCTTAACCGACTGAGCCACCCAGGCGCCCCCTGAGGGCGTAGGTGCTTATAATGTCCACTACACGGGTAACCAATTTCAAATGCAAGATAGTTAAATTTGCCATATCTTGAACAACCTTCCTCTTTCTTTTTCCTTGCAGCGTTTGGAGTACTGCTTTGGGAAATTGCTACCTACGGTATGTCACCTTACCCAGGAATTGACCTGTCCCAGGTATACGAGCTGCTAGAGAAAGACTATCGCATGGAACGCCCGGAAGGCTGCCCAGAGAAAGTCTACGAACTCATGCGAGCATGTGAGTCTACCCCAGCTGGTTGTAAAACTTCTGTGTGGGCTTTGTAAGAAATTCCGGTACAGGAGTGTTTTCCTAAAGTAAAAAAGTATTTCCCTTCCTGTCTTTATTCACATTCTTCAGAAGCAACTAATATAACAGATGCATACTTACTCAGATTCCGTGTCTCTATACACGTTATGTATACATAGTATTTATGTGTGAGGCTCTTTCTGTTTTTCATGCAAAAATGGGACGGATGGATACCAAACTTAGATTTCTTATTTAAAAATGCAAATTCCTGGGCCCTGCCTCCAAGCATTCTGCTGTAATAGGTAAATACTCCCGGTGACATTTACCTGGGTTGGTTTTATTTCGTGTGTGTGTGTGTGTGTGTGTGTGTGTAACAACTCCCTCAACTTCTTTTGCACACAGCCGTAAGGCTCACGTCAGTTTCATGTCCATATTTCAAAGATCCCGTCCTCTCTCCTTCCCCTTACTTTTATACAGCTGTTTAACTTGCCGTTAAATGATGTATTCATCCATCTCTTCCCCTTTCGGTGGACATTTGCTTGTTTTACACCTGTGTTTGGCTTTTGCCATCGTGAGCAAAGCCAGGATGAACACCCTCCTACGTAGACGTCCGTACATTGTGCCGGTAGTTGTGGAAGTTGACGTGTTGGTCCGAAGAGCTATTTGCCTTTTAAATTCTGAAAGATTTTACCGAATTGTTTTCCAGGAAAGGTCTACCAATTTGTATTCCCACCAGAAGCGTAGGAGAGTTAGTTCTGTATCCTTACCCACACGAGCCTCCATCAGTCCGTAATCCTCATGTTAACCTTGTTTTAATTAGCCTTTCTGTGCTGGTGAGGACTTTAGACTTTGATAACCCAGAAGTGAGGGTCAAATGGAAGCCACGTGACTCCGTGATTCTCTGCACTTGATTGAGTGGGGCCGGGGAAAAGATTTATAAATGCACTTCTTGCTGTCACAACTCTCTGGGGCTCTACAGTCCATATTCCTGCCAGTATCTAAGGTCTTTTCTCATTCTTAATGTCTGTGGCAGGACACGGTGACATTTGTCACTTGTCCCAGCACAAGATGGTTAGCAAGACTTGGGGTGCTTCTTTCATCACCAGATCTTCCTTGAGAATTACTAGCCCCACCCTTGTTAGCAGGGCCTCATGCGTGGTCTGCCTGGGTCTCGTCCGTCCAGGTTGGCAGTGGAATCCCTCCGACCGGCCCTCCTTTGCTGAAATCCACCAAGCCTTCGAGACCATGTTCCAAGAGTCCAGCATATCAGATGGTAAAGTGCCCATTCCTGGGGGTGCCTGCAGTGGGGCGAGAGGTTGGGATGGAAGGGACGGCCGGGCGGGGCTCCAGCCCGGTGGAGCTCTTCACTTCCGGCTAGAAGAGCCCCCGGCCAGCAAGTTATCTGAGACCAGAAGGCCGGGCAGAGGCGTGGAGCGTGGAGATCTCTGTCTTGTGGCCACGCACCTGTCTGGAAAGTGCCGAGTGTGGTTTTCTCAGCATCTGCGTCTCTTTTTCTGTAACTGCGCGTGGATGACCACTCCTCGTGCCTGCCTGAGAAACAGAAAGAACGCCAGACCGACGCCATTACTAACGGCCGCTGATTTTTGTTTTTGTTCTCGGTGGTTCTTAGAAGTGGAAAAGGAACTGGGGAAAAAAGGTGTGCGAGGGGTTGCGAGTACTTTGCTGCAGGCCCCAGAGCTGCCCACCAAGACGAGAACGTCCAGGAGAGCCGCGGAGCACAAAGACCCCACTGAGGTGCCCGAGACGCCCCACTCCAAGGGCCCAGGAGAGACCGGTACGTCCCCCCACCCCCACCAGGCCCGGAGGGGTCCACGCCGTCAGGGCCAGTGTAGGCGGATGGGAAGCAGTGAGTTCGCCGGCACGGCGGGCGGGCTAACTCTAATTCCTTGTCAGTGGTCCCGCTCGAAAAGAAGAAGGTTCCCCACAGCGGCCCACCCTCCTCCTGGGAATCATCAGGAACCATTGGCTTCGGTAGTTAGCTCAGTCAGGTAGGCACAGGTGCTGATGAAACCGATGGGGAAGACAAACCCGCCTTCTCGTGGATTATTCATGGCATTTGTGGTTGCTCTTGCAGGGCAGACACAGCAATAATAAACATCGAACCAGGTAGAGAGCAGCTTGTGGCAAAAACACTGGTGCGAAAAGCTCCCCGGGACGGACGGAGCCAAGAGACGCCCGTGGCACAGAGCCGGCGTCCGCGCCTGGTCTCTGACTCAAAAACCTGTCGGCCACCGTGCCCTAGACGAGCCAGCGAGGTGGGGGTGGTGCGGAGGTCTCAGGATCCTCGCAGGAATGCTGCTTACAGATGGGGACCTGGTGGCCCCCGTGCGCCGTGCTCTCCTTTGAGTTAGGACATGCTTGTGGAGCGCGTGCCCCCCCGTCCCCCCCAAACCCCAGAAATCTGGGTTCGTAGAGGCTCCTAGGGGATGCTCTGATGGACCACAGACCGAGCGAGTGGGAAGGGGCACGGCAAAGCCCGAATTATGGGATGTTTAGCCATAGCAGGATCTGTAGTCCCAGGATTCCCCCCCCCCTTTTTTTTTTTATATTGTGTGCCCATGTCAGTTAAAAAAACAAACAAAAAAAGATGGGAAGCCTGGGTGTAGATGTGTACGACTGTGCAAATACGTGTAACTTAAAATATACCAAAAACGTACACTTAGAAGGTTTATATAAGACAAGAAATCCAAATTACGATGTTTTCCCTCCATACCCCCTGGGTCGCCCTGCTCACCCACCCTGGAGGCCGTGGCATAGAGACCATCCAGAACCTTGGACCTTTGTCCTTCTGTCGGGTGTCATGATTTCGGCAATTCAGTGGTGGGAATGGGGAGAGGCCACCGTGGAAACTTCAGGCTTATTAGAAGCCCGGTGATACGTAGCCCTGTTCATTTACGGCCGTCGGGATTCGCGTGTCGTCTCCTGGTGAGCCGAGAGTGTCGGCTTTTGGGTCCTGCCATGGGGCTGTGCACGGGTCGTTAGAATCTCACTTTCTCTGCCTCCTCCTGCTGGATTGAGGTTTGGGGAGGTCCTCAGCTTTCCCCGAGCCGGGTGTCCTGTGTGCCACCCGGTGTCCTGAGGGGCGCCCCCTTGTACCTCTGCTGCGGTTAAGGACGCCCCCCTGTGCTGCTCGGGTGCTGACAGAAAACCGCTGTCCTCACAGCCGCCCCCTGAGGGCGACTTCTGTCATTCACTGGCCCCGAGCTTGGCAACACCAGAAAGATTTCTTAGGAGCTATTATTCGTGTGTAAAGAATGCCCATTTAAACATCTGTAAAGGTCAGTCCTTGTTTGCCAAGCATAATAGCCCATTGTCGCTGCGGTGAGCGTCCCCTTCCCTTCAGGCCCCACCTCCGAGGAACCATGATTGGCAGGTCCGTGGGGCGCGGGGCCTGACCCTTTGCTCGGCCTCGTCGTGGGTTTCACGCACCAGACAGTGGCACGGAGGGGGCTCTGTGCTGTAAAGGAAGCCCCAGTGCAGGGGTGAGGACGAGTGCCACGGTTTCTGTGCTGCCGTCCTCAAGGAGAGAGACCTGTGCTCTTCCGAATAACACCAGTAGCGACAGGGGCAGCGGTGAGCCACTACGTGCCAGAAGCTGGGACAGATCCTCCTTATATTGACACTGTATTCACACAGCCACGCTGCGGGTGGGTCTTTCTTCTTGCTTTTAGTGTTCCCTTATTTATTTTGAGAGAGCGTGAGCAGGGGGAACAGGCAGAGAGGGAGAGGGAGAGACAGAGGGAGAGGGGAGAGAGAGAGAGAGAGAGAGAGAGAGAGAATCCCGAGCAGGCTTCGTGCCGTCCGCACAGAGCCCGACACGGGGCTTGATCTCACAAACCACGAGACCGTGACCTGAGCCCAGGTCAAGCGTCGGACGCTTACCCGACCGAGCCACCCAGGCGCCCCGTCTCCGCTGAGGGGGGCGGAGCTGGTGCTCACGCGCAGGCCTGTCCGGGCCCAGACCCGTGGCTGGTCCTCTGGGGAGCCGGTGGCCAGCCCCAGGTTCCCCCTCACAAAGGAGCCTCTAGTCTGAAGCTGGTAAACTCTTCCCACTGTGTTTCAGATCCTCTGGACCACGAGCCCCCTGTGTCTCCACTGCTCCCTCGAAAAGAACGAGGTCCCCAGGATGGCGGCCTGAATGAGGATGAGCGCCTTCTTCCCAAAGACAAAAAGACCAACTTGTTCAGTGCCTTGATCAAGAAGAAGAAGAAAACGGCCCCAACGCCCCCGAAACGCAGCAGCTCCTTCCGGGAGATGGACGGCCAGCCCGAGCGCAAGGGGGCCGGCGAGGAAGAGGGCCGAGAAACCAGCAACGGGGCACCGGCTCTCACCCCCTCGGACGCAGCCGAGCCAGCCAAGTCCCCAAAGCCCGGCAGCGGGGCTGGCGTCCCCAACGGAGCCTTCCGGGAGTCCGGGGGCGCCGGCTTCCGGTCTCCCCACCTGTGGAAAAAGTCCAGTACGCTGACCAGCAGCCGCCTAGCAGCCAGCGAGGAGGAGAGTGGCGGCAGCTCCAGCAAGCGCTTCCTGCGGTCCTGCTCGGCCTCCTGCGTGCCCCACGGAGCCAGGGACACCGAGTGGAGGTCCGTCACACTGCCTCGGGACCTGCAGTCCACGGGCAGGCAGTTCGACTCGTCCACGTTTGGAGGGCACAAAAGCGAGAAGCCGGCTCTGCCTCGGAAGCGGGCGAGTGAGAACAGGTCCGACCAGGCGACCAGAGGCACGGTGACTCCCCCACCCAGGCTGGTGAAAAAGACCGAGGAAGCAGCCGATGAGGTCTTTCGAGACGCGGGGGAGTCCAGCCCGGGCTCCAGCCCCCCAAGTCTGACTCCAAAACTCCTCCGCAGGCAGGTCACGGGGGCTCCTTCCTCTGGCCTTCCCCACAAGGACGAGACCGCCAAGTCCGGTGCCTTGGGGACACCTGTCGCAGCTGAGCCGGTGCCCCCCGCCAGCAGAGCAGGGCCAGGTGCGTCCGGAGGGACCGGCAAGGCCCCCACCGAGGAGCCCAGAGCGAGGAGGCACAAGCCTTCCTCCGAGTCCCCAGGGAGAGACAAGGGGAAACTGTCCAAGCTCAAACCTGCCCCACCGCCCCCGCCGCCGGCCTCCGTGGGGAAAGCCGGGAAGCCCGCTCAGAACCCGACCCAGGAAGCGGCCGGGGAGGCCAGCACTGGCGGGAAAACGAAAGCCGCGGCTGTGGTCGCGGATGCTGTGAACAGTGACGCCATCAAGCCCAGTCCGCTGGGAGAGGGCGTCAAAAAGCCCACGCTCCCATCCGTGCCAAAGCCGCAGGCGTCCAGCAAGCCAGCGGGGGCCCCGGCCGGGGCGGCGCCCGCCCCCTCCACGTTGCCATCAGCAGCCTCCGCCCTGGCCGGGGACCAGCCCGCGTCTACTGCCTTCATCCCTCTCATATCGACCCGCGTGTCTCTTCGGAAAACCCGCCAGCCTCCGGAGCGGATCGCCAGCGGCACCATCACCAAGAGCGTGGTCCTGGACGGCACCGAGGCCCTGTGCCTGGCCATCTCCAAGAACTCCGAGCAGATGGCCAGCCATAGCGCCGTGCTGGAAGCCGGCAAAAACCTGTACACGTTCTGCGTGAGCTATGTGGATTCCATCCAGCAGATGAGGAACAAATTCGCCTTCCGCGAGGCCATCAACAAACTGGAGAACAATCTCCGGGAGCTTCAGATCTGCCCGGCGACAGCAGGGAGTGGCCCGGCGGCCACTCAGGACTTCAGCAAACTCCTCAGCTCCGTGAAGGAGATCAGCGACATCGTACAGAGGTAGCAGAAGCCGGGCGTGAGGCCGGCCGGAGCCGCCTGCAGTGCGTGAAGGCTTCCCCATGCCTGCGACAGTGGCCCACACCAGACCAGTGAGTTGGGACCTTGGCCCGGGAGCGCTGCGCCACACGGAGCCGAGGGCCACTGTGGAACACAGCCCGACGACCTGTGTTTTGTGCCAACTGTCCCGCACTTCCCCCTCCCCCAGCCCGGGCTCCCTGAGTCGCCTCTGTCCCGAGTTCTATCTGTGGAGTTCCTGCTCTGTGGACTCCGGTCGGCCCGCCGGCCTCCCCCCCCACGTAGTGCTCCAGAACTGAGCTCTTCCGGCCAGGGGTGAAAGCAGATGAGCATATTTCCTTTCCGCTGGTCTTTCTGGAGGCCCTCCTCTGGGGATGCCTTCTCCTCCGCTTCCCGCAGGAAACGAGCACCCTGAACAGGAGCCTTGTCACCGAGGCCCGAGGAACCGCCCTCCCCACCTACCCCATGGAGGGAGCCGGCGCAGAAGACCCGTCTCCAGAACTACATCCTGGGAAGCGCTTGCCAGCTGGTCACTCTGCCCTCCGTTGCTGCCGGGGGCTGGTGCCCTCACATTGCCTCGTGTGAAGGACAGCTCTTGATTTGGGGGGTGAAACGGGGTGCTAAAACCAGCCGGCCCTTGGGTCCTTGCTGTCTTGTGGCACTGCTCGGCCTGGACGGAAAGCCGGAGTCTGAAGGGTAGGAGGGTCGCAGTCCGGCGTGCAGGGTCAGGGGAGGCAGGCAGGGTGGCTGGCTGGGGGAACAGCTGGTGCCCAGATGGCCCGGGGCCGGGCCCAGCCTCCCTTCTTTTCAGGCTTCCAGGTGCCCAGAAAAGGCACTTGGTCTTGATTTCTGACCGATCTCTCCTTCTCCTCCCTTGTACTCCTCTGAGACCAAGTAGATTCATGCAGAGCTCTTTCCTGTGTGACAAGCCAACCTTTAGTTTTCCGGAGCATTTCATGGCTCTGAGCTCAGCCCAGTCGCCTCCGGCACAGAAGGACCGGCCGCTGGCGCACGGGAGAAGGACTGTGGCACCAAAGCCCCAACCGTTGCTGGCTGTGCGCTAAGAGGCCAGTGTCCTGTTGAATCGCCACGAGCAACAACACGCAGCCCACTGTTTCTGCTGGGGTTTTCAGGGATGGAGAAAACCACAAACAGATGAAGCCCAGAAAGTGTCTCCAAGAGCAGGCCTCGGTCTCCTCTCCCCAGGCTGCCCAGGACCAGGCTCTCCAGCCAGGGGCCCAGGCCGCCTTGACCTTGACCTAGAGCAGCTGCTGAAGGAGGGGGGCAGGCACCTGCCTGGGCCTCCTGCCGGGCCCAGGCGCGACCACCTTCCACCCCCATACCCCCGTGACCTCACACCGGCCTCATCACCCGAACTTGTTCTTTATTTCTCTGGTAGAGATGGTTCCCTCTGCATCGATTTGTGCTGTCCTCACAGCTCATCACCTCTTTGCCCCCTACCCCCCCCCCCAGACTTCTGTGTCACACAGACTGAGGGAGGTGCTAGAACACCACCAGCGGCCTTGCAGACAAAGCAAAACCGACCCCACCCAGGTCCCCTCGACCGCCTCTTTCTATAAGGTACTGATTTTTTTTTTGTTGTTCACATGACGTGCCACTATATTTTGCATTTATATCTTGGTATTACACTCTTTTATAGACTTGGTCTTTTATAAATGACATGTAAATAGTTTTCCACTATTTTCCCTTCTCAAATGCCTATGGTGTCTTTCTTTTTTTTTTTTTTTTTTTTTTTTTTTTGGTCCAGTACATTTTGTTTCTGTATATGACTCTGTTTTTTGAATCCACATCTCTCCGTAGTCTTTTTTAAATAAATGTTTACAACGTTAGAACTCGGGCAGATGGGTCTGGTCTGTCATTTTCCCTGTCCCTCCGGGCTGTGGTGTGCAGACGGGAGGGAGGGGGTCCTCGTTGCCCTTAAGGGGCTGGAGGCTCCGGGGTGGGTTTTACGGGAGTGCCGTGGGAATCCTGCATCCGGGCATCTTCCTCGGCCTGCCAAATGCGGTTTCCCTCCCTGCCCTGGCCTCCGGCCCTTCTTGCGCCCTTGACACGGATCTGCCAGCAGCACTGGGCGTGGGCCCTGCCTCCGAATCGGGAGGAAGAGGAGTCCAAGGGCTGTTCCAGCTGTCAGGCCGTCACAGCGTCACTGAATCGGGAGGAAGTACGTCCTGGGCTCCACTGGCCTGGAAGCGATAGTCCCTCCACGGGTGCGCCTTTTTCCTCTGCCTGTGACCCCGCCTCGGCTCCCCGCCGGCCCCCGAAGCGCCCCTCGCGCGCTGTGGCCCACCCGCCCCGTGTCTCCTTTCTCTGTGCGCACGGGGAGGGGCAGGGGGCCTGGAAATGCCACCTGCAGCGCCGTGGCCTCTCCCAGCCCCCCACCGAGGGGACCAAGGGGACTGAGGGGGCGCGTGCGGCCGTTTCCTCGTCTGGGCCTGCATTTAACGCCAGCTGACAGCTTGGAAAGTGGCAGTCGGGGAAGTGAGTGGTGCTGTCTGATAATGATACTTATTAAGCCAGCAGCCTTGTCAGGGGACACGGGTCCTGCTCACCAGAGCGTGTGCAGGACCACGGTTGAGTGGACCCTCCGCGGCCGCCGTGCTGCCTGTCTCGGGCCGGAGGTGAGGCCGCCGGCCTGCGGCGAGGGCTGGTGGGACCGGGGGGTGTGTGTGCCCGCACCCGGGGGCTGCAGGAGCCCCTCTCTCGTTTCACGGAGGCCCGGGCCACGCCCTGTCCAGGCCCCAGCTCTCCCAAGTCAGGGGGCCTTCCTCGAGGGACAGCTCTGGCGTCGGAAAGAAGACGCACAGTGACTTGGAGTGACGGCCACAACCGACGGGCTGCTTGCTCCGTGCCAGACGTGGGCCCGGCCCAGAGTCTTCACGGAGCCCTCTTAGAGCACATTGTCCCGTTTTCTTGACGCCCAGCAGTGAGGCTGCAGCCGGGCACGGCCCTCGCCTGGTGTCCCGTGCCTGTCACCGCGGTGGCTGTGCCGGGGGAAATACAGGTCTTCTCTCAAATAAGAACGTTCCGTGTGTCACCCGAGCTTCAGAAACTCACTCGGGTCTAGCCGTTCCAGGACCGTGGTTCCTGCCCTTGGTCAGGTCACAGAGCCCCTTGAGGACTTCGCGCACCTGGATCGAGCCCCCGAAAACCCACGTACGTGCACACACGGTTTTCGGGTAATTTCGAGGCCTGCCCTCCAGGTCCGGAACCAAGGGGCGCCCGAGGGTCAAGCCTGCCAGAAGGGCCAGCAGCTGCCGTTGATGCTGTTTTCACAAAATCCAAGCCCAAACGTCAGAGTGAGGATCGCAGGGAAAAACCCTCAGACTGAAAACCGTCCAGATGCCTTGAGCACAGAGGAGCAGAACGTTGCGATGTGTTCACATAGTGGGATGTTACGGAGCAGCGGAGACGAACACACTTGGCCGCAACCCCGCGTGGACACGAGTCATGCGAACGTAACGTTGAACAGAAGCAGCCAGACACGCAGTAGCGATGCCAGAAACTTCCATTTATTTACGGCAACACGGCTAGGCTGTGGCGTCGTGTTAGAAGTCGGGACGGAAGGCCGCGCCTGGTTGGGGTGCAGGGGAGCTCTTGGGGGGCAGGTGACACCGTGTTTCTCAGTCTGGGTCGTGCCGGCCAGTGGGTCTGTCACTTGGCGAAAATGGAACTGTGTGCAGAGTGGGAGCCCGTTCTCCATGTGTGTCATATTCCAGTGGGAGTTTTCTTAAAATCACAGCCCACACGTGGGCGTTCTCAGCCACTACAGATGCGCCGCGCGTTACCACGTGACAGCCTCTCCCTTTTTTTTTTCTAACAAGGGAGGTTCTGTTGCTGTTCGGCATTTGATGTATGAGGAAGTTGAGACTCAGAGATGTGGAGCAGCTTGCCCCGGGTCACACAGCATGTGCTGCCATACTGTGCTGGACTAACTCGTTGATGGTGGTAGGTGGCCCCAGCGTGGCCAGCAGAAGAGGTCTGGGCTCCAGTCGGGCTCCTCCCTCTGTCGTGGAAGAAAAGAAGTCCAGGATTGCAGCCAACCCAGCTTCTCAGGTGTCGGGATGTTTTACGGGAGGCATTCCCAAATGGAGTGTCCTGGGGAATCAATTTGTAAATGTTGCCTTGGCACGGAAGGCGTCAGGTGGGACAAGACTGACCGGCCACGGTGTCCCTGTCATGCCTACCCACCTCCCCGATGGCGACCCAACATCGTGGGCAGGGCCCCAGCTCCCTGCTCAGAGGGTAAAACACCTTTCCTGACTTGGGGTCTTCAAGGGACTCTGTCCTGCAGCGTCTCTGGTCCTGGGGCAAAGTTAAGGACAAGGTGGCTCCTTATTTACTTCAGCAGCTGCTGGATGGCCCGCTGCCTGCCCCGTGAGCCTCCTTTTTTCTTAAAACGTTTTTATTAATGTTTGAAACATAGGGGAAAATACAAAAATACTCCCCATCCAGTGTTTAGCTAGACGCCCAAGATGAAGGCTCTTGTGTGTGCGTCTTGCACCAACACGCCGAAAGGATGCAGACAGGTGCCTGGGCTGGAGGAGACCATCCCATCACACCAGCTAGAGCAAACCCAGACAGGGAGCTTAATCTCTGCTTGCAAAGTCAATGTTTTCCACAGAACCTCACCGTCACTAATCTGGAGAGTGATCGTCCCCGCCAAGGAGGGCGCGGGGGGTGGCGTGAAAGGCCCCCAAACCTCGACCAAGCCCCAGGGGGTAGAGCGAGGGGCGGGGAACTGAAGAGGTGATATCGCCAGATACAGCACGGGAGTGGACTGAACAGAGCAATGCCCTTAACGGTTTGATCGTTTAGATGTTCGGGGTTATTGCGCTCGAATGTACAAGCAACTGGAAAGAATACCTTTGTCGCTGATGGTTGTTGAAGGGTGAAAGTGATGACGGGATATCCACCCCTCTGAAGGCCCTCCCCTTCCCCCTCTTTATCTCCGATTTCTCTGAGGTTAATCTCATCCTACTAAATTAGAAACCAGCCAGTATGTTCCCAAACTGCGTGGTAAACACATGCGGGAGTAGCTCAGCCTCGGTGACCTCCAGGTTCCTGCAGTTAGTGACCATGGAGGTGGCTCCTTTCATTCTAAGAGGAGAAATTGGCCAAGCGAGGGTCACCAGGGCACCTGGCTGCAGGGTGGTCCTCTGCCCTTGGCCTTCGATCTGTCCTGTCTCACCTGGTCTTTTCACAAGCATGTTCTCTGGCTTCCCTGCATGTGTCAGTGAGTGAAGGGAGGAGGGATCCAGCTTACTGCCCGCCCCCGCCCCAACGAAGTGGAAGTGAGCCAAGACTGGGGCGAGAGCCTGGGCTGGGATTTCACTTCCTTCACGTGGCCACCCTGCGATGTCTATTCTCAGCTCCGGAACTGTCCTTGTTGGACACGCTGGGACTCATTTTCTTGAGGTTTACCCTCTGTGGCTTGAGGGCTGAGTGTTTGCCTCTCTTTACCAACAGACGAAGACCCCGGGATGTGTTCCATCCCCACCAGTCTGTCACATTAGCAGGACGCATCCCGGATCATCCCTTCCCTGGACAGCGGTAGAAGCCAAAGGGAGTACGATGTGCCTCCCAGACTCCGTGTCGCTATCTGGCGCCTGTCCCGGCGGGGCACGCGGAGGGGAGAAGCCGCGAGGAGCTCCAGGGGAAGGCAGCTCCCTTTAACCCAAGGTGATGTTTGGATTCCTGTGTTCCTGTCCCACCCTGCCACCCAATTTCCGCGCCCCAGTCAGCTTGGCTCCTTTGTGGCTCAGATCTGTCACCCCCTAATGAAGTGGCTTTCTGGCTGCCGAGGATTGAGAGCTGCTGCTGGGGAATCTAAGTCACTAATAGAATGGAAAACACTGTGAAATGCTCCGAGGTGCCAAGCTGGGCCCAACCCAGTGTGGTTCTAAAAGGCTAATAAAAATCCACCAATTAATTGTGACAGCTCAATGGAAAATTATTCAATTGTGAACAGGGCCAAGCTGCAGCTCGAAAGGAGGAGGGGAGATGTTGCCATAGTAACATCAATCCAGGCTCTCATCTCGGCGGTCGAAGCCAGCCTGGGAGGGAGCAGGATCACGCGGCCGTATCTGACAGGGGATGGGGTTGCAGGACACGGCAGAGCAGCGTTTGAAAGAGCTGCTCTGCCTTGCCCCGGGCCTGCGGCCACTCCAGGCTGAGCTCTGGCTTCCCCTGGGGTAGAGAAGTTGTTCTCAGAATGCTCTTTGCTTTGAGAAAGCCTCGGAAGGAGCAGTCGAGTGCAGCAGGAAAATACACCTTGTGCCGCGTTTCCCTCCGCCTTTGACCACTGGTATTACCAGCCGCCAATTAAGGGGATGCTGGGACAGGTGCGGGTGCCGGCAACACGATTTCCATCTCCCCAGAGTTCAGGCACTTGCAGCTCAGGAAAAACCCAGATTCCTGGGGGCACAGAGGACCTGTAGGCAAGAATCGGGTGAGCTAGCTTCCCATTACGGTTTTGCAGTTACAAGTTTTATTTCAAAAGACACACACGGCACATTTCATATCCTGAACACTCGAGGGGCAGCCTCGCCAGAGCAAAAATGTATTCTTGCCCTGTTCATCTCCCACCAGACGGGTACACCGCCGAGCACAGGTATCAGAAGGGAACGGGCAGCCGGGTCCGAACGACATCTCGACACCACAAGCAGGGTTTTCTTGCCAGAGGGGCCCGTGTGTTAATGGGACGGAGAGCAAGATTGTTTCTGTTTCTGTTTTTTAACTTCCAGAACCGCACGCTACACCCGATGGAACACGCTGTCACGGCCCACTATGGATGGATGTCAGCTCCAGACGTCCCTGTGGAGACTGTCAAAACTTTGACTACCCCGCTGTCAGCATCAGCCCACCTGCCTTCGGCTTAGCCAGCTTTGCTTATTCATATTCATGGCCCAGCCGCGTCCGCCGCACAGCTGACACCGCCCAGCCTCTGGGCCGCCGGGCCAGGGGACTGCTGAGACCCGACCCCCCGGGAAGGGGGCTGGAACAGACGGTGGTCTGTGAGCTACATCAGGGCGGTGCTTGCTGGGATGCGGCTTGCTTCCTTTTTTGGATCCCGTCCAGGTTTTGGCCTCAGCCAAGTTGGAAATCAAAAGGAAGCACCCACCTAAGCCATCCTACTGCTAAGAACTCATTAGAATATTCCTCACGCCTTCTTAGTATTCTGGTCTTTCGGGCTCGAGGAGAAGACAGGGCAGGGGGGTTGGAAGCAGCAGCGGGGAGGGTCCACGGAGAAGCCCCTTCCAGGATGCCCTGGCCCCTTCACCGCCGGCCAAAGCGGAAGCTGAAGCCGCCTTTCTTCCTGCTGTAACCGCTGAGCTCCTCAGCCAGGGTCCCCAGCGGGCCGCTAGCCTTGTCGCCATCCGCCAGGAGGAAGCCGGTCGCCTCGCTGCCGTCATCCCGCCTCCCAAACCGGACCCTGAAGCCAGCACGCTGCCTGCCGGACGTCTGCAGCTCCTTGGCCGTGACAAGCGGGCCCAGTGGGTGCGGAGCTCTCGGCCGCCGGGGGGAGCCCCGTGGGAGGGAGACTCGGTGTCCCCCGGGCAGGTGGGCCCAGCCCATTTCGCCTCTGACGCCACCCGCGGCGGCCTCTTCTGTGCCCAGCAGAGGAAAGCAGGCGCCCAGCGGCAGGAGGAGCAGGCAGTAAGGGCTTATCATCTGGCCCGGAGGAAAGAGAGGAACGAGTTACAGGCTGCACGCGTGGGCCTTGCATGACAACCTGTGAAGTGCTTCCCAGGGCCCGGGCAGCCATCAAAGGCTGGGAGATCAGCTGAGCCCGACTTGCAGGCAGCTTGAGGAAGTGTCACTATGCTGGGGGAGCAGGCCTTTACTTTCTTAGCAGGCTCAGGAGCTGATTGTACCAATTAGGCTGAGTCTCCTCTCCCGTGGCCCCCTGGATCTGACGGCCTTGGCAGCTTAGCATTCGGATAACCCCCCCCCCCCACACTGCTGGGACGGCATACAGCCGGGCGGAGGCGGGGGTGCCCGTAGCCCCCGAGTGCTGCACAGACTTGGGCTCGGTCTCCTTTTATCACAATTTAAAAAAAAAAAAATTTTTTTTTTAACATTTGTTCATTTTTGAGAGACAAGAGTGTGAGCGGGGAAGGGGCAGAGAGAGAAAGGGGGACACGGAATCTGAAACAGGCTCCAGGCTCTGAGCTGTCAGCGCTTAGCCCGACACGGGGCTCGAACTCACAAGCTGCAAGATCATGACCTGAGCTGAAGTCGGACACTCAACCGACGGAGCCACCCAGGAGCCCCGAATAATTGCTGACTCTTGGGCCACATCATCTCAGAGCCACGAGGTAGGGAATGAATAGCATCGATCGGTCTTAGTCTTCAACTCGATGTTAAACGGGCGTAGCTAAGCCGCGTAGCTGGGACACCTAATGTCTCTCTCTTTACCACGGAAACGAATTGCTCCCGGAAGCTGGAATGGATTTGATGTTCCTGGCCTAACGCGCCCACCTGGGGAGAAGCATGTGGACGTGGCCGGGCTGTCAGTGATCCCTACAGAGCACCACCCACGTGCCAGGCCCTGAGCTAAAACCTGTGAGCCCCGTCCGTGTGACCTCGGCAGACTGTCCTCACAGTAAGCATGTTTTCAGCCGAGAAGACTGTCAAGAAGGCTAAGAGACTGGACCACAACTAGAAAGCGGAGGCCCTGAGATTCATGATTCTAATGGCCGGACAGCTTGGCGCACCGGGTGTGCGGGCAGTGCTTTGTGGCCCTGTCCATCCGGTGCCGCCCTCACGTCCCTCCCGCAGGAGGGTCTCACTCCCTTTGACAGAGGGGGCCGTGCCCAAGCAGGTGACGTGCCCAAGACGTCACGGCTTTATGAGTGACAGAGCCGGGATTCAAGCCCAGGTCTAAGTGACTCAGAGCCACTACTCTACCCCATGGATGGCAGTCCATGGGGGGATTTGAAACAGAAATAGAGCTTCCCAAAATGCCCCTGCTTCGACAGCAATTGCTCATTCCCTCCTAAAGGAAGCCTTTCTGGTAATGACCATGGTGAGTCGGAGCTGGCTGGTCCTCTGAGGAGAGCTGAGGCTGGTAAAAAGAGCCGGTTCTGGAGAGGAGGCACGGGCTCCCCAGAGCTCTTTCCAGAAATGGCTCCCTTGAAGACATTTCAAAGGGAACTCAGCCAGAAAGCTTTGAAAAAGTCATAAAAGCAGCCTCCTCTCTACCCAAATCCAGCCCTCCTAACTTCTATCATCTCCTCCCCCGGAGCTGAAGTCAAGTCTCGCCTGCTTCGGGAAAGCCTCTCCATCAGGGCCTGGGCGGAGCGGGGGGCTTTCCACAAGGCAGCCGGCAGCCCTGTGGGCCGGGCAGGATCCCATCTGGGGGACGACTCTGCCGGGAGATGGCCTCTGGGTCTCGAGAAAGGGTGCATCGATGCCTAGAAGGAAGTGGCTTCTCTCCCCTCGTCGGGGGGGGGGGGGGCGGGTCATGGACCCCTTCGAGAACAGGAGTGGTGGAAGTTGGGACATCCGCCACCGAAAATGTGCCCCAGCTCGAGCCGGGACTTCAGTCCCCGACGTTGAGGACGAGACAGAAAAAGCACCCGGGGGAGACGGAGGCTGAACCCGGAGGGCAGCCGTGCCAATCTCTGGGCCGCGAGAGTAGGTGTTTGGTCGCCACCTCCCTGACCTGGAGGAGGGGTCCAGCGAGCAGGGTTCCCTCTAGGGATGGCGTGGCTGTACTCACCGTGCTGCGGGCCTGCTCCCCAGGAGGGCTGCTGGGCAGGGCGCCTCCGGGCTCCTGTCTGGGAGGTGCGGCTCCGGGCTTCTCCTGCTTTATATAGGCCCCCGGGTAGATTTGCCGCCCTGTGGTCTGATTGCCGCACATTCCTGACCCTGGGATTCCATTGGGGACGCTGGTGGCGAAGGAGAGGGCAGTGCTGCCGGCCTCCATAAAAGACCCAACACAAACAGGATGTGGTCTGATGACGGGAGCCGAGGGGGCTGCCCTTTGCCCAGGCCTGGTCTCCAGCGGAGCAGCCAGCATCGTTAGCCAGCCATCGCGGGCACAGACTCTCGAGTCCCTCGGGAGAGGTGTGAATGGCACACCCACACTTACCCTTCACGGTCCTGCGTTTGTCGCGTCCGCCTCACTCTTCGGAGAAGCAGGGTCGGGGGAGGCGGTGTCCACCCCTCGCCCACCCACGCCCGACCCGCACAGCCGCTCCCGTGGGCGGTCAGGCGGGCAGCTGTGTTGGGTGGCGTGGCCGTGGGCCTCACGAGGGAGGGCTGCTTCCTACGAGGGGGAATGAGGAAGGGGTTCGGAGCCCCCTGGCCCGTGTCCCCTGTACCACAGTCCATTTGTTCCTGAGAAGGGAAGCTGAGTGGGGCCGCCCGGTTCAGCGTCTGACTCTCGATCTCGGTCCCGTGGGGTCCCATGCTGGTGTGGAGCCCGCTTAAGGGAAAAAAAAAAGGAAGCTCGGTGTTTCCCACAACCCCAGTGCCCAGCTCAGTGCCCGACTCCCATTCGGGGAAGGACGGACCCACCGGCAAAGGTTTTCAAAACGCGCTGGCTGTCCGCTGGGTGGCTAGCAGGGCCTCGCTTTCTGAGCCTCAGCGGAGAATGGCCATGGTGACGGGGCTCGGTGATGAGGCCCTTAGCCCAGTGTAGGGCTCGGCAAGGGCTGGGGAGGGTTGTCAAGGTCATGGCAGTGGCTCTCTGCACCACCGGCACCCACAGTGGGGGACACGGCGTCCGTCACTCCCCGGGCGCTGGTTCCCGGGCGGTTCCTCCCCAGGTGGGCTCACAGATCAGTGCGGGGAGCATCCCACGTCGTCACCCGCACGTCCCCACGGCGGAGCGTGGGGTCGGGGGGTGGGGGGGCTGCGTTGCGGGCCACGTGTTTCTGCGGGATCCCTCTGGTCCGGGCATGGCCACTGACTGGACACCTCGCTCACGACTTGGGGTGCTCACCCCACGGCTGTTCGCTCTGCCTGCGCTGTGTCTGATCACAGAGCGACCCCGGGGTCTGCTTCAGGAGCGAGGGTCGGCTCGGCTAAGCCGAGATGCGGTTCCCGGTCGGGCAGAGAGCGCTACAGTGTTCTCCCGGCATTGGCCAAGGTGGGAGGCAGGCGCCCGCCACAGGGGGAGCACCTGCCTGTGGGCGCCAGCACTCTGGTCCAGCATCCTGCAGCCCCAGGAGCCCACGTCCCCACGCCTGGTGACCCAGCACCGTATCTTCGGAGCACCTGTGGGGAGACCAGCAGGGGGTGTGAAGGGCCCAGCCAGGCCCCCAGCCTCTACTCCTCTCTTGGCCTAGATTTCCCCTCCACTGAGAGTGAGCAGGGCGATGAGGTGCCGGGTGAGGCTAGGCCGCCCTGACGTTGACCCAAGCCGGCTGCTCCGGCGAGGCTGGGGACCAAGCACAGAGGCGTTCCCCCAGTCTCTGGGGCCCTCACCCCCACTGACCTCCGTCACCTTTGCCTGTGGGTGCTGGGGGGTGTGGAGAACCACCCCGCCATTCACAGGGGGAATAGAGACGGCCTCATGGACACTTCCTGTCCCCCATCAACCTGAGGAAGGGGCTGGAATACTGCCCCTCTGCAGGGGGAGAGGGGAGTCTGAAGCTCAGAGGGTCAGAGCACTTGGCCTTGTGGGAGCAGGCCCAACCCCCATCCTCCGCTGTCTGCAGCCCCATCTGCAGCGGGAAGTCTTGGTTCCCCCCGGTCTTGTCTGGAGAGAACAGGGTCAAGAAAGAGCCGTGTGGATTGACTTTGGGCTTCTCCATGGGCAGGTGCATTCATGTGCCGACGGGAGCAGGTGCAGAGCTGGCTTCCGTCCCCTGAGGGGCTGGTGTGTGCGTGGGAGACCAGAGGAGCGGTGTCATTTGATCTCCCTACTTAGTGCTGGTTGGTTGTGACCTTGGGTGCTGCTTAGTGATGGGGTGCGGCCCGCGGTGGGTCCCTACCATGCTGTGAGGCCTGGGCCAGATGCTTGCCTCCTCTGTGCCTCAGTTCTTGTGGGTGTAAAGAGACAGGATTGGGTTCCCAATCTGCGCTCTGTGAAATTTCTCAGCTGGGGGGTGTAGGGAGGGCAGGGGTGGGGTCAAACCCCAGGGCCACCCCATTCCCGCCCGGAGAAAATCTCCACTTGTCTCTCTGACAGGCCGAACTCCCAAGAAGAGGTTCTGCTGTGAGGCCCGCCATGACCCAGGTCCCTTCAGGGCTGGTGCCCGCAGCTCTGAAAAGAGGCCACAGGAAGTCCCGAGTGTTGGGGCTCGGGGTGGGGGTGAGGTTGGGGGTGAGTAGGAGGAGGTCCCCAGGTGTCCCCCTGAGAACAGCCGGCCCGAAAGATTGCTTTCAAGTACTCTTCCTGGACTCCCTCCAGGGGATGGGCAATGGGAGAGGTGACGACCTCTGGATCTCCAGAGCAGCAGATCGACAGGCTCTGGGCTGTGAGAAGGTCAAGGACGGCTCAGGCTGACAGCCAGAGAGCAGTAGGCTCCGTTCAGCTTCCTGGAACAGAGGCTTTTCACGGGGTCAGGGTAAAATGGGAGAGAGGTTTCAGGGGGTCCTGCTTTCTTCCACCAGGACTGAGGTTCCCCGGGAAACCTCCCTAGAACATCAGGGCCAAGTCCCAGGATGGCCAAGCTCACAGCAGCCTCAGTTCCTTAAGACACCCCGGCCCTTGCTTCTCTGCATAGGGCTGTGACCTTGCAAGAGTGGGCTGTATTGGGGTGACAGCCTGGCAGTTGGCCCCGTGAGCCTGTGGGGAGGCAGGTGGCCGTGATCAGCTCAGTGACTTCCTGCGGCCTGGCCCAGGAGCCACATAGCCAGGGGGTCCCTGTGGGTCTGATACTGAGAAGGCGAGACCGCACGCCGTTGGCCGGGGACACGTTATGAAGGGGGATGGCGTTCTGTGAACGTTCTAGAAGCCTCCAGCCACCGGGACAGAGACCTCTGTCCCCCGTGTGGCCCGGTGGGCAAACACCCTCCAGCTGCCCCCACAGGGGGCCTCAGGCAGGGCTCCAGCACATCCCGGCTCTGGCCCCGCACCAGGTCTCTGATACGGGCACTCGATAGATGTTGGACTTCATTAAATCAGCTCAGGGGGTGATTTTGTCCTCAAGCTTCACACTGGTTTTATGAATAGCCACTAGGGACTGTTGTTTTTAATAAAGTCTCAGCTCCTCAGGACTCCAGTCTCGGCCACAAGAGAGACCCTGGGGACCCCCGTGGGATGCACGGGCCTGTCCCCAGATGCCTGGCCCCAGGAGGATCTCCCCCGCCGGGAGGTGGCCCAGCTGCTGGCCGGTGTGCGGCTGGTTCTGCTCAAGGGTCTGGGGCGGCCTCTGGGGACGCAGGGCTACCTGGGAAACACCGTTTCTTCAATAGAAATAAAGACAGTGAGGAAGTCTGGGGAAATCGGGCAGGAGGCGGCCTTGACGTGGGGCACCGAGCAAGGTTAGAGGCAGCCGGGTCAGCACAAGACTTTATTAGAGACAGGGACACACGACGCCAAGTGTTCGCAGCCCAGACCAGCTTCTGTCCCGCACCGCGCTCTGCCCATCGGCAGCCGTGCTGGCCCTCCAGCACCTCCACACACACCCTGCCAGCCGCGTGTGGACAGTCGGGCAGTCCCCCCCGTGTCCAGCCCCAAACCTCTGGGTCTGCTGAGTCCTGCCAGCCGCTTGGCCCCCTTGGGGGTCTGGGGATAGCTCTCTCCCTGCAGGCAGGTGAGGGCAGAGGCCCTGGGGAGGCCCCCGGCCGCATGCACCAGAGCCTAGCGCCCTTTGTTCTAGGTTTAGCACGTCTCCCGCAGGCACGTTGCTCCTCAGACTGCACGGGACAGAGGTGTGACCACGGGCCTAGCCGAAGCCCCCCCTGTCGCCATGACGTGGGGCAGATCCTGTTGACCGACCTTCCGAATCCTGGGTGATGGGGCTCGGGCCCCAGACCGGCCAGCCAGCGGCCCGTGTGACCGAGGGTGGCTGGTGGGGCGAGCAGGGGGGCAGGAAGAGGCAGGCCTGTGATACCGTTTCTGCCCCCAAGACGAACATTCTCAAGCCGAATTGCACACAGCCACAGGGGGACGATGCAATCTGGGCACTACTCCCGGCGCTGTCCTGATCCCCTGGTGGGTGGTGCTGAGGCCACCGAGGGCGGAAGTGCAGGAACCATCCACCCTCTGGACGCAGCGAGCTCAGGTGGCCCGTCAGGCGGCCTCTGGTTGAACTCTCTCAAAGTTTGGGGCGGGGGGTGCAGAATGAGTGAGGCCACTGGCTGATTGCACAGAACCTACCCGTGCTGGGGGAAGGGAACCTTCGGCAGCTTCTGGAGCCACGTGCACTGCCCCCCGAGATCCCCGTGTCGAGACCCCTCCTCTGCTTGACTCGTCGTTCCCCTCATCAGTGGAAGAAGGAAAGGGAGGGAGGGTTGGTCAGGTCACAGACCCCCACTGTCAAACCATCAGCTTAGGCCCCTCGAGACGGAGTTCAGGTGCAATGAGCCTGGGTCCCTGTTGACCTTTTGCACACATCCCTCCGTCCTCAGTGGAGCTGCGTCTTGCGACTTGCTCTCCTGACACCCTCTTCTTCCTGGGATCACTCACTCGATGGCCATCCACGCTGACCTCACACCGCGGGCTCCTGGAGGCCGGGGGCCAGAGCCTGCTTTGCTCAGCACAGCCTCCTGGCCCAGAGGGGATGTTCAGGGACCCTCTGTGCTCCACACCAGCCTTCAAAGGGTGCCCTTTAGGAAGGGGGGTGCGCTGGCCCACTGTGACGGCTTTAGTGCCCATTCAGCCAGTGCTTGAGCCGGCCACAGCCCTCTGTGCCAGTCCTGGGCCGGGAGCGGGGCTGGCGCTCTCGGGTCGGCAGGAACGGGTGTCTTCAGGTCGGCCGGATGCTCCTGAAGGCCACCCCCACCTGTCCCCACACCAGGCCCGAGCCGCGGCACACGTCTGTTCTGCAGCCAAGCCCTGGCAGGAGTGCCCCTGAGCTTCCTGACGCGCACGCACATCTGTGAATCCGTTAACATCACACTCACCAGGAGTTTGTGTGATGACAGATCAGAAAGCGCTCGACACTTTCCAAACGGCGGCTGGCACTGCAAGGCTGGCGGCAGAAGCCGGCTCTCGCCTGGGGCTGGTGGGGGAGAAGGGGGCTCCCTGGGATGAGGACTTGGGGTCCCACCCAGCCAGAGTCTGCACTGTGGCCGCGGGTCCTGGCAGCTCAGGGTGGGGTGGGGGGCTGGCTCTCTTCTAGAGGACGGGAAAGGGGACTGGCAGGGGAGAGCCCTCCTCCCCCCATCTCCCCCACCCCACACAGCTCCCCGGCCCCTCCAGCAGCCAGGCTGCTCCCCAGCACCTGCTCACCCTGGGCTGCAGCCGTCTGTTTCACGGCCATGTTCGCTTCAAGCCTCGGGGCCGACAGGGCAGGGATGCGGTGTTGCCCAGCGCCCAGGCAGGCCCCGGCCCACAGCAGATGTCCTGCGAAACTCTGCTGAAGGCTGCGACCAGGTGGAGCTCCAGGGGACCGGCCAGGTTGCACACGGGTCCGTGGCACGTGATTACTGAACCACAAACTTGGGTGGGTGGGGAAGGGAGAGCTAAAGCCCACGCTCCCCTATGTGCCTGTCTTCATCTGCCTTCCAGTGAAGGAAGGAAACACCCCCCTCCCTCCCTCCCGCCCACCCTCCGGGCAGCCCCCCAGGGTGACCTTCCAGCCCTCTCCAAGCACCCCCGCCCCCATCAAATCCCCACAGGTAGGAACATAGAAAAACAGCCTGGTGCTTGGTTCTGAGGGCAAAGGCATTGGGGTCCCAGCGGGTTGATATCAGGTTGAGGGCTGCTCATCTTGGCCAGTTCTTAGGGGGAGGGGGAGGGGTAGAGTGATAGTATGTTGGGCATTGGGAGGATTCAATGAAAGATGGTTTCGAGCGTCTGGTGGTGCCTCAGTCTCCCCCATTTGCCCAGCGAGTCTTGGCAGTGCCCAGAGTCACCAGCAGGGGGCAGCCGCCCCCACTTGAGACAGCGGTCTCGGGGCTGAAGGGCTAACGGCCACCCAACCCCTCCTGGTCCACCCTCCCCCCTGCAGGCCTGATGCCAGGGGGCCCCTAGGATCCCGGAGTCCCTGGGAATGGTGGGACACGCCCCACGGCAGCCCAGAAAAGAGAGATCCTCACCGGCCAGGCCCAGAGGATTCAGGACCTGCCCCAGCCTCCCGCGGGAAAGAGGATAGGGTGGGGTGGGGCTCCGCCGCCCCAGGAAGGCAGGAGGCTGGGCGCAGCAGCCGAAGGGACTGAGGACCTCCCAGGCCTGCAGGAACACAGGGGTGGGGGTGGGGGAGCTCCAGGAAACTGGCCTCGGGGTAGGAGTCCCCACGGGCAGCCGCACCCCGGCCTGGCCTGGGGGAAGGGTTGGCATATGGCTGTCCAGCCTTTGTCTGGTCCTTGGGGGAGAGGCCGGATCCTCAGGCACCAGGGAAGTGAAATTTCGAGGCCAGAGGCGGCTGGCCTCAGACCTGACTCAGAAAGACCAGACACTCCCTCCGTCTCCTGAAAAGGCTGCTGGGGTGCCGCCGGCCCCTGCCCTGTGCCCCCATAACGCCGGGTGTCTGGACGGGCGAAACGGAGGGTCTGCCGGGGTGCCGGGCCGACTGCTGAGCACGGGAAGTCAAGACGCTTAGCCCAGGAGCCGAAGTCCGGGCGGGCAGAATTTGGGGGCGTCGAGTCACCCCCCCCCCCCCATCAGCAGAGGTGAACTGAGGGGTGAGGACAGCGTGAAGGGGACGTACAACCCCCCCCCCCCCCAACACGTGAGCAGGCCGGCCACGTGCGGGCAGGTGGGCGTCGGGGGGAGATGCAGGGTGGGGCTGGGCGCGGGGATGGGGGGGGGCGGGGGGCCGGGGTGGGGAGCGCCCAGCTAGCGGTCCTCGCGGACCGGCCGGATCTTCATCTCGGAGAACTTGAGCGAGTACTGCCAGCCGGTCCAGGAGGACCACTCGATGCCGTCGGCGTAGGAGGCGTGCGCGCCCCGCAGGTACTGCCCGTTCAGGTTGGACGTGTGGCAGTTGCGGTACCACCAGGCGCCGCGGTAGAAGGCGGCGCAGTTGTTCTCCGAGTGGTCACTGTCGCGGTCCTTGGTGGTGAACCTCATGCCGCCGTGCTTCAGGAGGGAGTCCCCTGCGCAGGCGCAGACACAGACGCACGCCGCTGCGTCCTCAGGGCGCCTCCCCCGGACGTGCGCGGTGGCGCACGTGTGCCCCCGCTGTGCGCGCACGTCTGTCCCACCACACCCGGGAGCCTGTGCGGCTGGCGTGCGCCCACGGTGCCGCCCTGGGGGTCCCCGGGCTGTCCCTGGGTCCTGGCCGTCTCTGTCCCTTCTCCCAGCTTCTTCACGCGCTCCCTCTCCTTGCCCTCCTGCCTCCGCCTCAGAAGAGAAACCCAGCCCAGAGAGGTGCAGCCACCACACTTCAGAGGCCCAGCAGAACACGAGCCCCGGGTGTCCTGCTGCCTGGCTCGAGGCTCCCTTTGCCCGTCCGCCAAATGGGTGAACGGTCCGGGCCCCGGTGCTCTGTGTTGCCGGGATGGGGGCCAGGCGGGACTTGAAGGTGGAGGTCCGAAGCACTGGGCCTGGGGCTTCTTTGACCGCCTGAGTGGGGAGACTGGTGGGCGTCCCCCCACACCTGCCCTCCCTTTTCCCTGCTGCCGCCCCGGGGTCCCACCTGCAGTGCCCGAGTAGTCGGCCACGGTGAGCGGGTAGCCGTCTTCCTCCGGGTCCACGGAGAACAAGCCCACGCCAAAGCTGCCGTAGCGGGCGTAGGCCGTGCCGTTCTCGAAGTCCTCGAGGTCCACGTGGAGCTCGTAGGCGGCCTGCGTGGTCAGAGCGTGGATCCTCCTGAGCCCTGGAGTCGGGGAGGGAAGGGCAGACGTGGGGGGAGGGGCTCACAAGGCGACCCCCGCGGGAGGGAACTGGGGCGACCCGAGAGCCGAGGGCACGCGGCTCGGGCCAGCCTGTGTTTGGCAACAAACCGAGGACCGACCATTTCTCGTGTTTGGTTTTCTCTGTCGGGCTTTAAGTCGGGCTCTGCTTTCCAAACGTTTGAGTGGAAGGTCAGTAGAAAGACTGTAGGTTTCAGAAGGAACCCGGAAAATCTGGGTTGGGGGTGGCGACCCCCCTCATCCTCTCTCCCACTCAGGGCTCCGGCGGGAAAGGATCTGGGACTCGTATGTATCTCCCTGAACCTGGCCTCTGAGACTTTGCACATGCTGTTCCCTCTGCCTGGGACACTTGTCCCTACTCCCCCACGTTATGCTCTGCTCGTTTTCAGGCCGCACCCGGGGAAGGCTGCCTGGCCTCCTGTCTGGGTCGAGGACCTCTGCCAACCCAGCTGCTCCCCCCGTTGGTGTGTATCATTCTGTGCCCCCGAGGCCTGCCCCCCACCGTGGAAGCTCCAGGAGAGCAACGGACTGTCCCGTTCACGCTGAATCCCGGCATGTGAGCGGGGCTCCGTCCACCATAGGTGCTCAATAAATGCTGCCTTAGCGGCTGAGCGGAGAAGTGGGAGGGCTGAGTCTCCTGCTGTCTCCAGGGCCTGGCCCTGTACCTGCCCCCACACCCCCATCGTCCTGCGCCCTCCCTCCCTCCCACACACTCACATTCAAGGTGCTTCCCTGCCACTTTGATTACCTCTTGATTACGAGGGCGTTTAATTAAAATTACAACTTATCAGCATCGAGTGACACTTCATCAGCCTCTCCCTCCTGAGCTCCAAACCCATCGGTGGGGCCGGGGTGTGCAAGCTAACGGGGCGAGAAGGCTGGGCGGACCCTCCCCCAGCGAGGCCGGAGGGAAGCCTGGGTCCCACGGTCTAGGTCGGGGGCACAGGAGAAGCCGCCGTGACGTCGCCACGAGCCACGGCAGACCCCGCCCGCCCTACTCTCCCGGGACCTGCCCAGGACCGGGCTCTGAGAACAGAAGGGTCTCGTCTCCCTGCCTCTCTCTGCGCTGCTCTGCTCCCCCCACCCCCGGGCTGGAGTTTCAGAGCAAGCCGCTGTCCCTCTCTCGGGGCCCCGGCTTGTACATCTGCGGAGTGGGCCTCACGGGGCTGAGATGAAGGGCCGGGAGGGTTCCGCAAGCTGTAAGGGCAGGGGCGACAACAGCCACCAGCTGGACGGCACTTACGAATGCCGGGCACCGTTCCGAGCACTTCTCGGGGGTTAATGAATCCAGCAGAATTAGAATGAGCCCAATTTAATTAAAGAATCCCTGTACAGCTCTTAGAACAGCGCCTGGCCCGCTGCACACGTTACCCGGGTGTCTGCTGCTCCTGCTGTCATGATCAACGAGGCAGGGGCTTCATTATCCCTATTTTACAGGTGAGAACAATGAGGCACAGAGAGGTTAAGGTGCGGGCCCAGGTCACCCAGCTGGTAAGTGGCAGAGCTTGGAGTTGAACCCAGGCAGACTGGCCCAGACGCCCTGCCCTTACCCAGTTCTTGTCCGAGACGGATCATCGGCTCCAGGGACAGGGCAAGAGGGAGACCAGCCTGGCAGGGACGCTGGGGAACCCCTTTTCCCCATCACTGAGTGGTGGCTGGTGCCCAAAGGCCCACATTTGGCCCATCATTCCTCTGGGCTAAGCTGGACGGGCCATCCCAGCGCCCGTGAGGGGCCCCTGGGCAGGGTGCCCTGGAGGAGGGGCCGGGTGGGGGCTGCGGGGTTCCTCTGCCGTCTCCACCCCCTTGCTCTCCCTCTCTCTTTCTGTGCTTCTGCAGCCCCTGCAGAAATCCTGACCTGCCGGGACACTCCCGCCCCCCTGTCCCGCCCCCGCCACCACCTCGCTGGGCCCCTGGATGGTGAGCTGAGATCAGGGCCCCCATCGCCATCAAAGCTGGAGGAAGAGGCTGCTGGGGGGTTAAAAGAGAGAGGAAGGGGCGCCTGGAGGGGCCCAGCCGGTTGAGCGTCCGACTTCGGCTCAGGTCACGATCTCACGGTGTGTGAGTTCGAGCCTCACGTCGGGCTCTGTGCTGACGGCTCAGAGCCTGGAGCCCGCTTCGGATTCTGTGTCTCCCTCTCTCTCTCTGCCCCTCCCCCGTTCGTGCTCTGTCTCTCTCTGGCTCAAAAATAAATAAACGTTAAAAAAAAAAATTAAAAACAAAAAAAAGAGAGAGGAAAAATACTCAGACCTCCAACCCTCATATCGTCACCCCGAACAAACTCCCAGATGGGTTACGGATCCGCACCTAATACAAACACTAAAGAAAAAAAATTTTTTTTGTTAAGATAGGAGACATTTTTAGAAAACCGGGAGGGGAAAGCAGGGCCTCAAGCCCAGAGGATAGGAAGGAAAAAACTGGCAAGAATTGGCTACATAAAAATTTAAAACATCTAGGAAATCAGCAATAATTTAACAACAGCAACAAAAAAGCAGCCAAAAGACAAATGACTGGAAGTAAATACGTATCATGTGCATCTGACAAAGAATCAATAACCTTAATATATAAAGAGCTCCCATAACTCAATAGGAGAAGACAAAACCCTGGATGAAAGGGGACAGGGGAGTGTGGCAAAGCAGAGGGAGGGAACAGCCAGGGCGGTAGAGGGCTACGTTGACATTCTCCTCAGGGCTCCCTGTCTGCCAGGAGCTAATCAAGGCCCTGCTTAAATGCTTCCTCCCGAAGCTTCGGTGGCTGCTGATAGATTTCAATTAAGATGCCGTGAGGGCAGGGTCACCAACGCTGCTCTAAGGGGGTGGGTGGTGATATGGAAACAGCCCCCCCCCCCCAGCTACTCCCTGTCTTTACGCAACCACCTGGGGGCGGGGCGGGGCCGAGGGACCGGGAAAGGGTCTCCCACCTAGAAGCTTCTCTCCCCCGGCCCCTATCCCGCCCCTGCTCTCATTCACTCAGTTCAGGGTATACTTTAAAGCTCGTGAATCCTGCCCAGGCGTCCTCCGCCCCAACACACACACACACACACACACACACACACACACGCGCACACACACCCCACTCTTTCTGGACCTCGGTTTCCTCACCCATAAAAGGGGAGGACAGCAGTGCAGCTGTGAGGGTGGGTGTGAGGGGTCAAGGCTGAAGCGTATAAGGTGGGCTGGGCACTAAGTAGAGACCGTGGTGATGAAGTCCACACTGGCCTCTCCTGCAGCCAGCCCCTTCCTGGTAACAGGGACACAGGGCAGGTCAGGACAGAGAGGGTCCTGGCCTCATGCATCACAGGGTCATGGAGGCGGGAGACGGACATAAGGCAAATGACAGCGTAGATCACCAGCCGGGTGCCTCTGCGCACACAGCGAGCGGGCACGTGCCCGGTCCCACCTCTGGGACTGGCCCTCTCCTTCCCCCCAGAAGGCCCCCTGAAAGCAAGCCCTACAGGCCTGGGACCTTCCTGACGCCCACCCGGAGCCCAGCCACACGCCCCGTGCCTTTGTTCTCGCCTCCTCTCCCTCCTGCCCAGCTGCCCCAGCCCTGCTAGGGGGGACGTTCCCAGATGTCCGTGCCTGGGGAGGCCAGAGTGGGGCCGGTGTGCCCTGGGGTGTGTGAGGCCGTTCAAACATGGCGTGTCTTTCCCGTGCTGTGTGTTTTTTAAAGTTTTTGTTTTTAAAGTTTATGTCTTTAAGCCGCCTCTACACCCAACGTGGGGCTCAAACTCATGACCCCGCGATCAAGAGTCACACGCTCCTCCGACTAAGCCAGCCAGGCACCTCGGTTTTAATATATATTGAAAATATAAATGGGGGTGACTGCTAACGGGGGCACAGGGCTCTGAGCTTTCTGGGGTGGAGAAGACGTTCTGTATTGGGAGAGTCGCACAACTCTGAATATATTAAACCCCCCTGGGGGTGCCTGGCTGGCTCAGTCGGTTGGTTAAGCATCTGACTTTGGCTCAGGTCATGATCTCGCAGTTGGCGAGTTCGAGCCCCACGTCAGGATCTGTGCTGACAGCTCGGAGCCTGGAGCCCGCTTCCGATTCTGTGTCTCCCTCTCTCTCTGCCTTTCTCTCACTTGCATTCTCTCTCTCTCTCTCTCTCAAAAAACAGCAACAACAACAACAAACCCTGAACTGTGCACTTTAAAACAGTGAATTATATATACATAAAGCAGGGGCACCTGGGTGGCTCAGTCACTTGAGCATCCAACTCGATTTCAGCTCAGGTCACGATCCCAGGGGCTGTGGGATCGAGCCCCGCATCGGGCTCCCCACTGAGCATGGAACCTGCTTGGGATTCTCTCTCTCCCCACTCAAGTTCTCTCTCTCTCTCTCTCTCTCTCTCTCTTTCTCAGATAATAATAAAGAAAACCTCACCTCGAGTCCCAACTCCCTCCCAAATATATATAAGACCTCAGACCTGTGATTTTTATGGATGTTACGCTTCCGAATGACATTATGTAAGATACCCCAGTGTTTAAATGCTGCGTGAATTTAAAGATAAATAGTATCTAAACACAATATGGACACGAGCTTTTTGAGCCCTTACTCTGCTCCGCACAGACTGTGTGACAAAGATGGGAAACCAGCACCGTGCCCTGGGGCCCCAGGAACTGTGGCCTCTCTTTTGGGAGTCATGGCCTTGGTGCCCCAAGCACACCTCGGGCGTTTGCTGACCCCCGAGGGCAGGGCAGTTTGGGGGTTGGTCTGGCCCTCCCCGTACCCGAAACCGAGCCCTGCCCCTGCCCCCAGCTCTCTGGATCCAGGATGGCCACCGGCCGTCCCGCCTGGAAACGCACACACCCCTCCAAGGGACCCCCCGTCTCGCCGCGCCCCTTCTTCCTTTGGCCTCCTGCTCACCGACCGCAGACACGCTGAACGCACGGAACGCCTTTCCGGGCAACACCTGGGAGCTGGCTCGGGTGTGTGGAGGCCCCCGGAGACCCCGACCTCCCGCCACCCGGGGAGGGCGCGTCCCCTCGGCAGGCAGGTGTCCCGGCCCTCACCTAGCCAGTGCTCCCCCGTGAGCTTGCCGAAGCCGTCCCGGTACGCTTCCCAGCCTCGGAAGAAGTTCACGGAGCCGTCCTCCCGGCGCTGAAACACCTACAAAGGATGGAGAGCTGGGTCCAACAGCCCCCGGCCCCCCCCACGCCCACCCCGACGTGTCCCCGGCCCCAGGCACTCCCTCCACCTGCCTGCTTGCGGAGGGCAGGGGCCGGGCTCCCCGGTCCCTCCCCGCCCCCGGCACGGGACCCAGAGCAGAGCAGGGACTCAGGGGCCTTCATGGTGGCACAAGGTGGGACAGACTAAATGCCCCCAGACCCCCAAAATGGCCCCTCAGGAAGGAATCCTGCTAGACCCAGGTGCTGAAACCCTGGCTTCCGGGCCCACCCCTGCTGCCTTGCTGGACGACCCTGGACTGGCCTCACCCGGGCCTGGGCCTCAGTTTCCCCACTGGTCAAATAAGAGGCATGGGCAAGGGCCCTAGTATCTTTCCCCGGGGTCAAGAGGAAACTGAGCAAAAAATCCATTCTCGAGTTGGTAAAAACCGAGAACACCCACACACATGCCCCGAAGCCTCCAGAGCTCCGTGTCACAAAATGATTCTGCCAGAGCCACGCATGCCCTCCCCCCGGAATAAGAAGCCCGGGGCCCGGGGGTCCGTGGGGGCTTGGGGAACCAGAGCCCCAGCCGCTCCTGGGGGGTGGGGGCTGGGGCCAGCAGTCCGCAGCCCACAGGGGTGTGACTAGGGAGGGGGGGGGGGACAGCAGTCCACAGCCCACGGGAGTGTGACTAGGGTACCGATGAGCAGCCGAGCTGCCTCTGTTCTCCATTTTAATAACCTTCTTGATTTGGGAGTCAGGAATCCCATCGGTTAAATTGCTTTCAAATAAGTACCACGCTGGTCCAGGCCAGAGAGCTGCCTTGAGTATTTCCAGGATCCGCTGACGATCCCGTTCCTGGCTGCCCCCTCCCGCCCTCCCCCTTCCAACTCGTTCTGTGTAACAAGCCTTTTTCTTGCTTGTTTGCCGAGGCAGCACCCGCTCCCCCTCTGCCCCCCTCCCCCCCCCCCCCCCCCCCCCCCCCCCCCCCGCCTCCATCTGTACCGCGTGCGAGGTGTTAGAGATTTGGCTGCGGCACCAGCAGCCTGCCGGATTCATTACTAAGCAGCCTGATTTCGGTCGCCCGGAACCGCCCGGGCGCATCATCTGCCGTGAGCTTGGCCTCCTGCTCTGCCCCTGCCCGTGGGGACCCGTCAGTCACGGCGTTTGGGCAGCCGTGACGTCAGGGAGTGGCTTCGCTACCTCAAACCTGGCCCGGCCCCGACAGGTGGAAATGCTCAGAAGGGACTGGCTGGGGAAGGAAATTCGATCAGGCTCGGAGAGATCTGAGAGGTGGTGGGCAGCAGGTATTGACGGGCCGGATTGGGACCCTGAGCACGCGCCCTTTGAAAGGCTTAATCCTGGCAGAAGCTCAGACGCTCCCCTGAGAAGCCTCCAGAAGGCAGAAGGCAGGGGGGAGCCCGTTTCTGCGGGAGGAGGGAGGAGGGGGCCGGGGAGACGGGGGGCCGGGGGCGGGGGGCGGGATGGTGGGGACCTGGGCCCCGCCACCTAGAGTGCTGGCCATTACTGCACCTCTCTGAGCCTCAGTTTCCTTCTCTATAAGTGGGGGTCACAGCAGCACCTCCCCCATGGACCGTGGCGGTCCACGGAGAAGACGCTCGGGGCCTGGCACATGGTCGGGGCTCGGTGCCTGCCCGCTTCAGGAGAATGGCCACATGGAGACCCAGGCCTGGCCGTCGGGTCTCTGCCCCTCTGCCGCAGCCCCTGCCCCAGGAATGCCCTGCTCTTCCTTCCAGACTTGCCCCCTACGCATGTCCGTCCTGGGCCGTCTAGCAGCCCACCCCCACGCCTCCCTCATCCATTCAGATGTTCCACTGAGCATCTCCCTGAGGGCCGCAGGACACAGGGGACCCCCTCCCACGCGGGAAGCAGGACCGATCTTTTAAATATGAAATGTATCGTCAAATTGGTTTCCACACAACACCCGGTGCTCATCCCAACAGGTGCCCTCCTCCATGCCCCTCACCCACCCTCCCCTGAAGCAGGACTGATCGAAGAGGGGGGGGCAGGGCGCCCAAGATGAGCTGGTGTCGAGCGCCCGCCACAGCAGGTGCCGGGGTTGAGTCCTCACTGAGCACATGCTTGTTGACCGAATCCTGTCCCCCGACCCCCTCGTCCCTACAGCAGACAGAAGCCAGGCGGCCGTGAGCATGGAGTGGGCAGTCTGACCCACACCTCACACCCCAGCCCAAGGCCAGGCTGGACACCCAGGGGCCAATGTCCTACCCACCCACGTCACTCTTATTTGCCACTGGCCAGAACTGTCTCCCTCTAGAGAGCGGACCTCCAAACCCTGTTCTCAGCCTCTCTTTCCGGGTGCCAGTAACAGGCCGGAGCGCTGCTGGGCTCGGCCTGGCTGCACCATCGGTGGGTGAGCACGGGCCGCCCTGCCCCCGGGGAAACCACACTGCCGTCAAACAAGGGTGGCAGACGTCCCCGACGGACAGTTTGGGTCTGCACCAGCTTAGAAGCCACAGCAATTGTGTGCCAGTGAGAACGCTTTAACCACAGGCGTAATGAATCATGATCCTCGAAGGGCCCAGACACATCCGCGAGGAGGGTCTGTGGTTAAGACTTCATGACCACGATTGGGGCGCCTGGGTGGCTCGGTCGGTTAAGCGTCCGACTTCGGCTCAGGTCATGATCTCGCGGTCCGTGAGTTCGAGCCCCGCATCGGGCTCCGTGCGGACAGCTCAGAGCCCGGAGCCTGTTTCCGATTCTGTGTCTCCCTCTCTCTCTGCCCCTCCCCCGTTCATGCTCTGTCTCTCCCTGTCTCAAAAATAAATAAACGTTAAAAAAAAAATTACAAAAAAAAAAAAGACTTCACGGCCACGACCCCGGGAGGCACGGTTTACGTGACGACGCGCACACCCACAGGCGTTTGTATCAGAAACCAAACCTTCCCGGAATGATACTTGCCCTTAGTAAGACGGATGGGCGCTAATATTTTCTATCCTGTCCTAATCTATTACACTCTGTTTGATTTAAAAAGTAGTATCGATCACAAACCGTTCAATTGATCTCGCCACCGGCCGAGAGATCACGGCCCGCAGTCTGAGAAGCACGGCTCTGGACGTTGCCGGCCTCTGCCACGGGCTGTCCTTACTCCTTGGCTCAAAACACTGAGCGACGGCACCGGCCAGGATCTCAGACTCGGCCCCCCGGCCTCGCCCTCAAGCCAACTACAGCGCCACGGGGCCGGCGAGTTCCAGGCGCGCGCCAGGCCAGACCGCTGGCTCTCCAGACTGCCCAGGAGTACGCTTTCTCGGACTCGGGGTCCCAGGCTGAGCCGCAAGCTGGACTTCAGGGATGCTGGGTGGACGGCTGTCACCAGGCAGGAGGCCTTCGAGTACAGAGCAAGGATCAGCCAGACGGGAAGACGCAAAGAGGGAGCACGTAAAAGATGGACGTATCCGCTTCCGGCCCGTCTGTCCCGCCGGTAGGACGTGAATTGCCACCCGCTCCCCCACCAAAGGGGAAAAAGGTAGGGAAACAGAGTAACCTCAAGGCTAAAATCTTCGGTGGCCCGGCTCCCGGGCGCGTCTCCCTTGAGTTGCAGCCGCAAAGTGACCGATGCTGGACGCTCGCCGTCGCTCGGCCCCTCCAGCAGGTGACACGGAGGCAGACAGACAGAGCGTGTTTTCTCGATGCGGATTCTCAGGAGCCAGTGCCTGCCGCCCGGCGTGTCTTCCAAGTGCCGCTTGGGGGGCTTTGCCAGGGGAGAGCTGGGCCCACACGGTCCCGCAGATGGTACCGGGCGGTTCCAAAGGAAGGAGCCGCTGCCCTTGGGGCGGTGGAGGCCGAGCGGAGTGGCCGACCGTCCCGCGTTTGTCTCCGCCGGGAGACAGATGGGCTCCTTTGTCCTGGGCGCCTGAGCCTGGCTCCGTG